>NC_091264.1:42284385-42909385 GCF_042477335.2 Ovis canadensis | reverse complement strand
ATTCCATATCCCAAAGCCAAATTCGCCTGTTACCCTAGGTGTTTCTTGACTTCCTACTTTTGCATTCCAGTCCCCTATAATGAAAAGGACATCATGCAAAATGCTGGGCTGGATGAAGCACAAGCTGGAATCAAGATTGCCGGGAGAAATATTAATAACCACAAATATGCAGATGACACCACCCTTATGGCAGAAAGCGAAGAGGAACTGAGGATCTTCTTGATTAAGATGAAAAAGGAGAGTGAAAAACTTGGCTTAAAGCTCAAGATTCAGAAGACTAAGATCACGGCATCCAGTCCCATCGCTTCATGGCAAATAAATGAGGAAACAATGGAAACAGTGACAAACTTAATTTGGGGGGGCTCCAAAATCACTGCAGATGGTGACTGCAGCCATGAAATTGAAAGATGCTTGCTGCTTGGAAGAAAAGCTATGACCAACCTAGACAGCGTATTCAAAAGCAGAAACATAACTTTGCCAACAAAGGTCTGTGTAGTCACAGCTATGGTTTTTTCAGTAGTCATGTAGGGATGTGAGAGTTGGACTTCATAAAGGAGGCTGAGTACAAGAAAACTGATGCTCTTGAACCGTCATGTTGGAGAAAACTCTTGAGAGTCCCTTGGAATGCAAGGAGATCAAACCAGTCAATCCTACAGGAAATCAACCCTGAATATTCATTGGAAGGAGTGATGCTGAAGCTGAAGCTCCAATACTTTGGCCACCTGATGCGAAGAACTGACTCATTGGAAAAGATCCTGATGCTGGGCAAGATTGAGGGCAGGAGGGGAAGGGGATGACAGAGGATTAGATGGTTGGATGGCATCATCGACTCAAGGGACATGAGTTTGAGCAAGCTCCAGGAGTTGGTGATGGACAGGGAAGCCTGCTGTGCTGCAGTCCATGGGGTTGCAAAGAGTTGGATACGACAGAGCGACTGAACTCTACTTTTGTATTTCTTTGTACATGCATTTGCTGGGGACAGTATCTATGAAATTGATCAATTACATGTGACCCACGCAAAGTCTCTTAAGTACTAGTTTAGACACCAAGCTATAATCTCTAGTCCATGAAGACTAGTAATCCAACAGCCTTAGCAGATCCATGACATGACAAAAATGCTCATATATTTCCTGGCAATTACCAGTCTGGATCAAGATAAGGTAGTTTACTTGCTTATGCTCACTTTCAATGTCTGTATGTTTCTTACTGTGACCTGATAATAAGCACTTCACAAACCAGCACTGGCTCACAGAAGACATAAAGTATCATTGGTTTAGGTGGACTTGCATTCTGACAACTACCCTGGTGCCAGAAAAATAGCAGGATTGAAAAAATAGGCCTTGGAGATTCCATTTTTAGTAACATGGTTGGCCTGGCTTTAAGGTCTACTTGTCCAGTGAAAGCAAATAAAAATAATAGATTAAGTATAAAAAGCTTCCGTAAGTACAGTACCAAGAGAATAAATGTTTAGGCATAATATACATGTGGGCAATATTTCAGAGGGAGTTGTTTTTACCCTTGGGGCATTAGCCAAATCTGGAACAATCTTCCCTTTGGTTTGCTGAAACTTATGAGCTGTAATAGGAAATGTAACCCAGAGCTTGTTCATGTGGGGACATCCCCTCCTTGAAAATCCAGAAACCAAGATTCATATCCTCAGAGAGGATGTGGAGAGTTTGGAACCATGGAACCTGCTACTGGGAATATAAAATGGTGTTGGAAAATACTCAGCCAAGACATAGTATTAAAGGCAATATTGTGTCCTGGGGATAATGAAAGATGTTAATGTCATCCTCAAAGACTTACAGGATGCAAGCATGGTGATCACATCATATCCAGTTAATTCTCCACTGTGGTTCTTGCAGAAACCAGCACAATAGTTGCCAGTGATAATGAGACAACTGTAACTCTCAGCCTGGCTACTTTCTTTTCATTTCCTACCTTTATGTTTCTACCTACAAAGTTCTCTCTTTTAATTCCAAATAACCTGGAAGTTGGCCCTAGTATTTTTGGAACATAATTTTGATCTGGATATGTGAGGAGTGAGACCCAAAACCTTGGACTTGAACTCTCTATTTATTTTGGTCTCTGCATTCCTAGCCTTAGTTCTGTGAGAAGCCATGTGGTCAGATGATCCCAAAGTCATCCTGTGCTTGGCAGATCTAAGGTGCGCCCAGTTTTCCCTCCTCTGGTAGCAATACCTCTGTATAATACTCACTTTTGGAGCATAAGCTGGACTAGTGACTCTCTGGTAACATGTAGGAGATTAATAAACATACATTTTGGGAACAAGGGGAAAAAAGCTATGAGGGACCCGTGGTCAGCTGTCTCAGGACTGGCTGTGCAGGCCAGGCTGGGGAAGCAGATTCCAGAAGGAGGATAAGTGATCTGTATTCCTGTCCTACCTAAGAAGTTCTTCCTCTAGGTCTCAGCCTCCGCAGGCCCTGCCCTCAGACAGGAGGATGAGGAGGAAGAGACCACCAGCAGAGATTCTCATCCTGTCTGGAATGTGAAGGAAACTGTAAAGAGGACCAGAAGGAAAGTGAAGAGACAAACACCCCCAAACAGATACCTGGTGACCCAAACCCTCCCCTGTCAGACCCCACAGCTGGGAAGATGAGGAGGGTAACATCCTCAGGCTCCCCTGCTGCCCCCACTCCCAGCTCTCCCTTCCTCCAGCTCACAGTAATGTTTCAGGAGCCAAGGGTGACACAGTAAATATATCTCTGCTCATCTCACAACACACCATCATGAACACACAATCCTGGGAATCCTGTTCTCCCGATATGTATTAATTCACTCTGTGCAGCCGAACGCAAGTAACACTGGTCTCATAGGAAGGAAGCTGGTGTGTGTCTCCCAGGACAGTGAGACAGGGAGCTCCAGGGCTGCTAGGGTGGCCCTGCAGGGCTGCGTGGGCTTCCCGGGTGTCAGATGGTAGAGTCCGCCCCCCAATGCAGAAGTCTCAGGTTCAATCCCTTCCCTGAGTTTGGAAGATCCCCTGGAGAAGGACATGGCAACCCACTCCAGTATTCTTGCCTGGAGAATCTCATAGATAGAGGAGACTGGAGGGCTACAGTCTGTGGGGTTGCAAAGAGTCAGACACGACTGAGCGACTTAACCTCAGGGAGGCCCTGCAGCACGAGGTTGTCCAGGCATCCAGGTCCCTGTGACCTTTACTCTGTGCTCTCCCTGGGACGTTGCCCTTGTTGGCATGGACCGAGGAACCTAAGACTACGTTCATGGTTTGGGAGCAACCAGGGAAAGCAGGGAAGGAGGAAAAGTTTCTTCCCTTGAAGATCAAAATTCAAAAATTTACATCTGCTTCATCATATTGGCGAGAATTTAACCATGAGGACAAGCAGCCTCAGAGAGATTGGAGAATGAGTATACTGTAAATCTGGGTGACTTCGTCTAGGAAAAATCTCTATTGTTATGGAAGATGAAGGATTTTTCCTATATGTAAATGTTTAAAACCAGCAGTGGAGAACCATTATTATCAATATCTTAAACTGAATTAGATTTGTATTTGAAAAATAGAATAGTCTCAGAATATATTGCTAATTGATAACAAAGTTGTAGATAGAATGTATGGAAAATACCATCTTACAAAATTAGACCCTCTCTCTAGAATACTATCTAAACTGTAACACTTACCTTGTCCAGGGAGGGAATGTGGAAAGATTCTGGATGGGATGGAGGAGGAAATTTACTTTTCACTGTAACCCTTTATGTCATATGAACTTTTCAGACTTTATGCATGTATGAGTCAGTTGAAGAAAACCCCACACTGACTTGCTCACCATTTGTTATGTAGTTACTAGATGTCAGGCTCGTTACTGGGTCTCAGTGAGTGACGCACCAAGGGATTTACAGAAGGTTGGAATGAAATGTAAATACAACATGGTCTATAATTAGTTGTTGGGAAACAGCTTCCAGGAGGGAGGGAACTGATGGAGAACCTCCTGTGTGCCAGGAGTGGCGCCCCCTGCTGGGGACAGGAAGAAAGCTGAGGTCTATGCTCTGGTGACCTAAACCTCTCACCCTGAAGAGGGTCCATGCCACTCCATGACTTCCCTGGACCCCTGCTAATCTCTGTTGTCCTGGTGTGGGAAGTGAGGAAGGTCCATGAAGGGGATGAAGAGGCAGGAGGCTGGGGGCCTGGGCTCTTAGGACTCAGGGCAGAAGAGTATTCTTCAAGGCTTCAAAGGGTGGGAGGTGTGTGATGCCTGGAGAGGAGGGGTACCCTCCTTGGTGTCCTTGACTGTAGGTCTAGAGAGGGAGAAGGTCATTTTCCAGCTTCTGGAAAATGTTAGGGGGACCCCTGGCCCAGACTCATGCCTGATCTCCTTGTGGCCTCCGGACTCCACTCAGGTCCTGTCCTTTGATCTCCAGGAACCAACTTCACAGCCACCAGCTGGGCAGATCTTTTTCCCAATCTGTTGGGCCAGTCTTTCGGACACAGTGGTCCCACTGTTTTAGCAAATAAATGGACACTGTCCCAGTAACCCTGACTGTGAGCTGAGGATGAGCTCTCCCTTCTTGAGTCTCCCTGTCCCAATGCCTCCCCCAGCATCGTGTATGGGGGTGTGTGAAGTGGGGACTGAGGTGGGGGTATTTCTCTGCAGAAAGGAATTCCTTTAATCTCCTGTGCTCTCTCCTTTTTTCTTTTTCCTTCTTTCACCTGTACTTGAGTCACACCATACTTGGAAGGATGTGAGGGCTGGACTATAAAGAAAGCGATGTGCTAAAGAACTGATGCTTTTGAATTGTGGTGTTGGAGAAGACTCTTGAAAGTCCCCTGGACCGCAAGGAGATCCAACCAGTCCATCCTAAAGGAAATCAGTCTTGAATATTCATTGGAAGGACTGATGCTGAAGCTGAAACTCCCATACATTGGCCACCTGATGCAAAAATCTGACTCACTGGAAAAGACCCTGATGCTGGAAAAGTTTAAGATGGGAGGAGAAGGGGACAACAGAGGATGAGATGGCTGGATGGCATCACCTACTCAATGGACATGAGTTTAAGCAAACTCCGGGAGTTGGTGGTGGACAAGGAGGCCTGGCTTGCTGCAGTCCATGGGGTTGCAAAGAATCGGACACGACTGAGTGACTGAACTGAACTGAACTGATACATGTAATTTCAGAAAAATACCGAAAACATAAGTATAGTTTACCACCAAATTACAGAGCTGATACCTGCATGTTTATCATCCGGGTAGAAAATAGAGCCTCTACCAGCACCCAGGCCCGAAGCCCCTGCCCTCTCCCCACACAGACCCCACCTCCCTGTGCTCACGTCCGCTCAGTGACCCTCCCCCATCCTCTCCTCTCTGGTTTCTCCTCCCCACACCTGTGGCCTCCATCCCATAATGTCAGTGTTTCCTGCCTCTCCACACTTCTCCAGGAGCCTCCCCACCTTTACAGGCACTTTGGGATCTCCTCTCCCTCCTCTTCCTCCCCTTTTCTACTGCATCCTAGGAATGGAGGTTCCAGAGCTGATTCCCCCAAAGAAGAGTCTATAAGTGTGGCAAGTAGCCAGAAGAAGTGACAGTACTTGGCTTCAAGCTCCCATCCCTTGATAATGAGGACACCTTGTATGTTGGCGGGCTCCACCTTGGACCTGGCATTACAGCCTTGATATCTGATCCCCTCTGAGGCCAAAGTCCTTGGTTATTTAATGGGGAGAGAAATGTCCATGTCAGCGTGTATTTTGAGTGACAATTCAAGCTTTAAACTTGACACTGGAAGGACACCAGCTTGTGTGCACAGCACTCACCCACTGCTGGGAGCCTAAGGAGAGCCTGGGCAGGTCTCTGGTAAGGAGGTCAAAGGGGAGCTCAGGTGTCCAGTCATCAGCCCTGTGGCCTCACAGGGGGCATGACCACTCTTTCCTCTCCAGTTCTGCACAGGGGAGCCAGAGGATGCATTGTGGTCTGAGTCAGACAGAGATGGCTGCCCTGGCCCAGGGATGGGGTGAAGGTGCTTTCTGAGCAGCTCTGGGGTCAGGCTCAAGGGTACTGCAAGGATCAGTGGAGAGGAGACCCTGGAGCCCTGTGCTATATCTCAGATTTCCACCTTTTCTCTCCATGTCTTCTCTCTGAAGCTCGTTGATGAAAGCATCCTGGAAAGCTGATAATCACTTCTTCCGTTTCCTGTTCATTTCTAGTTGATATTAAAATGTGCTTTCATTTTAGTACAGTTTGAGATTTACAACCAAGTAGCATAGGTAGTCGGAGAAGGCGATGGCACCCACTCCAGTACTCCTGCCTGAAAAACCCCATGGACGGAGGAGACTGGAAGGCTGCAGTGCTTGGGGTCACTGAGGGTCGGACATGACTGAGCGACGTCACTTTTGCTTTTCACTTTCATGCATTGGAGAAGGAAATGGCAACCCACTCCAGTGTTCTTGCCTGGAGAATCCCAGGGACGGGGGAGCCTGGTGGGCTGCCGTCCATGGGGTCGCGCAGAGTTGGACACGACTGAAGTGACTTAGCAGCAGCATAGTTAGTAGAGTGTGACTATATATCCCACACCCTGTGAGGACACTTTATACCACCATCATACATTCCTCACCGCTGATGATGACCAATATTGACACAGTGTTACTAAACTACAGAATTTATGTGGACTTCATTAGTTTTCCTTTAACCTGATCCAGGATCCCATGAAAGACACATATTAAGTCTGAATTGTGTTTCCTTCAGGCTCCTCTGGCTGAGACAGTCACACAGACTTCTCTTCTTCTTGATGACTTTGATGTTTCGGGTAGTACTGCTGAGACACATAGTAGAACATCTTTCGATCTGAGTGGGGCAAAGGGTTTTGGGGAAAAGGACCACAGAGATGAGTGACAGTCTCCAGTCACCAAGGGGATGCACTGTCCACTGGGGTGTGACTAATAAGTGCACTTCATCCCCTGGCTAAGGTACATTTCCCAGGTTCTTTGTGAACTTCTATCTTTACTTTCCCACTTTTCACCCTGTGATCTTTAGAAGAAAGTCACTATGTGCAGCCCACACTTAAGGGGCACTCTGATAGGCACATTGGTGTGCAGTTCAGTTCGGTTCAGTCACTCAGTCGTGTCCGACTCTTTGCGACCACATGAATTGCAGCACGCCAGGCCTCGCTGTCCATCACCAACTCACGGAGTTCACCCAACCTCATGTGCATCGAGTCGGTGATACCATCCAGCCATCTCATCCTCTGTCATCCCCTTCTCCTCCTGCCCCCAATCCCTCCCAGCATCAGAGTCAGGTTTGTGCAAATATAAGTTTTCAAATGAGTTGGAGAAATACTACATTGATCAGTGGACAGCATGGGGAGTTTCTGTGTAGCTTCGTTAGAAACCGCTGACTCTCATTTCTGGTGGCTGCGCCGCTTCCTATTCCTGCCCCAGTGAGTGAGGGTTTCTGCTGCTTCACGTCCTTCTGCTGCTCCAGTCTCGGCATCACCAGTTCTTGGACTGCAGATTTTCCATCGGGTGTGATGCACATTACTGTCTTTGCAATTTACATTTCCTAACAACATAAGATGTTTAGCATCTTTTTATATACATTTCCATTGTTATATCTTCTAGAAGAGGTGACTGTTCAGACTTTATTTTTAGTTATTTTCATTTTGTTGAGTTGAAGACTTCTATGCATATTCTAAAACAAGTCCTTTATCAGATATGTGTATTACAATAATTTCTCCCAAGCTGTGGCCTGAGCTCTTTTACTGATATAACAGTATTCATTAATGAAAAGTATACTTTTCTGGAAAGAAAAATGAGAAATTTCTAATTGCATTTGCTTCTGAGTAGAGGACTTGAGTGAATGGGGAATGAGGGGAAGAACATGAATTCTTTATTTTTGTATATGCTTGAGTATCTTTTCAATTCTCTTGTGTGCTGGTAAATAATGCTTTCAAAAATTACATGAAAATCCCTTACATTTGTAAACACTTGACAGATCACCCTCAGCTCAGACACTAGGATGTACATTCTAATCCTCTAGCTGAGCTGGAGCTCACCACGCATCTGTGTTGTTCTCCTATTGGACATAAGTCATCTCACAGAAGATCAGCATCAGACAAGGACTTCTGAGTGCATGACACGGAGAGACAAAACAAGAACAGGACAGCATTCTGTACAAGCACAGACCATCCAGGCAGCCCGGCGCCCCTCACCGTGGACCAGACCTCTCCCTGTGCTGACCCAGAGACCACTGCTTCCTCCCAGTCACAGCTGTATCCTCGCTCTAGTCTGCCCTCTCTGTAGCAGAGGCTCACTGAGGTGCCCAGGCATAGAAGTGCCCCCACTTCCTGACCACACCCAATCTAGAGTGAGCCAGTCTCACATAGACGTTTCTCAAAATCAAAGCCCACATCCTCTATATCAGCGGTCCTCAACTTTTTGGCAGCAGGAACTGATTACATGGAAGACAATTTTTCCATGGACCAGGGGTGGGAGGAATGCTTTCAGGATGATTCAAGCAGTATATTTATTGTACACTTTATTTCTAACCTAATGTTGGCACTGATCTGACAGGAGGTACCGGGCCAAGCTCAGAGTTTGGGGACTCCTGGCTGTCTATGTTCTAACACCTTACAAGGACACTATCTATCATCCCTGATACTGTGTAATCTTCCTCGCTGTACCCAGGATAAATCCAACTTGATTGCCCACAGATTTGCTTCTGATGATCTTTGGCTGAAGATTATTGAGACATGTTACCTGTTTGCCAAAAGTTTTTATGTGTCCTCCATTGGAATAGGGGCATATGTTTGTATTCTGTGAGTGTCTGATTGACATAGGAAAGATTTCTCTGTTTTGATGGCTTTTAATCTTTGGGTCATAAAACTCTTCATTCCACAAGTGTAAAAAATTTATGTATATTTTTATCTAGGAGAGAGGGGTCCAAGGTTGAAGAGAAACAGAACTGATTGAATTTGGAAAGAAAGTATAGCAGAAGCAGTAAGTAAAAAGTAATAAGGTGCTGGATTCTAATGTTCTGCTTTACAACTTTACAAGTATGTACAAGTCTTAAAAAGTATTGATATCTGTTGTGTTCAAAAAACACTTTCTTTTGGGCTAAATGAAGCCTTCTTTGTCTCCTTATGTTTACCAGGTTTAGGAAAACACCAAGAGATCAAGGATTATATATAGTGATGAGCAGTTTTGAACATTTACAACCTTAAGGTGATAAACCATGGTTTGGCTAATGTCTGAACACTCTATCTGTTAAAATAGACATTAAAGAAACTTTCAGAGCATTCTGTATTTAAAGATATATCTAAGACCTGCACAGACAAATCCATGACTTGAATATTAAGATTATCTTAACGTGCATCAACCTATGAGTCACACAGGATCTTTTAGGGGAAAGAGACAGGAGATTAATTAACAATATTCTACATATGCATTGACTACTATGCTAGCTAGTAGCCACATATTGCTATTTAAATTAAATAAAAGTGCTCAGCACAACAGTCACTTTAAGGTGCTAAATAGCCTCATGTAGCTATTGGCTACCTGAGTGGACAGCACAGACATAGAATAATTCTTTCACCACAGGATGTTCTGTTGGAGTGGACTGCTCTTCATGGTTTGTGGGCCTTGAGTCAGGGGCACTAGACCACGTGAGATGAAAGGGCCAATGATAAATTTCTTAGACACTACGTCAGATATCTGTCTGGGATATGAATACATATTAAGCTGGTGTGTAACAAAATCAGCTAGGCTATGAGTGGGTCTGGCACCTTCAGGTACAAACTCTTCCACTTCCAAAGGGGAAACACCTGCCCCCACCTCCCTTCCCAGACTGAGAACACTCTCTGGCATCACTTTCTAGGGGGTGAGTTCTCTCCTTGAGGAGCCCAGTGGCAGGGCCCTCAGTTAAGTTTGGGGAGGCAGGGAGTCCAGCTCAGGTAAAAGCATTTTCCAAAATGAAGAGGAGGCAAAGGCAGGGATCAGTTGAGAGACACCCTTGTTCATTCAAAACAGCAGTTCTCAGAGTGTTGTCTGTGGAACAGTTGATGTCACTGAGACCCTTTCATGAGATCCCTGAGGTGAAAACTACTTTCATAGCATCACTCAAATATTATTTGACTTCTCACTCTGTTGACATTTGCTTTGATGTATAACAGCAGTAATGGAGACTATGGAAGCAAACTTAACTAGTAATTATTTTCACCAAAACTTTCTTGTAGGAAATAAGAAAACTAATGATCAGGTTTGCTTTAAAACATCCAGAATGACACATTAAAAATTCTCATCTGTCCTTAACAAACAAAATGGAAAAAAATATGAAAAAGAATATATCTATACACATGTATCAGAGAAGGCAATGGCACCCCACTCCAGTACTCTTGCCTGGAAAATCCCATGGATGGAGGAGCCTGGTGGGCTGTAGTCCATGGGATCGCTAAGAGTTGGACACGACTGAGCAACTTCACTTTCACTTTTCACTTTCATGCATTGGAGAAGGAAATGGCAACCCACTCAGTGTTCTTGCCTGGAGAATCCCAGGGATGGGAGAGCCTGGTGGGCTGCCATCTATGGGTCGCACAGAGTCGGACATGACTGAAGCGACTTAGCAGCAGCAGCAGCAGCATACACATGTATAAGTGAATTACTCTGCTGTACAGCACAAATTAACATTATAAATCAAATAGTCTTCAATAAAATAAATTTTTAAAAATAAACTAAAAAATGTTTATGTTTCCTAATCATCAGTCTTAAATACACATTTTAAAACTATCTTCTGTGATGACACGGAAAGTACACATCAAGCACTTCTACTACATTTCAAAGTCCTATGGCCCAAGAAAAAATTCTATGTGCTCTGAACTACCCCCTTTTTCATGGAAAACAACTGTTATTGAAAGAATGAATGAGCAGAAAGATCTGTATAATTTAGTGAAACAATGCAGTACTTTGTAAAAATCTTGTATTAGTACAAGAGATGTTCAATGAGCAAAACAGGCTTATGTATTTTAATGTAACCCAAGAGAAAATAGTCAATGATATTGTTTCAGGCCCACTGTGGAAAAACCTTTGAGAAACTACATTTGTACAGTTTTAGCTTTGTAACCAAGATGAACATCCACAATTATCTGAAAAGATTATTAAAAAATACTACTCCTACCTATGTGCAGGCTTTTTCACTTTCACAGACTACCTTCAAAATAATAGATTCAATGCAAACACAAACCTGAAAATCCAGTGGTCTTCTAGTGAAAGAGACAGGAAAGATACTTGGAAAAAATGTAAAAAGCTCTATGCTTCTCACCACCCTGTTTATTCTGGGAAATAGTTATTCACATTAAACACATGGGTTGTTAATATTATTCTAAATAAACAAACAAAAAAATTTTTAAGTGTATTATTCGTAGTATGGAAATTATGCATAGAAGTGGTACTATCCTTAGGGTCCTCCCAAATTTGTAAGATTGCGTAGATATTTTTATCAAAATCGCAAACAGCCCCAGAGCTAGGACTCAGGGGGACAATGGGACAAAGAGCTCTCAGAGGGGAGTTCAGTTCAGTTCAGTTGCTCAGTCATGTCCGATTCTTTGTGACCCCATGGACTGCAGCACGCCGGGCCTCCCTGTCCATCACCATCTCCTGGAGCTTATTCAGAGTCATGTCCATTGAGTCAGTGATGTCATCCAACCATCTTATCCTCTGTCATCCCCTTCTCCTCCTGCCTTCAATCTTGCCCAGCACAGGGGTCTTCTCCAATGAGTCAGTTTGTCCCATCAGGTGGCCAAAGTATTGGAGCTTCAGCTTCAGCATCACTCCTTCTAATGAATATTCAGGACTGATTTCCCTTCAGATTGACTGGCTTGATCTCCTTGCAGTCCAAGGGACTCTCAAGAGTCTTCTCCAACACCGCACTTCAAAAGCACCAATTCTTCAGTACCCAGCTTTCTTTACAGTCCAACTCTCACATCCACACATGACTACTGGAAAAACCATAGCTTTGAGTAGATGGACCTCTGTTGACAAAGTCATGTCTCTGCTTTTTAATATGTTGTCTAGGTTGGTTGTAGCTTTTCTTCCTAGGAGCAAGTGTCTTTTCATTTCATGGCTGCAGTCACCATCTGCATGATTTTGGAGACCCCAAAAATAAAGTCTGTCACTATTTCCATTGTTTCCCCATTTATTTGCCATGAAGTGGTGGGACCAGATGCCTTGATCTTAGTTTTCTGAGTGTTGAGCTTTAAGCCAACTTTTTCACTCTCCTTTTTCACTTTCATCAAGAGACTCTTTAATTCCTCTTTGCTTTCAGCCATAAGGGTGGTTGTCATTTGCTTATCTGAGGTTATTGATATTTTCCTTGGCCATCTTGATTCCAGCTTGTGCTTCATCCAGCCCAGCATTTCGCATGATGTACTCTGCATATAAGTTAAATGACCAGGGTGACAGTATACAGCCTTGACATATTCCTTTCCCAATTTGGAACCAGTCTGTTGTTCCATGTCCAGTTCTAACTGTAGCTTATTGACCTGCATACAGATTTCTGAAGTAGGCAGTTCAGGCTATCTGGTATTCCCATCTCTGGAAGAATTTTCCACTGTTTGTTTTGATCCACACAGTCAAAGGCTTTGGCATAGTCCATAAAGCAGAAGTAGATGTTTTCTCTCTTGCCTTTTCAATGATCCAGGGGATGATGGCACTTTGATCTCTGGCTCCTCTGACTTTTCTAAATCCATCTTGAACATCTGAAACTTCAGCATTCAGGTTCTGTTGAAGCCTGGTTTGGAAAATTTTAAGCATTACTTTACTAGCATGTGAGATGGGTGCAATTATTGGGTAGTTTCAACATTCTACCTAGCAGGAGGGTACCAGGGTCCAGCTCCTGTTGGATCCAGGGTATCTTCAGGGGGATGGCGTCAGTGACTGAAATTTATTTACTTAGAGATATAGAAGGAGATAAAGAAAGAATTTTTCAGTTAAGTGAATAGAAGAGAGAAAGAGGCTGATACTCCTTGGTTTACACAGAAAGCCAATAAAGCCCCAGCACGAGACTTGCACTATTCACATAGGCTGCAGGTGCCCTCTTCAATAGCTGAAAGTGCCCCACCTTGGGCACCTTCTTGAGTGGGTTTTAGAAGCCCAGGCAGGAAAGTGAACTCAGAGGGCCCCTGCGCTCCAGGGAATTAGCCTGAAGAGAAAGGAAAAGAAAGGAAGAAAGAACAACATGAGGAGGCCAAGCGATGGTGAGGCGAGGCCCGCAACTTTATTTTCAAAGGGAGCTTTTATACCTTAAGTTATACATAGAGAATAATGGAAAAATGCAGAGTCAGCAGTCCTGACCCTTATCGAGACCAGGCTTTCTTTCTGTATACCTATCTGTACACATAGGTCTTAGGTGATTTACATCAACTTATGGCCAGGAGGCCTATTAGTGTTTTATGACCCTTTTCTGATAAGGGTCCGTCAACCAGAAAACGTATTCTCCCTAAAAGTGTTGTTCTTTCTAAAGTCTGGTGCCACTCTCAGAAAGCACTAAATAAAGTTACATTCCTATAGGGCAAAGGTGTAGTGGGCTATAACAAGGAAAGAATTTATTAACTCAAAGTTTCATGTTGTTAATATCAAGGCCACTACTTATATTTCAACTATATTAATTAATGCACTCCCAGGTACACAATGAAAGATATAAAAATTTGGCGGCACGTATTGGCTCAACAATGAAACCCTTAACCACTTCTAGTCTAATGATTTTTAACTCCTCGAAAGGCTCTATATTCCTAGAATCTTTTAAGCTTCCTATGCTTCTCGCGGTTTGGGGGGGCTATAAACAAACACAGGCCTAGTTGTAAAAGTCCAGATAAACCTGTCAGGCAAGTTACAGAGCCATCAGAGGGGTTTGAATTGAAACACTCCCATTATGCCCAGGAGATTTATTTACTAGAGCTCTAAGTTGATTTTCTTTAGAGAAACGTGGTTGGGGATAGCCCCCTGTTAATGTCAGAAGAGTTTGGTGAAAGGCAGAAAATAGTAAGACAGATTTTGGTTTTGGGGAAGATGTTCAAGCAGGTCCAGGGGGTCCCTCGAGTCCTGATTGGCCTTTGCCCTTCAGGTCTCTTCCTCATGACCTTTGCCATGGGTGGGATCTCCCATGCTCCCGGCTGGAGGGGAGGGATCAGGGCAAAGTCCCAGGTGCCTGGAGGGCAAGCTGCTCAGGATCTCAGGGTCAAGGGCGGTGTCTGGGGCTGGAACGCTCCATGTTGGGGATTCCCCTTCTCGATTTTCGCTTTCTCTCTCTTAGCCCTGCAGCCTGGATATTATGATGCAGCTCCAGATCTCACTGCCACTGGGTGCACGGTTTCTAGAAAAACCAATCATTGGATCCCAGTTATAAAGTCTCCACCAACCCGCCCAGACCCTGCTTCTTCCCAGACCCAGAGGATGCGAGTCATGGGGCCAGGAACCCTCCTCCAACTGCTCTCGAGGATCCTGGTCCTGACCAAGACCCTAGCTGGTGAGTGTGGGGTTGGGAGGGAACGGCCTCTGCGCGGAGGGGCAAAGGGACCGCCCGGGAGTCTGGGGGTCAGGACCCCAGACATGGAGTGACCCTGACGCCCCTGCCCAGACCCCACCCTCCCCGGGTCCCGGCCTGTCCCTGCCTTGCTTCCGGACTCCTCTTTTCTACCCCTTTCTAAGTTTGGACAGGTTTTCGACCGCTTCCATCTCCTGGCCCTACACGCCCTCCTCCCTCCCGGCCCCATCACCTCGACCGGGGACCACGCAGGGAGGAGGTCAGGTCGGGTCTCACCCCTTCCTGCCTCCAGGCTCCCACTCGCTGACGTATTTCTATACTGCTGTGTCCCGGCCCGGCCTCGGGGAGCCCCGCTTCATCACTGTTGGCTACGTGGACAACACGCAGTTCGTGCGGTTCGACAGCAACGCCCAGGATCCGAGGATGGAGCCGCGGGAGCAGTGGGTGGAGCAGGAGGGGCCGGAGTATTGGGATCAGGAGACGCGAAAGGCCAAAGACGCCGCACAGACTTTCCAACTGAACCTGAACAACCTGCGCGACTACTACAACAAGAGCAAAGCCGGTGAGCAACGCGGGCCCGGGTCCGGGTCACGGCCCCCATCCCCAGAGATCAGAGGGGTCACCCCGAGTCTGCGAGTCCGAAGGTCACCCCAACACTGCAGAACACACCCGGCCCCCGGCCCGGGAGGAGACGGGGCGGGGGAGCTTGACCCGGTTTCATTTCACTTTGGGTTTAATCACCGCGGGTGGTCGGGGTGGGTCAGGGTCTCACACCCTCCAGCTGATGTACGGCTGCTACGTGGGGTCGGACGGGCATCTCCTCCACGGGTATGACCAGTTCCGCTACGAAGGCAGAGATTACATCGCCCTGAACGAGGACCTGCGCTCCTGGACCGCGGCGGACATGGCGGTTCGGATCTCCAAGCGCAAGTGGGAGGCGGCAGGTGATGCGGCGCAAGTGAGGATCTACCTTGAGGGCAAGTGCGTGGAGTCGCTCCACAAATACCTGGAGATCGGGAAAGACACGCTGAAATAGCTGGTCAGCGGTGCCCTTTGACCCTGGCCACCATCTTGTGATCCATGACTTTCTCTCTCAAGGCCTCTTCTCACCCTGAGAGCATCTTAGGAGGCCTGACTCCAGCTTTTCTGAGTCATTCAGCCTCCACCAGAGTCAGGACCTTTAGTCTATATTCTCCCCCTCACATTTTTAGAGCACCTATCCTAGTCTCTCATTCTAGAAATTTCCAAGGACTAATATAGATCATCCCTGATCTCTGATTTGAGGCTGTTATCTAGCTCTTGTGCTGTTTTTTTTCAAAACCATGCTCCTAAATGTTCCATAGCTCAGAGGGTAAAAAAATCTCATAATAAGCTTCAGGATCTGATGTACAGCCTGGTGACTATAGTTAATAATTGTGTATTGTATACTTTAAAAATGATCTTAATCATTCTCATCAACCCTGTCAAATAGACACACACATAAGGTAAGTGGATGAATATGTTAATTACCTTCACAATGTCCATATATACCAAAGCAACATGTAGTACACTCTAAATGTGTACAATTTTTGTAAAGTATACCTCAGTAAAGCTGGGGATAAAATCACTGTTCTGTCCTTCCTCAGAATGGTCACATGCTGCTGCTTCACTGCCCCATGGAGGTTACACAAACTGTGAATTTTCTGATTCTTCCTCAGACCCTCCAAAGGCACATGTGACCCATCACCCCATCTCTAAGCGTGTGGTCACCCTGAGGTGCTGGGCCCTGGGCTTCTACCCTGAGGAGATCTCACTGACCTGGCAGTGCAGTGGGGAGGACCAGACACAGGACATGCAGCTTTTGGAGACCAGGCCTTCAGGGGATGGGACCTTCCAGAAGTGGGCGGCCCTGGTGGTGCCTTCTGGAGAGGAGCAGAGATACACGTGCCATGTGCAGCACAAGGGGCTTCAGGAGCCCCTCACCCTGAGATGGGGTAAGGAGGGGGATGGGGCGAGAGCATCCTCTAAGATAAAGCAGGAGCCCTTCAGGACTCAGTTCAGCAAGTTCAGGACTCAAGCCTGAGATCAGGGCCTCTTCCCTTGCCTCCAGAGAACCTCCTCAGACACTCTTCCTCACCATGTGCATCACTGTTGGCCTGGTTCTCCTCGTGGTGGCTGTGGTGGCTGGAGCTGTGATCTGGAGTGAGTTTTCTTGTCTCATTGGGGCTTTCAAGCCCAGGTAGTTTACCTGCCTGGTTCCTGGAAAGTATGCTCCTCACACGCATGGAGTCTGGAGCTGATGCTAACATTTTGCTTTTCTAAAGCATGTATGAAAATGAAAGAGAAAATTTTCACCTTCCTAATTCCAGTTGGGGACCCGGTTTCCAGCACTTGAAGGTCAAAGGGAGGTCCTTGATGAGGACAGACCTGCAGGAGAGCAGGTGGCCCAGTCCTTACCTGGCTCCCTTCTCTGTGTTCCTGATCCTAGCATGAATTTTGACCACAGTTCCAGAAAGTTCTCTGGGGTCCAGAACTAGGGGTTCCTGTAGGGTCTCATGACTCAGCCTTCTCCCTGGCCTCTCACATGATATTTTCTTCTCACGGGTGAAAAAAGACGGACCTACACCCAGGCTGCAAGTAAGTATGAAGGGGGTGATTCCTGAGACCCTTGTGAGGGTCCAGAAAGGAGGCAATGGGGGGCTCACCCTCCTCGAAGTTCCTTCTCTAGTTTCTCTCCTGTGGGTTCTGACCACGTCCTGGTCTTGTTCTCCCCAAGGCAGTGACAGTGCCCAGGACTCTGATGTGCCTCTCGTGGTTCCTAAAGGTGAGACCCTGGAGGGTATAGATTGAAAGGGGGATGGGGCAGAGGGGACACATTGGACGGCAGGGATCTTTGAGTGGGACATGTGGGCATATGGGGGTCTGTGGAGAATGTCCGCCCTTGCATGACTGACCTGAACTGGTTCCTGATTCTTTTCTCTCACAGTGTGAGACAGCTGCCTTGCGAGGACTGAGTGATGCTCAGTCCTGCTTTGTGACATCAGATCCCCTGACCCCTCTTTCTGCAGCTGCATCTGAATGCATCTGTGCTTCTATTAGCATAACGTGAGGAGGTGGGGAGACTGGCCCACCCCTGCCCACCGCGCCCCCTCCCCATCTGACCTGTGTTCTGCTCCCTGTTGGACTCCCTTGTTTCAGCAGAGGCGGGGCTGGGCCCTTTCTACCTTTGTCTTAACTTCGTGTTGTGCTGAGAAATACTGAAAATAAGAATCTGGATGTGAATTTGTTTTTCCTAATCCATGTCATGAGGGTTGATGGATTAATAAAGAAAAAGATTCTTAAAGTTTGAGACAGGAAAACAAACGGAACCACTGAGAATCTTCCAGCATCTACATGTTTGCTGTGCTGAGTCTGATCTCAGTGGGACCACAGAAGGATATGAGGAGGTATGAGCCCTCTCCAGAGAGTTCTGAGTCCTTTGTGGGCTTCAGAGTGGTCACTGGTTGGATGGGTCATCTTCTCTGTTTCTTTGTCCTTTTCCCTTCAGTAGAAACTTGTCCCACCAGAACCTGTGATCACAGGGACTCACAGGCAATCCAGGAGCTCAGCCAGATTGGGAACAACTGAGGTCAGTGATCAGAGAGCGTTCGGAATGGGGAGGAGTCTTAAATCCACACTTCAACAGCTGTACTTTCCTGGGAAGACAAGGGCTAGAGATGCATACTGGTTTCTCTACCCTGAGGTACATAGCCAGGTGGAAGACTGAAGAAGTGTTATAAGCTCAGAATAATGAAAATCAATGAATCCTGCTGTTTGAAGCTATTACCTAAATGGATTTCTCACTCATTCCTTAGTGTAAACAACAGAATACAAATTTTTCTGTTACATAAATGAAAATTGTGTGTATGTGTACTCATTTCATTTGGAAAAGCCACAGAATAAGCTTGAAGCTACCCAGCCAGGAACAGAATCCACAATCCTCCTAAATGGGGTCCCACATCGGACCCTCTGGCCCCAGCTGAGCACAGATGTCACAACTCACACCACTGACCCCATTCCGGGCTGGGACTGCTTTCATTACTTCCCTTGGCAAATGGGTGTCATTACTGCCATTCATGTCACCTTTGCCAAATGCATTCTTCACTGTTTCAGCTTATGTCACCACCCCCTGAGCCAGAGTCAGTATGTGGTCACCTCACTGTGGGCTTATACTGTGTCCACTTGCAAGAATGTTGGGGAAGCAAGTATCCTCTCATATGGAGGGAGGTAGTCTCTGCCTTCTACCAGGGCACTTAAAGTCTGGGATTCCCCTAACATGGGAAGAGGGTACAGTTACTGGGGGTGGAGGTTGGGAATGAGAGATGGAAAAAGAATGACAAATTTCATTTTGGTTTTGGCTGTATTTGAACATTGCTACAGACCAGTAGTGCCTCCCATTTCTCCCCTTCTAAATGTGTCTGAAGCTTCCCTGGTGGCCCACTGGTTCAAAATCTGCCTGCCAATGCAGGGAACATGGTTCAATCCCTGTTCCGGGAAGATCCCACCTGCCGCGGAGCAACCGAGCCCACTGGCCACAGCTACTGGAAACCACATGCTCTAGAGCCCGTGCTCTGCAACAAGAGAAGCCACCACAGTGAGAAGCCCCCGCTCTCCACTACTGGAGAAAGCCTGTGCACAGCAATGAAGACCCAGCACTACCAAAAATAAATAGATATATTTTTTTAAAGTGTATGAAGGTTATGCCCGTCCCACCATTGTACATTAGATTTTGATACACATGGCAAGATTCCATTATTTCATATGGCAGACTAATATTCCTCTTCTATTTTCATAACCATTCAATCAATGGGCACTTAGGCTGTCTCTATATCTTGACTATTGTGATAAGCAATACTACAGTGCACATGGGGTGGACATCTTTTTTCTTCCCACTGATCAAGCTGGCTTTAACTGTTGACACAAAAATTTGCATGTTTCATACTAAAACTGGCCCTGCACAGGTGTCTGATGAATGACCTTTTGACAACAGAGCCCCCTTCCCCCATCATGCACCACCATTTTTCAACATGGGTCCCCTGAAGAAGCAAGTAATTCAGATGCAGCTCTGAAGAGCAGATTACCTCACCTTTTTCTTGCCTTCAAAGTCCTTTTCCCATGCCTAAGACCACCCTGCTTCGGGGATGGGGTGGGGGAGGAGAAGACAAGCATTCATCTTGTAGGATCTTATTTCCCCCACCAGGGATTGAACCCAGGGTCCTTGGAGGTGAAAGTGCTGAGTCCTACTCACTGGACCCCCTGGGATTCCCCTGGCCTTTGGGGAAGAAAACATTCGATCTGTCCTCCGTCACCTCACTTGGCCACCTTGTGACTAAATCCTTTCTCTGCTGCAATCCTTGGCATGTTGTGGTTTTGGCTCGCTGCTTACTGGGCAGATGAACCTGTCTCAGTAACATCCTCACTTCCAGGAGGGCTCTAGGCTTCACAACCTTGCCTTCTGCCTCCCACTCGCCTTCCAGACAGCAGCAGAGGAGGGAGGTGCAGGCAGAAGGGCTTCCTTTAGTAGAGGCTTGACGGGGTGGGGCGGGCGGGGCATGGCACTGGCCAGTCAGAGGCACCTGAAGAAGAGCTTGGGGCCTTGGTCCAGGGTGCACCCTTTGGGGCCCAGCTGGCAGGCAGGCAGGGCATCACGGTTCTCAGAGGAGAGACGGCTGCTGCACCATAACCTTGTGCCAGAGGCCCAGGCCCAAGGGCCTGGACAGCACAACCTGACAGGTGGAAGAAGTTGAGGCCTCAGGAACGATCCCGGAGGGCAGCCAGGAGCTCCTCCAGGCCAGTTCAGCTGACCTCAGGGTTGGCAGACAGGTGAGAGTCCAGTGAGGAGCAGAGGCGGAGACATCTGTTCAGAGCTCTTCAGGCCGCGTTGCCCAGGTGGCTTGCCGACAGGTTCAGGTACCCCAGGCGCAATCTTTCTGGGTCAGGTAGCTGACCAGGGTCCATGAGGCCTGGGTCACTCTTGCTAGCAGCCACGGTGCTTAGCTCCAGGTCCAGGAGGCGATGGGTCGGCAGGCTGCTCAGGGCCTGGGCGAGGGCAGCGGCGCCCAGGCCATTGTAGGACAGAGCCAGTGTCTTCAGGCACCGGGCGTCTTGGAAGGTGCTGCTCAGGGCCACAGGGCCACCTGGTGGTTCAGGGAAAAGCTGGGGCCTAAGGCACAGGCTTGGAGGTACACGGTGCTGAGCGAGGGGCAGGCCTGCAGGACGGAGGCCAGAGCCTGGCCACAGCCATCCCACCAGGAGTTCCCCTAGCTGGTGGCAGATGGCGGCCTCCTCCTGCAGCTGCTCACTCCTCTGTACTCTAGCCTTGGCCTTGCTCAGCTGGCAAAACTTGTGGTCCAGGCTCATACTCAGGGGTTCGTTCACCCAGTTGCCCCACCCAGGGTTCCGGACATCCCACGTTCTCCATCGCCATGGCTGCCACATCTCTTTTTGAGTTAGTGTTTTCATTTTCTTCAGATAAACATCCAGAAGTAGAATTGCTAGATCACATGGTAGTTCCATTTTTAATTTTTTGAGAGCTCTCCATACTGCTTTCCATAATGGCTGCTCTAATTTTGTATTCCCACCAACGGTACATAAGAGTTCCTTTTTCTCCACATCCTCGTTCACATTTGTAGAAGACTTTAACTCTCTGGTGTAAAGTTATCCGGGGTATCTGGTGGCTCAGACGGTAAAGCGTCTGCCTGCAATGCGGGAAACCCGGGTTTGATTGCTGGGTCGGGAAGATCCCCTGGAGAAGGAAATGGCAATCCACTCCAGCGCTCTTGCCTGGAAAATCCCATGGAGGGAGGAGCCTGATAGGCTATAGTCCATGTGGTCGCAAAGAGTCAGACACAACTGAGCGACTTCACTTTCATTTTAATTAAAGTCCAGCTTATCAATTATTTCTTTTATGGATTGTGCCTTTGGTGTTGTATCTAAAAAGTCATTACCATACCCAGAATTCATCAAGGTTCTCTCCTATATCATCTTCTGGGGGTTGTATAGTTTAACATTTTACATTTAGGTCTATACTCCATTTTGAGTTAATTTCTGTGAAGGGTGTAAGTCTGTACGAGACTGATGTTTTTTCAAATAGATGTCCAGTTGTTCCAGCACCATTTAGTAAAGAGGTTATCTTTCGTCCATTGTATTGCCTTGCTCTTTTGTCAAGGGTCAGTTGACAATATTTATGTGGGTCTATTTCTAGGCTCCTTATTCTATTCAGTTGATCTACATTGACCCTTAGCATCCACAGGGGATTAATTTCAGGGCCCTCAAAGATACCAAAGTCTGTGGACGCTCGAGTCCCTTTTAAATGATGTCAACCTGCACACATCCTCCTGTGTACTTTAAATCATCTCTAGGTTACTTCTAATACCTGTAATTCAATACCTGTAATTGCTATGGAAGTGGTTGTAAATACAATGTAAATGCTATGTGAATAGTTCCCAGTGTGTAGTAAACTCAAATTTTGCTTTGAGGAACTTCTGGGAATTTTTTTTTTTCATGTTGAGGGCAATGGTTTGCCCGGTTTCCTCTCTTTTATGAATTCTAGAAGAATTGGTAATTTTTCAGCTCATTCGGGTTTTTACTTCTCTTAAGGACAGAAAGGTGATTTCCAAGCTGCTTATTTGTAGAACTGAAACCAGAAACTCCCCAAAGATCTTTTCACGGAACTTCCATTTTCAGTTTCTAGAAAAGATGAGCTATAGTATTATGGACAAATCCTTCCACTGAAAAGAGGTAAAAATACCATGTTAAACTCAAAAACCATCTTCTTAAAAGCATCAATGAGTTGACAAGATAGTAATAAATGATTTAGCCTCCCAAAGAAGGGAAAGATCCTGCTTGCCCTTCATGGAGAACAGTGTCCTGGAAATGGAGAAGCAGCTCTGTAAGTTTATTGCACAAGTCCACACATGGCAGTCCTCCACTTCCAGCTCTTCGCCCCAAGTTCCTGACTTTTTCTACCCATCTGTCTTCCCTTTCAAACTTAAACCAAGTTTTTAAAATTCTGATTAAAATGTATACAGATATTCTATAATAGATGATAAAGTATGTTCACTATAGAAAATTTATAAAATGATGAAAATAAATGATACTAAAAATAGCTGTAGCCTTCACCCTTGGAAATATTCTGTTGTATTTTCGTCTAGTTTATTATAGAAACTGATGCTGCCCAGGTGCCAAAGCTCTAAGTTGATGGGCACAGATCTCAGTGGCCCCAAGCTCTGTGTCTGTATCTCTGCCTTCCAACCAGTGATGATGGATGGTCCCTCACCTATCTAAGGTCACCTCTCAGCTTGAGCGTAAGATTGGGCCCCTGCTTCCCCCAATAATCAATTTCCTAGTCTCTACTGTATCACTCATTCTTGCATACAATGTGCTGTAATATTAATACCTCTCATTAGAACAAACAAAAGGAAACCAAATAAATGAAAACAAAATGGTCCCATTAAAATCCACCCCTTGATGCCATATCCCCCTCCAACCAGCGCCCCATTTCTAGGACTTTCCTTATAGAACAATACTTGAGTCCATTCTCTCACCTACTGTGCTGTCTTTTATTTTTATCAGATACATATATGCACATATCTTGAACAATAAATACCACTACAAGGCCTGTTAATGGAAATAAGTGAGTGAGTGAAAGTCACTCAGTTGTATTCAACTCTTAGCAACTCCATGGCTTTCAGCCTCTGTCCATGGAACTGTCCAGGCAAGAATACTGGAGTGGGTAGCCATTCCCTTCTTTAGAGGATATTCCTGACCCAGGGAATGAACCCAAGTTTCCTGCATTTCATGCAGATTCTTTACCATCTAGGCCACCAGGGAAGCCTCCCAATCTTCCATACATCCCATTTCTGATGCCAGAGCCAACCTCTTTAACTTTGTGTGTTTCTCTTATTGGTATTTCTGTTCCTCTAAATAGCACATTCATAATACTCCTTTGTTTTTGTATGTGTATCATTTTAGTGACTTAGCTCTCTTTAACATACCACAGTCCTTCAAATAGTTGTTTTATAATTTTTATTAGCTCAGTGTTCAGTATCTACATTGTTATGACCGTGTAAACAAATGCTACTCACAGCTAAGCATTTAGTAGACCATGATCATTGTTCTCCCTTGAATTTTTAAAAACCTTGTTCTGGAGTTAATAAATGTCTTATTCCTTCATTTGCTTAGTTTCTGTTGTATTGATTATGAAATCACGCCCAAACTTTCCTCTGCAGCCTAAGTACTTATGAATATATTCAAGCACATAGATATTCTACCAACTTCGTCTCTTTGCACAGACTTTCCCACGGCCCTCGGTGCTGCCACACAGGGATAGGTTCCTTGCTCGCCTGGGCGTGGCTGACATTCGGAATCTCCTTCACCTCATCCCAGGCTGACCTCTGCCACTCTTTCCTACTGGCTTCCCTGTTGCCTGGATCTCACATGTTCCTCTCTTTGGTTTTCTCAACCACTTTCCCTTTACTCCATCTAGTTAGTATCCTGAGAAAGGGAACATGTAAAGTAAAATATTGAAACTCTAAACATCTAAAAAAAAAATCCCCTGGAGAAGAGCATGGCAACCCACTCCAGTATTCTTACCTGGAGAATTCCATGGCCAGAGGATCTGGTGGGCTACAGTCCATGGGGTCTCAAAGAGTTGGACATGACTGAGTGACTAACACACACACACACACACACAAATATCTAGAAATGTCTTCAGGCTACTAGCACTTATTCACATAGTGACTTGGTATAGAATTCTGTGTTGGAAATAATTTTCCTCAGAATTTAGAAAGCATTGCTTCAGCATTTTCTAGCTTCTCCAGAGCAGATTATTTTTTGTCTCTTGAAGTTTTCAAAGTCTCCTCTTTTTAAAAAAATTGTATTTACTTTACCTTTGGTTGTGCTGGATCTTCGTCGCAGTCCAAGGGCTTTCTCTAGTTGCCCTGAGCGGGAGGCGGCTCCTCTTGATCTGGAGCACAGGCTCCAGGCTTGTGGGCGCAGTAGCTGGGGTGTGCAGCAGGGCGAGCGGGCTGTCTAGTTGCGACACACAGGCTCAGGAGTTGTGGTGCCTGGGCTTAGTTGCTCTGGGCATATGAAATCTTCCCAGACCAGGGCTCAGACCCGTGTCCCCTGCATTGGCAGGTGGGTTCTTATCCATGGTGCCACCAGGGAAGTGCTCAAGCTCTTCTTTTCCACTCTTTTCACCAAAATTTCATCTGTGATATATCTTTGTGTGGATCTGTTTTCATCTTCTGTACTGAGAACTTGGTTGGGACCATTGAAAGTAAAAACTTTTCTCTGTCAAACTCTGAGCAACTTTCTTGACATTTTAAAAATATTTGCTACTTTCCATTCTCTTTGAAACTTATGTTCTTGATGTGTTGGAATCCCTTGCTGATCACCCAGAATTCTTATAGTTCTTCTTTCCTTCTTGCTATTACTTCTCCATTTTGTAGCACTAAATGGAAGTACAACTTAATTTTCTGATTCTTCTATTGAATTGTGTATTTCTGTGATCATATTTCTAATTTCTGAGAGTGCTTTCTCCTTCTCTGTTCACATACATGCTATTGTGTGTAATTCTGGCCTTGTCTCACATGCCAGATCTTTCTTGCATCGTTTATATATCATTGATTATAGTCATATGGAATCCATTAGGTCTCTTGATTATTTTCTTTTACGATCTCTGCTAAATGTTCATTTCCCTAATGACAGTTAAAGCACCATATCACCAAGGTCTTACTCTTGCTCTTCCTTCTGTTTCCAGAAACGAGCAGATCCTGACCCACTGGAGGCCTCAAAACATATACTGGGTGATGGACTTTAGTGTGGCTCAGGCAGTCAAGCCACACTGCCACTTGATGTCCTCTTGACTTCTGGACCTAGCAGCATCTTATCATAGAACATTCTGGAATACTGCAACAGTTCACTAGCATGGGGTGCAGAGTCATGCCTGCTACCTGACAGACAGGGAACTAATGAAAAATAGGTCACAAAGGTCTCTGAGAGAAGATATCCTGGTTTCAATCCCAACCCCAACTCCACCACCTCCTTAAACTCTCTCAGCACAAAACGATCACAAATTGGATGCTTCATGGGTTTGCTTTTAGGATAAAATTTGACCATGTAAATCACATGGCCTTATTGCCTGAGACATAGTAAGTGTTCCTTGGAGCTCAGACAGTAAAGAATCCACCTGCAATGCGGGAGACCTGGGTTTGATCCCTGGGTGCAGATCTTCCCTGGGGAAGGACGTGACAACCCACTCCAGAGTTCTTGCCTGAGAAATCCCATGGGCAAAGAAGACTGGCAGGCTACAGTCCACGGGGTCACAGAGAGTCGAGCACGGCTGAGCACACCATCGTTATACTGACTACAGCGTTTAGATAAGTTCCACCATTTCGCTTGTATAAACCACAAGTCAGGAAACATCGTTAAACACATATTAATATTTCTGAGACATGTGTGATTATCTTCTTAGGATAAATCCTTTTTAGGAATTTAGTTACTTCTCCTTTTTGCTTTTTTTCTGGCCGCATCATTTGGCATGTGGGATCTTAGTTCCTCAGCCAGGGGTTGAACCCATGTCCCCTGCACTGGAAACAGAGTCTTAACCATTGGGAAGCCAGAAAAGCCCCAGGAATTTAGTTATTTCTGCATCAAAATACAAGCACACTTAAACTGTGGAGATGATTTGCAAAAGTGCCCTTTAGAAATTTTACACTACTTTGGGTGGGAGGGAGGTTCAAGAGGGAGGGATATATATATATATATATATATATATATATATATATACACTTATGGCTGATTTACCTTGTTGTACAGCAGAAACCAACACAACATTGTATAGCAATTATCCTCCATTAAAAAATTTTTTTTAATACTAATTTATTTCAAAGTTGAAAAAGCTTAACTGCTTATTAAAATTTAACATACTCATTAATTCTTTTACTTCCGCCTCCAAATTCTATACTTCAAGATAGAGATGAGCAAAGGAGTCTATATTTTAGATAGCTTTCTTTGAGTGGTTGAGAACGTGGGCTTTGTACTCACCACACTTAGTTTTATATTATATAATGTTTTGGTGGGCTTCCTTTGTGGCTCAGCTGGTGAAGAATCCGCCTGCAATGTGGGAGACCTGGATTTGATCCCTGGGTTGGGAAGATCCCCTGGAGAAGGGAACAGCTCCCCACTCCAGTATTCTGGCCTGGAGAATTCCATGGACTATATAGTCCATGGGGTTGCAAAGAGTTGGACACGACTAAGTGACTTTCACTCACTCACTCTTTTGGTATCATTTATATTTAGACCATATCTAGAGAATCTAATATTCAATTACTAAATTAAATGTTCCCTTTACTCCTTACTTTGTAACCCTATAATATTCTAAGAGTAAACATAAATTAATAAGAGTTGGTAAGAAGAGGAGAAAAAAAGAGATTTTGTTTCCCCCAATACTACAACCAGTATATTTTTCCTTATACTGACAATATCCTCCTCATTCACTTTCATCTCTGACAAACTGATCTATTTTGTTATATTCCACTTCTTAGTCCACATTTTCATTTTTGTTCACATTTATTGCTAATATATTTGTTTGACATTTAACCTATGTTATATGTCAAAGAATTTACACAAATAATGGTGCAAGATAAAGGAACAGCTGGGAGCAGGAGATGTGTAAGTACAAGTGAGCAAAAGACAATATGATCGAGAACTGCAAGAAGCAATAGGACATAAAACTTCAATATTTTTAATTATAAAACATAGAAAATAAAACAACCCAGATATTTTGTGTAAAGAGAAAAATGACAAGCTTGAAAATGCCATCATGGAGCATTAAGAATCAGATTTACTCTCTTGTCTTACACAATGATGAATTCAGAGAAACATATGAAACAACAGTATTCAGACCCTGGACATCAGGCAGCGCAAGCATTGTGACTTCTACAAAGAAGAAAAGGAAAGCGGCAAGGCCTGCAGTTGTCCCGCTTCCTTCCTGGAGAGAGCTTCCAGGACACAGTGTGGGAAGGCAGGAGCCCTAAGAGAGCCCAGCAGTCCCCATGAGTTAAGGGGACAGAGTTGAGAACTGCAGAGACCAGGATGTTAGAATTAGCAGACAGGGACAATAAAAGTTACTCTAGATTATTATAGGACTGCCCTGGTGGTCCAGTGTTTAAGACTCGGCCTTCCAAAACAGGGGGCACGGGTTTGATCCCTCATCAGGGAACTAAGATCCCATACGTGGCACAGTGCAGTCAGTTTTAAAAAAAGTTACTATAAATATACTCCTTATGTTCAAAAAGTTATACCAGAGACATGAAAGATGTTTAAAAGATCACAATTACAATTCTAGATGAAAATGTCTGAGATAAAAATACACTGGACGTGTATTGGTAGATTGGTAGATTATGTTAGATGTGTGATGGTAGATTTGACATTGCAGAAGAAAAGATCAGTGACCTTGAAGACATAAACATAGAAACTTCCCCAAATTATATGAAGTAATAATTATTAAAGTGTATTATTAAGTTTGGAACATACAGTCCAAGCCACATGATTCATAATAACCAAAACACAGAAAGAACCTAAATGTCTATGAACACAGGAATGAATGAATAAATAAAAGGTGATATATCCACATAATGCAATATTGACCACAAAAAGAATGAAGTACTGATTCATGCTACAGTGGGGATGAACTTTGAAAGTATTTTGCTTTGTGAAAGAAGTCAGTCACCAAAGATTGACACTGTATTATTCCACTTATCTAATGGGTCCATTTCCTAGAAGAGGCAGACACGACTTGGTGACTGAACAACAATGGGTCCTTAATAAGTGAATCTATAAAGACAGAAAGTAGATTTGTAGTTGCCTAGGTTTCAGGGAATGCTGGATGGAAATGGGGATGACTGCTTAGAAATAATGGATGTGTGGTGATGAAAATGTCTTTTAAAATGTTTTTGGAGTGATGAGAATGTTCTAAAATTGATGTGTGGTATTTGTTGCGTTAGCTCTATGAACATAGAAACTACTGAGTTTAAACGATTGAATAATATATGTGAATTATATCTCAAAAAGAAAACTGTTCTAATGAAAGTGATGGCTCCATTAAATGAAATATAGATGCCAGAACTGCCATGGCAGTTTGTAGAAAGAAAGATGAAAAGGTTCAGAGAAGTGGGCATGCTAGTCTGAATCTACGCTATACAACTGGAAAACACACCGGTGACTATTTCCTTGGCGAGACCCAAAGGATACTGTTTATCAGGCAATAAGGAATGCACAGGTAAGGGCAGTATCAAGCTCATTGTGTCTGTCCTTGGCGAGCTGGGGTGGACCCTAGGAGATAACATCACAGAACTTAGCATTAATGTCTCCTTAGCATTAATGGGGATAATAAGATCCCAGAAAGCCAGAGGACAGGTGACAGCAAGTACGAAACAAAGAGAGCAGAATTGTCAAAATAGCCATCATTGTCAGAACTGAGACCAGAGAAATTCTGACTGTGAGGAATTTTGGAAATGGGTGACAGATCATTATACTCCTTGGGGCAAGATGGAAGGGCAGCTTACAGGAGTGTTGCCTAATATTTGAACCAGTAGAAGAATGACAAAAAAGCTGAAGGCAGAGATAAACGACCTCAATAGAAAGTTATGATTCCCTGACCAGTTTCCAGATCTGAGCCAGATCTCAGACCCAGAATCCATTAATTAAAGGCCCCCGTAGTTTCTATAACACTACAGCAGGTGTGGTACATTAGTAACTCCCCAAGTCCTTCACTAAAGGAATCAGTGACCACAATACACTGAAGAAAGAAAATGCCCAGATCTTTGCTAGGCTTATTAGACACAGAGTCCAATTTGACACTGATTCTTAGGGAACCAAAGCACCGTCATGGACTCCCATTATAAGAGAGGCATGTGAGGACCAGGAAATGGTTTGTGGCCTGTCTCCGGTCCACCCATGTCTCAGTGGATTCTCTGTGTCCACACATCCCCCCTGTGATTATTTCCCCAGTTTCCAAATGTGTCACTGGAATGGCCATGTTTAACAATTGCTGGAACCTCACATTTGTTTGACCTGTGCAATAAAAGCTTGGTAATAATATAGGCCAAGGGGAAGCCCATGAAATAGCCTTTGAACCTTAGCGAGGATAGAAAATTAAAACAATTTTATATCTCAAGGGTAATGAAAGAGCTTAATCCCTCCCTTGAATACATAAGGGATGTGGGGTGGAGCATGGTCCAAACATAGCAGTGAATTTGCCAGTCTGGTTCTAGTAAAAATTGGATGGATCGTGGTAGATGACAGTGGACTGCTAAGAACTTAACTCGAATTAGCTTTATTGCAGCAGATGCGCCCAATGTGAGTTTTTAAATTAATTTACTTTTGACTGCACCGCTGGGCTTTTCTCTAGTTGCGCCAAGCGGGGCTTACTCTCCATTTGTGGTGAGCGGGCGAGTTTCTCTTGTTTCAGAGCACCGGCTCTAGGGGGCGCAGGCTCAGTAGTTTTGGCACATAGGCTTAGCTGCTCCGCGCATGTGGGATCTTCCTGGACCGGAGATGGAACCCATGTCCCCTGCATTGGCAGGTGGGCTCTTAACCACGGGACCACCAGAGAAATCCTGCAATTGATTATACCGTTACTCTTCCATCCTGGAAATATCACGGATTGATCTTGATCTGGGCTGAGTTGTATTCCAGGTAGGATTTTGCCCTTGCTTCCCACAGAGCATCACTCAGAACTATTATCCAAGGGCTCACATAGTAATGTAAGTACAGAGGTTATACTGCTAGTCATTGGAGCTGAGTGATGGAGAAAACATTAAATTCTACTGGGCCCCCATTAAAAATAACAATATTTGCTTGTTTGGAGGTTCTAGCAGGGGAATGCAGCTACTCATAATACCCTTGACCAAAGACCAGCCCGCTTCTATCAGGGATGGTCATCCTGTTTGGCCATGCACGCAGCTTCGAGAGGGACACACATGGAGCAGTGAGGGGGAAGGGGACTCCGCCTAACCAGCCAGATCAGTTCAATCAACCCTGGTGATAAATGAGGTGACAGATGTCGAAGCCCAATTACCCTCACACCCACAATAATATCAATATTCACATTATTGTGAATAATACCGGGACTCTTTCAGTCACAAGTTAACATTTCTAGCAGAAGAGATTAAATATGTTGATTTACCTGAGAGGGCAAGGATGGGACTGACTTGAGACGTGACTGGATCCAGGGACTCAAATTTGTCATCAGATTTCTCTCTCTGTTCTTAGGGAAAGTACCCAAGGTCATCTCTAACCTGCTTCACACTGCCCCGCTTAAACAACTTAAGCAGAAAGATAAACCTCTTTCTCACCGTGTCCATACATAAAGGACCAGAGACAGTTACCCCTCGACCAATCCCTGTTGCTAGGCAGAGGTGGTATAATGTGGCTACACCCTGATTGGTCAGGTCTGGGTCATGTGCATCCCTTGGTACATAAAAATACTTCCTAAGTTATTTAAGGTCATACTGATTATTGAACCATGTCACTATTAAATAAAAAGACCCTTGAGAATTCTTTGGTCCATGAGAAAAACGAGAGAACATTAACTATGAACAAAGTTGGCTTTCTTTTCTTTACCTTTAGTTTCTAGCCAACAACATTTGACTCTTTTCATCACAAAATTACTGGGCGGTAAACAGACAGACTCTAAGATGCTCCCCTAAATCTTCATCTTCTGGCATCCATGCCCATGTGTAAGTTTTACCCTTAGAGTATAAGCTGTAAATAGTGACTTACTGGCAGCAGATAGAATTCAAGAAGTGGGTGAAGGAATATTTACTGGGGGATGACCAGGGACAGGAAATGAGGGAACCGGGATCAGTTGTCTCCAGTTCAGTTGTCCAAGCCAGGCTGGGAAAGCGGAAATTCCGAGTGAAAACCATTGTCAAGCGACCCTGCATTCCTTTTCCATCTAAGGAGTTCCTCCTCTGGATCTCATCCTTCACAGTCCCTGCCGCCAGACTGCAGGAGGAGGAGGGAGAGACCACTAACCGTGACTAAACAACAACAAGGACTGTTGTATATTGGTTTGAAATTACTTCAGATCCCCTTGTTCAGATCTTCCACCTTAAGTGGAGTCGTTTTAATCCATTTGTTTATGGCTAAGAGCAAAAATATATTTTTCTTTGAAGTACCATTGTTTTGATATAAGAATGAAGTAAATTGTGAAGGATGTCATCGTGCCCTCTGCTGTTGACTGACAAGCACTCAGCAGCCCAGTGGCTCAGAGGCTTGCTGGGACTTACTGATAAGAACGTGTGCGGGAACAACTATGACAAAGGGACGGCTGGGATATAAAAAACCAAGAGACAGGGAGGACTATCTGAGAGTTTCCATCAGGGCAAAACCATCCTTTGCAGATCTAGCTTTCTGGAGTTATTGAGACTCTTGCTCCTGCTTTGGCCAAGGCACTCCTTTGGTCGGCAGTGATATCCAACCATGCAGCAGTCTCAGGAAGGAAAGGGATGATTGTTACTGCTCCACTGAGGCCCTCGTTATTGGCAGAGACATGAGCCATGCAATGTCCCTGGAGCAATAACCCTTGGAGCAGCCTCCTCCGCCTGCCAAAGCAGGGGCCAGCGCTCCCTAGCCACAAGCTCTAGCAAAACCTTCTCTCCTGAGAAACCAAACTGCTACAAAAGATGTGCCTCATGGTATATTTGGACATTATCTCTGTCATATTTCCTTGCCTAGAAAAACAGTGTAGTTAATCATTTGTTTGGAGTATGTTATTTCTTCACTAGCTTATTAAAAGACATTATCCTGTATGCTATTGGCTTTTGAAATTATTATGATTTTCACAGTGAACCTCTGTTAAATAAACTATTGGCAAAGACAATCTCGATCTCTGAGCACAATTTGCTGCCTCCAAAGCAAATCATAAAATAAACAAGGAATCTGATCTGTAGTGAAAACAGGAAGTGTAGAAACAAACACTTCCAAACCTAGCACCTGGTGAGTCCCAGGGCCAGAAAGATCAGGAAGCTAAGTCTCCGATCTCCCCGTGCTGCACCTGGGACCCAGCTCCCCTTACTCTAATTTAGAATAATGTCCTGCCCAGGAGCCCACAGTGGTGACACGGCAACTGGATCTCTGCTCAGAACAGATCACCACGGCCACACACTCCTAGGAAGTCCTATTCTCTCAACAAGCATTAATTCAGTGTGTGTAGCAGAAACCCAAATAATAGTGATCTAAACAGGATGGAAGAGACTCCCATGATAGTGAGGCAGGCAGTTCCAGGACGGCCTGAGGGGTTCTGTACCACAAAGGTATCCAGGCATCCAGGGTTCCTATGACCTACCTTCCTTCTCTGCTTTTCCTGAGGTGGTGCCCTTATTGGGATGACCCAAGGCACCTGAAGGTAGTCGTGGCCAAGTGGTTAAGGCGATGGACTGAACCATCCATCGGGGTTTCCCCGCACAGGTTCGAATTCTGCCAACTACGGTTTTATCCACACAAGGAAGGGACCAAAGACCCTCACTTTCATGCCACAGTCAACTGAAACCGTTCAGCAGTCAATCAAGTCACTCTTGGGCCAAACAACCTGCCCTCCAGTTCCATTTGGTCTTGGTCATCTGGTGGCTCAGACAGTAAGAATCCGCCTGCAATGCGGTAGACCTAGGTTTGATCACTGGGTTGGAAAGATCCCCTGGAAGAGGGCATGGCAACCCACTCCAATATTCTTGCCTGGAGAATCCCCATGGACAGGGGAACCTAGCAGACTACAGTCCATGGGGTCATAAAGAGTCAAACATGACTGAGAAACTATGCACAAGATACCTAAGAGCATGTTCAGGGTCCATAAGCAACCAGGGAGAGCAGGAGAGGAGCAGAGTGGAGCCCTTTAGAGGCAAAACGGGAAACTTAGTATCTGGGTCATCATATTGATCATAATCTAGTCACACAGACATGGTTAAATTCAAGGAAGGCTGGAGAATGGATAGTTTTTAATCTGGGTGACTTTGTTCCCCAATAAAACTATTATTATGGAATAAGGATGAATTTTGTTACACTTGGTAATTTTTTAAAAATCAATAATTTTTATTATCTTAAACTACATGAGATTTGTCTGTTAAAAAAAATGGAATATTTTCAGAATATATTTTAAATTGAAAAACAAAGGTACAGATAGAACATATAGTAAAATGATCCCTGATTAAAAAGGGAAATCTCTGTCTATAACATATAGAAACTGGCAACAGTGGTTGGGTCCAGGAAGAAAATTTGGAAAAACTGTAGATGGATAGGGGAGAAAAATTTACTTTTCACTCTATACACTTTTTATTATTTGAGATTTTTCAACCTTGTGCTTGTGATAGCTTATGGTGAACGATGTCGGATTTGTGTTCTCCGAAGATTCAACTTCGGGAGCAGGGACCAAGCTTGACCACTCGGGGCTCTTGTGTGGCAGAAGTTTTGTTACAGTGAAAAGGGGCAGAGAAAGCTTCTGACACAGACATCAGAAGGCTGGCAGAGTACCCCCCCTCACTAGTGTTAGCAAGGGAATTATATACTTTTTAAATTAGTCATTACAATAAATCAAAAGAGTGTCTCAAGCTTGTAAAAATTTTACCAGACCCACTCCTACAGCTTACATTTTAGGATAACAGGATTAGAACTTAATAATAGAAAGATCCTACCAGACCCCCTCTCATAATGTACATTCTAAGATATCAGGATTAGTCAGAAGGTTTTCAGGAAGGAGCAACTGTCCTCAAGCAGGATACACTGTTGTTACATAATCCCTAGTAGTGTTTAATGGAGAAGGCATTGGGGCTGCTAAGAGTTGGACACGACTGAGAGACTTCACTTTCACCTTTCACTTTCATGCGTTGGAGAAGGAAATGGCAACCCACTCCACTGTTCTTGCCTGGAGAATCCCGGGGATGGGGGAGCCTGGTTGGCTACTGTCTATGGAGTCGCACAGAGTCGGACACGACTGAAGCGACTTAGCACAGCGTTTAAACTGAGTTGTTTATTGTGTAATCATCAGTTCAGGGCTTAAAGAAAAAGCTGTTTTATGTGACTAAGGCTAAGGAATGTAGAGAAAAAAAGTTTGCCGTTTCACCCTGGAGAACCGCAGAGCTCTCCTGGGTTGCTGCACGAAGCCTTTCTCTAGCTGCAGAGTGAGGGCTACTCTCTAGTCGCGGTGCTTGGGCTCCTCATTGCAGTGGCTCCTCTTGCTGTGGAGCACAGGCTCCAGGCTGCGTGGGCTCAGTAGTTGCAGCATGCCGGCTTACTTGCTCCGTGGCATCTGGGATCTTCTTGGACCACAGATCGAACAGGCGGCCCCCATGTTGCAAGGCAGATTCTTAACTGCTGGACCACCAGGGAAGCCTGTTTGTCTTCTTTGGAGAAATGTCTTCTGCCTATTTTTTGGTTGGGAAGTTGTTTTATGATATTGAGTTGTATGAGTTGTCTGTATATTTTGTATATTAACTTCTTCTCAATCACATCCTTTGCAAATATTTTCTCCCACTCTGCAGGCTACATTTTTCATTTCATTGATGGTTTCCTTTGCTATCCAAAAGCTTTTAAGTTTGATTAGGTCCCACAAAATCACTGCAGATGGTGATTGCAGCCATGAAATTAAAAGACACTTACTCCCTGGAAGGAAAGTTATGATCAACCTAGACAGCACATTTAAAAGCAGAGACATTACTTTGCCAACAAAGGTCTGTCTAGTCAAGGCTATGGTTTTTCCAGTGGTCATGTATGGATGTGAGAAAGCTGAGTGCCGAAGAATTGATGCTTTTCAACTGTGGTGTTGGAGAAGACTCTTGAGAGTCCTTTGGACTCCAGTGAGATCCAACCAGTCCATCCTAAAGGAGATCAGTCCTAGGTGTTCATTGGAAGGACTGATGTTGAAGCTGAAACTCCAATATTTTGGCCACCTGATTCGAAGAGCTGACTCATTTGAAAAGACTCTGATGCTGCAAAAGATTGAAGGCAGGAGGAGAAGGGGATGATAGAGGATGAGATGGTTGGATGGCATCACCTACTCAGTGGACATGAGTTTAGGTAAACTCCGGGAGGTGGCGATGGACAGGGAAGCTTGGTGTGCTGTGGTTCGTGGGGTAGCAAAGAGTCGGACACAACTGAACAACTGAACGGACTAATCTGAGAAAATACTGCTATGATTTATGTCCAAGTATGTTTTGCTTACAGTCTCTTCTAAGAGACGTATGGTGTCAAGTATTGCATTTAGTTCTTTAAACCATTTTAAATTTATTTCTGCATATGTTGTGAGGGAATGCTCTAATTTCACTGATTTACATGTAGCTGTCCAGCCTTCCCATGCGCTGGGAAGTTTTTGATTATTGATTCAGTCTTCTTACCTGTTTTTGATCTGTTCAGCTGTTCTGTTTCTTCATGATTTTGTCTCGGTAGGTTGTGTATACCCACTTCTTCTAGTTCCTCCAGTTAGTTTGCTGTATAATCATTCATAGTCGTCTTTCATACTCCTTTGTATTTCTGTGATATCAGCTGCAACATGAAAGTGTCTTGAAAGGCAGACACTACATCCTTCCATGAGAGAGGAAAACTCAATTCCCCAAATATACAGCTGGGAAAGATGAGGCACTCTTAGCCACATGTCACGTGCTGAGCTGTGACTCTGGACATAATGACACATATTTGCTGGGTGTGTGCACACGGCATTTGGCAAAGGTGGTGAGTGGCAGGAGTGACGTTCAGTTGCCAAGAGCAATAGTGATAGCAGTTCTAGCCACACAGTTGAGTGTCCAGCATCAGGGTGTCATTGTAACAAAGGCAACTGCGTCCCGCAGCAGAGCAGTGGTTCCTGTATGTACGTTTAGAAAAGCATCACGAATTTTGTTCCCGAATGTGCTGACTCAGTCCCTGAAATAAAAAGAGCCAAGTATGTAAGCATATGTACACACACACACACACATACATGTTTAAATTAGAAAAACTTGGATTCCACTGATTGCACCAAGATGTGAAGGAGAAGTCAGTGCAGGGAATAGTTTCGGAGAGTAAGGATTCAGAGATGTTCTTTATGCTGAGCTGATAACCACTTTCTCAGTTTTCCACCTGGCTACATATCCCAGGGTAGGGCAAACAACATAAATGTCCCAGCAGATGTCTTGCTTTTTTCTTCCCAGGAAAAAAACAACATTTAATTGTGGATTTAAGACACTTCCCCAACCTGAGCGCTCTGATCACTGACCCTTGTCAGTTGTCCTCAACCTGGCTAAGACCTAAGACTGCTTATAGGTACTGCTGCAAAACACTTGGGCCTCTCCCTAGACCCACCATTTCAGAAAGCTGAGAACAGAGCCCAGGACTTGCTTATCAACAAGCCCTACAGGTGAGGCTGCTGAGCAGCCATGTGGGAATCCTGCTCTATGTTTTTGCTACTAAATGTGTGCTCTGAAGATGAGCAGCATCAGCACCAACCTTGCTGTAAGTTCAGATTCTTACATTCAACTTTGAACCACTGGAACTTAATGAGATGTCCGGGGAATTCTCGTGCACAGGTAAGTCGGGGACTACCTGGTCTCCGTGCTGTCTAGACGTGTGTCAGAATCATGCAGTCTGCTCAGGTGCGTGATCCAATCAGACTGTATAGGGCTGTGAGGTCCAGGGTTCAGTCCTTGTTCCTTCCTCCTCTAATACCTCTCAGCAGGTTATAAATAGCATTTATATGGTGTCACTTCCAAAATCTATTTCTCCACCCAAAACATCTCTCCTAAACTCCAAACATGTGCCACAACTGATAACCTAACTTGAATTTCTAATAGGCATCCAAATCCAGCATTTCCTCAACTGAATACCCGTTTTTTGTTGTTTAGTTGCTAAGTCGTGTCCAACTCTTTTGGGACCCCCATGGACTGTAACCCACCAGGCTTCTCTATCCATGGGATTTCCCAGGCAAGAATACTGGAGTGGGTTGCCATTTCCTTCTCCAGGGAATCTTCCAGACCCAGGGATCGAACCTACGACTCTTGGGTCTCCTGCATTGGCAGGCAGATTCTTTGCCACTGAGCCACTTGCACAGTGTGAAAGTCTGGGTGTCCTCTTTCTCACAACTCAGACTTAATCCATTAGGAAATGCTGTAAAGTCCATCTTTAGATATATCCAGTTCTAGTCACTCTGTAATACTTTTCCCTGCCCACACGTGAGACAAGCACCAACATTTCCAACCTGGACACTACAGTCTCCACTGCTGCCTGGTTCACCCTTCACTTCTCAGCTCTGTCCTCAGCACAGCAGCCAGACTGATGCTTCTAAAAAGAAGTCACACCGGTCCCTCTTCTCCCAAAACTGTCTTGGAGCACTACGTCTTCCTCAGAGAAGAGTCAATCCAATATTCTCAAAGCCACATGATCTGCGTGCACATGAGACCTCATCTGAATTCTTCGCTCCACCAGCCACACCTGCCTCCTCTTCACTCTTCCTTGAACACAGGTGCTCTCCTGCCCTCGAGCATTTTCACTGAAGCACCTCTGCCTGGAGAGAACTTCTCCCAGACCTCCTTGTGGGCATTCCCTCCTGTCCTTCACATCTTCACTCAGAAGTCACCTTCTCAATGAGGCCCACTGACCACCCTAGTAGCACAGCCACCTTCCCTGGCCCCACACACTCATACTCTAGGTCACCTTCCTTAGAGCACTTACCAACCTCGAAGGGAAACACTCCCTTACTTACTAGGCTCATAATGTACACTCTGCCCCTTCTCACTAGAACAAGCTCCACAGGCCAATAACTTTGCCTGACTTTGCTTTTCTGAAATTTCTTGGATACAAAAATAATGTGTGATGTATCCGACACGACACATAGATCGGGTGAATGACTGATGAGTGGACAGCACCTCTGTATTCTGCTGGGCTCTGTGCAACCTCATGGAATATAGCCCACCAAGCTCCTCTGTCCACGGGATTTTCCAGGCAAGAATACTGGAGTGGGTTGCCATTTCCTTCTCCAAGGGATCTTCGTGACCCAGGGATCAAACCCGGGTCTCCCGCATTGTGGGCAGACTCTGTACCATCTGAGTCCCTAGGGAGGTCCATATTCTAAAGGCAGCATCTTTAAAGGCCACGTGCTGTCCCGCGGCAGCTGCAGCACAAGTTTACTCTGACTGGTGTCAATGCTGCCTTGCTTTTCTCACAGGTGCTGCTCTCCCTCCTTCCCCCAGCTCCTTCCTCCCACAGCAACCCTCCTGCACACCACAGCACACAAATTCCTGTCCCACTCGAGAAAGCAATGGTCCTTGACCTAGGGGTCCTATTTCCCAAACCACTGCACATCTAAATTAGACTCAGCTTCATAAATCCATGAGTCTGGATTTGAGCCAGCACCAGCACTTCTAGAGCTAAAAGCACAGAAAACAGCGTTGGAAGGGGGTTAAGAGCTGGATGAGTCATTTCTGTAGAACACACACACTAACTATAGTGAGCAGGGGCCCCCTGGGCCTTGTGGGGACAATGACAGGCAAAAATTACTCCTGCTCCTGTAGAGATGGGGGACACCTGGAGGAAATTAAGACTAGAATTCATATGCAAGAACAAAAAGAAGAGTAATTCTCTATAGAAATTAAGAAGAAAAAAAAAATAACACCTAAAAAATGAGGACTGAGGACCAGACCCAGTCCTGAGCCCTGGTTGACCTGGCCACATAAGGTCCTCACTGCCCACAGTCCAGAAGACAAGACAAGGTTCAGCTGATGTCTCAGTCCTTGGGATCACAGGTCCTGGTGAGACAAGGTTCTACTGAAGAGACAAGGACACAGGAGTTGAGAAGATGAGAACAGCAGTGACCATATCAAAGCCCATGATGCTCTGACTGGGCCCAGGCCCCGTCCACACTCAGCTCCTCACAGCCTTCTCCTGCCCCACCTGCAACAGAGTCGGCACAGCAAACACACAGATTTTAAAAGGTTCTCAGCACTTCCATTCATTTCTTGCAAAATTTAAGAATCTTCCTAGCCTTTAATTAACCCAGCAACCCCACCTCATGACAAGAATCAGGAAAAACAAATTCAGGGCTCCCCTGGCAGTTCAGTGGTTAAGAATCCGCCTGCCGATGTAAGAGACACGGGTTCAATCCCTGCCCTGGGAAGATGCCACGTGCCATGGAGCAATTAAGTGTGTGCCCACTACTACTGTCCAGAAGCCACTGTAATGAGAAGCCCGTGCACCACAACTCGAGAAAGCCAGCGGCAGCAACAGAGACTCGGAGCCAAAAATAAACAAGGGAACAGAAAAAATGCATTCATATCCAGATTCCTATTTTCAACAAGAAGTTGCAACTCAGTGTAACATGCAGTTAAGACAAGGATGTGGATGGCCCAGTCCCACCTCGTCACAAAGGAGGAGGGTGGGGGCATGTCGGGAGCTGCATTAGGCATTACTGACAAAATGGAGGCACAGCCCGCAGCCCCCTCTCCTCATTCCGCAGGCGTGGACCCGGGATTAGGGAGTTAGGCCTTGTAATTCTGACTTGTTTTTTCCTCTTCTCAGCTGAGTTGACTGAAAAGGAATATTAAGGTGCTTATTGTTCTTGAGAGGAGCATGAGAAGGCACAAAGCCTTCTGCAGCATGAAGAAAGTAGGTGCGCAGGCCTGAACCAACCACCTGCCGAGACCTGTCCTCGCAGTGACCTTCCCTGACCTTCAGTGTCCCCATCACCAGATTCATCACGTTGATACTGGTCTCCATTTTCACACGTGCCTTACAAAGAATAAGTGCAAGCAAAAAGCCCCAGACTTACCAAGCACATGTGTGTGGAGGTTACTTTCCAGTAACGAGACAGGCAAACTTCTACCTGGGCTTGAAACCCCCAGTGAGACAAGAAAAGTCAGATCCCTCCCTCCCTTCCCTACCTGAGCGCTTCCTCCTCCAGATCACAGCTCCAGCCGCCACAGCCACCACGAGGAGAACCAGGCCAACAATGATGCCCATGGTGAGGAAGGAGGTCTGAGGAGGTTCTGTGGAAGAAAGGGAAGGAGCCCAGACTTCAGGCTTCAGTCCTGACCTTGCCGTTCATGTCCAGAAAGGCTCCTGCTTTATCTGAGAGGAAGCTCCATCCCGACCCCCTCCTTACCCCATCTCAGGGTGAGGGGCTCCTGAAGCCCCTCGTGCTGCACACGGCACGTGTATCTCTGCTCCTCCCCAGAAGGCACCACCAGGGCCGCCCACTTCTGGAAGGTTCCGTCTCCTGAAGGCCTGGTCTCCACAAGCTCCATGTCCTGTGTCTGGTCCTCCCCATTGCGCTGCCAGGTCAGTGAGATCTCCTCAGGGTAGAAGCCCAGGGCCCAGCACCTCAGGGTGACCTCATGGTCAGAGATGCGGTGATGAGTCATGTGTGTTTTGGGAGGCTCTGTGGTACACAAAGCAGGGAGGGCTCAGGCAAGGGTTTGTTGAGTAGCATCAGCTCCAAAGATCAAGCCACCACAACTCCTGATGGCTCATCTGCCAACCAGTGGGAGAAAGGGAACTTCCTCTATCTGAGGGTAGAGGGACCCACAGTAAGCTGAGCCAGCTTCAAGACAAGGCTGTGGGAATTCAGTCTAATGTTCTCCTCCAGAATAAGAGCCCCTTCAAAGGCTCTCAACTCTTTTATCAAATCTTTGGTCAATGTTTTCTAGATACAGGTGTGTATCTAGTGGGAAAGTGCCAAAGGGATGAAAAATCTCCAAGACTCTATGAGGCAGCGCTGTGTCCTCCTGAGAGTAGTTTCCCTGGCACTAGTAAGAATGAGTGGCTCAGGGAACCTCCCTGGTGGTCCAGTGGTTAAGACTCCATGCTTACACTGCAGGGGGTTTGGGTTCAATTCCTGGTCAGGGAAGTAAGATTCCACATGCCGTGAGGTGTGGTCAAAAATAAACCAAAAACAAAAAACCAACACTGTGAATCAACTATTCTTCAGCAAAATAAATTAAAAAAACTAAAGAATGGGTGGATCAGATGGCACTGCCCCGGAGACTCAAGATAGGAAGTCCCCTCACTCCACATCTATGGCTTGTAGGGAAGTTGTCATCAGCACATTGGCCCCAGACATCCCACGTTAAATATCAACACCCCTGTGCTGAGTCAGTTCTGGAGAAGACATCCTCACCCACACTCTGCAGAGAAAATGGCCCAAGCTGGGGATGGGGGAAGGGCTGAAAGGGTGGGCTGTGGGAAGCCATTACCGGTGCGGTTCAAGCTCTCCCCTCCAAACGTCAAGTATCTCCACAGCCACAGGATGCACTCCTTCTCCAAGTAGTTCTTGTCTCTCTCTATGAAGTTCCCAGCGGCCTCCCATTTTTGTTTGGTGTATTGAGCAACGAATGTGGCTGCTGTGTATTGCAGAGGGTCCATATGCAAGCTCAGGTAGTCCTCACCATCATAGCCATACCGCCAGTGCCACGTGGTCCTGCCATCCTCCAGGAGCTCACAGCCGTAGGTGAACTGGAGGGTGTGGGGACCTGCCCAGCCCCAGGACAGTGGTGCCAGTCAGTGTCAGTTAGGCACAGTCTGCCCCCAAGGCCTCCCACCCGTGGTTCTAGCCCCCCCATACCTTCCCATCTCTTATCTTCTCCTTAGAGGACATTCAAATTCCATAGACAAACTAGTTTTGCCCTAATAACGATCTCTTTTAATTACAGTCAGTTCTGCTGTAGGAATGGTCTATGGTTGGTTCCAGGAGGTATTGAAAAGGCCATGGATTGGGAGTTACAGATTTGAACTCTGCCGTGCACTGTGTGATCTGGGCAAGTTATTCTTTCTATATTTATCTTGCATAAATGGAGGGTTAGATTATGACCTAACAGGTCTCTTCTAGGCTAACAGCCTCAGAGTCTAAGCTCAAGTTCCTGAAAACAGGACCACACTACACAGCATTAACACGGGAGGGCACAATGTACTGAGTAGTTTTCCTTGAGTGCTATGGATCAAATTTTATCCCTCCAATATTCACTGTATTGAACCCCTAACCCTTGAGGTAACTGTATTCGGAGATTCTAGGAAGTAATTAAGTTTAAATGAAGTCATGAGAGTAGCGCCCTAATCCAACAGGGACAAGAGGGGTTAAGGAGCTCTCTCCCTCACTCCATGGGCACACACAAAGGAAAGCGAGAATGTGGCCAACTGCAAGCCAGGAAGTGAGCCCTCACCACAGAGAACCCTGCTGAATCTTGACCTTGGACCTTCCAGTCTCTAGAACAGTCAGAAGATACATTTCTGGTGCTTAAATCATGCAGTCTGTGGTATTTTGTCATGGTAGGCCAAGCGGACTAATATGCATACTGTTGCTTAATCACTAAGTCAGGTCACTTGCTGTTTAGTCACTAAGCTCGTTTGCAACCCAACTTAGCAACTAAAGGACAACACGAGGCAGTAGAAACAGGAAATGGCATCAACAAGCCCAAACTGCTGAAAAATTTCCCAAATGAATTTCTAAGTCAAATGTGAACAAATCTGAGATCACTGCAGCCTGGATTCACCACACGCGCTTCTAGGTGTCTACAGATTTCCAGTTCAAGTTCCTAGTCTAACACTTGCATACTCTAACTTTATTGTGTACCATCACTCTCTTCTTATACTGTGAGCCTTTGAAAGGCAGGGTCTACATCAGTGCCTGTAAAGTAACCATCAGATAAACCTTTGTTGAATTCATGTTCCTAGAAGGATCAACTGGTAAAAGCTGAGCAGCCTCAGTATTCAGCTTGAATTATACTTCTCACTGGCTTATGCCTTGATTGGGCTTCAAGGCCCTTTTCAAACTTGTTTCAACAGACCTAAACTCTGAAGAGCCATTAACTAGAAATGATTAAATTTCAATACACCCCTTGAGCTCACTAAGACAAATTCTATCCCACGCCTTGCCCCACTCTGATTTCCTACTGCTTGGAACATCTTTTATGTTCTTCATAGACCTAAGTAATACACATCCACCAGGTTCTACGTAAACTTCTGTCTCACTCATGAAGCTCCGACCACTGGGGTATCTCATCTATGAATCTCACTAAACTATGGCATTCAAGGAGGTTCCTGTCTTTGACATCTCTGGGTATGCAGTGAAGGGTCAATAAACTTTTTACAGAAGTGTGAGTACCTTCCCATATGAATTATACGCTCTTTGAAGACAAACATCAGTTTATACTTTTCTGGATCCCCATTTCTAGCACTCAAAAGATGTTCAGCATATATCCACGACCCAATAATACTGCTTAATTGATCTGTTAATTATTAATTCTTGTCACACAGACCCTACACCATTGTGACCAGACCAGCTCAGCTTTCATTCTCAAGTGATAATTGTACACATTCTTCTGCCCCAGCCTGACGCTATGGGAACACTTGTCGAGAGCCTTTCACCCCTGGGGATTGGTATGAAGTGACAAGCGCCACTCCCCTCTGCTTTCTCCGAGGCACCTACTTGTTTGCTTTTGTGCCAGTGCTCTGTTCAGACCATCCTCCTTGGTTTGGTTGTAATATTGCTGCACATTCCTCAGATTTAAGTGGAAAATCTTCATCCGACTTGTGAAGATCTTGGTCTCATCATCAAAGTAACTTGGCTCCTCCCTCAACCAATGAACGCAAGACTTTGCTTTCATCTCTTCACTGTCATAGCGAATGAAGGGCTGGTTGTCCACGAAGCCAGAAGCCATAAACAAAGGGACTCCTGGACCCGGTTCAGACACAACTGAGTAGAAATACCGCAGAGAGTGTGATCCTGAGGTGAGAACAAGCGACAGTGGGTCAGAGCAAGCTCCAGAATTTACTGCGTGAGGATCTAGGGAATGAGAGTGTGTCTAATAGGAGACATGGCGCACAAGATAAAACAACGAAAAGACAATTACAACGCTCTGCATAAGTGAATTTAAATTCCACACAGAGTATGCACTGGGAGAATCTGGATAAATAAATGTACACACATATGTATACACATATAAGTATGTATGGATGCACTATACAGATATTTATATGTATGTAACAACAATATATTTACATATATACAGGGTAAGATTGATTTACTCTAAGGAATTAGCTCATGTAATTTTACAGGGCTGGCAAGCCCAAATCTGCAGGGCAGAGCTGCATGTTGGATACCTAAGGAAGACATTGCAGCTTATGTCCAAAAGCAGTCTGAAAGTAGAATTCACTCTTCCTCAGGAATGGATTAAGGCCTTCAACTGATCAGATAAGGCCTACCCACATTACCAGCTAGGGCAGTAGTCCTGAAGCTTTTCGGAACCAGTTTCATGGAAGACAATTTTTTCCGTGGCCCCAGAGTGGGGGGGATGAGAGCAAAGTGCAAATTTTTAAAAGTTGAAGTACAGTTGCTTTACAACATGGTGTTGGTTTCAGGTGTACAGCATAGTGATTCAGTATTCTGAAAGATTATATTCCATAACAGATTAAAGATAGTACGTGTAATCTCCTGTGCTATACAACAAATCCTTGTTGCTTATCTACTTCCCTAAGTATCTACTAATCCCATATCCCTAATTTGTCCCTCCTCTGTTCTCTCCTCTTTGTAATCTCAAATTTGATTTCTATGTCTGTGAGTCTGTTTCTGTTTTATAGGTACATTCATTTGTATTATTTTTCAATTCCATATATAAGTAATCTCAAATAGTATTTTTGTCTGACATTTCACTAAATATATTTTCTAGGTCTAGTCACACTGCTATAAATGGCAGCTAAAATACATACATTTTAGTTTATACATTAATTTATGAAGTTATATGGAACATAATTCCATGTTTATCTGCCAGTTGAATTCATTCTTCTGTAAATTATTTATTCATAGCATTTCTGTTTTTAACAGCATTGTTCTTTTTGCAGAAGAACCTCTGCACTTCTACCCCTTGACATGGGCTCCTGCTCTGATGAATAAAGTCCCTCTCACTGTGAACTGACCCCACTCAGATCTAGACTCCATTGAGAAACACCTACTGAGTTCAGAGGTCATTCCTCAGGACCCAGTGAACATGCAAGTCCTTGTCTGCTCTCTGCTGATCCCTACTGTGACCCTGCACCTAACAGGGGCTATGCAGGGAGCAAGGTTAGATGTTCGGAGACACTGAACTCCAGGGAGTGATTGTGGAGAGGGAAAACAACAAAAACAAGAGCAAAAGGAAGACACTGAGCACAAACTCCCCTTTATTATATGGCTCAGCCAAGCAGCCATAGCTGGGTGACATTCCATTTAGGCAGATAGGAAATGTATAAATATGGAAATGTTTACACGTTACTCCTATTAAAGCACTCACCACACCACTTTCACCTGCACAGAAACTGATTCCTAAAAATTATCATTGTGTTGGAGCATTTCCTCTGTGGTTTGCTGTTATTTCTTTAATTCTTTTAATGACTGTATGAAGTAGCTGCTTAAATTCCATGTTAGAGGTGAGAAAACTGAAGCTTAGTAGCAAAGCTTTATTTAGAACCCATTTCTCCTTCTCTCTTGCTCATAAATAGGTAAGACTTAAAAAAATTCACCCTGCCAGATATGTTTCAGATATGCCAATTCACATAAATTCTGATATGTCAAGAATTTGTTTCATTTTCCATGAGTCGTTACTTGTTGGTCTGGAAACATTTTACCCAGTAATTAAGTCATGAGTCTGGCTTTCCTTCTGGCTTTCTCGGTACACTTCTAGAGTCTGGCGTGCAACAATAGCTGCTGAGAAACTGTGCTAGGAGACCTGTGGCTGGGAACAATGGTTTTGCAAACAATCTGCATATAGGAAAATAAAAAAATTGTAGCTTAGTGGGTGGTGAGAGTTTTGCATCCTGTCCCTATGGGGTTTTCCTGATGAGCCATATTTAAACAAATACTTCAGTGAAGCCCTTTGAATAAAAGATGAATGTGTGTGCCTCGTTTTTTCTTTCAGTTCTGTCATTAATCAAGCTTGTGCTCAATTTTTTTTAAGTTATTTAAAATATTTTGTCTCATCTTTTTGGATTTGTTTCTGTAAATTCGTATACTCTACATAATGCATTGGTATAATGGAATATGTACATACTTTGTAAATAAATAAGCACACTCTAAATTGTAAAGAAAGATGAGCTAAAACCTTGGATACCATCCATCCCAAATTTTTGCTTCTGGCTGTGCCTTTGCCCTTCCAAATACTTTAAAAATGAAAGTGTTAGTCGCTCCCTCCTGAACGACCGCATAGACTGTTCAGTTCAGTCCCTCAGTGGTGTCCGACTCTTTGCGACCCCGCATAGACTGTAGCCCGCCAAAACCCTAGGCGATTCTCCAGGCAAGAATACTGGAGTGGGAAACCAGGAACGTCTATTCTGAGCAAGAGTACAGAATTATGACTTCTGACCTGGTTCAGAGATCTGCCAACTTCTTTCCTGTTTACACTGCTGCTGCTGCTAAGTCGCTTCAGTCGTGTTCGACTCTGTGCGACCCCAAAGACGGCAGCCCAGCAGGCTCCTCCATCCACGGGATTCTCCAGGCAACAATACTGGAGTAGGGTGCCATTTCCTTCTCCTCTTGTTTACACTAGCTGCCCGCATTGACAGAGCCCGCACAAATTAGCCAGTGACGGCCAGCACCAAGGTTTTGGAAAGTCACCACGGAGCTTCCAGTGTTCTGAAAAATTCCACTCTCGGCCGGTTTCGGCTTCTCCTACTCTCCCAGCCCTCCACCCCTCGCTCCCAACTCACGGGTTTGTGTCTCTGGAAGGTAAGCTAGGAAGAAATTCAAGAGGACAGAGCCCCACAGCATGGCCGTAGCTGTTCCGATTGGCCCCAAGACTTCGGGGCACGGCTGTGGCACACAGCTCCGAGACCACTGGCTTCACTCCAGCTCCGGACTGCATGCGGGCGGCGCCTTACAGGAACCGAAACGGCTTGAAAACGCAAGACAGAGTCGGGGTCGGGGGTGGAAACTACTGCAGAGCACCAGCCACTCAGCGATAAGCTCGTCAGGAAACGACCATCTGGGGAAGGACGACTGAAGTTGAATTCGGAGAAAACGAAAGCCCCAGCATGTGGCTTCCTGCATAGCCGTTGCCACAGCAGGTCAGCCAGTAGCCCAGGACAGGTCTAGACGGCACCCACCCACTTGGACTTCAGATCCTAGGCGAGCCTCTCCGCTTCGGAGCCTTGGCTTCTTCCTCATCCAAATGCAAATAAGGTTAATCTGTATTTGGAAAACTATGGAGAAGTTGAGTGACTAGCAGCTTGGGAAAATGTAGCCATATATATGTTAAGTGGGGAAACGTGGTAAACAAGTAATTAAAGCTGAACTGGTACCCATGTCAAAAAAAAACCACGGAGCATTAAGGAATTCCCTGGCGGTCCAGTGGTTTGGACTAGGCGCTTTCCCTGCTGAGGACCGGGGGGCAAGAAAAAAACAATTACATGTTTAGGGAGAAAATAGACAATAAAGACACAAAAATAAGGTTCTCACTTGGGGTGATTAATGGTGTGAACTGCCACTCATTTAAAATGTCCTGTCAGCCACACTGGCAGTCCTTTACCAGTACAAACATGTATCAGATCATCATGTCCTCCACCGTTAGTGAATATGTTATAGGTTAATTTCATCTGAAACACTGGAGGGAAAATAAAATGTCCAATTAAAATAAATCCAGCAGGATTACTGTGTAAGCCAGAAACTACTATGAGGAATTTGGGAGGGGCGGTTCCTTCCCCTGCTCTGGAGGAAATGAGTCCACCACTGAGTCAGAGTTGCCTCAGAGTAGGGGATGGCACCCCACTCCAGTACTCTTGCCTGGAAAATCTCATGGGCCGAGGAGCCTGGTGGGCTACAGTCCATGGGGTTGCACAGAGTCGGACACGACTGAAGTGACTTAGCAGCAGCAAGCCCTTTTCCATGGCTTGGCAGTTTAAGGGGAGAAGGTTCAAACCCCCACAGTGGGGTTGAGGCACGATGGTAGAGCCTGGGACAAGGACGTGGAGCCGAGAGAAAGATGAAAACACACAGGACATCGCCTTTCCATCTCCTCTTGGCTTTTTGTTATCTGGAGAGAATTCAAAATCAGCCAACCCTGGTTCCTCTTTATCTCTTTCCTCTTACATGTTGCTGTAACATAAACAGGAAGATGAAACCAAGCAGCACCAATACTTTGCTCAGAAATCTCCTTAGCTATATAACGTTTCATTTCTTACAAATTCTGCTTCCCACATAACTGCAGGAGATAATTTAGCTGAGCTTTCCACTACTATCAATATTTAAGAAAGATTTCCCCTTTTTCTATTTTCCAATAAGATGTTCCTCATTTTCTTCTCAACTCTCACTGGCAGAGTTCTCAAAGCCCTGGTTTCTACCAAGTCTGTTCACAGAAACGTAGGCTTTCTCCAACATGCTTTTCTTTTGGCAGCGCAGGAAGGCTTGCAGGATCTTAGTTCCCCAACCAGGGATCAAACCCAGCAGTGAAAGCACAGCCAAAAAATAAAAATGCTAGAAGTCTGCGGTGCTTCAGTCCATGGGGTCGCAGAGCTGGGCACAGCTGAGTGAGTGAACAACATGATATTAGTTACAGGCTTTTCATAAATACTTGTATCAGGTTAAGGGAGTTCCCTCTGTGGCAGGCAGACTCTAAGATGACCCCCAGCGATCTTCTTCTAATCTTTATGACCTTTCATTATCCCCCACCTCGAGACTGTCTCTGAGACCTTTGAATTGTTTCAAACCAAGAGAACGTAGCAGGGACTTCCCTCATGGCCCAGTGGCGAAGACTCAGAGCTCCCAATGCAGGGGGTCTGGGTTCAACTCCTGGTCAGAGAGCTGGATCCCACATGCCACAGTTAAGACCACAAGCAGCCTAATTTTAAAAAAAAAATTTCTTTTAGAGAATATGGCAGGTGATAGGATGTCATGCCTATGATCACATGGCCAGAGTCTGTTTTGCTAGTAGCCTTTCTTAAGACATTCTGCTGTGCTGTCTTTGAGGAAGTAGCCATGTTGAGAGTCCCATGTGATAAGGAACTGAGGGGCGGCCAATAGGAGCTGAGGCAGCCTCCAGTCAACCAGTCAAGTCCCTCAGTCTTAGGATATAACCACAGGGAAGGGAATTCTACTGATGTCCTTAGTGAGTGTTCTTATCCTGCAGATAAGAACACAACTGACATCTTAATTGAAAAAAAAAAAAAAAGGCTTGCAGAGAATCTAGTTAAGGTATGCTTGAAGTCCTGACCCACAGAAATTGAGATAACAAATGTGTGTTGATTTGAGGTTTGTAATTGCTTATTATGTAGCATAGAAAACTACATACGTTTAATCCATTCACATTTATTATGAGTGGATCTGCTTACCATTTTTCATTCTTTCAATGTTTCACATCTTTTTCTCTATTCCTTCTCTTACTGTCTTTTATTAAGTATTTGCTATGACTCATATAAATTATTTTGTTCAATCTCAGTGTAATTTTGAATTATAGTGATTTCTTTAGAAATTACAATCTCCACCTTAACATATCATGATAGACTTTGGATAAATACTACTTTAATTCCCGTTAGCACAGAAAACTTGCTCTGATGTAGCTTTATGTCTCCTCTCCTTTGTGTTATCATATATATGACATCTATGTATATATTATAAAGCTGACAATATAGTGTCATACTGATTTATATAATTTTCTTTTAAAATTGAGAAAAGAAAACAACATACTTGAGCCTTTCATTTTAAACTTTGTATTTAGCATTTCCAGTCCTCTTCCTTCTTGTGGATTCAAATGACCATTTTTGTCATTTCCTTACTCCAAGAGTTCCATTCCCTCCCCCATCCTTTGTCCAATTAGTCACATGAATAGATATCTGTAGCTGTTATAAGCTCAATACAATAAATTCATTGTTTTATGTAATTTAAGTCAGATAAGATAAAAATACATTTATAATATTTTCATAATTACCTTTCCTGGTGCTTTTTTTCATGTGGACTGGATAACCTGGTGCCATTTCTTTTCAGTCTAAAGAAGCTGTCCTTAATATTTCTTGTTAAGAGAGCTCTATTTTTTGAATTAATGTAATTGGAGGATAATTACACAAGCTGAGAAGGGTATTCGAGGTAGAGGACGTGTATTCCAAAGTAGGAAGAAAGTTCGGTGCCTAAACCGCTTCCCCTGATGGTGTCGTTACCCCGATTTGTGATGTTTTTTGCCATACATCAACATGAATTGGCCACAGGTATACATGTATCCCTCCCATCCTGAACCCCCCTCCCACCTCCCTCCCCACAGATCTGCTATTAATACCAATAAATTCTCTCAGGGTCTTTATCTGCGAATGTCTCTGTCTTCAGTTTCAAATCACAGTTTTGCTAGATATAAGATTCTTGGTTATCAGGTTATTTGGTGGTTTCTGTGTTTTTAGCTTTTCACTTTGAATATATCAATGCTTTTTGGCCTCTGTTTTTTCTGATGAGAAGTTAGCTGTTATTGGGCGTAGGAATGTATATGTTTAATATGCAATGTTTTCCCTTATTGCTTTCAAATTTTTCTCTTTTGTTCGTAATCTTTTGACATTAACGTGTCTTCGTGTGGATCTCCTTGTGTTTATCTTACATGGAGTATGGTATGTCTCTTGGGTGTACAGATTAATATTTCTCATCAAATTTGGGAAGTTTTAAGCCTTTTTTTTTCTGCGTTTTCCCTTTCCTCCTTTTCTGAGACTATTATGCATATGTTGGTACACTGATGGTGTTCGACAGTATCTGAGACTCTGTCTGTACATTTTTTATCCTTATTTCTTCCAGTTCTTCATATTGCATAAACTCTATTCAACTGTCTTCAAATTCTTCCTTCTGCCAGCTCAATTCTGCTATTAAGTCCTTCTACTGAACAGGTTTTGGTTTTTGCTTTATATATATATATATTTAAAGACTTCATTGTCTTAGAAAAGTTTTAGGTTTTCAACAAGATTGAGAGGAAGGTACGGAGATTTTCCACACTTACATCGTCTCTCCCAGTTATCAACACCACTCACCAGAATGGTACATTTTTTACCAAGGATGAACCCACATTGACACATCACAGCTACAAAGTCCCCAGTTTTCCTTAGTATTCACTCTCGATGCTGTACAAACCAGGCTTTGAACAAATGTGTAAGGCCACATATGGCTTCCCTGTGGCACATCGGTAAAGAATCCACCTGCCAATGCAGCAAACACAGGAGACGGGTTGGATCACTGGGTCCGGAAGATCTCTTGGGGTAGGAAATGGCAACCCACTCCAGTGTTCTTGCCTGGATAATTCCATGGACAGAGGAGCCTGGCAGGTTACATATAGTCCATGGGGCAGTAAAGAGTCAGACACGACTGAGCGACTGAGTACGCACGTACATAATGACATATGTTCATTATTATTACAGCATACAAAGTATTTTCATTGCCCTGAAAATCCTCTGTGTTCTGCCTGTTTATCTCACTACCCACCCCACCAGCTGCCACTAGATTTTCTTGTCTCTGTAGTTTTGCCATTCCCATGTCATATAGTTGGAATCAGCCTTGCAACATTTAGACTCCCACCTAGTTCCCCCCAGTACGTGCAGAATATTTTAAACAAAATTATAAATATATCATCTGTAATATTTTTACTATATCACTAAAAATAACTTCATAAATTTGATCATTTTAAATCATTTCTAAACACCATAATAATTAACATCATCAAACATCTAGGGCATGTTCATACTTTTCTAATTATATTATTATTTTTTCCTTAACAACTGAGGTGTTAAACCAAGATACAGAAACACACTTGTTGCTTTTGATTGCTTTGTCTCCTAACTTACTAATTTCATTTCTTTTGCATTTTTCCCTCTTGACATTTGGTTAGAAATCAGCCTTCACTCCTACCACAGCTTACCTACAGCTTCCTGTTTCCTCCCCTTTGAAGTCACAAAATTCTAAGTTAAGATACTAACATTTTCTTTGAAACTTTCTTCTCATATTTTATTTGGTGCCTTTAACAACTCTTTCTTCATCGTTAGGTTTCAAAAGTCTAGGAGAACAATTCCCTTCATAAGGGGGTTTATAACCCACTGTCCTAAGTGAGTTAATATTATCTTTGTATTACAAGAAGCAGAACTGTCTGAAAATAACACTGAGCACTCGTGGGTAGCCTGAATAATGAGCTAATTAGAACCTGCGGTTCCTTCTTTTCCCAGTGAGTGGAGCTGCAAGAAGTTACCTTCTGGGACTTCCCTGGTGGTTCAATGGCGAAGACTCCACATTCCCAATGCAGGGGGCCTGGGTTCAATCCCTGGTCAGGGAACTAAATCCCACATGCCACAACTATTAACAAGATCCCACATGCTGCAGTGAAGAAGCAGTACAAATAAATAAATACAAAGAAATATTTATTTTAAAAAAGAAGTCACCTTCTAAGGGGATCAGTGGTATTTTTAACACTTGGCAGAGGAGACTGTAATTTGCCATGGGCCCCCAGGTCTCCAGTTATTGGGCAGTTAACATTTCCAAACACCTGCAATGTATTATCTCCTGCTGCTGCTGCTAAGTTGATTCAGGCGTGTCCGACTCTGTGCGACCCTACAGACAGCAGCCCACCAGGCTCCTCTGTCCACAGGATTCTTTAGGCAAGAACACTGGAGTGGGTTGCCATTTCCTTCTCCTGTATTATCTCCCACTACGTAACAAATTACCCCAAAACAAGAGGATTGAAACAACTCAAAGCATCTCAGAGTTTCTGTGGGTCAGCAACCCAAGCACAGCATAAGCTGGGTCATCTACTTTAGGGTGTCTACAAGACTGCAATAAAGATTTTGCAAGAGTGGGGCTCATCTGGACTCAACTAGGAAGGGATCTATTTTCAAACTTACATTTTTTTAGCAGGATTCAGTTCCTTGAGGGTTGTTGTACTGAGGGCCTCAGACCCTCACTGGCTGTTGGACAGGGGAGACCTCTCAGTTCTTTACCACATAGGTCTCTCCAACATGGCAGTTTGCTTCATCAAAGACAGTAAAGGAGTTTCTTAGCAAGATGAAAGTCATAGACTTTTATAATCTACGCATGGAAGTGATGTCTTTTTCCTTCACCATATTCTTTTGGTTAGAAGTCAGTCCCTAGATCCAGCCCACACTCAAGGGGAGGGGATTTCACAAGTATGTGAATACCAGTGGAGAAGGACCGTTAGAGGACACTGCAGGAGTCTGTTCACCACATCCTGTCAACAGCCGACACTAACCCAGAATGCTTGGTGCCTAAGCAGTTTTTGTCTCCTCACTGATAAGGTGGCTTTCCCCTCCCCCTCAAAAAAGGGGATGTGGCTGCACTGAGTCTTGGTTACAGCATGTGAGATCTAGTTCCCTCACCAGGGATCGAACCTGGACCCTCTGCATCAGGAGCCTGGAGTCTTAGCCAATGGACCATCAGGGAAGTCCTGGTAAGGTGGCTCTTGGCGCTGCTTGCCTTACGATGAGAGCAGTAATGTGGCAGGATCCCTCCACTATCCCCTGCTCTCACCCTGCCTGCCCAGAAGGGTGCCCAGTTTGCTTGTTTATGCAAAGAAGAGGAGGAATGGGACTCGTGCCCTCTTTTTACTTGCTGACGCTGAATTGAAACCTATTTCTTAACCTGTAGCATATGGTACTGTGGTTTTCTGTTGAGTCCTGGTGAACAGGTGGTGACCCTAAAGGGACCCACTTTGCATGATAATCACATCTGATTTTCCTCTCTCAGCCTTTTTACTTCCTGAGTCCTTTCACCCCTGAACACTGCTTTCTGGTTGTTTTCATGGCTTCTGTCTGTAGCTTGAAGGACAGATTCTGCCCACCCTTTGCTCACCAGCCAATTCTGAAACCCCAGTCTAAGCACAAGATGTCTAGGAGCATGGTTCTGACATGCTTTATCAACTTTCTTCCACACCACCAGCACACACATGCGTGAGTGCACACACACACACACACATCCATTCTAGTGGGAACTGATAGCTACAGTCCTATGTATATACGCCCTCAATACACACACACATATCTAACAATATATACATCAAACAGTCTTCATGGTTCCCTACACTGTTAACGCACAAACTAAATCATGCATTCTTCCTTAGTTAGTATTTCCTTTTCTGCTAAGTGTAGGTAAAATCTCCAGCTTTATTTTTCTATTGTCCACACCACGCAGCATTCGGCATCTTAGTTCCCAGACCAAGGATCGAATCTGTGACCCTGCAGTGGAAGCACAGCCATTTGTTGGGGCGGCGGGGGGCGGGGGGGGGCGTTGTTTTCAATATGCTTTTTGTATTTTTATTTTTGGCCACACTGCGTGCCATGTGGGATCTTAGTTCCCCAATCAGGGATCAAACCTGTGCCCTCTACACTGGAAGGCAGAGTCTTAACCACTGGACTGCCAGGGAAGTCCCTGTTTTGTTTTTTGAAGTGTGAAATCTTAACCACTGGACCACCAGGGAAGTCCACTTAAATTCAGTACAGTACCTGACACAGAATAAACATGGAATAGATGTTTAACTCACTCAATGCTCAGAACAACCGTTAAGTAGTTACTGTTATTCTGTTTCAGGGTGAGGAAAATGAGACATGTAGCAACTGAGGAACTGAGTACACTTATTTGACTTACTGGATTAAATTAAACATACTAAAATTATTTTCACCTTTTTAGCTGAATAAATATGGCTATTAGAAAATTTTAAATTGCACACGTATGCATTCTACTTCTCCTGAACTGTGCTCATCTAGATAACACAAATTATCTCCACACTGCCTACATCTTACTTTACTCAAAAATTTTAACTTTTATTAATTTCAATTTAAATTCTAAATGTATTAATAATTAGGGGTGGGTACCCTATGCAGCTTGTAGGATCCTAGTTCCCTGACCAGGGATCAAACCCAAATCCAGCACTGGTCTAACCACTGGACCACCAAGGGATTCCCTAAATGTAAATTTTTAACAGCTTTCTTGAGATGTAATTTACATACCATATAATTCACCCATTTAAAGTATATAATTCAACACATTTTAATAAATTTCCAGAGTTGTTTCAACCAGCACCACAATTTTTGAAGATTTCCATCAGCCCAGCCCCCAAAGAAATCCCTTATCCATGGGATAAGGGACTTTCCCCCACCTAAAATCCCCCAACCCTCTGGCAACCACTATTTCCTATTTCCATGGATCTGCCTATTCTGGACATTTCATAGAAATGAAATCATCTGTCATCTTTTGTGTCTGGCTTCTTTTACTCAGTATATTTAAGACTCAACTAGGTTGTAACACTTATCAGTACTTGACTTTTTATTACAGAGTAATATTCTATTGTATGAATATATCATATTGTGATCATTGCTTAAATTTTATATTTTAAGGCAGGACAAGAAAAACTAAACACTAACTTTTCTGTTTGGATCTCCACCCTCCCCTCCCTAACCACATTCTATAAGTGTGAGAGAACCTCCTCTCTCCCTCCTCTCTCATAACATGCTATTTTCTAAGTGTGAAATAACTTGCAAGAATGACAGTGAATCCCAGTCTTGCACTAAGCATTTAATAACAGCTAGCTGCAAAGAGGAGAGTGAAAAAGCTGGCTTGAAACTCAACATTCAAAAAACGAAGATCATGGCATTTGGTCCTATCACTTCATGGCAAACAGATGCGGAAACAATGGAAACAGTGACAGACTTTATTTTCTTGGGCTCCAAAATCATGGCAGATGGTGACTGCAGCCATGAAATTAAGACGCTTGCTCCTTAGAAGAAAAGCTATGACCAACCTAAACAGCATATTAAAAAGCAGAGACATTACTTTGCTGACAAAGGTCTGTCTAGCCAAAGCTATGGTTTTTCCAGTAGTTATGTATGGATGTGCTAATTGTACCATAAAAAATCTGAGTGCCAAAGAACTGATGTTTTTGAACTGTGATGTTGAAGAAGACTCTTAAGGGTCCCTTGGACTACAAGGAGATCAAACCAGTCAATCCTAAAGGAAATCAGTCCTGAATATTCATTGGAAGGACTGATGTTGAAGCTGAAGCGCCAATGCTCTGGCCACCTGATGCAAAGAACTGACTCATCTGAAAAGACCCTGATGCTGGGAAAGATTAAAGGCCGGAGAAGGAGACAACAGATGATGAGATGGTTGGATGGCACCATAGACTCAATGGACATGAGTTTGAGCAAGCTCCAGGAATTGGTGAGGGACAGGGAAGCCTAGCGTGCTGCAGTCCATGGGGCTGTAAAGAGTTGGACACAACGAGTGACTGAACAACAAACAACAAAGCTGCAAATTATTACAGAACCACCAATACCCAGGCCACCTCATCTGACTTTAGAAATAAAGCGAAGAAACTTTCTCGTTTTTATTCAAACTCAGTCTATCTACTTTTGTTTATTCAGCTAAAAAGAATCAGAAAAAACAGAAAGACCATACCTTCCCCTCACTCCACAAGAGCCATGCATTAAAAGCAAGTATCCTAACTCTTGAGGCCTCTTATTACTGTAATTTCTAAATATGCCCCACCTGACTTCCAAATCTAACCAGCTCAATACTCAAAAGTCACGCTGCTGTTTAGTTGTGTCCAGCTCTTTTGCAACCCCATTGACTATAGCCCGCCAGGTTCCTCTGTCCACAAAAGTTCCCAGGCAAAAAGACTGGAGTGGGTTGCCATTTCCTTCTCCAGGGCATCTTCCCAAACCCAGGAATCGAACCCACATCTCCTGTACTGGCAGGTGGCTTCTTTACCATGGGCCACCAGGGAAGTGCTTAAAAGTCACAGTAGCATATTAACTAATGCTCACAGCCCTCTACAGTATTCTGTTCCATACCGGTATTCAGTTAGCACACACTAGTAAGCTATACTGATTGCTAAAGAAAACAAAACAGCCACTGATAAACAGTAAAAGAAGTGCTATCAATCCTAACATATACTCATTAGCAATGTCTCGGCTAACACAGGGTCTATCAGTAGAGGAATTCCTGTCATTGCAGGAGACACGTTCGTGGTATCACCTGCCAGTTCAGTCACAAGCTCTGTGGCTAGGGTTGTACATTCTTCATTCTACATTTATAAAAATCATCACTTTGTTAAATCCTCACACTGCTAAAATTTCCAAACAATATATTTGTTTGGCTTCTCCTTTGTTACTATTGTTACTGGACTGCTATTCCTGCAGTAATAACAGTTGTGCAGCGTTTTCGTATCTATAAATGCCAAGAACTTAAAATATGAGGAATAAACGGAATGAAGTGAGGAAGTCTGGATACACTTTGTATTTATTTTCATTATTTTTGTTTATTTGGCTGCACTGGATCTTAGTTTCAACCAGGCATCAAACCCAGGCCCCCTGCATTGGAAGCCCCCAGGGAAGTTCCTCGATACATTTTTAACACGGGTTTTAAATTTTATAAACATTCATCTCGTGGATCTGAGAGGGAACAAGGAAACAGTGACATGCATCAGTCTGAAATACATGATACTGTACAAAAACTATGACAAGTAGCAATGTCTTTAATAATGTGTAAGATTCAGTTCAAAGTAAATAGTAACTGGCTTTTCTAATACTTAAAAAGTGATTTTGACAAAACTCACCTGTGGCTTATAATTGTTAGCAATGTAAATACTGGTTCTAAAGCTGTGTGAAAGTTGAAAGTACTCAAAACATTGTCAGCCCTCAGGACTCAAAATAATTAGCAATGATCACAAAGAATTTAAAGAGCACTATGAATTAGATTCACACAACAAAGTATCTGCTCTAAAACTCTTGAAATAAATTTTATCATAAAATCAGCAAAACATTGAAAAGGTGCCAGAAGAGTCTCAGTCCAGCTTTTTAATTTTACTGGAGTATAGCTGATGTACAATATTTTATTAGTCTCAGACATAAAACAGCAAAGTGATTCAAAGTGAAAGTGTTAGTTGCTCAGTTGTATCCAACTCTTTGTGACCCCATGGCCTGTAGCCTCTGCCCATGGAATTCTTCAGGCAAGAATACTGGAGTGGGTAAGCCATTCCCTTCCCCAGAGGATCTTCCTGACCCAGAAATCGAACCCAGGTCTCCCTGATTGCAGGCAGATTCTTTTATTGTCTGAGCCACAAAAATCCCAAGCTCTTGATTTACCCTCCCACCTCTGCAATTCCCATTTGGTAACCAGAAGCTTGTTTTCAGTATTTATGTTGATTTTCATTTTGTAAAAAAGTGCATTTTTTAAAATTAGGTCCCACATATGACTGAAATCATCTCTGACTTATTTCACTCAGTATGATAATCTCTAGGTCCACCCATGTGGCTGCAAATGGCATTATTTTCTTCTTTTTTATGTCTGAGTAATGTTTCATTAGATACACATGCACCACATCATCTTTGTCCATTCCTGTCAATGGACACTTAGTTTGCTTCCAGGTCTTGGCTATTGTAAACAGTGCTGCAATGAACACTGAGGTGCGTGTATCTTTTCTAATTATGAGCTTCCGTGGAAATATGGCCAGGAGTGGGACTGCTGGATCATATAGCAGTTTTATTTTTAGTTTTTTAAGGAACCTCCATACTGTTCTCCATAGTGGTTATACCAATTTACATCCCCACCAGCAGTGTAGGAGGGGTCCCTTTTCTCCACATCCTTTCTAGCATTTATTGTTTGTAGCCTTTTTTTTTAAGAACAAAAGATTTTATATTTTCTTGGGTATGTATTCACTTTTTTATTTTACCAATTAAAATACCGTTTATTGGCATCTTCTCTTTCTTTTTTCATGTCCCTACTTTTTTTTATTTTTAATTGGAGGATAACTGCTTTACAACACTATGTTGTTTTCTGTGTTTATCGACTTTTTGTTGATGGCCATTTGTCAGAATGGTATGAGGGAACACGTCCCTTTAGTTTTGATTTGCATTCTATGATAATTGGTGATGTTGAGCATCTTTTCATGTGCTCTTTTGGCCATCTGTATGTCTTCTTTGGAGAAATGTTTATTTAGATCTGCTGCCCATTTTTTGAAAAGTACTACAGAAGGAGAAAGATGCTAGGTCTTATAAGGTAGGTAAATCCTTTGTTTTGTCTAAACTAGGTATGAAACTTGGGATGGCTTGCTCTGTTACTTTTACACAGTTACAGAAAAATTAACTACAGTATTCTAAATACAATTTTAAATGCAACAAAATAGCTTTCAATCCTGGATTATGTTGGTAAAAATTATTTGTGAATGCGTACTATAGTACTTCACTTCTAAAATTCCCAGGCACTAGAGAACTGAAATTTCTCTACGTGCATGACACAGAAACATCAGTTTACTGTAAGATTTCACATTACTCTCCAGAATCCTCTAGAGGATTCTGGGTATGAAGAAAACATCACCAGATGCAAAGCTGAAAACAGCAAGAAAGCCCTGAATAGATATGAAGATCCTGTCAGAGGTTCACAGGAGAAGCAAGTAGGGTAGGGGGGAGGTGGGGAGAACGGGAGAGACTGCGCAGACCGGACTGTATCCAACAGTGCTCTGAGACTACGGAGGGAGAGGCGTGAGTGGTGTCAGGCGCCACAGAGAAGCCTAGGGAAAGGCCTCTGGGGACCACTGGAAGACAGAGTTCAGTGGCGAGAAGAGGAGGGATTGCAGAAGTCAGAGAGAGGTGAGAACGGAGAAAACTAAAACGTACACCATTGCTTTCATTGCAGCAAAGGGAAGACTGCTGCTACCTAGGTCAGCAGAGTTGATAAAGGCTTTGTTACATGCTGATTTGAAAGCAAAAAAGCAACAGCATAAGAGGAACTAATAATCTTAAGAAAAAAGAAGACTATGAAGACAGTAACTCTAAAGGAGTTATGATCAAGACAACAGATAGTTTGGAACTGGTTATATCTCCAGAGCAATACTTTAAAACTAGCTATCTGTTTTCCAAGCTATGATCACAGATTCCTGAAGGAAATATGCCTGTCTTGTTCACTGTTATCCATGTGATGGAGCACAGTGCCCAACATAGTCTTTTAATAAAAGTTTGTTTCTGATGGACTCTCTTTCCAGTATTTTGGGAGTACATGCTTAATGAGTGTCCTCAGTGGTCCATGGCCCACCTCTGTTATTACAAAGAGAAAGAGTAATTTCCATGAGCAGTTTGCAAAGATCTTGGCTTCCCTAGAAAGTACTCAGTTTGGCAAAAGAGAAGGAGCCCTTTGCTTCTTTCATCAGCCAAAAAAAAGACTGTAGAAAGACCTTCTCTCCTTACATTTTAATGGGATCACATATGGAATCCCCAAAAACCTAAGTGCACAAAGATGCAGTTGTCTGCTGCTGCTGCTAAGTCACTTCAGTCGTGTCCGACTCTGTGTGACCCCATGGACGGCAGCCCACCAGGCTCCCCCGTCCCTGGGATTCTCCAGGCAAGAACACTGGAGTGGGTTGCTTTCTCTGCAAATGGTCTGTTCTTCCTCATAAATCCCCCATCTATAAACGTAGGACTGTCCACTGGTCAAGAATATCAAGAGCCTTGTAAGCCATTCCAAAGAGATTTAGATTTTATCCAATAGGTGAAGGATAAAAGTCATCATTAAAATGGCTGAGTAGTCAGATGACAGAGTTCTGAGTCAGAAACGTCACCAAAGACACAGCACAGAGGAGACACTGGGGGTGGGGCAACAGAGCAAGAACAAATGCTCAGATAAAGGCAGGGAGTCAGCGGCCACCATCCAGGAAAGACCTGAAACGGGACAAGGCGGAAATGGAGGAGACAGCTGAGATGTTTAAAAATGTCAGCAACTGGCAATTAATTAAATGGGAGGGACACAGGAGAGGAATAACAACATAATTAACAAAACAGTGAAGCACTGAATATCAATAGCAAAGAAAATACTCTTTAAAAAAAAAAAGAAAGAAAAAAATCTCATCCCAATAGTTTTACATCCTAAGAGTCAGGCTCTTCATCTGAATCTTTCTGTGGTTCTCTGTGGGAACAGGGAGAGGACTTTAGGACTATCATTTTGGGGTCATTTCCTAAGCAGCAGAATTCTTAGGATGGGAGGGAAGACGTTCTAGTTTCTCAGGGATTCACTGAGGTGAATCCTCTGGGTATGATCAATGACAACACTGTGTTGACCCCAGACTAACCTCTGAGTGTGAGAGATACAGTTTCTGAAGTCTCTCTGATAGATAAACCCATCAGCTTCTGGACCCTACTTAATCCTTCAGTCCTAATCTCCTTAACCCTACATCTGAGTTTAGTCAGCACCTCTAGAGTGAAGTCTGAGACCTCAGCAACAAGAGAAGCAGAGGCAGACTCACTGAGGCAGCCACAGAAAAGAGGGAGATGGAGAAAGGCAAAGTAACAGAAGACCTGACTCCATCACCTGAGTAGTGCCTTTCATTCTCCTGTGTTTTCCAATAAGCTGATCATCTGCTGTCTTCTTTTTCTTCAAGAACCAGTCAGGGGATTTCCCTGGCGGTCCAGTGATTAAGACATCGCCTTCCAACGCAGGGGGTGTAGGTTCGATCCCTGGTTAGGGAGCCAAGATCTCACATGCCTTGCAGCAAAAAAAACAAAACATAAAGCAGAAGCAATATTGTAACAAATTCAATAAAGACTTAAAAAAAAAAAAGAACCAATAAGAACTCAAATCTGCATTCCGGGAAACCGGAATTTGCAGGAAGCCCAGGGGTATCTTTTCAGGACCTTGGAGAGCAGAAGGCAGTTGCTCCTGAGGAAATCTCACATCTCAACATGCAAATAAGAAAAAGAATAAAGGGTAGTGGAGTCACCTATGGAGAGCATTCAGGTAAGGTACAAAGACTTGGAACATAAGATCCAAAAGGGCCCTATAAAGCACCTGAACAACACTCTTCAGCTGCTTAGCTTAAAATGAATCTACAGGGAATTGAGACTTTATCAATTTCTTTGGAAAAAACACATACAAAAAGTAACTTTGGTTGATGACCCTAAACAAGAATCAAAATATCATAAAGGTAAAGAATCGCACCCAGGAAGGATAACACAAAGAGCTGTCAACTCAAGGTTAGTTCTTGGGTCTCCTGACACCTGCGCAGCGCTTTTTTCTTTACAGCTGTTGAGTGATTTAGGATCTAGATTCTCCTTCTGGTGCTGCCATACACCAGCTGTGTGACCTTAGGCAAATTACTCTTTCAAGCCTTGATTTCCTCCTTTGAACTAAGGCGAGGTGACGAGAAAACAAGGACTTTCTGTTCTCAAGTAGCTCTCAGTCTAGTGGAGGACAGATATAAAAACATCAATAATTCAAGAACACTGTAAAAGTACAGAAGTATTGCAGAGAAAAATGTTAATAACTTGGAGGTGGGAGCAAGATTAGGAGGAATCCAGAAGAAACAACAAATATCTAGCTGCGAAGTAGGGCACTAGATTTAGGGAACTGCAAATAACTTAGTTCTGATGGATGGTACTTTGGCAGTGAGGAGAACTGGAGAGAACTGGAGAACTTCCACATACTGCTGTTTTGGAAGTCAAAGGAGTCAAAGCACTATACAGGTAAACATTTAGCTATGTACTACGCCAAGGGCTACCCCATGAGGAAAAAAATTCCTTAATTCAACATGCATTTATAGAATACCTTCTATATACTCACTGTACTAGGAGCTGACTCTTCTCCTTCTGGTCCCCTCCCTAAAATACAGCCAGCTTGAGAACCAAGAAAACCAAATTCTGCACTCTTTCCTAGGAGGTAAAAGTGCCTCTTCTGTCTCTATCAAGTAAGGGGAGTGGAGGAGCGCTTGACAATCCCATGATTCCTCTACTGAAGAGTCACTCAGATTTGAAAAGAGGCTTTGCCTACAGACGGAAGGATGCCAGAGATGACCTCTGGTATGAACCCTTGGCACCAAGTAATTGAGCAAGGTGGTACGATGACACAGAGCCAGATGATCAAAAGTGGCAAATGTGCCAGGCTCAGCTGACAATGAGAGCATACATAAGGGTGGTTAGAAAAGTCATCTTTATGTCTATTTTCAACCTCCTCTGCTTAGTACCAATTCTCTTAGCTTCCCATAACCAAGCACGTACATATGAATGAGTAACGTGTACATATGAATGAGCAGCAGCCAAGGTTCTATTCTACAATCTGACTAGTCCACTGACCAACTCAGTGTCTACACTGAGGACCTCTGGAGATTGCAGTGTATGGAAACTTCTCTCTGGTGAAGTGTCTAAAGATACCAGTGAATTTTAAAAAAAGATTTATTTCTGTATTTGGCTGTGCCAGGTCTTCAGTGCAGTATGGGATCTTTAGTCGTGGATTGCGAACTCTCAGTCTTAGCAAATGGGATCTAGTTCCCTGAACGAGGATAGAACCAGATCCCCTGCAGTGGGAGCGCAGAGTCTTAGCCAGTGAGCCAGTGGACCACCAGGGAAGTCCGACACCTGTGAATTTTATTTCTATTATACTATACTGGGTTGAATAGTGCCCCCTCCCAATTCATGTCCACTAGGAACCTCAGAATGTAATCATTTTGGAAATAGGATCTCTGTAGGTGTAATGAAATTAAAATAAGGTCATACTGGACTAACATGGGTGTTAGTCCAAAGACTGGCGTTCTTATTAGAAGAGGGAGTTTTGGACACAGACACACAAACACACACACACACAAAGAACACCTTGTGACAGTAGAGAGGGAGAGACTGCCAGGGAACACAGAGGACTGCCAGCAAACCTGAGCTGGAAGAGAGGCATGGGGAAGGTTCTCCCTCAGAGCCTCCAGAAGCAATCAACCTGACCAACACTTTGATTTCAGTTTTCCTCCAGACGTGTGAGAGAATAAATTTTGTTCTTCTAAGCCACCAGTTCATGAAACCTTGTTATAGCAATCCTAGGACACCAATATATTAACCCCCAGAATACATGTTTTCCTCCTACATGCTCTAGGATTTAGGATATTTTCCACCTTCTTGGACAGAAAAGGATAGATACCAATGCTAGTAACTGTCTTAGCACATGGAAAGGGGTGCTGGTGAGAGCACCAGAATGACTCAACAAATCAAAACAGCAACTTCACAGGTGATGTCATGGGCAAGGGAATTTATTTCTGAAGGTTCTATAGTGAGACTTTTTCATTTCTGCAGTAGTTTTTAAAATATCTACAAATTCTCTGATACTCCAGACAGGGAGAGAAGGACAGCAGTTAAGAATTTCTAGAACTTAGTAACACATTAGTCATGAAAAAGAGAGAGGGAAAAACCTCAGGTTGTACATGTTAAGCTCCAGATGTCTTAGTTTCAGGAAAGAGAGACAAGCCAGAAACAAATTTTGAGAATCTTCAGCATACAGATTTGCAGATCTCAAATGAGATTCTCTGGCCAAATGCTTAAGAATGAGCTGGGGCAACACATGAAAACATGGAGTGCCAGTAATACTTAAACTCTATAGTTAAAAATTTACTGTTAATAAGAGATTACGATAGGGGTCTAGATGTAAGAAATAGTCAAATATCAATTATTTCTTCTTTATCCAAGCAATGAAGCACGTGGTTTGCTTATCAGAAATTGGGGGAGAAATCTCCATGCCTAACACTCCCCCCCAAAAAAAAAGGTAAAAGAATCTGTTTTTTAAAATGAGGATCTTATTGAAGAAATAAAATGAGACCTGAATAAATGGAAGGCAAACCAAATCCCTGACTGGAAGACAATATAAAAAATGCCAACTATACCCTAATTAAATTATACATTAAACCCTTTTCTGTTTAGAATCACAATAGGTTGTTTAAATTCCTTTGAGGGGAGAGAACAGTAAAAAAAAAACAAAACTGATTTAGAGTTTATATATGGAATACATGTCCAAGAACATCTAAGAAAATTCAATGAAATAAAATCTGTGGTGTTGGTGTAAGAGATAAATAGATTAGAATACAGAATCAAAAATCCAGAAGCAGATCTCACTATGAAACAACTTCAGGTATGACAAGTGTGAAATTTAATTCAACAAAAACAGGATGATTATTTAATAATGAAGCTAGCACGAGCCATCCATCCAATCCATGTAACACATGCTGTTCAACAAACGCCACTAGCCACATGGGGCCTCCGATCAACTACAACGCACCTAGTCTGAACTGAGATTTGACTTAAGTGTAAAATACACACTGGATTTCAAAGACTTAGTTTAATAATTGTTCAAAATAAATTACATGTAAAAATAATATTTTTATATAATGGGTTAAGTTGGTGAAGTATACTATTAAGATTCATTTCACTTGTGTTTACTTTTTTTTCATGTGGCTTGACTGAAAACTTAAAATTACATAAGTATCTTGCATTCCATTTCTATGGGACAGCATTGCTCTAGAAAAAAAAGATCTTCCTTTTACATCATATTTTTTTTTTAATTTATTTAATTTCTACAACTTTTTATTCATGGAAAACTTCAAGCTACATCATATTTTTAAAAATAAAGATCTAAATGTAAAAAATAAAAAACACTGTAGGAAAATGTAGAAAAGTAAATTAGAATCTGGGGTCAGACTGGATTTCTTAATGAGGACAGTATGTCATGTGTGGTATGTATGTACACGCTGATAAGCAAAAGACAGACAATGCAACAGGAAAAACAGCCAAAGATTGGAAATGCACAGAAAACAAATCCCAGTAACAAACAAACAACAACAAAAAGATACTCAAAATTACTAAGGAAGAAAAAAATGGGATTCAAATAACCAAACATCTCTTTTCTGGCCAGAAAGAAATAAAAACATAGATAATAACCATCTCTTCTTGGGGATGTGCGAAACAGGAAAGCTCAAACACTGCTGTCAATGTAAATGTAAATAATAATCGCCTTCTTAAAAATCAGTACAGAAATATTCATTAAAATTAGTACTACAGCTATTCCCCATGGATACCAAAATCCACTGATGCTCAAGTCCTTTCTGAAGAACGGCAGCTCTCCATATCCACAGATGAGGAGCCCACAGATACAGAGGGCTGATGTAAATTATATCCTTCAACCCAACCTTTTTCACAGTAATAAATCCACTAGCACCTAAGGACAAATGTGCAGAGAATCTTTTAACACTGTTTATGCAGCAGCAAAATTTAAAAAAAATTTTATAAAGGAAATTAAGTAAATGCCCATCTGCTGAAAAAAGGCTGGAAAATGTACATTACCTACAGAACAAGATCTGTTACGCAATCATTAAAAGCTTTTAATGAAAAATATTAGCAAACAATTTAAAATATGAAAACATCAACACTGGCTCCACCATAAGCAAAGAGGTCATCTCATAACATGCTGGTGTGGGCATAAATAGGTACAACCTTATGGCAAGGAAACTGAAAAGATGATTAGGATTTTAAATTTCCATGCGTTTTCACAAAGAAGCTCAGTTTTCAGGAGTTTGTCCTACTAGTACAGAGGTTATGACAATATAAAGATACATGTGCAAATATGTCGAATAATTATGTTGTACAACCTAAACTAATACAGTGTTTATTCGTCAAGTATTATCAGAGAAAAAATGAGGGAAACATATATTACAAGTATGTCCACTATAGCCTTTAATAAGACTTGGGGGATATTCGCTGCCAGTCCAGAGGTTAAGACTTAGCGCCTTCACTGTCAAGGCCCAGGTTTCATTTCTGGTTGGGGAACTAAGATCCGCAAGCCCTGTGGCCAAAAAATAAACACCCGGAAAGGCTCTAAATGTCTTATTTAAACAAATGGCTGAATAAATCATACGTCTACACAATGAAGAAATAATGTAGACTTAAAAAAGAACAAAGTAACTCCAGTGTTATTGAACTGGAAACAGAAAAGCCAATGTAAAGTATAAAAAGACTGTTAAAGTATAAAAACACTGTTAATTTAAATTTTTCATAACTTAAAAAAAAAATGGTGGGGGAAAATTAGATGCTTTCCCTTTTTCTGAGTAAGAATTTCAGCAGTACGGACAGCTGAACCCTTTCCCTCCTCAACCTACCATATCCTATATCCGGCTTTGACCAGTTTCCTACCTGCAGTATTAACCCCCTTTTCCTCTATATGACTCAATGGTTCCACAAGATCCTCTATATAAAAGATATATCAGATATATCCTTTCCTGATATAAAAACAATATTAAAGTGTATATTTAAAATTTTTTGAGTTATCCTTCACATTACTATTATTTATTTTTGCATATTCCTGTGCTGGAAATCCTTTGGTCTAAATCAACACCACAACTCGGTGTTATTCCACCTCTCCTGAACTATAAACCCTTTTTTAGACAAGGAATACCTTTTCTTGTTTAAAGAATGTATTTGTCTTATTAGTATATTCATAATTCTCACGTGATCAAGTTTCACAGGTCATAACAAATACAAATTTGTGTTAAGATCTCAAATTTCCTTTATTATTTTGTGTGTTATCATATAGGCAGATGAAAATAAGAGATCATAGCATTGTGATCACCCTCTTTCTCAATTATTCTCTCTTGAAAAATACCGAGTACTTTTTTATTGTTCTATGTAAGGGGTTAGCAAACTATGGTCTGCCACCTGTGTTTGTACAGCCCACAAGCTAAGAAATGTGTTTACATTTTTAAATGATTGGGGGTAAAATAAAAAAGAGAATAAAATTTCAAAACAAGTGGAGAATTTATATGAAATTCAAACTTCAGTAATGCTCACCGTTTAGTATAATCTGATGCAATTTTCATACCACAAAGACAGTATGGCCAATAAAGCAAAAATATCTACCCCTGGCCTATGACATTGGACTATGCCCTTCTAAACTGTATAGTATAGTACACACTGTATAAACTGTAGAGTATAGTAAACTTCTAAACTATAATTTTATAGTTTTACCTATTCTTCCCCCCCCTTTTCTTCCATAATGAGCATGAAAGTTAAGTAGCTCAGTCGTGTCTGACTCTTTGCTACCGGTGGATTGTAGCCTACCAGGCTCCTCCCTCCATGGGATTCTCCAGGCAAGAATACTGGAGTGGGTTGCCATTTCCTTCTCCAGGGGATCTTCCCAATCCAGGGATGGAACCTGGGTCTCCTGCATTGCAGGCAGATGCTTTAACCTCTGAGACCCCAGGGAAGCCCTATTGGGCATGAAGTCCACTTAAAAATCTGTTACTCGAGGCCAACACATTCTTCATATTCCTAGGCAATGTTCTTGCTCCTGATCATTTCCTTAGTACCACATCTGTATTTACAAACAGAAAGCCAGAGTAAAGTGCTAGCCAACACCTTAAAAGTTACAATTCACAAGCCAGAACCAAACCTCACCACTCTCCCCATAAAGCAAGGCCAAAGAGGCTGACCACCTAGTTAATGGCTTTCACTATACCTTCGAATTGAGGCAGTCCGTAAAATAGAAAACGTACTGCTCCTAAAATTCCTAACAATCAAATAATGGGGTGGAGAAGAGTTAATGTAATTTTAAAGAATTTAATCTTCAACCCCTGGCTAGTGAAAAAAGAAAAGTGAACAAAAAGCAAAGAACAGTGAAGAAAAAGCAGATCAACTGTCCTTCGCATGTCTGACTCTAAATCTTTATACCTCCCATATTAGATATTTTCTGCAAGTAAATAGTTCCTGGCTCCCAGGATGCTCGAGGTTAAACACTGCACAGTGTTTGTAAACAGCATCATAACTTACACAGGAACAAGGGCCATATGGCCATTTCCCCTAGAAGGGGACACCAAAATTTGCTTATTTCTTCCAGTCAGCATTCTGTATGCCAAATATTGGGGGAAGAGGGGAGGTGGGCTGCCTTTTCTCCCAGCCTTGTCTGCGCTTAGAGCACTAACTCCTACCTAGCCGCATCATCCATTTACCCAGCACCCACCCTCCCCAGCTCCATCAACTCCGCACCTCCTCCCAAGTCTCATCACACCTCCATCAGCAGACTCTTCCAGCCTCATCACCTCACCCTCGTCCTCCAGTCACAGACCTGCGAAGATTCCAGCAACAGGAGAAGAAAGTAAGGAGGTAATAACGCAGGAGTCTGGAGTCTCCATACAAGCACTATCTACTCCTGCGGAGAAACTCAAGTCACAGCTCCCAAACTGGAAAAAGACGGGATTCTCTCGCATTCAGAACGCGAGTTCAAGGCGCGCTCACTGCAGTCGGGCCCCGAGCAAACAGCCGAGGATGCAAAGGTGAGCAGCAGAGTCGCAGTATCAGCTCTTTTGAGGCTCGCACTCCAGCGGAGACAGCAGATAATTTCCATAAAGCCCGCCTAGAAGGGACAAGGTAAGGAATATCCCAAGGCAGGACTGAGCTAATCCTTGAATGTTAAAAGCCTAAAACGCAACTAGTCGGAAGTGACGTGCCAGCTGAGATCAGCAGGACCGCCACATTATTGGCCGCCGACTCGGCGAGCCACCTTCTCCCGAGACTGGCCAGGAGAGAAGAGAAGTGTAGCTCAAAGTCCGCAACCCGCCCCTGCTCCGCCCTCGACAGCTCCCAGCGCCACCTGGAACCAACCGAGCCAGGCCAGAGTCCGGGCGCGGACCCTGGGCGGGACAGTACCGCTTGCCCCGGCGCCCGTAGGCGCCCTGAGGGCAATGGGCTTCAGCGCTCCGCCACGCGCATGCGCGGCCCTCTTTCTCCAGCGGATTCCTCGGGTCACCTGGACGACCGCATTCCGGCCACCTGCCCCTGACTCCTCCAGCTGGTCCTCACCTCCGCCCCCCCGCCTTCTTGTTCGGCAGGCGCCGCTAGGCCCTCCCGCGGTCGCCCGCCGACACCCCAGCTTCCACTGACACGAGCCTCTCGGCGCGGCTTCCGCTTCCGGCGAGTATTGTGTGTCGCGCTGCGGGGCGGGGGCGGGGGGAGGAGGAAGGAGGGAGGCAGCGCTCCGGCGGCTCCGCGCCCCGCACTCCCGGACCCGAAGCCGGGAAGGTAGGTGCTGTCCCGCCGCCGCGCCGGGACCCTGGGGCCTGCCCCCGCCCGCCGGCTCCGCACGCCGCGTCCTAGCGCCCCGCGACTGCGTCACCGGCCCCCCGCACGTAACCACAGCTGCCTCCGCCCGTTTCAGGCCCGGGCGGACGTTTTGCCGCCCCGGCGACGTCAGCGCGTCCGGCGTTGCTTGGCTACCCCGCCGTTACCCCGTCCCGCTGCCGCTCGCCTCCCCGGGTGAAACTCTGACGCCGTCACCGCGGGTCTCGGCTGCGTCATAGCGGCGGGCATCCCATCTTCACGTCACACCTTCTCACCTGGACACGCATCCCTCCCTCCCTGCCAACAACGACGTTTCCTCTCCCCCCTCTCCAGCCCCCCTGCGCCAGATCAGGCGGGAGAAGATGGAGACGGGGGTGGGACCGAGTTGTGGACCACGCTCAGGAAAGGGGCGCAAGGTGGGACCCCCCAACAGTGGTAGAAACACAATGAGGACCTCTCTGAAGTGTGCCCTTCTACTGAGACACGAGGAATAGGGGGGAAATGACCCAAGGCCTCACTAATGCTGTAGCTCCAAGCCCTCTCCCCATACTTCCCTAACCTTTTCCCCATCTTTCTCTAACGCTACTTTTTCGCCAGTCTAGATCCATCCTGGTCCCTAACTCAGCATACAGTTCAACTCATCTCGGGTGAGGCCACCACCTAATTTCTAGATTAGGAAAAGGGAAGTGTTACTGGTCGAAGTTGGATTCCTGTAGGTAAAGAAAAATCATCTAATTGAACTTCTCTCGTGGTTGAGGGAGAAATTCAGGTCCAAATATGTTATCAGTTCCTACTCCAAATTAAACACTTTTCACGTTTGCCATCAGTATATACAGAAATAATCATTGTTAACCCAACTCACTACATGGCCACTTCTCTCTAAACACATAAATAGACTTACTAAATTTTCTTCTGTTGGGTTCCTTAGAAAGAGAGGTTAAGGGGTAGAGAAATGAAATATTTCATGGATAATAGTGGTTATGTTTTAAGGATGGAACGGAAGACCAGCCTTCTGCTTTATACATCTCTCAGGGGCATTTCCAGTTCTTTTGAGGCTTCATTAGAGTTTTTGATTGCCTGTTTACTTTTCTCTCTTAATTCCCGACCACCCAGAACCTGTTAGTTGGAAGTACAGTATATCCAAGGAATTAGTTATCAACAACTATTTCAAAAGACTCCTGTCAGCACTGAATACTTGGAATAAATTTGTCAACTCTTCTTTTCAAGAAATTATTGCCCTGGGCTCAGTAATAAACTCTTTGGTATAGCTGCTGTAAATTTATCACTTTTACAGCAGCTCCAAACATCCAAATGCATACAAATAGGAAACAGTTGTTGTGTGAATCATTTCATTCCATGATGAGTGTACCCTTCCTCTAGGCCTGGTAAAGGGAAGCATAATGTCACACTTTTCTGAAAAGAAGAGGTTGTTACCCTTGCCTAACTCGTTCCAATATTTACCATTTGAAAGACTGAGGGAACAGTGGCAAAGAATCAAGCTTAGGCTTCAGTGGGCTATTGTAGTAGAACTCATCTGTAGCATTAAACTTTAAAATATACTTGATTTAAGCAGTCTTAATGCTTTGACTGTTAAGGCACTTTTCACTTTCCCATACTCTTTTTTCATCTATTAGAAAAAGATGTCAAACTAAGAATACATTTTTCTGAAACTGTTACGATACTAGTGGAATGAACCTGGATCAGGATGAATACTCTGGGCTAGTGCTTCTAACAAGAGAAGGCAGTGGTGAAAGACAAGACTGAGGGTTGTGTGTCAGTTTGCTCATAGGTGGGAGTCACAATTTTGGGAAATGGAAAAACCAAAGAGATTGACTGGGGGAAGGGAAGATGTAAAAATACCATGACAGTGCTAAGTCTGGAGTTAGGATTTAACCTGGGGGTAAATGTCAGGCCAGGGATGCAAAGAAATTAACCCCCCAACTAACTTTTTTTTTTCTCTTCTCTCTTCTTAACCTCAAGTTAAATAATGGCAGAGACAAGTCTTTTAGAGGCCGGGGCCTCTGCAGCCTCCACAGCTGCAGCTCTGGAGAACCTACAGGTGGAGGCAAGTTGCTCTGTGTGCCTGGAGTATCTGAAGGAGCCTGTCATCATTGAGTGTGGGCATAACTTCTGCAAAGCTTGCATCACTCGCTGGTGGGAGGACCTAGAGAGGGACTTCCCTTGTCCTGTATGTCGAAAGACATCCCGCTACCGCAGTCTCCGGCCTAATCGACAGCTGGGCAGTATGGTGGAAATTGCTAAGCAGCTGCAGGCCGTCAAGCGGAAGATCCGAGATGAGAGCCTCTGCCCCCAGCACCATGAGGCCCTCAGCCTCTTCTGCTATGAGGACCAGGAGGCTGTGTGTTTGATATGTGCAATTTCCCACACCCACCGGGCCCACACCGTCGTGCCACTGGACGATGCCACACAGGAGTATAAGGTAGGGAACCAGATACTTGATGTCAATGCAGGGCAAGAGGGAGGAGCCCAGAGGATGGGCGACTCCCTGGGTAGAGAATCATAAGTTCCTGAGGGCAAGACAGTCTCTGGTGCTCACTCTGTAGTCCCCTTGGAGGTACAGAGCTATGTACTGGGGTGAGGGTCGGGGGGTGCAGTGCGCATAGTCCCGTCTGATTGGTTGTCCTCACGCATGAAGAAGAGCAGTAAGAAGTACGGCCCAAATTTCTCTTGACTTTTGTAACACATTTGAGTATGTGTGGTCTTAGAATGTATCCTATTTTTCATAAATGAGTGAAACCACACAGAGAATCTCAGACTTAAGAACTAAAAAATGGTCTGGTTCCTTCATTCTGTCCCCCTGCTCAGCACACCGCTTATTTACCCACTGGTATTGGGAACAGGTAACATCATTTTAGAATGATCCCAACCATTCTAAACCATCCCAACCATTGAGATGAAAACAGCTAAACCAGCCTGTTTTCATCTTCCCCAGATAATGGGTAACATGGCATCTGGTTTAACTTACTGCTGAGACACAGGGTAAATGTTTGAGTAATAGGAACTAGAGATTTTACTGTCTTAGCACTTTATCAAGTAGTTTGCCTAATTATATTAATGAAGTCTTACAAACAAGACTTTATGGTAGTTCACAGAATAATCAAGATTTTATTTTATTTGCAAGTGGTTAGAGTTGTATAGGAAAACAAATTTTAAAAAGGATATCAGGGACTTCCTTGGCAGTCCAGTTGTTAAGACTCCATGCTTCCAGTGCTGCATGGATTCAATCCTTGGTCAGGGAACTAAGATCCTGCATGCCATGTGGCCAAAAAAAGAAGGATGTCAGGGTACATAAGGGTACATAACTGCCTGTCAGTACAGGCAGTTCCTTGTTAGAAAATGAATAGGGCTAGGGAAGAACAGAGAGTTGGTGACAGCTGGACACAGTGAGATTCAATTAAAGTTTTGCAAGCAAGGAAGGCATGGAGACAGGCTGGAGGCAGGAGGAGGGACCTATAGGAAGTTGACACTTCATGAGCAAAGAACGGAGTTGGATTAAGAGGTGGTCAGATGAAAGAGGAGAGTGAAAAAGTTGGCCTAAAGCTCAACATTCAGAAAACTGAATGGCATCTGGTCCCATCACTTCATGACAAATAGATGGGAAAACAATGGGAACAGTGTCAGAGTTTATTTTGGGGGGCTCCAAAAATCACTGCAGATGGTGATTGCAGCCATGAAATTAAAAGACGCCTACTCCTTGGAAGGAAAGTTATGACCAACCTAGATAGCATATTGAAAAGCAGAGACATTACCAACAAAGGTCCATCTGGCCAAGGCTGTGGTTTTTCCAGTGGTCATGTATGGATGTGAGAGTTGGACTGTGAAGAAAGCTGAGTGCCAAAGAATTGATGCTTCTGAACTGTGGTGTTGGAGAAGACTCCTGAGAGTCCCTTGGACTGCAAGGAGATCCAACCAGTCCATTCTAAAGGAGATCAGTCCTGGGTGTTCATTGGAAGGACTGATGCTAAAGCTGAAACTCCAATACTTTGGCCACCTCATGCGAAGAACTGACTCATTGGAAAAGCCCCTGATGCTGGGAGGGATTGGGGGCAGGAGGAAAAGGGGACGACAGAGGATGAGATAGCTGGATGGCATCACCGACTTGATGGACATGAGTCTGAGTGAACTCCGGGAGTTGGTGATGGACAGGGAGGCCTGGCGAGCTGCGATTCATGGGGTCGCAAAGAGTCAGACACGACTGAATGACTGAACTGAACTGAGATGAATAGGAAGCAAGTAGTTTAAAACAATTGGGTTAGGCTCTGAACATAGGCTGTACCAGCCAACCACAAATGTTGTTCTCCTACTTCACACCTCTCAGGAAAAACTGCAGAAGTGCCTGGAGCCCCTGGAGCAGAAGCTGCAGGAGATCAGCCGCTGTAAGTCCGCTGAGGAGAAGAAGCCTGGCGAACTCAAGGTAAAGGCAGGCAGTCCCATTAGGCCTGCCCTACAGGCAATTAACTGAACATTGTCAGTCATTAAGTCGTGTCCAACTGTTTGTGACCCTGTGGACTGTAGCCCACCAGGTTCCTTCTGTCCATAGAATTCTCCAGGCAGAAATACTGGAGTGGGTTGCCACTCCCTTCTCCAGGGGATCTTCCCGACCCAGGGATCAAACCCAGGTCTCCTGCATTGCAGGCAGATTCTTTACCATCTTAGCCACCAGGGAATCCCTGAACATTAGCCATACATTATTTAACTAAACATTAATGATGCATTATTTAATCCAACATTTTTGGTTTATTAAAAAATGCTCTTTCAAAAACAATGAAATTTTATTAAGCTTGATTGTCATTAAACATTGTACTTAAGAATGTTTAAGTACGTTCTTAATGGATTAAGAATTGAGGAGAAGGATATAAGGGGTGAAGGATTTGGCGAGCTGAGGGAGTTGATGGCCGCTGGTCTCCTTTTCTTTGTAGAGCAGGAAGGAGGCTCTCTGCTGGAGAATGTGGAAGGTGCACTGGGGAGGAAGGATGAAGAAGCTGCCCAAGAGCTCCCAGAACCCCCCAGTCACATTAGAACCCCATTCTCTTAATTCACATAAGCTCGAGTATGCTAGGTAGTATGGCTTCCTAGAATGTTCTTTCCCTTCCCATCTTCTACCTATAGTATCCTGTCCATCCTAAAATGAAAACCATTTACTGTGTAGCCTTTCCTGACCCTTCAGAAATTCGCTTTCTTAATTTTCATACAATTTCACATCTTTTCTATAGTATTATCATATTGGTAGACTGGTATTTTGATACCTGCCTTATTTCTTCTATTGGACAGTGAAACATGTATTAATTGTAACAGTAATAATAGGGCATTAATTCATTAGGTGTTCATGACATTCCAAAGTTAAAGTATTGTATTAGGTCTTAGGCTTGGTTCTGCCCAGTTTTAAGTTCTAAGAGATCAGGCTAGACTTGGCCCCAGTGGAACATAGAGAAGGTACAAGAAAAGGAGAAGGGAGTCCAGCAAAGCTTATTAGGCAAGAGTGAACTTAGATACCCTATAAGATACGTCTTATTATCCCCAGTTTACACAGAAGAAAACAGAACTTGGATCAGTGTCTAGTCCAAGATCATACAGCCAGTATGTGGCAAAACCAGAGATACTAATTCTGCAGGAATCAATAAATATTTATTAAGCTTCCAGTATAGGCCACACCCTGTCTTTGACACCGGGCCATTGATGACCAAAAACATGGTCCTTGCCCTCCTTGAGCTTACTGTCAGGTAGAGAAAATAGAAACAACAGACACAAAAGGTACAGTTGCAAATTCCCAAGAATATGACAGAGAAACTCAATGTCATTAAAGCCTTCCAGAAGAAATAAATGAGATTTAGGGATTACCAAGAACTAAGCACAGGTTTGAAATTAGTGGAAATTTGTTTGTTTGTTTGTTTGTTTTTTAACAATGACAACATTTCAATAGGAAGCAAGTATTATTACCTTAGTCCTTTATGCATTTTAAAAAGAAACATTTGAATTTTTAAAAAGTTGAACTAATTTTGATTGCAAAGGTAAACTTAAAAAAGTTATTGTCCTGAAACACTAAAAATCTGTGAAAATGAAGCTTATTCCTAATCATTAGCTTTCCTCTTCCTATTGATCACATTCTTAAGGATAAAGGATGGAGAAGGAAATAAAAAGTTTAAAAACCTGCTAAATGCTTGAATAGAACTGTGGTGTGGGTTTGTTTTTTTTTTAATGTAAATTATCATTTCAGTGGTCTCAGAAACTGTCACCAATCACCAACTTTCCTTCAGTGACCTTTTGAATTATCTTTCCTCCCTCTCCCTCATCCCCACCTCCAGACCCAATGCCCCTTTTATTTTTTCACATCTATAACCCATTCCTGGGGTGTAAACTGTCGGTCTCTGAAGTGACTTGAACCTGTTTAGCAGGCTCAGCCCCAAAATCTAAATTTATATTTTATAACAGTCCATTACTAAAATCTTACTGATTCTGATATTTTTCCAGTTTTTCCATCTCTGGTTTTTATCAGGTAGATGTCTTGCAGTGTACAAATGATGACAGTCTCTAACTTTCGAGTATCTGTGCTTTCCTTTTCTTCACAATTTGCGTTAGCTAGAACTTAGAGTAGGAAATAGCAGAGGTATCTCTGCTCTCAGTACTTGTCCTATTATTACAGCCGTATCTCTGTAATACTACTTGTCATATTATTGAGTTCTTATGTCTTGAATTTTTTTTTCTAAAACATAAAAGTATAGCTTTTTTAGAAGTTAATTTAGTAAATAAAATAATTTTTTCAGCATTGGTTTATTTTTTTATCTCAATGATCTTCATCCCAAGTTATCAGTAAGGGTGCTAATGGGGATGGAGCCATTCTTTACAGAAGGAAATATCAATGGAGAGCAACATGAGTGTCCTTTTAAACTCTCTCCAATGGCACTTGAAGTCTGAATTCATACACATGGTGCATGAGGAAAGGTATCCTATGCCCCACTGACCCTGTTAAACATAACACCCACCCTCTGTTCTCAGAGACTAGTGGAGAGTCGCCGACAGCAGATCCTAAAGGAATTTGAAGAGCTTCACCGGCGCCTGGATGAAGAGCAGCAGGTGTTACTTTCACGGCTGGAGGAAGAGGAACAGGACATTCTACAGCGCCTCCGAGAAAATGCTGCTCACCTTGGAGACAAGCGCCGGGACCTCGCCCACTTGGCTGCTGAGGTGGAGGGCAAGTGCTTACAGTCGGGCTTCGAGATGCTTAAGGTTCGACCTTTGCCCCTGCATAGCCACTCAGGCCGAGCGCAGTCTAGCTTTGCACAGGTCATTCTGTCAGCCTGCAATGCTCACTCCTCCACTCTGCCTCTCTAAATCCAGTTCTTTCTTCCAGACATGCTCAAAGGATCTTTCTCTACAGAAAGGCTTCTCTGATTTCTCACATCCCTTTTGATCACTTCTGTGTTCTTATGTCTTGTCAACAATTATGTGCTTAATTTGTACCAAAGAAAAAACTCAATTTTTTGAGAAGAGGGCAGTCTAGTCTAAATTAGTGAAAAATCTATGCATTAAAAATTGTGTAAAATGCAGTAACCGTTACTTTTAAGTCCTGGAACTTGACTTACCTAGTGCTCAAAAAGAATAGAAATATAGTGTGATGACACTTGAAATAATGTATAGTAACATGCTGCTTTTGATATGTAAATAGTGCCTCTAAAATGTTTGAAATAGTCTGTTTTCTTAAGCAAATGAATGGTGTTAGCAAGATTCCAGGAAACATATTTCTTATCTTAGAGATCACATTACCAGCATTTGAATCAGCGAGGCTTCGTTGTATATTTATCTGCATGTTATATATTGCTTGGTATTTATTCTCATGTCCTTTCATGTATGTGTGTTCTGCCTTCCACATTAAACTGGGAAATCCTTGGCGGGGCAGAGATTTGTCTTCTTTGTCTTCTGGACCCCAAGTATTCACAAATCAGGATTGGCACGCACTTATAAATATTTATTAACCAATACTAGACAAGGGATACCAAACCACAATGGGAGAGAGTGATTCATTCCTATGCCAGCAGTCTAGAACTATCTCTACTGATTCTCAAGGAGGCAGGTGTGTGGTTGGTACTTGGGGGACAGAGCAAAGAGCAGACACAATCCTATCCCTGGCATTGAGGTCCCAGTGTTCTTGAGGAACAAAGACAAACACACAGGAAACTATTTGGAAGTGACATCAATTACCAAGTTTCATGATGACTGAGAGCTGAAGGTGGGGGTTAGGTTGGGAAAGATATACTCAGATCCCTCTGGAGTTAGTCCCCTTTGCACTGTGACCCTTAGTTTGTCCTGTGCCTGTTTAATAGTTCTAGAACTTTGGGGAGGAGGGGAACCTTTTGCCTATAGGGCCCTTGACTACCAGGACCAATATTGCTTTCTTTTCTCCTTCCTCTAGGATGTCAAAAGTACCCTGGAAAAGTAAGTGATTCTTGTATCTCTTCGAGTGAGTTAGGTCTTGGCTTAAAGACTAGGGCTGCAATAGGGAGCTGGGGGAGTAAGAATGGGAAAGTCATGCAGTGTTTGGGTAGAAAAAGGGAGAAGGGTTTTTGCATCCATGAAGCCAATTACAGAACAAATGATTGGGAGTACTAGTCTGTTCCCCTTTACCCTTTGAGCATCAGGACTTCCTTGGTAGGGTAGATATCAGCATAATGTAACAGAACCAGATTCTGCCTGGGCCTGTGGGTGGAATCATGTCCAAACAAGATGGAAGAAGGAATGGGTTGGGGAGTAGGGGTGGTATCTCTTTGCATGAAATATAACAGTACCTCCAGAAAGTTCTAAAACTCATTCTTAAGGATTTGTCCAGGGGACCATCTCTCTTTCCATAGATAGGCAAAAGAAAGCAGTGAGTACTTGTCTTGAGAGAGGAGAAAGTACGAGGATGAATAATTTTAGTTTCTCCCTAAAGATGACAGCATCTGAATAGTGACTAAGCTGGAGCTTCCCCTGACCCTGCCCTTTCTTCCCCTATCTCCCCATCCCTCCTAGATGTGAGAAGGTGAAGACCATGGAGGTGACTTCAGTATCCATAGAGCTGGAAAAGAACTTCAGCAATTTCCCCCGACAGTACTTTGCACTAAGGAAAATCCTTAAACAGCTAATTGGTGAGTTGTTCCCAAAAGGAAACTAGCAAAGGAAATCAACAGAGAGAAGGAAGTCTTTAGGTCCTACTTTATCTGGACTTCAGTTATCCCTGTTGTCACTTTTCATGCCTGTATCCACATCCACTCCTTTACCTGGCTTCTAATCTCACTCTGAGTCGCAGAACTCAAAGTGAGGAGCCTCAGGTGTCATCTGCTCTACAAATAGGGACCCAGAGAGGTTAAATAATTTGCCAAAAACTGGTCTCCTCTTAGTCCCACATTTTTCTAAATAGGGACCCAGAGAGGTTAAATAATTTGCCGAAAACTGGTCTCCTCTTGAGAATGAAAGGGAGTCTCATTAATACTTACTCAGAAAACAGGCATAAGCCAGACTGTTACAGGAAAACAGACACATTGTCACCCTATCGCCAGACTGTAATGCTCTCTTGCTCTGTATCCTTCTTAACATTTTTCATCGTTTCTGGCCCCTGGTCTGTGCCTTGTACTTCTCCACCCAGTGAGATGCATGATGATCTCTGAGGAACAGAGGGATGACCAGGCAGGAGCCTCAAGCACCAGCCCCTGCAGAGTCAAGAGATCATTACCTGTTTATTTTAGGGCCAGGATCAGAAGCCATTGTTCCCTTCCCTCCGCCCCTCCCCTCCCTTAGGTGACCCTGAGGATTGAGAAGGTTAACCAAACCACAGGGTTCTGGGGGCTTTCACAGGGCAGGCTCTGTAAAGGCAGGCTGGAAGAGTGAGGCGGGGGCGTTTAGCTATTCCCATCCTCATCTAGCTCCCCACTGTGGCTTCTCCCGCCAGCGGATGTGACCCTGGACCCTGAAACTGCTCATCCTAACCTAGTCCTGTCTGAAGATCGTAAGAGCGTCAAGTTCGTGGAGACAAGACTCCGGGATCTCCCTGATACACCACGGCGTTTCACCTTCTACCCTTGCGTCCTGGCTACTGAGGGTTTCACCTCAGGTCGACACTACTGGGAGGTGGAGGTGGGCGACAAGACCCACTGGGCAGTGGGTGTGTGCCGGGACTCCGTGAGCCGAAAGGGTGAACTGACCCCGCTTCCTGAGACTGGCTACTGGCGGGTGCGGCTATGGAACGGGGACAAGTATGCAGCCACCACCACGCCTTTTACCCCTTTGCACATCAAGGTGAAACCTAAGCGGGTGGGCATATTCCTAGACTATGAGGCTGGCACACTGTCTTTTTACAACGTCACAGACCGCTCTCATATCTACACCTTCACTGATACTTTTACTGAGAAACTTTGGCCCCTCTTCTATCCAGGCATCCGGGCCGGTCGGAAGAATGCTGCACCACTCACCATCAGGCCCCCGACAGACTGGGAGTGACAGGTCGGGGCATGGGAATCATCAGGGTGAGGCAGGGTCAAGAGCTACGGGCCTTCCTTCCTGTGACCTGCTGGAATGTCTTCGTGTCTGCCTGGTTCTGGTTCTGAACCATGTGGGAGAACCATGTGGTTTCCCGAATGGTTTATATGGAGGAGTAGGTAGGACTGGACTAGGTCGAGAGCACTGCAGTGTCTCCCTCCTGACAGGGTGGAGAGCTGGTTCTCAGGGGGTGGTCTCCCCTGAAGTCCATTGGGTTTGCTATTGCACAAGGACCGGTTGGGAAGGAAGGAGAGACTTTTTCAGAAGAAAGTCTGTGGAAGGGTCTGACTCACTCAAACCAGAGGAGGAAACAGAAACCCCTGTACAGCCTTTCAGGGGGTTCTTTGACCCAGAATAGACTTTTTTTTTTTTCTTTTTTAGGAAGATCACAGGGGTCTTTGTACCTCTAATTGAAATAAAGGTGAATGACAGTTGTTCTCACGGGTCTAGAAGTTGAGGAGTTATTTTCAGGGCAGAGATTGCGCATCAAGAAGTTTAGAACGAAGGTCAGGAAAAGAGAAGGGTTTCTTTGGTTCCATTATGAGTAGGATTGGCCAGAGGTAGGAATGTGAGGAGGAGGGAGTAGGAAGAAAGAACCCAGGTCCCTGCCTCCATCTTCAGCAGGCCTGGCTTATCGTCTCCCTTCTTGTAGTTGTTTGTCTCCAAGAGCTGTTACCTTGCTCATCTGGAGGGGCAAGATGCAAGAGATCATGCAAGACATGTCTACCCTCTCACTGCTTCCCCAAGGGAACTTGGAAAGGAGAGAGTCAGGTATTAGAGGAAAGAGAAAAGCATTCCTATCCAAAGCCCGGGCCTTAAAGAATGCCTCCAAGTAGCTGCTCCCAAGTTGTCAGCCTTGTTACCTGGCTAAGGTATCCAAGCCAGACAGGGAGAAAGAAACTGGTGTCTTCCTTACCCTGGGGACAGGGTAGAAGAGGGTAGTATGTTTAGGGAGGAGCCATACAGGCAACTTCCTTTGGCCTGTGTGTATCTAGCCTGAAACTAGTGTTCATAAGAGCCGGTTTTTTGTTTGTTTGTTGCCACCGTTCACGTTTTGCCATTTCTCCTATCAGAGAATGTAAATCATTTTAATGTTAGGCCAAAATAAACAACCTATATGGTACATATGTTACAGAAAAGGTAACGCAATGCATGCCAAACCAAACTAAAATGACTGGATTATCTGCTACTGGCTAATCGGGTTCACAGAAGACTGGGACAAGAAACTGCAGTTTATTGAGGGCATTTCAGCTCCTCCTACCACCTCAACAGGACTTCGTCCAGACTCTCCTCTTACCTTTGTGCCTTGACTGTGGTTCTTTGTGGCAAGATGCTTTGGTTGGTAAAACATAATATGGAACAAAGGATCCACTGAAGTAATCCTTGTGTCCTGTGGTAATTTGACAATAGCCTCTGTTGATGTGTTAGAAACTTAAAAATGCATGTTCCTTGGAATCTCTGGCAGTCCAGTGTCAGGACTCCACACTTTCACTGTTGGGGGCCTGGGTTTGATCCGTGGTGGGAGAACTTTAGATCCCGCAAGCCTTGTAGTTTGGCCTCAAAAAAAAAAAAGCATATTCCTGGTGCCTGCCCTCAGTAATTGACTGAGGTCTGGAGTGGGCCTGGGCATATCTGCCTTTTAATCATACGCCTCATTTGAGTTTGGAGGCCTTTGTGAAAGTAATCTGAGAGGAAATTTCAGCCATTTCTTTCAAACTGGAGTCCTGATTGGGGCAAGGTGTGGGGGGTGGTGGTTGAGAGAGGAGAGAATTCTCATGCTCTCCTGACATGACTACCCTCTCCCTGTCTCAGGGTTTATGCATATTCTGTCCCTCTACTTCTAACCTCAGGAAGGAGTGGTATTATGAAGCAGCAGCAGCAGGTCAAACAGGAAAGGAGAGGCAGAGATTGAAGGGAGGGACGTGGAGTACTACAGGGGATGTTTCTTCAGGGGGATGCTGTTGAAAGGTTTCTGTGCTCAGTTCCTGAGACTAGGGGTTAATGAGGATCCCCTACTGTGGCCAGCACTGCATCTGCTAAGTGGAAAAGATTGGGAGGAAGCTGTGCTTTCTAAGGGCCAGGAGCCCTCTTCCCTCCCTCCACTACCCTCATGATCCTTTCCAGCGTCACTTCCACTGGCACCAGTGCCTTTTTTAAAAAAAGGGAGACCTGCTGCTTCTGTCTGTAGGTTTTCAAGGCATCTGCCTTTGTCTTCAGGAGCATAGGGCAGAAAGTCTAGCTGGGTATAAACTGCACCTAACCATTTCCCAACCTATCTGCCTAAAAAGAAGAGTCTTCTGTCCTGACGATGTTTAGGGGTTTAAGACTCTTCTGCTCAACTAACTTCTCCAGTCTCCGCCTAATGTAATTATTGGCTTGAGAAAGACTAGGAGGAGGCCCCTGGACTCTCATTGCAGGGGCGGGGTGGATTTTCGAACAGTTGGGTCTGTGAGGCCATAGGGTGGCGCCAGAGAAAGGAAGGCCAGAAAGAAAGGAGTGTGCATCGCTCCCGGAACTACAATTCCCAGGAGGTCTCGCGCGGACGCCGGGGGCGTGGCTATCCTGGGGCGGGGCCTGTGGACGGTCGCGTGTGGAGAGCTCGCGCGGCGCGGATGGCGGGGCCGGTGAAAGACCGCGAGGCCCTCCAGAGGCTCAGCTTCTTGTACCAGGTGAGTCCGCGGCGCACGCACGGCGGGGAACCCAATGTGGAGGGCCCCCAGTGACGGCTCACTTCCCCAGGCCGCCCACTGCGTCCTCGCACAGGACCCAGAGAACCAGGCGCTAGCGAGGTTTTACTGCCACACGGAGAGGACCATAGCGAAGCGGCTCGTATTACGGCGGTAAGAGAGGTTATGGAGCCCGGCAGCGGGCGGGACGGGGGAAGGACTGGAGAGGGAGAGCGGGCGTCTGGACCACCACCTGCCTCCGCCCCCAGGGACCCCTCGGTGAAGCGAACTCTCTGCCGTGGCTGCTCTTCCCTCCTTATCCCGGGTCTGACCTGCACCCAGCGGCAGAGACGTAAGTACCCTCTTGCTGAGGTGGGATGTATGAGGAACACCTGTGGGCTGGGGAGGGGACGGGCAGTGATCCCTTTCTCGAGGCAGACGCGTGCCAGGTGTGGGATTTGGAGTCGGTGGCTTTCTCTGAGTTGTTAACTCTACTTGGACAGACAGATCTGGGCAGTAGAAAAATGATGTTGCCCTGAGAGGCAGCCTCGCCCAGCCATGATAATAGATGTTATTTGACATCATAGAGGATGATTCGCATCTTCATTCGTTCACTCAAGAATTATTTTTCTGAGATGTGTCAAGGATTGCTCTAGAATCAACATTCTCATTGAAATATGGTCTCATGGGATGGACTAAGAGGAACGATTAGAATAGCCTAGAAAAATGCTTCAGTTAGGGGAGTAGAATACGAAGTTACTTAAACCAGTGGTGGTGAGGTTGTTTATAAGGGCAGGGGAGTAGGAGATGGAAATCCTTGCCATTTGTGAGGCCTCAGGAAAGAAAGCCTGTGGTGCTGTCAAGGAACTGAGAGTTCAGGAGGCAGGCTTTGAGGTGGGCAAGGGCAAGACCTGAGGTGGGAGAGGGAAGCAGGGCAGATCTTGAGTCTTGTTAAGGAGTTTGGACTTTGTCTTAAAGGGTGCCAAGAAAATGATAGACTTTGTTCAGGGACCTGACACCATCAAATTTGCGTTCAAGGTGGGGAGGGAGGAGAATCCCTACTAGAAAACAGTGGAGGCAACACTGGGTTCAGGAGACCTTTTCTTCTCCTAAACCTGGGCACTCTCTTTCTCCCACATGCATTCCAGGCTGCAAGGGTCAGCGCTGGACTGTACAGACCTGCCTGACATGCCAGCGCAGCCAGCGGTTCCTCAACGACCCGAGGCATGTGCTCTGGGGAGACCGGCCTGAGGCCCAGCTGGGGAACCAGGCAGGTGAGAGGTGGTTGAGAAAATGGGGGTTAACCCAGGGAGTAGAGACAGTGGGTAACGGAGAGCTGCAGAAGACAAATGGGTGAGTTTTGGGTTGGTGTGGAAAGTGCCAGTCTTCAAAAACTAATTCTGCTCATCTACTTAGATCCCAAACCACCACAGCCCTTGCCAAACACAGCCCACCCCATTCCAGCCCAGCTTCCTGAGGAGAGAGTGCAGCCTCAGAGCTCCAGTCACCAGTGATGGACTCACTCTGTCTTCCAAATAAATTTTAATTCTGCTTAACTTTGTGTAATTCCGTTCTGTGAATGTTTCAGCTCTTTCCTCTGTTTCTGTCTGCATTTCTCTGTCACCAGTTAACCTCTTCTTTGTCCTTTTTGTCTTTTGTTGTTGTCATCCTCTTAGTCCCACCATTCAGGGAGATAGATCCCAGTTTCCACTTGGCCCTGGGAAGTAGCTCTCATTTCCAGGACCCTGCCTCCCAAGTGCCCCTCCACCCTTGCCTCCTTGGTACAGTACCATGGTTGGAACTCAGGCTCCAGGGATGTTTGCAAAGCCCTGAGCCTTAAGATAGTCCATTTTTAGGTAGCTCTGACTGTTGACTAAAGGGCTGGACAGACAAACTGCTGATGCCACTGATGCTGTTTTTGTTTTATTTTGTTTAATATCTATCTATTTGGCAGCACTTGAACTCTTTAGCTGTGGCATGCAAGGCTCAGCAGTGGCATGGTTTCTTCGTGGCATGTGGGGTCTTAGTTCCCCGACCAGGGGTAGAACCTGCATCCCCTGCATTGCTAGTCAGATTGTTAACCACTGGACTACCAGGGAAGTCCCTGACGCTGTTTTTATTTTATTCTTTTTTAAATGTTATTATGGAGTATAAGTACTTTACAGTGTTGTGTTTGTTTTTGCTGTACAACAGAATGAATCAGCTATGTGTGTACATGTATCCCCTCCCTCTGGAACCTCCCTCCCACCCCTTATCCCATCCCTGTAGGTTATCATAGAGTACCCAGCTGAGCTTCCTATGCTATACAGAAGCTTCCTACTAGCTAGCTATTTTACACACTGTAGTGTATATATGTCATTGATGCTGTTTTAACAGAAGAAAAGAAGTTAGGGTGGGGTTGGCAGAGGGAGGGTTCAGATTCTGCAGGCCACTTTGTGTTGGCCAATCTCTGTTTTCTTCTATAAAATTCTAACAAGAGACACTGTTCAACTTGAACTAATTAAAGTCAAAAGTACTGACAGAAGGACATTGGCAGATATTATACAATAAATTCTGTAGGTAAACCTTCAAGGTTTTCTTGAGAATCAGTAAACAACAAAAATTGTTTTATTTGATATCCCTGGACGGTTTACTTGAGGACAGAATATCAGACTGACTTCTTTGCTGGGTGCCAGCTACTCAGCTTACTCCAAAAGTAGACAAATAAGATTCACTATTTCCGGAATGCAGTTTTCTTTCTTCCCTTTCTCTTGTAAATCTTGGTTGCAGTTATTCATTGCTGCATAAAAATCACTGCATGATGTTGTAGCTTAAAACAATATGTTATTTCCCCTGATTCTGTAGGCTAGACTGACTGAGGCCTTGGCTGGGTGGTTATTCCATTCTGTACAGCATCAGCTGGAATCACTCAGCTGCATTTAGCTGGTGGCTGGTACCTGGTCTGGAAGACTCAAGAAGCTTCATTTGCGTGTATGATACCTCATTGCTTCTCCGTGTGGCCTTGCTATGTAGCTGGCTTTGACATCCTCACAGCATGGCTGTCTCTGGGTGGCTGGACTTCTTACATGGCTCTGACTTCCACAGAGAGTAATCCAAGAAGACAAGCTCCAAGGTATGAGTGCTTGTCAAGCCTCTATTCTCATCAAGCTTGCTAATGTCCCCTAGATGAGAGTAAATCACATGGCCAAGTCCAGGTTCAGTGTGGAAGGGGCTACGCTGGGGTATGAATATTGGGAGGTTCACTGATTCCCTAACAACTACCAGTGTAGCAATCTACCACATCCTCATTTTGCCTTTGTGCCTAACTCATTCTCTCTACCAATTCCCTCACATGTGGATACATTATTTGTTTGGAAAATACTAATCTCAGTGCAAGTAACTAAATGTTTCTGAGTTATTCTTTAACATTTGTTTCTGGAGATAGTGCCCAAGGAGTCAACTGTAGCAGCCAACACAAATGTGTAGCCTGAAGGTACACTCTGTGTAGGCCTGGACCCTTTGTGGCCTCAGCTCACCTTCCTTGGCTCCCTTGTCATTTCTGAGCTGGTTGGTTCTCGCACACTAAATCTGACTCTTGGCCAAGTGGTTTCAAGTGTGATTTATGAGGACACATGACTGAACATGTCCACAGTGAGATAGGGGTTCCTCTCACTAGACATCATAGCCAAAACTCTGTCCTTTTTCATGTTTACTTATTATGACATAATAGTCAATATGTGCAAAAATGGATTTCCTGTAACAAAGAGGAAATCAAAGTCCTAGTATGCAGTAGTCAGCTTTCTTTAATGTTTCTAAGCAATTTAATAGTCCAAAATCTGTGCTCTTTTAGGACTCGTTAGATAAAATTAGAGGAGAAGAAACTTATGTCATCACAACTGGTTCAAGAAAACAAGGTCTGAGAATTCCTTGGCAATCCAGTGGTTAGGACTCAGCGCTTCCACTGCAGGGGCACAGGTTCGATCCCTGGTCAGAAACTAAGATCCCATATGCTATGCAGCACAGCCAAAAAATAAATAAGTAAACAAGGTCTTCCAAAAGCCATAGAAACTGAGCCTTAATTATTCCTGAACCTTCGATATGCTTAGCACTTTTTAAAACTAGTAAAAAAAAAAAAAGTATAGTTATTGTCAGGGGACAGAGAGGAGTTGAGAGACTGTTCTGAATTTGGAAGGGAATGCAAAAATTACTTAGATTCTCAACAAAGGGAATAGTAAATAATTTTAGCTTTATGTGACAAAGTTGCTTTAACTATCAGATGAGATAATATATGTGGTGACACCTTGAAAACTGAGTATTAAGAGGACTGCAGTAGAGTTTAATTAGTAATCAAAATTATACTATGATTATAATAACAAGCAGCAAAGTATTTTAGAAAAGACAGGTCATGGACATCAGTGAATCTGAGTTATTGTCCCCATAGTACACATTTGTACATGAGGCAGTTTGACTGTGTTCTTTTCCTAAAGGTTCTTCCAACACTGAAGACCAACAAATGAAGTTATCCAGTTTTCCCACTAGGTATCAAAAAGCCAGGATTTCATGCATTTATTTAATAACTACTTTGTGAGGGCCTACTCTATGCCAGGCCATTTGGTTAGGAATTAGGATATAAATCAATGAACAAGAGTCAGAAGTAAGACAAGAAAAAAAAAGCAACGTATGACAGTAAATTATGTATTCTAAAGGGATATGTGCAACAGAAAAGGCCAAGAGAGCAAAGAAGCTGTGGAATATAGGTTCCAGGTTCAGTTAGAGCAGCCCAGGCAGGCAACACTGAGAAGGTGTCCAGCAGACTCTGAGGGTGGTGCCTCTTCCATACCCCCTCAGACAACCTCAGAAGGTTACCTCCAGCAGATCCTTCCCACCTATGACAGCAGCTCCTTTCTCAGGCCGACTGTTACCTGGAAACAAGCCATGCAAGGTAGGCCCAAACTGCCAGGGAGTAATATTCCTGGGAGCCACCCCAAACAGTGAGGGATGAGTATCGGTGGGTAAATGTTCTACATAGTCTCAGGGCCTCCAGCAGAGTGGAGCCCTGGTGGCACTATTATTTAGATGTGCCCTCTATACACTTTCCTCCCTTTCTCCTTGTTTTACTCCCCATTCCTTCACCATAGTTCCTAGGATCATCTTCCAGGTAAACTACCTGCACCCAAGTCTTGGTCATTGAGTTTGCTTTGAAGAAATCCCAACTAAGAGTGCCATTTGAAAAAAAAGATTTGGGACTTCCCAAGTGGTCCAGTTATTAAGACTCCATGCTTCCACTGCACAGGGCCAGAGTTCCATATCTGGTTGGGGAACGAAGATCCCACATGCTACCAGCTGCGGCCAAAAGAAAAGAAAAAGACTTGAGGGAGGTAAAGGATCTAGTTGTTGGTTCAAAACCTCCAGGGCTTCCTAAGTAAACTCTGAAAGCAGCCCCCGTTCACAGAGGGCAGGGAGAGATGAGAGAGGTAGACTGCTCCAGGTTGGTAGGTGACAGGTTTAAAATAAGCAAGAGAACTTATAACAATTGAAGCTTATTCTGAACAGCAACAAAACAAGTAGATCTCCCTACTCACCCATAAGAATCTTTATTATATAGAGGCCTTGACAGGCTTCAGTCATGCCTTTAGTCCAGATGATCTCAACTACACCTTGCTCTCTCAAAGCTGTGTCCTCGGAACAGCTCCCACTGTGGGAACAGTGGACAGAACTCACACTTGAAGGGCAGGGGAGGACTTCCCTGGTGGTCCAGTGGTTAAGAATTTGCCTGCCAATGCAGGGGACATGGGTTGATCCCTGCTGCTTATGTCGCAGGGCAACTTAGGCCTGTGCGCCACAACTACTCGGCTTGCGAGATCTGTCATAACACTGATGGGTATGTCATTTAGCATGCTAATATGTTACAGTGAGTGTATACTGAGGCTTAAGGTCTACTGAGGTTGACTTGTCTGCCATCTTGGACCTAGTTGGTTCTAACCAGTTTTTGTCATGTCCTATTGCTGTGTCATTTTTTTAAAGGTTGTGCCCTGCCCCCTTCCGTCCTGTTTCATATCCACTTGTTTCTCTCAAGGTTTCTTGCCTTCCAAGATGGCCCACACTCTGGGGAGTGTGTTTTTCTCTAAATAAATCCACTTCTTTGCTACCACTTTGTCAATTGCTGAATTCTTTTCTGTGATGAGACATCAAGAACCTGAGCTTCATTACGTCCTCAGACCACGTATGTGATCTCCGTCAAAAGATCATGGTTTCAAGTCCCAGTCTGAGTTGCACGATTTCAGTTCCTCACAATCAATCAGTGTTCTGGCCTCTTAAAACAATTGCTGGGACCTCCCTGGTAGCCCAGTGGCTAAGACACCACGCTCCTAATGCAGGGGACCTGGGTTTCCCTGGTGAGGGTACTAGACTCCACACGCTGAAACTGAGAGTTGGCATGCCGCTGCAACTAAGATCTTACACAGCCAAATAAATAAATAAACTATTTTTTAAAACACAATTGCTCATGTAAGAAGCACTCAAGATCTCAAAGTTCTCTCGAGTTTTGTTTGTCATTTCAGCACTTATCTCATTGCATCTAGTTTAGTAAGCATTTGATTGATGCTTGAATTTCTGTCTCAGCTGCTACGTCTTGGGTTCTGCTCTTTCTGTCATATTATACAAGAATTAGGAAGCATTCCCTGAATACAAGAATTTTCTGTCATCAGGACTGAATATGAACTGCTGTTAACATCTTGGGTGTTGTGCAACCAAGCCTGTTACATTTGCAAGCTCTCCAAGGTTATCTAAACCACAGTGTCCAGTTTCCTCCAGTGTGCAGGAGGAGCTGATAACATCCATTCCAGAGATGTGTTTTTGCCAGAGTGAATGATCCTGAACTGTTTTAAGTTCTGGTAAGCATATAGCCAACATGAATTCCATACTGACTGCAGGAGTCCTGATCTCTTAATATTCTTGCACGAAAAATCACCAGGAGCTATGACTTAGGCATTTACAGGTTTCTTTCTTGGGCAGCGGCCTGAACTTGTCTCAGACACCATCCATTTCTTTCTTCTTCTGCCATTGTTGGGGCTTCCACTTGGCAGAACCTTGCCAAAGCAGGCCAGGGTTAGGGACTAGGAGTGGCGACTGGGAGGGACCCCTGACCCCCCGCCCCGGGCGAGTAGCAACAGAGCCCCAAGGCGCGTGGTTCTGCTTGCAGCTGGCCCTGGTGCCAAATCCGTGTCACCAGATGAATGTCTCTGCAAGAATTCCTGGAGTTCTGTACCTGCACAGCCCAGCATTGTGGCTGGTAGGTAGAGGATGTAAAATAACCATTGATTTAAGGATTTATTAAAATAACGATTGAATAAGCGACACAGCAATGCGTCTGAGCTGCACAGCAGGGAAGCCGCAAACACTCCCGGACCACGTCAGGGTCTGGCTCTTGCCCAGCTGCTGAGATTCTTTCTTTCCATTTCACTTCACTTTCTCTTGGAGGTCCGGCTGACTCCCACTTGAGAGCTTCCACGGGTTTCTCCCTATTGTCATACTTCATAGACCCCTGTACCATCCCCGCCATATGCACGGATTTGGGATCCCATGTCTTGCAGGTTTCTTGGTTCTCCCAGCTCAGATGTGTTCCCCAAACTTGGGTGTGCCCTTTGCTTCCCAGAGATGTGGGTGTAAAAGAAGAAATTCCATTTTATCCTTTGAGCCTTTTGTGTCTGGGAAGTGTGGGAAGCTGTGGGTTAGTGAGAAACGTGGAGATTCAAGGGACAGGATTCTCTACGCTTATTGTCCCTTAACTCCAGGAGATGGTGGAGGACAGAGCATCCTGGCGTGCATGGAGTCGCAAAGAATCAGACACGACTTAGCGACTGAACAACAATTGTCCCTTATTGGAAATTTGCAATATCTCAATAGGAAGATTTTTCCACAATATAAGAGGAAAAGTCAAATTGTAGAAAGAACCAGGAGGAAGAAGAGAGGATAATGGGCTCCGATGCTAGAAAATGGTTCACAAGAAACCTAATACAACTGAAAAAAGAAAAATAAAAACAAGGAAAAGTGGCTTTCCTGAAGTTCCTCTGCAGTTGCGTTGGTCACAGATTGTCAGCGTCCCTCGCCCAGAGTCCGCTCCTTTAGCGCCACCTTGTGGCAGCTCCATCCCCTGATTATGCTCATTCTCAGCTGATGTTGCATCCCTGCCCTCATTCCACTAGCACCACTCATTCCAAGTCCACAAATACTTAGCACTTAAACCCAATATACCTAACAGTGCCTCAACTCAGGAGATCCATGTCCCTTGGAACCTGTAACTCAGCGTGGGCAGGCTTCTACCCAGTGCTGCCCTGGTCTCTGGTTCAGCCTTCCCTCCAACCTTTTGTGGCTGCTTGGTCCCAGGCGTTTGACCCTGGCAGGGATGCCAGTCACAGTGTATGGCCACTGCCCTAGCTGAAACCGTCATTATCTGTCCCTGAGATTCTGCCAAATTTTCCTAACGTATTTCTTTGCTTCCAGTCATCCTCTCCTCCAAAGGCACTGCCAACACACAGAGAGATATTTGTAAAGCAAAATGTTATTTGGTCCTTTCTCTTCTTGTAATTTTCAGTGACCCGCACAACCATTTCTAGAAAACATAGCTCCAAGTTGCATAGTCTTGAATACATATATAGCAAAAGCTATTGGTATGTTCAGTTCAGTTCAGTCACTCAGTCCTGCCCGACTCTGTGACCCCAGAAATTGCAGCACCAGGCCTCCCTGTCCATCATCAACTCCCGGAGTTCACTCAAACTCACGCTCATCGAGTCAGTGATGCCATCCAGCCATCTCATCCTCTGTCTTCCCCTTCTCCTGCCCCCAATCCCTCCCAGCATCAGAGTCTTTTCCAATGAGTCAACTCTTCACATGAGGTGACCAAAGTATTGGAGTTTCAGCTTTAGCATCATTCCTTCCAAAGAAATCCCAGGGCTGATCTCCTTCAGAATGGACTGGTTGGATCTCCATGCAGTCCAAGGGACTCTCAAGAGTCTTCTCCAACACCACAGTTCAAAAGCATCAATTCTTCGGTGCTCAGCTTTCTTCACAGTCCAACTCTCACATCCATACATGACCACTGGAAAAACCATAGCCTTGACTAGATGGACCTTAGTTGGCAAAGTAATGTCTCTGCTTTTGAATATGCTATCTAGGTTGGTCATAACTTTTCTTCCAAGGAGTAAGCGTCTTTTAATTTCATGGCTGCAATCACCATATGCAGTGATTTTGGAGCCCCCAAAAATAAAGTCTGACACTGTTTCCACTGTTTCCCCATCTATTTCCCATGAAGTGATGGGACCAGAGGCCATGATCTTCATTTTCTGAATGTTGAGATTTAAGCCAACTTTTTCACTCTCCACTTTCACGTTCATCAAGAGGGTTTTTAGTTCCTCTTCACTTTCTGCCATAAGGATGGTGTCATCTGCATATCTGAGGTTATTGCTATTACTCCCAGCAATCTTGATTCCAGCTTGTGCTTCTTCCAGCCCAGCATTTCTCATGATGTACTCTGCATAGAAGTTAAATAGCCAGGGTGACAATATACAGCCTTGATGTACTCTTTTTCCTATTTGGAACCAGTCTGTTGTTCCATGTCCAGTTCTAACTGTTGCTTCCTGACCTGCATATAGGTTTCTCAAGAGGCAGGTCAGGTGGTCTGGTATTCCCATCTCTTTCAGAATTTTCCACAGTTTATTGTGATCCACACAGTCAAAGGCTTTGGCATAGTCAATAAAGCAGAAATAGATGTTTTTCTGGAATTCTCTTGCTTTTTCCATGATCCAGGGGATGCTGGCAATTTGATCTCTGGTTCCTCTGCCTTTTCTGAAACCAGCTTGAACATCTGGAAGTTCACGGTTCACATATTGCTGAAGCCTGGCTTGGAGAATTTTGAGCATTACTTTGTGAGATGAGTGCAATTGTGCAGTAGTTTAAGCATTCTTTGGCATTGCCTTTCTTTGGGATTGGAATGAAAACAGATCATGAACTCCTTATTGCCAAATTCAGACTGAAATTGAAGAAAGTAGGGAAAACAACTAGACCATTCAGGTATGACCTAAATCAAATCCCTTATGATTATACAGTGGAAGTGAGAAATAGATTTAAGGGACTAGATCTGATAGATAGAGTGCCTGATGAACTATGGACTGAGGTTCCTGACATTGTACAGGAGACAGGGATCAAGACCATCCCTATGGAAAAGAAATGCAAAAAAGCAAAATGGCTGTCTGGGGAGGCCTTATAAATAGCTGTGAAAAGCAGAGAAGTAAAAAGCAAAGGAGAAAAGGAAAGATATAAGCATCTGAATGCAGAGTTCCAAAGAATAGCAAGAAGAGATAAGAAAGCCTTCCTCAGTGATCAATGCAAAGAAATAGAGGAAAACAACAGAATGGGAAAGACTAGAGATCTCTTCAAGAAAGTTAGAGATACCAAGGGAACATTTCATGCAAAGATGGACTCGATAAAGGACAGAAATGGTATGGACCTAACAGAAGCAGAAGATATTAAGAAGAGGTGGCAAGAATACACAGAAGAACTGTACAAAAAAGATCGTCACAACCAAGATAATCACGATGGTGTGATCACTCACCTAGAGCCAGACAAAGGCCCCTAATCACATCTTAATCCGTGAAAACTGTAAATAATGCCTTAAATGGTAAAAGGGACTTCACAGATGTGATGAAGTTGAGGCCCTTGGGGGAGGGTATCATGAATTTTCAGGGTGGGTCAAATGTAATCATAACGGTCCTTATCAGCTAAGGAAGGAGGAGTCAGAGGAGAAGGCAATGTGATGATGAAAGAAGAGATTGATTGAAGGGATGTTGTTTGAAGGTGGAGGAAGGGCCTACAAACCAAGAGACATAGGCAGCCTCTAGAAGCTCTAAAAGGTAAGGGAATGGGGTTTTCCTTAGAGCCTCCAGCGGGCACCAGCCCAGCTCACACCTTGACTTTAGCCCCCTGAAACTAACTGTGGACTTCTGACCTCAAAACCTCCAGACAACAAGTGTGTTTGCCCCTAAGATTTGGAAGACCCAACACAACTTTTCCAATTCAAACGTGGTTCTGTTCTGACTGGAACAATGGCCTTCCAGGATCTTTTTCTTCCCCAGACTGTTCAGCACAATTTATTTCAAACAGACCATGTGTTTCACTGTAGCTGGGAGCAGTCAATTAAAGGGATTAAAGGCAGAAAAGCTACTGCAGCAAATTTTAAGTTTTTGTTCTTGTGCAGCTGTGCTTTCTCCACTTCTCAGAAATCGGAATTCCCTCACTCAACACTTTTTCTGGCTGTTGGAATTGAATGGAAGACCCTTCTTTTTTTCCTGTTGTTGTTCAGTCACTAAATCATGTCTAACTTTTTGTGACCCCATGGACTGCAACACACCAGGACTTCCTGTCCTTCACTATCTCCCAGAGTTTGCTCAGATTCATGTCCATTGAGCCAGTGATGCCATTCAACCATTTCATCCTCTGTCGTCCCCTTCTCCTCCTGCCTTTAGTCTTTCCCAGCATCAGGGTCTTTTCCAGTGAGTCAGTTATTTACATCAGGTGGCCAAAGTATTTGAGCTTCAGCTTCAGCATCAGTCCTTCTAATGAATATTCAGGGTTGATTTCCTTTAGGATTGACTGCTTTGATCTCCTTGCAGTCCAAGGAACTCTGAAGAGTCTTTTCCAGCGCCACAGTTTGAAAGCATCAGTTCTTTGGTGCTCAGCCTTCTTTATATCCAACGCTCACATCTGTACATGAGTACTGGAAAAACCATAACTTTGACTTACACGAACCTTTGTCGGCAAAATGAGGTTTCTGTTTTAATACTTTGTCTATGTTTGTCATAGCTTTTCTTCCAAGGAGCAAGCAACTTTTTCTCCTATGTATACATTTTTTAAAAGAAACCCTAGGGTCACAGATTTACATATTTTCAATAGCTATGTTATGCATATGGTGTAAGCATAGGAGTGGGTTTTTGGTGGTTTTTTTTTTTTTTTTGGTCTAAATTCCCTTAGCATGCCTAAAGAACACATCCCTCTTCCCAGTTTATAGCTGAACAAATGAAAGTAAAAGGTTTTCCTAAAACACTGTAGGTTAGGCACTGTCAGAAAAAAAAAGAAAAATTGAACCTTTGTTTCCTATTTCATTGACCTCTCCAAAGAAATCACATTTCAGTTATTGTTGACTTAACACTAGAAAATATCAGAGAAATCATTCCATTCTGCCTCTCCGGGTACTGACCGAAGCTCACCCTGGGTAATGCCCTTCCCAGAGTCTAGTGGTCGTAAACCTTCTGGTCATCAACTGAGTCAGCACCCAGTTCTCCCCATGGCTGCTTGTGATTTTAGTGCCACATTTAAGAAATCAGTGCCTAATCCAAAGTCATAAAGTTTGCATCTATGTCTTCTTCTAAGAGTTTTAAGTCTTTGATCCATTGCGAGTTAATTTTTGCATGTAGTGTGGAATAGGGATCCAGCATCATTCATTTGCATGTGATAGCTAGTGGGTCCAGCACCATTTGATGAAAAGACTCCTGCTTTACCCCCATTTAATTGTCTTATCCTCTTCAAAAAGTCAATTGATCATAACTGTGAAGGTTGTTTTTAGACTCTCAATTCTACTCCTATTTTATTCTTGGTGGTGGTATTATAAATTGTTTTCTTAATACATTTTTGGTTTATTCATTGATACTATATAGAAATACAATAGATTTTTGTATGTTGATCTTGCATCCTGACAATTTGCTGAACTTGTTTTTAGTTCCAATGATTTTTTAGTGTATTCTTTTGGATTCCTATGCATGAAATCATATCATCTGCTCATGGAGATAGTTAATCTTTCTTTCAGATGTTGATAACTTTAATTGTCTTGCTCGTGGTAGTTTTTGTTTTGTTTTATTGGCTTTGTTTGGTGGGGTTGTTTATTTGATTTGTTTTGTTGCCATGCCTCACTGCTTGTGAGATCTTAGTTACCCAGTCAGGGATCAAACCTGGGCCCTCAGCAATGAAAGCACTTTGTTGTAACTGGACTGGCAGGGAATTCCCATTGCTGTAGCTTTTTGAAAATGAAATCATTCTATTCAGAATGCCCTGCTCTTTGCTGTCTTACATGTACAATATCATCCTGCCAGTGGTATCTCATAATTATAAGTTTGACTTACATTTCAAATTGGCCATTGTGCCAGTGTCACAAAGTAAACTTTAATACGTCATTTTTAATACTATTCCGTAGTGTTATAGCTTCCCTAGTGGCTCAGATGGTGAAGAGTCCACCTGCAATGCAGGAGCCGTGGGTTCAATCCCTGGGTCGGGAAGATCCCCTGGAGAAAGGAATGTCAACCCACTCCAGTATTCTTGCCTGGAGAATTCCGTGGACAGAGGAGCCCAGCAGGCTGCAGTCCATGGAGTCACAAAGAGTTGAACATAACTGAGCAACTAACACTTTTATCGCATTATGTTTGGAACTACTACCCTATCAATAAATATTTAGGAGGTTTCCTTTATTTATCACTACTGTTGATTTACAGTACATCATCATATATGTTCTGTACATATATTCTTACACATATATCCTTACACAGCCGTCCCAAAATCTTTTGATTTTACATAATACTAGACCGTGGTTATGACCAACCTAGAGAGCATATTGAAAAGCAGAGACATTACTTTGCCAACAAAGGTCCATCTAGTCAAGGCTATGGTTTTTCCAGTGGTCATGTATGGATGTGAGAGTTGGACTGTGAAGAAAGCTGAGCACCGAAGAATTGATGCGTTTGAACTGTGGTGTTGGAGAAGACTCTTGAGAGTCCCTTGGACTGCAAGGAGATCCAACCAGTCCATTCTAAAGGAGATCAGCCCTGGGATTTCTTTGGAAGGAATGATGCTAAAGCTGAAATTCCAGTACTTTGGCCACCTCATGCAAAGGGTTGATTCATTAAGACTCTGATGCTGGGAGGGATTGGGGGCAGGAGGAAGAGGGGACGACAGAGGATGAGATGGCTGGATGGCATCACTGACTCGATGAGCGTGAGTTTGAGTGAACTCCGGGAGTTGATGATGGACAGGGAGGCCTGGCGTGCTGCAATCATGGGGTCAGAGAGTCGGACACGACTGAGCGACTGAACTGAACTGAACTGAGACTGTGGTAGTTAAACTGATGATCTGACTGACGACTGACTGAAATCCCATTTCTGCTGTGTATAACATAAAAATAATAACTGTAGGACTTCCCTGGCAGTCCAGTGGTAAAGAATCTGCCTGCCATTGCAGGGGACACGGGTTTGATCCCCGGTCCAAGAAGACCCCACATGCTGCAGTGCAGATAAGCCCTTGAGCCACAACTGCTGAAGCCCATGCACCTAGAGTCCATGCTGTGCAGCGAGAGGCCAGCACAGTGAGAAGCCCATGCACCGCAATGAAGAGCAGCCCCTGCTCACTGCAGCTAGAGAAAGCTCGAGCACAACAGCGAAGACCCAGCACGTCAAAATTTAGTTATTTTTAAAAAAACAGTAACTACGTCTGGAACTCAGGTTCTCTACGACCAGCTACACTTGATCTTTCCCAGTCTCAGAGTGTCCCTGTCTGCCTACTTCTCTGTCCCTGGAACCGCCCTTGTTCTGCAGTCCAAGGAGTGGTCTGCTCCTCTAGTCCTTATCCTACCACTTGTTAGTTTACTTACATTGCCGGAGACGGGAAATAAAGATTTTTATCTACATTCACGTCAAATCTTGTTATCAAATCTCAATATCAAAAGTAGCTCACACAAGTTGAACTGAAAACATGTTTGTTTTTCTCTTGCCACTACACCCATAATTATATACTTTTTCATACCTTAGACCTACTCAAAGATTTGTAACCATTGTCCAGATAGGGTAAATTCCTGGGCATGCATGCTAAGTCACTTCAGTGTGTCCAACTCTGCGAATCCATGGACTGTAGCCCGCCAGGCTCCTCTGTCCATGGGATTCTCCAGGCAAGAACACTGGAGTGGGTTGCCATGCCCTCCTTTAGGAGATCTTTCTGATCCAGAGATTGGACACGCATCTCTAAGTCTCCTGCATTGGCAGGCAGGTTCTTTACCATTAGCACCATTTGGAAAGCCCCCTGAGCTCCTCACACCCTACCAATCCAGTCCACCTCCTACCTTAAGAATATGTTCCTGCCAGACCAGTCTCCTTGGTATTCCCCACTCCCCATTCCTTAATTATATGTGCTTCTGGGCCTTTGCTCTTTCCAACCTTCTTATCAATTCTCAAGAGTTAGCAGTGACCTCTGCTTTCAAATGTAATGGACTTTTCTGCCTTCATTTCCCTCAACCTCTCTAGGGTTTTTTACAGGATACAGTTGTCCTTCTTGAAGTGCTTACTTTGGTCTAAATGCTGTTACTGTAGGCTCACTGTAGATAGGCTGCCTGGCAGAAGAAAGAAACTCAAGTGATTTACTACAAACAGGGTCTTCTGTTATAGTGACATCATGGTTAATGCCATGTTAAAAGTGGGAGAGAGTCAGAATTTGAGATTGTGATTAATGACTGTGTTTAAAATCACAATTTCATGGCCACTAAGGTTTTCCTTAAACTTTCCTCTCTGGTATGCCATTGTGTCCAATTGAAAGAGAACTCCAGCTCCAAATACACTGCATATAGAGTACAGAGAGTCCATAGACATATAGATCTGTCCAGGGTGCTGAAACTCTTAAATTGGCAGGTTCCACCAACTCCATGAATAGTCTTCTTACTGTGGAAAACTGCTCTAAAATTGAATTTATAATTCATAATTTATAGGTTTAGATTATCTGAGTTACTGAACAACCCAGCAGTAAGTTGAGAGGACAACATACAGAAAGATCCACAAAAGATTCTCTTATGCCCTATACTGAAATGTACAGAACAAAAGAAAAATAGATGACATAATGAGTGAGTTTATCTCTAAATTTTTTATCAGACTATAAAGAAATTCAGTATTGTTGTGGAGGAAAAAGATAAAGAATGCACAGTACCTTGCTGGTAGTAAAATATGATCTTTCCTCCACTTCCTCCCAACCATTCCCAGGGCAAGCAAGGCCCCTGAGGCTGCTGCAATGTCAAAGGAACCAAGAGGAGACTCTAACCTTCTGATCTGAGTGGGTTGGTACACTCTAGTGCCCCTCATGGCTCCAGTACTGGAGTTAATGTAACAAATGGCTTCAAAATTCATCTACTTGAGTGGATTCCCCCCACATACACTTTGTATACCCCTTACCACCACCATTTCCTAGAAGGGTTGTTCTACACATTGTTCACTGATTTGTTTTTGCCAGCTGGAGAGAGAAAGGATAGAAGGGAAGCCCACCCAGCAAACCCCTGCATTGGCAGGCAGATTCTTTTTTTTTTTTAAGATTTATTTATTATTAAATAAATCTTAGAAAAAAAGATTGTTTTTGGCGGTGGTGGATCTTCGTTGCTGCACACGGACTTTCTCTAGTAGCTCCAAGGACCTACTTGAGATGCACAGTGAGATTTTTCAGCTCTAGGGAAGACATCTCCTGCAGGTCTTTATTTCAGAGAGTGCAAACCAATGAGAAAGCATAGAGAAAAGCAAAGAGATTACCACAGAAGATGGAACCACGTTTCTTTTTAACTTTTTAAAATACTTATTTATTTTCAGCTGTGCTGGGTCTTCATTCCTGCACACAGGCTTTCTCTAGTGGAGCTACTGTCTAGCAGTGGTGCACAGGCTTCTGATTTCGGTGGCTTTCTCTTGTTGCAGGACATGGGCTCTATCTAGAGCATGAGCTCGGCAGTTGTGGCACGTGAGCTTAGTTGCCTCCCCTTCCCTGCCCCAAATGTGGAATCTTCCCAGATCAGGGATGAAACCCACGTCCCCTGCGCTGGCAGGCAGATTCTTTTTTTAAGATTTATTTATTCAATTATTAAATAAATTAAATTAATTAATCTTAGAAAAAAAAGAATATTTTTGGCTGCATGCAGGCTTTTTCTAGTTGTGGCAAGTGAAGGCTACTCTTCATTTCAGTGTACAGGCTCCTCATTGCAGTGGCCTCTCTTGTTTTGGAGCTCTGGATCTAGGCACATGAGCTTCACTAGTTACAGCTTGTGGACTCAGTAGTTGCAGTGCCCAGGCTTAACTACTCTGTGGATTATGGGATCCTCATGGACCAGGGATTGAACTGTTGTCCCTTGCATTGCAATGCGGATTCTTGCCACTGGGCCACCAGGGGGATCCTGGACCGTGTTTTGATAGTGAGGTTTCAATAGGGGAGGGGTACTCGAAACTTCCGGGCATTGACAGAGGTTATAAATCTTGACTAGGAGATAGATTTAATAGAATTACTAAATGAAGATTACATATATGTTTCTGCTGTTGTTTAGTTGCTCAGTTGTGTCTGAGCGATTCCATGGGCTACAGCTTGCCAGGCTTCCCTGTCCTTCACTACCTTTCAGAGTTTGCTCAAACTCGTCCGCTCAGGCACTCCCGCTGTGACCTGGTAGATGCCTAACCTTTTCACTTGCAGTTCCTTCTCTTGTAATGAGACTAGCAATGGCTCAGACAGTAAAGAATCCGCCTGCAATGCAGGAGACCTGGGTTCGATCCCTAGATTGGGAAGATCCCCTGGAGGAGGACATAGCAGCCCACTCCAGTATTCTTGCTTGGAGAATCTCCACAGACAGAGGAGCCTGGTGGGCTACAGTCCATGGGGTCTCAGAGTTGGACACGACTGAACAACTGAGCACAGCACACAAGGGAGGAGACTGGGTTGGGACAGAAAGGGCTGCTGTTATAAAATCTCCCCACTGCAGCCTTACTTGGCTCTGAACAAAGAAAAAACCTCTGGGTTTATCAAGTCACAGTGAAACACTCAGCCACCACAAACCAAAACCCCAGATATTTTAAAGCTGTTTAACTGGTTGCAGGGGCTAGCACTAGGGAAAGAGCAGGTGAGACCATGGCCATCCAGGATCCCAGGGGCTCAGGGAACAGGGTTCCTGTTCCTTCTCTCTCCAGTGGAGGAGACTGCAGCATGAGCAAGCCTGACCTTGGGCTCCAGGACATTCTTATGGCTCCAAATCCAGGCTAGCCAATCCTGGAAGCCCCGCAACTCAGCCAGACCAGACTGACAATGAACGTGGGTAGGTAGAGCCAAGGTGCTCAGGAACCAGGTAAGCCCAGCCTGGAAGGGCCTGGACCATGTTGGTTGCAATCACTGGGTGGAGCCTTCCATGCCCGTCTACCCAGTCTACCCTCCCTCCATGGCTTGGGGCGGGACTGGGCCAGCTGGGTGCTGTGAGGACAGGATCTGCGTTCAGCAGGCTGGAGAAACACTCTACGCTTTGAGGGTCCACACCCAGCTTCCCTGGGAGAGTCAGCGCTGTGACAGGGGAGACAGATGGGGCAGGGGTCTGGGGTGGCGTGGGTGGAACAGGGCTCTGGCCATAGGTCCTGGCCATTCTGTTTCCTGTCTCCTGGCCTTTCAAAATAGCGACCTCAAAAGGACTGGGATTCTGCTGTTTCTGTCCAATGCAGGCCCCTTTCCCCTTTTACCTGAACATGAGGGTGTCACTTGGGGCAGGCCTTGGTGGAGGTGAGGTTTCAGGGGATAGCATGGAGCTCAGAGCTGGGGATTGTCCCCAGCGACAAAAATAAATACTCTTGACCATGTAGTCAAGATGGTAGTCAAGATGGACTGCATAAACTAAATTTATATTTCTCAAAGATCAGTTCGAAGACAAAAAATGTTTAGTTCACCCATGAGAGCCCCCTTCCACTCTTCCTGTACCTCCTAGCTTCGCAAATAGGGGTCTGACTGGCTGGGGCACCTGCAATGAGTCCTTTGAATGTCCAGAAAACATCTATGGGGACAAGTGAGACTAGACATGAAGAATGGGGAAACTTGGGACTGAAGGGTTGGGCTCTTGGAAGAGATGAGAAACCTCCCCCGATTCCAGGGGGAGTGACCAGACTATGGGCACCACAAGCACAGGAACACCAGGGCCCAGTTGGAGCCTCAGAGGCACGGTTTTATTCTGTATCCGAGCATCCAAGGATCAGCAGCTCTGTCCTCAGTAAGTTCTGGCTGCTCTAGGGGGAGCTCGACCTGATACTTTATTTCCCTGGAAGAACAAGGTGTGGGACAGACTGCTCTGTACCCAGACAACGAAGCCTTTGAAAATAGTTATACAGAGAAAAAAATGAAATTCATTTTTCTTTGCCCTATTAACTACAGCTTACCTATTAACGCAAGGGAGACAGTGCCTGGACTAAAACTGAGCTTCTGTGTTTCCATCCAGTGCCTCTCATAAAGCCGGGTCTCCCCGCCTCTTCTTGGGAATAAGTAACCATCCCCCTCCCCACCCCACCCTACCCCAGCCCCCAGGGATCTCAGGCCCCAGGCCTCCAATTCAGCCTTGGCATGCCCCGCACCCGCCACACTGCCCAAAAGTGGAGAACCACACCTAGCCGGGATTGTAGCTCGAAAAGCCCTAAACTGTGCTGCAGGGCGGGGAGTGCAGAGGGCACAGACAAGTATTGGGTTCCCAGGGACCGGCTGCCACAGACTGTCCTGCAACTCCTCACAGGCCCATTTTGGAGCAGGACTGCCCAAGGAAGGTAGGAGAGGCTATCGGCTGGTGAGTTTGAGGCTGCCTGGACTTTCCATATAACGGGGGATGGAGGTGAGAGGCAAGGAACAGTGACCTTGGCATGGAAACCTAGACCACGGTGGAGTAAGGGAACAGGTGCTTTGGCAGTATAGCAAGAAAAGCAAGGGAGTGGCGGGGGAGGTGGGGAGACCTGGACTGCAGACCCTGCCTGCATGTGGGATCTTAGTTCTCCCACCAGGGATCTAAATGGTATCCCCTGCTTTAGAAGCATGGAGTCTTAGCCACTGGACTGCCAGAGAAGTCCCTCAGGTGAATACAGTACACTGTACATCCTTCATGGTAAATATTCTAAAGACTAAAAGAACAGCGAATAAAAATATTAAATTGCACTTAGTTATTTTATTGTCAGTAGTATTAAACACTAATTTTGAAACTTTTTTGAATATTTTAGGATAAAGCAAATAGATGTCAAGCTTATTAAAATTTTAAATTATCCTGATGAAAGACATGAAATACAACATGAAAAAAGTTAAATTACAATATAAAATTTGAATTGGAAATATCAATATGAATTCATGATTTTTCTTAACATTAAAAGTGTCTTAAAGCAGTGATACTCCTGCAGTAATGAGTTCTCCCAGCATCTAAATAGTGGTTTCTATATACCATTTTTCATGAAAAGAACCAGTACTCCCTGGAGAAATGGCTAATTCCATGTTTGGAGCTTGGGAAAGTAAAAACTGAGCCTGGGATATCGTCATGCCAGAAGCAAGAAAGTAGTCACAGACAACTTTGGAGCATGTCGAAAGGACACAGGAGTCATCTTAAAAGGGCGCCTACTGTACACATTTGGTACAGTTTGAGAACAAAAGGAATAATGACTATGATTGGAAAATACTAAATGGATAAAACCCAGAAACCTATAGGTTTTTTAAAAATAGGCTAACTTTCCAGTTGATGAGGGAAAGCTCCCCTCTAGATAAATATCTCCTTATAAATGGAGTAGTGGGAGAAGTAGAAAAGCACCAGTTTGTAACCCTTGATGAAATAACTCATTCAGGCGAGGGTCACTATGGATGCCAATTATTGGGTGAAAGTTTTTTAGAATATTTACAGTGTCAGGAACTTCCCAGCAGCCTACTGGTTAGAACTCCAGGCTCTCACTGCCAGGGGACTGGGTTCAATCCCTGCTCAGGGAACTAAGATCCCACAGGCTGCAAGATGCAGCCAAAAAAAAAAAAAAAAATCACAGTGTGAAAGAACCATGCATATAACTTGCTAACTGCAAAGGGGAACACTTTACTTTCATAGGACAGTTGATTACACTTCACATCACTAGCTATGGGATGACCTCGTATTATGTGCATTCCATTGTGAAACAGTGTGACAAATGCAGCACTTTTGAAGAATCAGTCCCCAAATTGGGTAACTAGGACCTAAATTTTTAAATTAAAAAATATGAGCTAGAGGAATGGTTAAATGACAACACAGAAACAATAAGACAAATCCAGAATGTAATATATTCTATAGAAGAGACTGGCCTAGTCTCTTCAAAGAGTCAGTTTTATGAAGACTGGACTGTTCTGGATTAAAAAGAAAGGGGGAGGGACCTCCTGGCAGTCCAGTGGTTAAAGCTTCTCTCTCCCAGTGCAGGGATGTAGGAGTTGAGGATTCGATCCCTGGTCAGGGAACTAAGATCCCACATGCTATGTGGTGCGGTCAAAAAAAGAAAAAAAGAAGAGGGGAAAGAAGAGGACATAATCACAGCAAAGAACAGTGTGTGGAACTTGATTCCTGGTTTGTTCCTTTAATGCTGTAAAAGACATTTAAATTGGGAACGCTTGAATATGATACTAGGTTAGATTAGGAATTACTAACTCATTAGACACGGTAAGTCTAGTGTGGTTGTGCAAGACGTATACTGATGACTTAGGAAAGAATGAGCATGTCTGCAACTTGCTTCCAACCAGTCTAGGGGAAAAATAAATAAAAGATAAGTAGACAGGATAAACAGGATAGAGACTAGTGGCAAAATGTTAGATTTGTCAAATCCTTGTTTAGGTGTTTGGGTGTTTATTGTCTTTTTTCAGTTTGTGTGTTAGACAATTTTCAAAACAAAACGTTGGAAAGAATTTTGATCTTTTTTTTTTTTTAAAGAAAGAATTTTGATTTTTTTTTTAACATAGTAACAGAAGACATCATGAGCAGCAGCTCATGAATATTTCTTCTTTGTTCTCCCGTGGAACCAAAGCATTCCCATTTATGATATTTCTGAAGGCATATTAAGAGACATATTCAAACTTTATCTCTTTATTCAAGTTTGGCTTTAATAGTTTATTAAAAACTCTTAAATTTGTAAATATTAAAACACTGAAATTTACTACTGATGCAAGAATGACAATATTCTAGCAAGAAAATCAAAGCAGAAGCTAAACTATTTCGAAGCAATAGCAACTCCATAATTCAAAGATAATTTGAACAGGCAATTTTAAAGAGTTTAATAAGGCTCAAAGCAGCCGCTTAGCCTGCAGTGACGCTACCCCACCGGCAGATGGCGCTGCAAAGCGTCTCAGGTACAGCGGGAAGCCCATTTTGCCAATGGCTGTCGCGGTCTCATTACTTGAACTGATGAGTTCATATTATAATGTATTTTATTAATCATTTTTACTGCTTATTGCAGTTACTCTTATACTACTTACTAACTGGTACAGAAGTGTTTTAACAACTGGTTGAAGAGTACCAGTGCAAACCGGCTGAATGTCAGCGCTGTCTCCTCCAATTAGGACAGAAGCCACCAGGCTCCCGTGGGAGGGTAATCCCTGCGCCGGGACTGTCAGTGCCGCCCCCGCCCGCTCTCCAGGGCTTGTTCCATCACTAATCCCCACTTTCCTGCATTTTCAGTCTTTCCTCCTCCACTCAACCCTTCTTCTAAACAGTATGTTAAAACGTTCAAAACTTAGAGCGAATTTTTTTCTCGATTTTATATACTCTGCTCTCTCCATTTTTCTCTCCTTCCAAACACAACCAAACGTCTTTAAAAATTATCTCCTTTTCTCCACTGCCTTCACTTCCTTCCTCCAAATTATTCTCAATCCCTTGACATCTGGGACTTCTGATCTCACCTGTCCAATGCAGCTGCTCCCACCAAGACCAGCAAGGCTTCTTTTTTACTAAACCCAGTGGACATTCTTCCTTCTTGTCATTGACCCTCAGCAGCATTCACTGTGCCCTTCCTTCTTCCTTCCTTGGCTTTCAGTGCACCACACTTCTGAGGTTTTATCCTGTCTGCTGGTTTCTCTTTCCCTGCCCTCCCTTTTATATTCTCCACATTCTTCCTCAGCTCTCAAGGATCTCAGCTACCCTCTTCCCACCTGTATGCTTCTGATGCCCAAATCCATCTACAGCCACACCTCTCTTCCCCCAAGCCCTTTAATTCTGGTTTCCAGTCTTTCTCTGGGATCTCTGCAAAAGTCTCTGATCTCTCCCCCTTTTCCAAACCAGTCTCCACAGTGCGACCAAACTGACATTAAAGCACAAATCTCTCTTCCTTGGTCTTAGGCTTGAAGTTCTTCAGTGCCGCTCTGGATAAAGCCTTCATCTTTAGCACGGCTGATGAGACCCAGCAAGAGCTAACCCAAGCCTCTCCAGCTTTACCTTCCCAGCCCTGCACCCTCTGCCCCAGCCATGCTGAACCAGTTAAGTCTTCCAAACTGTCACGTGCTTGTTCCTATCCTTTGCTTTCTCCTCTGGAATGCTCTTTCCCTCTCAATGCCTGGCTAACTCCTGCTCACTTTTCAGGCCTCAGCTTGGACCTCTGTCCCTCTAGGAGACTTTTTCTGACTCACCAAGACTGACCCGTTGGGTGTTCCCACAGCAGTTCTTTACCACAGACCACTAATTTTTTTTTCCCCCTAGTCTTATATAACTTGCTATACAATCACAGTTTCCAGCTCTGTCCTCCACTTCTTTCTGAGCAACATCCTTCTACATGAAGCCACCACTATCCAACAGAACCCTGTATCACCCTTCTCACAGCACTTATCACACTTTTTGGGTAATTATTAAATTGTTTTCATATTCCAATAAATTGTGAGCTCCACAAAGGACTAGTTCTGTATCACTTACCACTTAGCAGTGACTGGCAGAGTAATTGTTGACAAATGGACAAATGTTCAATTGGTGAATGGATTCTTGGGGTGATTATAATTCTAGACACCTTACTTAGGTACAATTCAGTACTCACGTACAGCAATTCTTTTATGATTTACATGGTGACATGGAGTAGTGTCATTAGTATCTGGCTATTCTGTTCTTGGAGGGTGCGGTCTATGCCTTGACTCAGTGTTTTTGTCCCAGAACTCAGCATGCCTGACACACATTGTTTTCAACCAATTTTGTTGATTGTATCAATGAACTACTCTGGACCACACACAGCTACTTTGTCCCAGAACCATGACTGGAACTCAGTCTAGAGAAAGAGAAGCTCAGAAGTTGCTCAACATCTAAATGGAATTACAGCATGAGTAAGTACTAGCTTCTGGGCATCAAGAGAAGAGACTGGCCAGCTGTGCAAACTCCCAGAGCCTGAGACCTCCACAGTGGATATGTCCCAGGAGGGGCGTGAGCACAGGAATCCTGGAACTTTCAGAACTGGACCCCTGGTTTCCTTTGTCCCCTTTTAGTCAGTTTCAACCTCCAGCACTGGTGTTATTATTTATCCTTCTCCTCCCAAATCAGTTTGTTGCTAAGATAGTTCTTTTCCCAGTGTTACTTTCCTACACAGTGAGTACTGATTGGGAAGACTCACTTGCCATCTCTAGCCCCTTGGGGATGTTAGCACTGCTTCCATCCAGGTCTTCAGCATAAAAACCCTCTTCCTTGGCTTCCCCTCCAGCATCAGGTCTCAACTTTCATCTCCACCCCCAGATCTCCCAAATGCTCCTGGTGAAACTCATAAGACAGAACAAGATAAAGACAAGTGAAGAGAAGTGGCACAGAGACAAGGGTATAAATAGAATTCTGATTTTTCTCACTTTTCTCCACTTTTTGAGACAATTCCAATGTCCCCATCCCACCTCCAGCAGTAGAGAAGTCCCCTGAGCTTCCCTGACCATTATGAACCTTCACAGGATGCTCAGTAAGGGTCCCCCTTTTTTTGTCAACAGACCTAGCCCTGAGGGTACAAAGTGCAAGATGGGAGACAGGTGGGTTTTTCTCTCCACTGAAACTTTTTCTCTTTTACAGCACATTGTGGGCAACTTTCGCACACATTCACATGCTGTATTCAAACTCTGCACTGGAATTCAAATTCCAGAGCTTATGTCCTCACTGGGACCAGAGGAGGAGGGAACTGGAAGAAATGACCCAAATATGGGCCACTTCACCTCAGCCTCTTTTGCTTCTGGAGTGACTGGGTCTCTGCTAGAATGAAAAGTAGCCTGAGACCCAGAACCTGAACAGAACGCTTTAGAGAGAGGAATCATACGCCCTCTTCTCCTCACCCCTACCCCTGACGGCTAACCTATCAAACAACACTTTTTGCTACCACCCAACCCAGACAACATTGTGGCAGCCAATGAACCAAAGCTCATTCTTCCTTTTCTCCAAGAATGAAATCTAGGAGTCCAGCTGCTTGCCTATCAAGGGGGATGTACAGCAAGGCCTAAAGCACCCTGACTCACAGAAGAGCTGACCTCTGCTGAATTGCGCCTGATATCATAAGATAGCCCAGACCATGCACTGGGTCTCCTTGGCTCCATCCCAAACCAGGGCAAGTGGGGCTCAGGAGGCTGGGTGTGTGCCCTCCCATTTGAATCTAGTAGACCCTTAGTGTTAAAGCTCTATAATGAGACTTAAAACTGCACTTACAGGGCTCTTCTGCTCAGATCATAAATGTGCACCCCACTTGTTTGCCAGTAATTAACACTACTCATACACATTTAATTAACATTTTCACAAGCATCAAGTCTTAGCTAAGTATCACCACCAACAGGAAGTTCTAGAATTATACCGTATGAGCCCTAAGGATTTGGAGAACATTATACACCCATCTTAATCCAAAAAGTTGGGTACCTGATTAATGAGGTCTTGATCATGGCCAGGCTGTATATTTAGGTCAGGCCTGTTTGTGCAGCTTTATATGCTCAGTGCTTAGCATAAGTCTAAACACACAGTTGGACCTCAATAAATATTTGTTGAATTTGAATAAATCCTGTTAAAAAAATCTCACTTGGAGACATCAGCTGTGACATCTCTTACTGCTGCTTCTCCCAGAAGTTCCTGGTATAACCCAGGACTGACAGCAGGGGGCGCACAGGGGTTGTTCCAACACCAGAGGGACCAGCACAAACTCCCAAAGGGGATTGGATTTTGACCAGGCCTCAGAAGCCTGAAGTGACCTCCCCTCCTCATGCTGATGACACAGTTCCTAAGGTAAAAGTGGGAGAGTGAGCAGAGGGAGCGGTTTGGGGCCTCAGAACCCACTGAATTAACTCCTAAGAGAACTCTTCTTTTGCAAAGAGAATCCACGAAAAGAGAAGGGAGAAGAGCAGCCAGCCTCCCACAGCTGTCAGCCTGAGACAGCTGCTCTCACCTCAGTCCATCTAGGGAAGGGGCTACAAAGCAGACAATCTTTATTCACAACTGGGGCGGCAGACGGGAGAGACCCCCGGGTCAGTCCAAAAGCAAAGATATTGGGGAGGTGGGGAGATGGAGTAGGGCAGGGACTCAGCACTCGTCCTCGCCCAGCAGGGCATAAGGGTTTCGGGCAGCCAGGCTGGACCCTGGAGCCGAGGTTGGGGTGTCCTCATCCCCTTCCCCCTCCTCATCCGCATCCCGGTCCTCCTCTCCCTCCTCCTCACAGGAGCTGCTCAGCTCTTCCTCTTCCTCCTCCTCCTCGTCACCCGCTGGCCCCACCCTGCCCTGCAAAACCACCAGCTCCATGGTCTCTGGATGGGACTCCCAGGTGCCTGGGGAACCAAAACAGAAAAAGAATGGGGGAGAGTTTTGAGCAAGAAACTAACACCAGGCAAAGATGGGGAAGAGGCAAAGACTAAGAATAACAACCATTTTTATAGCTGCTGGCATTCATTTGTTCACTCATTCATTCACCCTCTCCTGTGCTGGGCACAGAACAGAAGCTTTGCACACATTAACTCCCATCTTGACCACCTCCTTGCCAGGGGCAACTAAGCACTCTCGTTTTGTAGATCGGAAAGTCATCTCAGACTTGCTTAGCCACACAGAGCTGGCCGATGGGGGCAGAATCCAAATCCTCACACAGTGTGGCCACAAAGCCCACACCCTTCTGCCTCTCCTACAGCAGGGGCTGGGGAGGATCACCAGCTGACTGACCTTTCTGCTCATTGTAGCCCGGGGGATGAAAACACAGGCTGAGGCGGCCATCCAGTGCCAGCCGCAGGAGGCTGTTGGCTGCTCTGTACACATCGTTTCGGGCGGCCTTTGCTGTCTTGTAACCACGTTTCTCTGCCCAGGCTGGAGGGAGAGAAGGATGGGGATGGAAGAGCATCAACTCGGCCCAGTCACCATCATCCCACACCCCTAATACAGTCCTTCCAGTTTCTCCCAGAATATTCCAGACCCAAGATCTTGCTGGCCCTGAGACAGGGTCTGTAGGTGACCAGCCAGCTGCCCCATCAGGATGGCAGGACCTCTGAGGAAGGACAGACAGGAAGCAGGGCCAGGGGAGGAAAGCCAGGCACGTGGAGCCCACCTTCACAGATGTCCCAGGCACACCAGGGGTGCTCTGCAGAGGGGTCCTCAGCCTCTGGGTGGCGCAGATGGAGCAGAGCCTGCACGGGGATGCGGGAGGCCAGGTAGCCCACAGCGGTGTACGGCTCCTGGATCTGGGCGATAGGGTAGATCCCCGCCAGGACCTGAGGGGAAGTAAGAGCACTCAGTACCTGCCTCTATCTCTTGCCTTCTCCCCACTGCTGGCCCTCTGCCCTCGTACCTGCAACTGCCTGGGCAGAAGTGAGGGGAATATGAGGCCGGGACAGTCACAGAGCTTCACGGAGGGAGTGAGAAAGTAGGTCTGAAAGTATCGCGTGTGGCCCGGAGTTCTAGAGACACTCACAACCTTCCGGCCTACCAGCCCGTTGATCAGCGAGGACTTGCCCACATTGGGGAAACCTAAGGAAGACAAGGAAAATTAACACTGACAGATCCTTACTCTGTGACAGGTAGGACACGGTGCTGTAGCTATAGATGAACCGGCAACTAAGGTGCAGAAAGAAAGGACAGATGTGGTATAACGTCAAAAGTTACAAACCAGGCTCTGGCCTCCCAGTGCCAGGATCTCCCAGAGGTTTCCTGCACCCCTTCTGTGGTCTTACCCTGGGCCTGTCACTTCACACCTTCCAAATCCCACCTACAAGCACCTCTCTCTCTGCCCAACACCTCATTTTTCCAGCTCACTTATTCTGGATCCTCTATTCCAATGAGCCTCTGACCCTGACCAACATGGGCTCATGCCCTCACCTCCCTTCTTACTCAACTTAGATTCCACGGTCCAGCGCGACAGCCAGTCCCTTTCAAGGAGCTTCAACTCCCTGGCCCTGCCTCTCCCCTTCTTCTTAGTCATATGGCAAAACTCCAGCCTTGTAAATGCAACTCTGCCCAGTCAGCAGCTGACTGAGGCCAGGCAAAAATGCACCCTGGTGCTGACTGTGCTCTCTTTACAACACACTCACGCACAGCCGGTCCTTGCTATCCACAGGTACCAAACTCCAGGGAGGCTCATGTCCCTTATATAAAATGAAACAGTACAGTTAGCCCTCCATAGCCATGGGCTCCTTGATTATACCTCCTCTCGAAAGGGGCTGGGGAGACAACTCTCCTTTGACAACTCCAGTTTTCTCTCCCCTTTACAGTAAAACTCTCTAAGACTTGTCTATTTTTTGTCACCACCTCTTCACACCATCTTCTTTGTGACCATAAATTATAACACACACACAAAACATGTAAAACATAAACATGCCTGATGAACCCCCACATCACCCACCCCTGAGCACAGAATGACTCACTTCCTCAGAGGCCCCATCCCTTCCTTCTCGATCATAACCCTCTCCCTGTGCTCATGGGAGCCTGATCCTGAGGGGCACAGAATTCTGCCGCTTCACTTTCCTTTCAGTTCCATGGCCTGTGAATCCTGAACAGTTGGTGCAGTTCAATTCTATAGCTTTGGAGCCTTACACAAATGGGACTGTACAGTATGGATGCTGATGTGTCTAGCCCTTTCTCATACAACATTACTATGTCATTCCCCATCCTCTCGTCTGCCACCCTAATCTGGCTTTCTCTTCTCCACCCACTGAAACCGCTGATCTCCATGTTGCCCAACTTGCTGAGCAAGTCTCTGTTCTTACCGCTCTTGACCTGTCAGCGACAGTCAACACGACTGAGCCCTCTTCTCCTCTCCAAACTTTCTTCATTGCCTGTTGGAACACTCTTGATTTCGTTCTCCTTTGCCCAGCCTCTAAACACTAGCCTAGTCTCTTCTCCATCTGTCTCCTCTCCCACATCTCATCCCATCTCATGGCTTTAATCACCATTTATGTCCACTACTGGCTTCCCAAGTTTAAATCTCATTCAAATTCAAATCTCCAGCTCTCTCCTCTAAGCTCTTGGCCCACTGCCTAGTCGACGTCTCCACCTGGGATATTTAAAAAGACTCTCAAACTTAATCTGATTCCCTTCCCCAATCCCTCCAAATCTGCTCCTCTCCCAGTCTTCCTACTTCAGTGTTCCCACTGCTCAGTATAAAACTTTGTAAGTCCTTCTTTATTCTTTGCTTTCTTTTATGCAACCCAAGTGCAACTCCTCAGCAATCTTGTGTTTTCTACCTTCAAAATAGATCCTGACCTGTCTCCCCACCTCTGCCTCTGTTCTGAGCAAGTCTCATTTCTCCCCTAGACTGGGACTGCCTCTGACCACTCTCTGCTTTGTCTTGCCCATCCCTACCATTTACATTCCTTCATCCCCCACTGAGAGCAGAGACAAAGCTCTTAATTAAAAGAAGATTCTCTTTACAACAGACTGAAAGAATTAAGAAAGAACCTGACACTTGCTAAGCTCTTGCTATGATTTATGATGGACTGATTATTACAACTAAAAAACTTAATATGTAAGTTACATAACTGACCACAGCAAGCATCACATAATTCTTAAAATTATTATTATTACTATTATCACTATTTGTTAGACTTTTTAAAGCTCTCTCTATACTCTTCTCCCACTTCCTCCCATCCATTCTTTTAACTGAGCATCACTGTCCTCATTTTTCAAATCAGAGTCACTGAGACTGAGAGTTGGAAGATCTCTTGCTCGAGATCAATAAGCTAAGAAGGCAAACTTAACTCAGGTGTCCTGTGATCATTATGCCAATGGGAGACAGCCTCCTCTGGCCTCAGAGACCTTGGAGCCTAGAGGAACCTGACCACCTTCTCTGTTTCCCAAATACTGAAACCCTGTGCCTCCCAGGCAGCCGCTGCTTCCTTACCCACGCAGCCAATGGTCGCCACCCCGTCCTTGTAGCGCTCCCGCGCAGGGCCCGTCGGCTCCATCGCAGAGTCAGTCTGCTGCTCCACCAAGACGGCCGGCCCGTCCTCCTCCTCCTCCTCCTCCCCGGAGCCGCTACCCCAGGTGGCCCCGGCCACATCCCGGGCAATCTTCTCCCGCCAGCTGCTCAGGTCCACTGTGCAGGGAAGGAGAAAGAGGAGGTGGTTCTCCCCAGGGCCGCTGCCCATGATGATGGAGACCACGCTCTGCACAGCCGAGGTAAATGGCGCCCTCTGCATCTCGCAGAGCCAAGCTGCCTAACAGCAACCTCCCTAGCCTTCGCTTGACCCCACCCCGGAATCGGGGGCATTTCTGAGTTTCTAAAAAGCACCAGCAAGACTGAAGGCAGTCAGCCACAGGGGCTCCAGCCTCCCTGCTGCCTCTCTTGTCCTACCAAGTCAGGCAGCTTCCTCTCCTGGCCCTCCCTGTGGCCTCTTGCCTGAGTTGATACTAGAGGGAAGGTATGCAAAATGATTCGGGGCCCTGGGTAGCCCCCACTGGCCCCCATACCTCCCCTGGAAGGGGCACATACCTTTCCCCGCAGTGATGGCTTCACAGGCTCTCAGCAGCTGCTCTGGCCCCAGAGCCCGAGTCCATCCTCTTCCCCGCCTCCGACTCTTCTTCAAGACTGAGATCAAAGGGTGCAAAAGCATGAGCTCACCCCACGGGGCTCAGGTACCCCCTCTCTCCCACCACCCTCAGACCCCAGATCAGGTCCTCCCTTTTGTCCCCTGCCCCCCCTACATTCCCCACACTGCCCTCCTCACTGCCCACTCACCACTGCTAGGGTCCTGTGGGGTGCGGGGATCCCGAGGGAAAGAGGTGAAAAGAACAATGTGGAGCTGGGGATAGTGTTGATGGAAATAATGCTTCCAGGCAACCACGAGAGCTGGCGGGGCCAGATCCACCTTGTTCAGGACAAGCACCAGGGCCAGCCCAAGCTCTCCAGTCACGTACTCATAAAGTGCTGGTGGGAAATTCACAACCTGGAACAGGATATAAGAGGAGGGAGTGATGCAAGGTCAACCCAGAGTTCTCTGCCTACAGTGCCCTACTCATCAGGCACAGCTTGGAGAGAAGACCCTGGTGGTAGCAGATTCTGGGGCAACAAGGATAGATCAGCCAAACTGAACTAGGGAGACAAAGCAGCAGTGAGCATCACCTGTATGTCTGTCTCTGGGCATTCCCTGTGGGCCCAATTAGGGATGGTAAACAGCTAAAAACAAGGAAGCGGACCTAGCAATCAGGGATAAATGCTAGGATCACTCACAGGGATGAGGACTGGGATAGAAATTAGTATCTGTTTTTACACACACATCTGTCTGCATGTGTACACAAGCTTATGTGTTGGCATGCACGTGTGAGGTTTGCATTGAGCACATGTAGTTAAGTGAGTATGTGAATGCACACGTATGTCTCTGACTATGTAGAGGTGTATGTGTACATGTTAATGATCTCCAACCTAAATATCCACACAGACTTCAGACCTCCCTTTCTCCCCCTGGAGAACAACAGTGAAGCAGCACAGCCAGATCCCAGGAGAGCTGTCCAGCAGCATGTCTAGAGCCTTAACCACTACCCTAGCATCCCAAGTGAGGCTGAGTTCTGTAGTGACTCATATGGCAGGGAAGCCCACTTCACAGACTCCCCTGGAGCTCCACACTGAGACTTCCTATTAGCTCTGGTGTGCTAGGAAACAGGAACAGTTTTCCATCAAAGGATTAAAGAACAGGAGAGGCAGTTGGCCAGAGGAGGAGTGACAGGCTCTGACACTGATGAATAAAGACTGAGTTCCCAACTGCAGACTTCAGCAGGGTAGAGGAGACTGGAAAGGAAGGGATTACATCTATGTCTCCCAACTACTGCCTCTGCCCTTTACCCCACCAGAACCTCCCTCCCTCCTGCCCCTTGCCCACCCTCATCTCAGGACTCACTGGATGTCGGATATCAGTAATCAGCAGAACAATATCAGACATCTCTAACACTCGCCACAGCTGCCTCCATGTCTGAAAAGACAAAATCAGTGAAAGAGAACTTGAGCCCAGAGTCACTCTCCTGCCTGACTCAAACCAATCTGGCCATGGGTGACTATGCCCCACTCCTGTCCCCACTCTAGTCTCACCTCCAGATTGTGCTCAAAGTAGCTGAGTTTCTCAGAGGTGTAAGCCCCATGAATCTTCCCAAGATACTCCTGGAAGCTCCGTTCCTCCTGGCTCATCAGTTGTTCCTTAGACATCTCATAGCTCCAAGGAGGACGTCGGGGAAAGTCCAGGACTGAGTAATCAAGAAAAAGTCCAAATAAGTTTTGGGATAGTTTCAAAACTCAAGGGTGCATTTCCCAGACCCCTTCTTCCTCCCAGTCGGCTCTTACTCTTCCAAACTCCTTTCCCCAGCCCACTGCCTGTCCCAAGCATCCAGGCGCTGAGCTTCTCACTCACCAGAGCCGGGCTGGTAGACCTCCCGGATGTCCAGCTCCAGCAGCTCAGCACTGACGGGCTGTAGCACTTGCTCCCGGGCAGCTCTCTTTCTCCTCTCCACTTCCTCCCGGCTGTCTCGCTCAAAATGCAGCCGGTATCTAACAGGGAAGGGACCACAGCATCCATCGCAATCCTTGGCCCACAAACTCTTCTCTCCAGACTTCAAGTCTCGCTTCTCAGCCAGCCCTCCCCCAAATCTCTTTCGTGCAACAACAGGCCTTCCCCTAAGTTTCGTCCAGAAACAGCCAAACTCTCTCCAGGCTCTGCGGAAGGGAAGATTGTAGCCCGCTCCACAAGCTTCCCTTGTGCCCTAGCGGCCCATGGAGAACCGTGGCATCCCAGCCCTCCCCCAATCTCGTTTCAAGCCTCCACCACCAGCAGCCTGCTTTCCCCCAACGCTCTGACTTCCGGGTAGGCGGGGAAACTTGGGCCAGAGCCCCCCGCCCATTCTCACCGATTTGGGTCATAGCCTCGCGGGCCCAGCCCTTGGGAAGGTTGCTGGTTGAGCCTGCGGATGTGATGGGTCACAGACTCCCCGTCCGAGGTGTCGGTCTGCTCCTCCCGCCGCTCTCGGCTCCCGCTGCGGCTGTTGGAACTGGATCGCAGCCCATCTTGAAGCCCTGCGGGGAGGAGCCGGTGACGCCAGTGCTGGCCAGTTCTCAGGGGCCAAAAGACCCCCTCCCCGGTCGGCCTGGCTCCTCCCCACACCACCGCACTTCTTTTGAGACCGGGCCCTCCCACCTACTCTGCCCAGGACCCTCCCGGATGTGCGTGGGGGGAGGCACTCCTCCTCCAGGGATCTGCGGGGATGGCGCCCCGTTGGAGCTGGAGGGATTCCCCTCCCCCAACTCTCCATCCTTCCCCACCCCTTCCAGATGTAGGGGGCTGCGGTGAGGGAATCCCCTCCGCGATCGCCCACGCGCGTCGGCACGCGGCCGCCACCCCCTCCCACGCCTCCCAGAGGTGAGGCGGGCACACCCCTCCTTCCAGATGTGCGGGAGTCCGAGCCCCGCCCCCTCCTCTGGCTCCCGCACTGACCTCTCTTCCGCTCCCGCTTGTCCTGCAACTGCTTTTTCTTCTGCTTCACGCTGAAAGGCTTCTTCCTCGGCATGGCCCGGACCAGTCACCTGGCCCGCCCTCCGCCGAGCTCCCGCCGCCTCAACTGACTCCCCCCGGGGCAGCCCCCGCCGCAAGGGCCCGGGACCCTGGAGGGGGCGGGGCTGAAGGTGACGTCAGCGGGCGGGCCCGGCCGCTGCGCCCGGGCGGCCCGGGTGGAAGACAACGGGGAAATACAGTCACTTCCCAGTGAGAGCGAGGCGAGAGGATGATGCAGGGTAGGCTACCCGCACGTGAGAGCCAGTGGCACGGAGAGGGCGCTGCGGCGGCGAGGAAGGAGGCGCGCGTGGGAGGATCGGGCTAACTTCGTCACGGACGCTACCAACTCGCCTTCAGAGGAGGGGGGACGCGTGTCATCACTACCTTGCGCGCCGGGGAGAAGCTACCACTCACCTGGAGGGGGCGGTGGAGCGGAGGGCGGGTCCTACCACCTGGGGAGAAAGGGGCGTGGACGCGCATAAGCTACTTTACCAATCCTCCAGCTGGGCCTTAGAGGAAAGGCGCGACTGCGCATCCCGGGAAGGAAGCAGAGTTACTGAACTACACTGGGGGCCGGGTCAGAGGTCTTGAAGGGCGGGTGGCGGTCTGGAGAGCCCTGGGCAGCGCCCTGCTGGGACCCAAATTCCTTGTGGGAATGATGATAAGGAGCAGGCTTACAGATCATAAATGCAAGCGCCGCCGAGGAGAGAAACCCAGGTGGGACAAGGATTTTGGGAGGGAGGTCATAGGGCACCAAGTTGTGCCTGCAGCTGTTACCATAGAAACCGGGGACCGGATATGGCGATCTCAAGATGCGACAGCCTTCTCTTATCAGGCCTTCTGGCCCGAGAGTCGACTCTATGGCAGGCTGTGAGGAGCAGCCGGTTGTGGATTTTCTTTCAGCGAGGGGAGGAGCGAGCAACTTTTTCAAAGCGTTTATAGCAACGCAGCAAAGGAAAGGTTTGAGATTAATGCCCTGCCTGGCAGAGACTGCGGGAGGCGGCTGATGCGAGAAGAACCGCACAAAGATTCTCCGCAGCCTTCCGGAAGTGAAATGGCGGGAGCCTCAGCCTCAGTGTCCACCGCCCCCCCCGGAAGCGGAAACAGAATCCCAGCGTGCCCCTTCCTCACTGCCCTCCAAATCCCGCTGCAGCCATTGCCGCAACCACGATGCCGAAACGAAAGAAGCAGAATCAGCAGCAGCAACTGCAGCAGCAGCCCCCACTGCCAGAGCGGGATGAGACTGGAGACGAGGAGGATGGGAGCCCCATCGGTGAGGAGCCCCGGAGGGGTGCGCACATGCCTGTCAGCCTGTCGAGGCGAAGGGTTAGAGGCTGAAAATATGCGGGGGAGAGGGGTCTAACGGGAGGAAGGGCGCACGCGCTGGGGCGGGGGCCGGGGTGGGGGGAGCCTGTGTGGGATGGAACACTAAATGAGTTCTCTTTCTTGAATCCTCAACTTCAAACTGGCCTCTAACCCTTTCTAAAGAAGGGAGAGGAGATAAAGAACTTATGTGCGCAGCCGCAAAACGTCAGAGGGAGAGGGGCCCTAGAGAAGTTGCAGATTGCGATGACTGGGATGACAGTTTGTGACCACACTTGCATGGGGAAGGTGGAAGTAGAGCTTTCTGTGAACTCCTTGCGGATAGGGTTAAAGGAGAGGTATCTGACTGGCCAGCAGTTAAAGAGAGGGATTGGTTTTATCTCTGGAGTCACTTGGGATCTATTGGATAGCAACAATGTAAGGGAGAGAGAAAGTTTGTAGGTGTCGTTTTCTCATTATACGCCGTGACAGGGCTGAGTCTCCACTTTGCAAATCCTGAAAATGCTTTGGAAATAGATGGGCGTCAGAACCCATAACACTGTTGAGAATATACCTGGCTTTACTGGTTAGATTAAGAAATGAGTAATAGAAGGAAAGCATATAAGAACAGGATCATCAGTTTTTTAGTCCATTCTGATGACCATATTTTCATGTCTACTCTTAGGACCACCCAGCCTTCTGGGCCCTCCCCCCATGGCCAATGGAAAGCCTGGTGACCCCAAGTCAGGTGAGAAGAAAGGGGCCCTGATCCTTTGATTAGGTCGTGAAAAGGGAGCAAGGGAGGGACTAAAACCCACAAGGGATGTAAAAAAAAGATCAAGAATTCGGTACTTAAATGAAAAACTCAATGCTGTAAAATGACAGTTCTTCCAAAATTGACCCATAGATCCATTGCATTCCCACTTATAATCCCTACAATGTTTTTGTAGAAATAAGCATTCTGCATTATTATATGGAAATGCAAAGGATCAGGGTGAGAAATTGCAAAGACAATTTTTTAAGGGGAAGGGCTTACTCTGAATATCAAGACTTATCTTAAAGCTGTAGCAGTTATGGCAGTGTGGTATTGGTCCAAAAAGAGACATATAAATTAACAGAATGGCATAAAGAGTCCAGTAACAGGCCCACACACATATGGTCATTTCATTCTTGAAGATGGGATTGAAATAGTGGCCTTTTCAGCAAATCATGGCAGGTTAATTGGATATTCATGGGTAAAGAAGTAATTTCAGAAAACAAATGTATTTCATGGTCTTAAAGTAGATTAGAGTTTTTAAACAGACAAGCAACACACTAAGCATAAAGGAAAAATAAACTGAATTACATTAGGAAATACGAACTTCTATTAATCAAATCACATCATTAAGTTAATAGGAAGCCATAGAGTAGAAGATACTTGCAACAAATATAACCAATAAAGAGTTAAAATTTTGAACATATAAAAAACTCTCTGACAATCTGTTAGAAAAGTGGGCAAAAGACTAGAACAGCCACCTAATAAAAACTGAGATCTAAATGGCCAAAAACATGAACAAGAACACAGCATCATTAGTCATCAGATAAGGGCAAGATAAAAGCATATAACTTGGAAACCAAACCCTTTGTGTACTGTTGATGGGATTGTAAAGTGGTGAAACCACAATGGAAAACAGTATGGAGATTCTTCAAAAAATTAAAATAGAACTACTATGTGATCCAGCAGTTCCACTTCTGGGTGTTTACCGAGAAGAGTGGAAAGCAGGATCTTGAAGAGGGAGTCACACCCCATGTTCATAGCAGCACTATGCACGGTAGACAAGATATGGAAGCCGCCAGATGCCCATCGATGGATGATGGGTAAACAGAGTGTGGTATGATCATGTAATGGAATGTGATTCTGCCCTCAAAAGAAGAAAGTCCTGTAGCAGGCCACAGCGCCGATGAACCTTGACGCTAAGCCAGTCACACAAAAAAATGCTGTATGGTTCCACTGATCTGAAGTATATAAAGTAACTAAATTCATACTAACAGAAAGTAGAATGGTACTTGCCAGAAGCTGGGGCGAGGAGAGGGAAAGAGTTGTTTAGAAGCTACTAAGTTTCAGTTTTGCAAGATGAAAAGTTCTGGAGATCTGTTTTCCAATAACAAGAAATTACTTAACACTACAGAGATACACACTTAAAGTACTAAAGTGGAAAGTTTTATGTTAGTTACAATCACAATTTCAAAACAAAACACCGCTTTTCACACCCACCAGAATGGCAAAGATGAAAAAGATTGTTACCAAGTGTTGTCAAGGAATAACAGCTTGTTTGTGGTGGTAGTGGGAGTGTGAATAGGAACAACCCAAGTTTCGAATTTCTTAAACGTAAGCATACATATATTCAAGGATCCAATAATACCTCTACCACATATATACTCAACAAAAATGCATCCACGTGTGTACCGAAGACTTATATAAAAATGTTCATAGCAGCATTTTTTTTGTTATATCCCCACACTATAACAAAAATGTGGAATCTAGTAGCATGTCCACCATCAGTAGAATGGCTAAATCAGTTGTGTGTACATGTAGTGGAATACCACACTGCAGAGAAAATGAAGGAACTCCTGCTACGAGCAACCTGGATGAAGGTCATAAACACTATGTTGAATCAAAGGATCCAGACAGAAAAGAATGCAGACTGTATGATTTCCTGTACCGCAGAGTTCAAAAGCTAACCTATGGTGATAGAAGTCAAGACAGCTGTTACTTTGGGGGAGGAGGGTGGGGCAGTAGGGGAGGAGGGACACAAGAAGGTGGGGCTTCTGAAAGGCTAATAAGGCTCTGTCCCTTCTCTAGCCTATCTTAGTGGGAACACAGGTGTGCTTACCTTGGTAATAATTGAGTTAAGGACTTAAAATTGTGTATTTCTGGTGTATATATTGTACTTCAATAAAATGTTTTTAAAACAAAATCAGGGTTGCATTATCTGTATTAAGCTGGCCATTGATGATCTTCCCGTGTCTCTCTCTGTCTCTGTCTGTCTCTTCAGCTTTTCACAGAGGTCCTCCGGGATCAAGGGGACCAATGATCCCACCACTGCTGAGTCTCCCACCTCCTCCCCGGGGCAGAGGCCCAATTCGGGGAGGCCTAGGCCCCAGGTCTGGCCCATATGGTCGTGGTTGGTGGGGGGTCAATGCCGAGCCTCCTTTCCCTGGACCAGGCCACGGGGGTCCTTCCAGGGGAGGCTTTCACAAAGAACAGAGAAATCCTCGAAGGCTCAAAAGCTGGTCTCTTATCAAGAATACCTGCCCACCCAAGGATGGACCCCAGGTTATGGAAGGTGAGGTCCATTTTTTTATGCCTGCACACATTTAATACCCATCACTCCCAGAGTGACCTCATGCCTAGAATACCCATGGCTCTTGTGCTTTGGGTTGTCCTTTGTCCTTTTGGAGTAGGAGTAGCCCTGAATGTTTTTTCTCCCTTGAGAAAGTCTGTCATTCCATAATACCTGGAAATGGTAGCAAGTAGGAAATCTGACCTTCTCTATCTCTGCTTTTTGTTAGATTTGTTTGTTCTTACATTTTAAACTGCCCGATTTTTGCTTGTTCACAGACAAATCTGACCGCCCCGTCTGCCGACACTTCGCCAAAAAGGGCCACTGTCGATACGAGGACCTCTGTGCCTTCTACCACCCGGGCGTCAACGGGCCCCCGCTGTGAGGCCGCCTCCCCACCCAGACTGGAAGGGGCCCCCGGCCTGGCGGCCACATTCTCCCCTGCGGCCCTGTGCTGGCCACCGTGAGGCTGTTCCTCGCGCCACCCCCAGTCAGTGACGCCCACCCCCCTCACCGCCCCCTCCCACTGGGGGCCCAGAGTTGTGTTCCATGACTGGTGTGCGGTGTGCACTCTTCTGATCCAGCCTCCAGAGACATCTCCAGGACCGTCCCTGCTCCATTCAGCTGCCTCCTGGGTCCTCCTCCCCCTCGCCGGCTGACTGCGGAACAGGAAACCTCTTTGGTGCTGTTTCTTGTGCATCTGTCCACCCAGCCCCCGGTATCGCCCTGGATTCCTGAGAGCCCTGGAGCAGTTTCCTACCGTCCCCTCCTCGCTGCTTGTTTTTAAGTCCTTTTCGTGTGACACCCCTGCCCCAGCGTGGTCGGCGGCCCTGTGACGCCCGCCCGGTTGGCTGACCTGGGGTCAAGTGTGGATGACTGGTGCAGACTCACTTCCCGAGAGGCCACACTCCCCGCTCTTGGATCTGGTAGTTCCTGCGTCAGTAGCATGATCCCCACCGCTGTGGTCTGTGCTCACTGTGCTTTGTGAAACTCTGCATCCCCCTGCCCCTCACCCCCATAGCCTTTCTCAGTGTCCGTGGCATTTTCGTGACTTCCCAACACTAGAGTAAGTTTTTCTGCCAAAATGTGTGGGGCCGTTGGTGCCGCCTAGACTTTCCCCACCCCCTGACGAGGAAGAACTGTGAAACTCCACAAGACCACCTCCCTGGTCGTCTCATCCTCCCCATGTCGGTTTCTCGGGATTGACACAGGCCCGAGAGATGGCGTCTGAAGGCTCAGATGGGCCTCTCCTCTCTCCAGCCCATCTTAGTTAGACTGCATCATCGTGAGGCCACCAGCCGTTTCATTTGAATTCTGTGAATCTCCACCTTGCCAGTGGGTGGAACTCGGACAGTACTGTCGCCCTCTTCCAGCCTTCTTCCCCTGCATCCCTGGCACTGGTTGTTTTCTGTGAAAACGGCAGTGAACAGGTTCAGTTTTGAACTGACCCTGAGGAAATGGGTCAGGAGTTGTGTGGGCAAGAGGGAGGGATGAGAGCTGTTGGAGAACTGAGAATGAATTTTTTTTTTACATTTTTTTATATTAGTAATAAATGCAGTGGAAACAAGCATTTTCTTTAATCCCTGTGTTGCGGCCATCTCTTGAAGTGCAAAGGAGGCTGGGAGTCAGTGTATGCTTCACTTAGAATGTTGACATGTTTTTCCCAGTCTGAAGAAACCAGCGGGGCCCCTTACCCTGTGGAGATCAACCGGACCAGCTGCATTATATTCAAGGGCTAAGTTTTGTTGGAGAAAGGAACGACCTGTCCATGGAGTCATTTTTAAACATTTTACCTGTGTTTATGGTTATAGAGTGGAGGTGGCAAAGCAGTCTTTGAGCAAATACTGGTAGAGTGCCTGTGGGCCAGGCAGCATACAAGACACTATAGCAATAACAGAGAGCCAAAATCAATGAACTTAAAATCTACAAGAGGAGACATGTTCGTCAAGTCACAAATATGTGTAATGTACCTGTCAAAAGTGCTGTGAAGAAGCGAGACATGGGGGAATACGTAATAACGATTCTGGGGAGGTGACAGCTGAGACAAGCTTTGAGGACAAGCAGAAGGCGAGGTGGGAAAGCAGAATCTAGGCAGAGGTGTTGCTAAGAGGAGATGGGAAGAGTAGAAAGTCAAGGAGAAGGAAGGGGAGCTAGCACTCAGGGCCATCCAGGATATGAGGATGTGGGTCATAAGACAGAAGCCTCTGAAGAGCCTGTGATACCTGCCTTTTTAGGCAGGTGAGTATCATAGATTGATTTTACAAAAAGATCACCTTTGTATGGAGCTGGCCAGCTTGGAAATGGCATTAGCAAGTTGAGTAGTCTGAGCGAGTTGTTGGTATGGACTTGGGTAGCGGAATGGAAGAGAAGTGGACATTTGGAAATAGATCAAAATGAAAGTATTTTAGATTTCTGAGGATTGTTGGCTTGCATAACCAAGTGCTGTTTGAAAAGACAGTGGAAGAAACAGGTCAAAGGCCACCAACTTGCTTTTGGAATGGTCAAATCTGAGCTGCTTTTTAAGACATCCAAGGAGGGAGACAAAATAAGTAGTTGGATATACAGGTTCGGTACTCAGATTAAAACTAGAGACATTAAGTTATATGCATATAGGTAGTGGTTGAAGCTATGAGCATCGGTACACTTGTTCACTTTGTAAATATTAAGCACCTGTGATGGCCCAGTGTATCAGTTTTAAGTTCAGTTGTAACAGAAACCAAAATTAATCTTAAAGCAAGATTGGAGTTTATTTTTCTCACAAATCAAGGGACAGTGCAAAGCATGTATGACAGTCATGCCACCAGGCCCTCGGGCATTCATTCAGAACCCTTGCTCCCCCCACTTCTCAACCCCATGGTTCTTGGGGCCAAATCCTCCTATTCACAGTCTGAAATGAAGCTCTAGCTCACTTATCCATGTTCCAAGCCTCAGGATGGAGGAAAGGCAGAGGAAATTACCTCCAAGCTAACATTCAGCTCTCTAACTTTTATGTCATTGGCTATAAGTCAGTATGTCCTGTGGCCTATAATACTCAGCTCCAGCGAGGCTTGAAGAGTACTCTATCCAGGCAGCCATGTACTAACCAGCAAACTCTTGGCCCTTCAGCAGGTGAAAACATTAGGGAAGGGCAAACATCCTCTGCCAGCCCTCCCTGCTAGAGTTAGGGTGAGAGATAGAGAATGGGACAGTAAAAGTGTCAGTGTCCTCCAGCCAAGGACCAAACAGCGACCACCTCTAGTTAAACAGTTGGGTTTTGTCACCTGCAGAGATCTTATAAAAGAGAGAATTAAAAATGACAGGATGAGGGTTTGTGTTAGGTGATTCGGGGGAAGATTCAAGGAAGAGGGGGATCTAGATTGAGTGCTCCCAGGAAGTGGGGACAACTCTATGATTGCACATCTTAGTACCATTTAATACCGTTGTCTCTTAGGGTATAGGGAGCACTGGTTCCAGGACCCCTTTATGTGCCAACATCCAAGGATGCTCAAGTCTCTTGGGTAAAATGGTATAATATCTGTGTGAAACCTGCACACATCCTCTCCTATACTTTGTCATCTCTGGATGAGATAATACTGAAAATGTAAATGTCATGTAGATAGTTATAAATTCAATGTAAATGCTATGTGAATAGTTACAAATGTGCAGCAAATTTAGTTTTGCTTTTTGGCACTTTCTGGAGTTAATCTTCTCCCGTAATATTTTAATTCTAGGTTGCTTGAATCTGAATATGTGGAACCTGCAGATACAAAGCCTCCTCTTGAGGGGAGAGCTGAAATATGGCTGAAGCTGTAATTGGGGGGGAAAAAAAAAAAGGCAGCCACTCCTCATTTTAGCTGAGAGGTACTTGTTCAGAATTTATGGTTTGCACAGTTACCTTGTTTTTGTCTTCGATTAGAAAAGATGATAGTCTTTATCTTACTTCATCACAGTCACAGGTTGGCCTTGCCTGACTTGGATGTTCTGTGAGGTTATGACCAGTGCGAGAGCACCATGGCCTAGATATGAGGACCAGACCAGCTGCTAGCAACACCAAGGGCTACCTGCCAGGGTCAGGTCAGTTTCCAGTTGTCAGGCACTGTTTTTCTCAAAAACAAACAAATGAGTAATTACAGGTTGTGGTTAATGATATAAAGAATATAAATGGGGCACTCTATAGAGACTAATGGTTGGGAGCCAGTGGTGGTTAGGATAGACCTTACTGAGGAATCTGCAGCTGAGATCACCTGGAGGAGAGTGTCAGATGGGGAGAGCAGAGGGCCCAGGACTTAGCCTAGAGGACAGCTGGCATTCAATGGCCAGGAGAAGAAGGACAAGAATGACCTGACCAGGAGGAGGGATGGTCAGAGAGGCGGGGTGAGAGCTTAGAATGTGTCGTTGTCTGGTTGCTAGCCCTGCGCCAGGTACCATGCTAAGTTCCCGATACGTATTGTCTTATTTAAGCCTCACGTTCATCTAATGAATACTTAGTGCCTACTCTGAGCCAGGCACTGTTTTAGGAGCTCAGGATATATCGGTGAAAAAGGCAACATTTCTGCGCATATGGTGTTTATAGTCTGGTGAAGATGGTAGACAATAAATACGTATGTAATTTCAAGAAATACTTTGAAGACAAAGTGAAAGAAGAGGTTGGAGAGTGACAGGTGGAAGAGAACAGGTCAATACTACAATAGGTAGTGGTTCTTTGAGGAGATAGCCTATGAATAGAGGCAGAAATTAAGTGAGGAAGCAACCATATGAGTATCCTGAGGAAGTGCATTCCAGGCATAGGGAACAGCAAGGGCCAAGGCAATAGTGAGTTTGAGGGATTTGAAGTAGAAATAGAAGGCGAGTGGGTCTAGACTGGGCGATGAGATCAGGAAGTTCAGCAGGGGCTAAATGATACAGAGCTGCGGCAAAGCGTTTGGATTGTGGGCTGTGCTGGCTCTTTGTTGTGGGCTTGGTATCCTTTCAACATGTGGAATCTTAGTTCCCTGACCAAGGATCAAACTGGAGTCCCCTGCATGAAACTGGATTCTTAACCACTGGATCATTCTGCATGGACATGCACCGACCGCTCTGAAAGTCCCAGAGTGTTCTGAAAAAATGATTTATGTTTTAAAACTACCATTAACTGTAGGTTGGAAGGATAAGCTAGAGAAGGAGAATGACAGCAGGGAGAACAGGTATGAGGCCACTTTGGTGGTCCAGAGGAAAAAGACGATGTAGAGGTCGAGAGAAGTAGGAAGATTTGGGATATGTTTTAAAGTCTCAGTTGATAGCATCTCCTTCTAGTTGTTCACACCAGAAGTCTTGAGGTCATCCTTAGTTGTGTTTTTTTTTGGTCACACCTGATGTCTAGTTCATTAACAAAGCCTGCTGGCTCTTTTTGTCAAATATATTCAGAAACCAGCCATTTTCACTACCTCCACTACTACCACCCTGGTTTGAACCTTCACCAACACCTCCAAGAGGTCACTCTGCTTCTGCCATTTCTCCCATCTCATGCCCCTCCATCAGTGTGAACCCAAAGTCATCCTTCTAAAATATAGGTCAAGTCAGGTCATTCCTCTGCTCAGAACCTTGTAATGATTTCCATTTTAGTCAAGAGTAGAAACCCAATGATCTGAAAACCCCTTTCCAGTTCACAGCCTGCTTTCCTTCTCCATTTGCCTCTCCGGCAATCCTTGCTCATTCCTACCACTAGAGCCGCCTTGGCCTCCTTGCTGTTTGTTCCGCAGATAACGCCAAGCACACTGCTTCTACAAGGCACCACACTAGCTGTTCCTTATACCAGAATGCTCTTCTGGAAGTCCTTGTGGCCAGAGCTCTCACTTTCTTCAAGAATTTGCTTGCATTTCACATCACTGAGGCCTCATGAAGTCTATTTAGTGCTGAAACCTGCCTTCCTGATACTTTTTACCTTGATGTATATTTTACCATAGTAGTAACTCCTCTGCTAGAAATGTAAGCAGAAATCTTCATTTTATTCAGTGATATCCCAAAGGCCTAAACGAGTGCCTGGCACATACTATGCACTCAGTATACTTTTGAATGAATGACTGAGGCAGACATGGCTTGCTGATGAGGAGCGGGAATGGAGAAAGGATGACCTTTTAGTTTTGGCCTCAGTAACTAGATGAAAGATAGTGTAATTTCTTGACATGGGGAAACCTGGAAAAGATACAGCCTTGAGGAATAAACATAAGAGCTCAGGGACTTCCTTGGTGGTACAGTGCTTAAGAATCCACTGGACAATGTAGGGGTTTGCTCCCTAGCCCAGGAGGATCCCACATGCCACAGGGCAACTAAGCCCATGAACTACTGAGTCCCCACAACTACTGAGCCTGCCCTCTAGAGCCTGTGAGCCATAACTACAGAAGCCTGCGTGCCCTGGAGCCTGTGCTCCACAGCAAGAGAAGCCATCCCAACGAGAAACCCGTGCATGACCAGGAAGAGTAGCCCCCACTCGCCACAACTAGAGAAAGCCCTCACGCAGCAACAAAGAGCCAGTGCAGCCAAAATAAATACAATTATTTTTAAAAATTAAAAAAGTGAAAGCTCAGTTTTGTGCATATTAATTTGTGATAGCTATAAGAGATCTGAGAGGATGTCCAATAAACAGTTGGATTCACGAGTTTAGGGCAGAAATTGGAGCCGAAAAGAGAGATTTGGGGATTTTCATCAGTTTTGGATGATATTTAAAGTTATGTGCGTGCGTGTGTGCTTAGTCACTCAGTTGTATCCAACTCTTTGAGACCCTTTGGACTGTAGCTTGCCAGGTGCTTCTGTCCATGGCATTTTTCAGGCATGAATTCTGGAGAGGGTTGCTATTGTCCTCCTCAAGGGGATCTTCCCGTCACAGGGATGTGTAATAAGTCTAGGCAAAAGACAGCTGAGCCTGGAGGCACTTCAATATTTAGACTTCAGGAGGAGAAGCCAGGAAAAGGGAAAAGGGAGTAGCCAGGAAAGGAAACTTGGAAAGAGCAGTGCTTCTGAAGAAAGGAAAAGGAGAAGGGAGTGACCATCTGTATCAAGTGCTGCTGAGAAGGGAGTAGGATAAAGACAGAGAACAGGCCCCAATCCATTGACCTTGGCAAGAGTGGTGATCTTGCCAGGGAATGGTGAGGACAAAAGCAAGACTGTAGCAGTTTAAGGAGAGAAGGGAACTGGCAGAGCTAAGGAAGCACTTTGGTCCCACATCTATTAGAATTCAAAGTGTCCCAAATATTGATTTTGGTGGTGATTTAAGATCATGGCATACGGTCCCATCACTTCATGGCAAATAGATGGGGGAAACGGTGGCTGACTTTATTTTTCTGGGCTCCAAAATCACTGCAGATGTTGACTGCAGCCATGAAATTAAAAGACGCTTGCTCCTTGGAAGGAAAGTTATGACCAACTTAGACAGCACATTAAAAAGCAGAGACATTACTTTGCCAACAAAGGTCCGTCTAGTCAAGGCTATGGTTTTTCCAGTGGTCACGTATGGATGTGAGAGTTGGACTATAAAGAAAGCTGAGCACCGAAGAGTTGATGCTTTTGAACTGTGGTGTTGGAGAAGACTCTTGGGAGTCCCTTGGATTGCAAGGAGATCCAACCAGTCCATCCTAAAGGAGATCAGTCCTGGGTATTCATTGGAAGGACTGATGTTGAAGCTGAAACTCTGATACTTTGGCCACCTCATGCGAAGAGCTGACTCACTGGAAAAGACCCCGATGCTGGGAAAGATTGAGGGCAGGAGGAGAAGGGGACGACAGAGGATGAGATGGTTGGATGGCATCACCGACTCAATGGACATGGGTTTGGGTGGACTCTGGGAGTTGGTGATGGACAGGGAGGCCTTGAGTGCTGCAGTTTGTGAGGTCTCAAAGAGTTGGACACGACTGAGTGACTGAACTGAACTGAACATGTCAAAACTTATAGCATTCACTTTGCAGTTTACTGGTTATCTATTGTATTAATATATAAAGTTTACCTTAAGTCACTTACACCTCAGAAAAGCTGTTACCAAAAGAAAAAAAAAAGTGAGCCCAAGCCCCACTGCACTGTGATTCCTGTTTGTTAGGCTACAGTTCCTCGTTTACATCTCTACACCTCAGGATTTTGTGACATATCTCAACACTAGACTGACAAAGCCTCTTCCTGAGTTAGTGGACTTTGCTTTTCTGCTCCTGACTAATCAGAAAGGACGGGTAACAAGGTAGCGTTCAGTTTTGTTTTTGTTTTTAAAGACTTCATGGAGAAGGAAATGGCAACCCACTCCAGTACTCTTGCCTGGAAAATTCCATGGACCGAGGAGCCTAGTAAGCTACAATCCATGGAATCTCAAGAGTTGCACACGACTGAGCAACTTCACTTTTATTAAAAAAAAAAAAAAAAAAAGACTTCACTCTTTCATACTAGTCGGAAATAATTATGTTCTGTCACTTAGTCACGCGGCGTCGTAGAGTCATTGGGGTTCCTCGACTGTCTTAAACCTGCTGTCGCGACCCGAGTGGGCGGGCACCGGCCACGCCCTGTCATTGCAGGCCACGCTCCCACCAGGTCGCAGGCACGCCCACTACAGGACGGGGCGGCGCGCACGTGGGCCGTCCAGGGGCGGAGTCGACAGCCCAGACGTAGAGAGCAAGTCTGGTTCCGGGCCCCACGCTACCGGAAGCGGAAATAGCACCCGGCGAAGCCAGAGTTACCATAACTGCCACCGAGATGCCGAAGGGGCCCAAGCAGCAGCCGCCGGAGCCCGAGTGGATCGGGGACGGAGAGACCACGGGCCCCACAGGTAAGGCTGGCAGGCAGAGGAGAAAGAAGATAGAAAAGAGAAGAGAGAGAAATGTGCGCCGGGTCCCAGGAGAGGGTGGCGGGCGCGAGACTCACCGGGCCGTTCGGGGGGCTACTGCGCATGCGTGCAGTGGGGCCGGGAAGAGTTTGCCCTGGCAGGAGTGCTTTTGGGATGCCGGCGAAAAGAAAAGGTGTCGGGCTGTCAGGCACGAGCTTCAGTAACACCGGGCAAGAGACGGAGAAGAGCATATGGGGGACTTCCCTGGTGATTCATTGGTTAAGAATTGACCTGCCGATCCAGGAGGTGCGGGATCGCTGGTGAAGAAGCTAGGATTTCCACAAGCCTCCTGGTCAAAAAAACAACACATAGAAGCGATATTATAACAGATTCAGTAATGACTTTACAGAGGGTCCTCGTTAAAAAAAAAAAAAAAAAGTAAAAGATTATTTCAGGAAGAGCATATCGTAGGAAGAAAAGATGGGGAAAATGAGAAAAGCCCTATTTTCTTCTCTTTTGGATATCTCGGTCACACCGTATTCCACAACCGGCAGGAATATATAAGCTATGTCTCGACCTATTCCTTGCCAGCGCAACTCGCACTCACCTGGAGTCCCATCTGCTTCTCAAGAGAGGCTGATTCCTTCATGGAGTCGAGCCTAAGACAGCTTTCATAAGACACCTTTTTGACTCAAGTGGAGCAAGAAGGTAGATACTGGGTATTGGAATGAAGGATTATGTTTTACTTAAAAGCAGCTAATGTTTGTTGAGCCACTTGTGTTTAATTATACATTGGAGAAGGGACAAAAAAATATGAAGACCTTCTCCCAGACTTGAAGGTATTTCAAGAGGGAGATAAGATGGATGGAAATAATTATAGTGGGTAAACAGTGACTAATTTTACAGAACTGGAGATGTAGGGATGAAAAGACTTGCCTGTCAAGAAGGGGCACGTCTAGTATAGGGGACAGAGGTTTAGTCAGGGAATGTGCTTGAGAATGCTCTGGGACTAGAGAAGACAGGGGCAACATATAGGCAGATAGGATGGGAGTGTCAGCAAAGCCTCCCAGGAATATGTGATAACTGAGTTCATTCTCCAAGGATCATTATGAGTTAGCAAAGGGAAGAAGGTTCTAAGCAAGCAGAGGGTACAGTTAATGCAAAGATAGAGATGTAGTTGAGCCTGGCTGGTCCTCAATATTGTATTGACTCATGTGATGGTATTGAAAAGGTGTGCAAGACAAAATACTGAAAGGCTTTATACAATATTCCAAGGAATTTAATCCTAAAATCGTTAAGAAAGAAGACCCATTGAAGTGCATAGAAATGATTGGAGTCAGGGAGATCATTTAGGAGGCCCTGGTAAAGATCCCTGTGAGAAGTGATAAGAGAGGAAGCCAGGGCATTGACTAGAGCTGGGAACCAACTAAGGGGAGAAGAATTAAGGCAGACACTCACTTGGAATAATTCCATGGGTACTAGGCTCTTCATTGAAAGCTGTAATAGGCTATGGGTTGGGGAGCAGGAAGAGGTAAGGTCAGCTATTGAATGCTAAATTGAAGATTTCTGAGACGGCAAGGAGAGAGTTTGTTCAGTGGCCGTGGAGAGAGCAGTAGACTGGGAGTGAAGACACAGGTGTAGTTGAGCTGTTGGATCCGGGGAGTCCCCTAGAGAGTGTCTGTGGATTGAAATGAAAAGAGGTCTAAGATGGGAACCCAAGAGAACTTCAGCAATTAAGGGAAGGCATATAGGAGGCTGAGGATATGAGACTGAGAAAGGTGAGCCGCCAGAGAAACTAGAGGCAGACCATCAGGATCCCTGATGCTAAGTAACAACAGGAGAGAAGAATGAAAATGATGAGAGAAGTCGCACGGGATGTTGCTGAGTAGTCAAGCAAAATAAGGACTACAAAAAAACCCCCCACAACAACAATTCCTTTCTGAATTGAACAACTAAGAGGATGGTGGCAGCTTTGACAAAAGTAGTGTTCATTAGAAGGTAACGCCCAAATCAGGTTGTGGTATATTCAAAAAGGAATGGGAGACGAGGAGGGGGCTAGTGTGGACTGCACTTTTGAGAGTCAGTGAAGACAAGAATAGAAACAATAATTGGGTGGGGGGAGTGTAAGGTTTCAGAAAGAGGTTCACTTGGCTTTGAAATGAAGAACCCTTCAATGGTGTCCTTACGAAAGGGAGGAGCTGTTGTGGTGGGGGGTAGACATGGAGGATACAGGGTAGCTTTAGCCACACTTAGCCTTTTCCTGCTCCTGGGTGATAATACTTCTCACACTTGAACCAATGGTCAGGAGGCATGGTTGTATTAGTCCATGGAGAGAAATTAGTGTCTGAGTCACTTCTGAGTGTCGTCAGAGTGAGCCGATCGCATCATTCTGGCTTGTGAACTACAATGGGTCCTCCCTCTTAGTGGCTTTAGGATTAGACTCCTCAGAATAGCATATATAGAAAGTCTTTCATAATGTCTCCACATCTTTTCAGTTACATCACACTAGTCACCCAATACAGGGATCAGATTTTGCAGTGTGTTCAGGGTGGAGGTCACCAATTAAGCAAAGACAGACATAAGGATGCCTGGGAGTTACCAAGGAGCAGGGAGAAGCCAGTGTCCACGTGGGTATGGGTAAGGAAAGAGCAGAAGAAATAGGATACGCCCTTCTCGTTTGTGAGGCCCTAAATTATAGGGCTTGACCTTCATTTTATCCACTTTTTGACACTGTAGATGCTCAGCATCTGATAGATGATTATTGTGGACTCGGTGGCATCCTGTTCTGAGAATACTTAATGTGATGGATAGCAGAAGGCTTTGTTTTGGTTTTGGGATGGGGGAAACTTAAATGACTGCAGGAGTGCCTTTGGATAGAATTGAATAGCAGTAGGCGGTGGGATGGTTGGGGGTGAATGTAATGGTGGATAGGCCTAGGAGTGGAGAGAAATCACGAGGCTGCTGGCTGCCTCCCCGTCTTATGTCGGGAAGGAGTTAGACGTAACCCTCTGTCTTCAGGGAAACGGAGATAGACAAAAAGGAGAGGCTGGGAATTTGTCAGTGAACTTTTCTTGACTTCCCACTTTGCTCCCTGCGAACACGAGCTAAGCAGTGTCTCAGGTCACTCTGGGATGAAGGACTGATGCCCAGTGAAGCCTAACACAGCCCGGTTTGTGCCGGAATTGCAAGCGGAGCAGCTGTGGCATAGACCCAGGTGTTTGTTGACTTAGGAGATGGCTTTGTTTCCGTGGCCTGCAGGTTCCAAAAATGACATATAATACTTTATCCTACTTTTCTGTCCTGTGGGTGACTGGGGTGGGGAAAGGTCTTTCTCTCCCAGTATATCCTGAGTTATTCATAGTACCTCTAGCTCAGCTAATCCTGCCAGCTAAAAACATTGGCATCATCTCTGAAAACTGTCTTACTTCCCACCTCTGGCACCATCACCTTGTGGATTCTCCTTTTCTGCCTCCCACTAGACCAGCCACCGTTGTCTGTCTCATGGGACAGTGTCCAGGGAGGGAGCTAGAAAAACAGTGACAAGGAAGGGTAGAGTCCACTAAGGGTTGGCAGGTGAGATCAGGGTGACTTTGGAATTTGCAAATCATCATTCACAATGTCTGCTTAACCCTTCTAGACAAAGTGGTGAAGAAAGGGAAGAAGGACAAGAAGACCAAAAAGACGGTGAGGCAATGAGGGGTGAGGAGAGGGGGCTGTGGGTGTTTCCCAGCAGAAGGTGGCCCTGTGAAGTCGGTGGGGCCAGGAGGGAGGGGAAGAGGTCTTGTCGGGAGAGGGAGCAAGGTGGGATGGCGTGCGTGGCAGGTCCCTAGGTACATGCATGGTGGTCAAGGACTTGATTGGTCTCTGAGCCGTGTTTACCTAGATCTTAACTCCTGTTTTAGTTCTTCGAGGAGCTGGCAGTAGAAGACAAGCAGGCTGGGGAAGAAGAGAAAGTGCTCAAGGAGAAGGAGCAGCAGCAGCAGCAGCAGCAGCAGCAGCAGCAGGTACGGGTGTCAGCAGACCCACCACTCCATGGGGGCATCTTCGGTCCGCCAGCCCCTCTGCAGCCCGCGCCAGTTCACTCAGCTGGTGGGGAACGTTCTCTGGGGCAGAGATACAGCAGCGGCCCAGGCTTCATTCTCTCACCCTGTTTGGCTTTCAGCAGCAAAAAAAGAAGCGAGACACCCGTAAAGGGAGGCGGAAAAAGGATGTGGATGATGACGGAGAGGAGAAGGAGCTCATGGAGCGTCTTAAGAAGCTCTCAGTACCAGCCAGCGATGAGGAGGATGAGGGTAAATGCACTGAGGGGAGATGGGTACCTGGAACCCTTGAGTCAGGAAGAGTCAGGTGCCTCATTCCTTGATCTGGAGTTGAAGTAGATTGAGGAGCGGACATGGTCGTTCTCTTTCCCAGCTCACCTTCTCCCCTTGTCATTTCAGTGCCTGCCCCAGTACCCCGAGGAGGGAAGAAAACCAAGGTAAGCCATCTGTCTGGGTGGTAAACAGAGACCCCAGGGGTGCAGCCTTGACCATCCTACTGACTTCTATGCTTTCATTCTCCAGGGTGGTAATGTTTTTGCAGCCCTGATTCAGGATCAGAGTGAAGACGAGGAGGAGGAAGAAAAACATCCTCCTAAGCCGGCCAAGCCAGAGAAGAATCGGATCAATAAGGTGATAGTGCTGGCTCTGCCGGTCCCTCCCACCCCATGTGGCACCTCTGGCTACAGTGTGATGATTCCCTGGCTTCTTTTCCTGCTTTTCAACTAGCTCTTCTAGGCCAGGCCAGTCTTGCTTATACTGTCAGCTTATCCTGTCAAAATCAGCTTTTTTAAAAGTACTCTTTATCACTTGGAAATTTACAGCGATTCTGTTGCTTTCAAACTCAAAATCTAAACCAAAGACCTTCAAGTCTTTGCCCTTCCACCAGGACCCCTCTGCAGGATTACTTGGGACTTGCCTTGTATGCCGATCAGCCTCATCAGATGTTTGAATCCAGCCTGACTGTGTGCTGAAGCCTTTATCCTTTATGCCTGAAGCCTTTATCCTTTATGCCTTCTCTTCTTCCTAGAACGTCTTCTCCAAGCCCACGACCATTATCTCTTCTCAAGATTTGCCCTCTGGAGGAAGCACTCCAGTGTTAGGGCCATCTCATCCACATGATTCATTTGCTTAACTCACAGTCCCTTAGCTTTGCTGTTCACTGTTCGTTTCTTCACTGTCTGTCTCCCGCTGGAGGCCAGGGTTTTCCTGGGTCTCATTTTCTTCCTGGCAGACTTAGTATAGTTAACTGCTACTCCTGGACTACTAGAAATTCTTGTCAAGCTGCTGCTGCTGCTAAGTCGCTTCAGTCATGTCCGACTCTGTGCAACCCCATAGACGGCAGCCCATCGGGCTCCCCCGTCCCTGGGATTCTGCGGGCAAGAACGCGGAGTGGGTTGCTATTTCCTTCTCTGCTACATGAAAGTGAAAAGTGAAAGTGAAGTTGCTCAGTCATCTTAGCGACCCCATGGACTGCAGCCCACCAGGCCCTTCCGTCTATGTTATAGCAAATTAATTTGTGTGTCTGTGTGTCTTCTCCAGGCTGTATCTCAGGAACAACAGCCAGGGTTGAAGGGCAAAAAGACAAAGGAGGAGAAGTCAAAGGGGAAGGCCAAGGTGAGGGAACAGTGGCGGGAGGTGGGCTGGTCTCAAGAATCAGAGCAATTGAGTCCGACCTGCTGGCTTTTCCCTGTAGCCTCAAAATAAATTTGCTGCTCTGGAGAGTGAAGAGGAGGAGGATGAAGAGGAAGTAACAAAAGAAAAGGAACCACCCAAGCAAGGGAAGGAGAAGGCCAAGAAGGCTGAGCAGGTGTGTGTTTCGGTGTTGGGGGGAGGTGGGCTGAGGGGCCCAGGCCTGGTGGCCCTTGGGCCAGGGGCGGGACGTGAGCTGCAACCTGGGGCGCTCTTACTCCCCAGGGCAGAGGTTGGCAAACTTCTGTAAAGGACCTTCTGGTAAATACTTTGGACTTGCAGACCGCATACAATCTCTGATACGTATTTTTCTTTTCTGTTTTTGGAAAGACTCTTTGAAAATGTAAAAGCCATTTTTAGTTCAAGGGCCCTAATTTGCACCTCTTGATCTAGAAGAGCAAGGGACATAGCCGGCACCCTCAGCCCCGGTTCTGGCTCTGCCACTCCCTGTGTGATCTTGAGTACGTCTTGCCACCTCTTCAGGCCTCACTCTTCTCATCTGTGTCACCGAGTGACCTCTGAGCTCCCCTGTACCGTCAGCACCTGCTAGTTCTCATCCTGTTGGATTCCTCAGTGGCTCTGCACAGGGCTTCTGGACCTCTGCTTTGCATGTTTACCTGCAGAGAGACTCGTTTGATGCTGAGGAAGAGAACCTGTTCCTTTTGTTCTGCCTTTAGTCACATTGTATTGACGGTTGCATAGGTATCGGTGCATATGCGTCTTTACACTTCACATATACATACATAGGTACCTTCCTGGTGGCACAGATGGGCATGAGAATGTGAGCACCGCCAGGATATTTCAGGATTCTGGGGGAGAGACAGAGCTGACTGTGGAGCTGGGAGTGGATGACATGAAGTTCTCAGAGGGCTTCCTTGTTTTTACCATCACCTGGTTCTCACAGGGCTCAGAGGAAGGAGAAGAGGAGGAGGAAGAAGGGGAGTCCAAGGCCGATGACCCCTATGCTCATCTTAGCAAGAAGGAGAAGAAGAAACTCAAGAAACAAGTAAGACCTTGGGTTCTTAGTGGTCAAAGGCAGAAGAAGTTTCTATTTTAATGCTTCAAGTAGGGGACATGTGAAGGGAGAGCTTTGGGTGCTGGGTTGAGTCTAACAGCTGGAGTAAGGAAACAGCTGTGTTCTGTGAGCACAGTGTCATGGTGCCTGGTGACACGGGTCTGTATTGTGGCAACTGGAAAGTGGTAGGCAGTGGCCTCAAATGTGATCTTTCCTTCCTTCTCAGATGGAGTATGAGCGTCAGGTGGCTTCGTTAAAAGCAGCCAATGCTGCTGAAAATGACTTCTCCGTGTCACAAGCAGAGGTGTCTTCCCGCCAGGCCATGCTAGAAAATGCCTCTGACATCAAGGTAAGGTCCGAGGGGGGCCCTCCTGCCAGCTCAGCCCGGGACCTGCCACTTCTCCCCTTCCCCTGAGAGGCCATGGTGACTGAGAAAGTGGGTGTGAGGGGGAGGTCCGCTGGGAAGAAACCTGGGAGGCGTTCTCCACATCTTGAGTTCTGCAAACTTGAACAAGAAGATAGAAGAACCAGCATAGGAGTCCAGCTTTGGAGGGAAGCAGGGTGGGACAGGCTGGCCACGCTTAGGGTGTGGACTCCGATTAGAGGCAGTGGATGGGGAGGGGGCTTCCCCGCAGAGAAAAAGTTGCAGCTGCTAGACATACGGAAGGGAGCTCTCACATGCTCACTCTCTGCTGACCGTCGCAGCTGGAGAAGTTCAGCATCTCGGCCCACGGCAAGGAGCTGTTCGTCAACGCAGACCTGTACATCGTCGCCGGCCGCCGCTACGGGCTGGTGGGACCCAATGGGTGAGGAGAGGAGGGGCTGGAGCTGTGAGAGGGGAGGGGCCAGAGGGCGAAGAGACTTGTTCTCGGAGGCGGCCTGGTCCTCAAAGCTCTCATTCCTCAGCAAGGGCAAGACCACTCTCCTCAAGCACATCGCCAACCGAGCCCTGAGCATCCCTCCCAACATCGACGTGCTGCTGTGCGAGCAGGGTGAGGCCGCTGTTGGCAGAGGGGCTGGTGGGGGGAAACTCAGGGGCTTGCGAGGGGCTACCACTGGGGTCTGTGAGCCAGCCAAGAACAGAAGAGCCTGTGGCTGTGAGTTGGAAGGGTTTTGTGGGGAGACTGGGGACTGGGAAATGGGTGCCACAGAAGTAGGCGGGGTGCGGTGAGAGGCTGGAACAAGTGCTGAGAGCTGGGCAGGGTCAGGCAGTCCAGAAACGGAGCTGCTGGGAAGAGGGGGCAGGAGCCTTGGCCCCTGGGTGCACCCTGACTGCTCCCCGGCCCCCAGAGGTGGTAGCTGACGAGACGCCAGCCGTGCAGGCTGTCCTTCGAGCAGACACCAAGCGCTTGAAGCTGCTGGAAGAGGAACGGCGGCTTCAGGGACAGCTGGAGCAGGGCGATGACGCGGCTGCCGAGAGGCTCGAGAAGGTAGAGGAGATGGCGCAGGGGACACGAGCTAAAATGGGGGGCTCCTGGGACCCCCCAACATGTGTCCTCTTCTCCCTCCTCCCAGGTGTATGAGGAATTGCGGGCCACCGGGGCGGCCGCTGCAGAGGCCAAAGCCCGCCGGATCCTGGCCGGCCTGGGCTTTGACCCTGAAATGCAGAATCGACCCACACAGAAGTTCTCGGGGGGCTGGCGCATGCGTGTCTCCTTGGCCAGGTGGGCTCCCAGCCCCTGCCCTTCTGGCCTCCGCCCACCCTTCCTGTTCTTCCAAGGCTGTCTTCTCCCTCCCATACTGTCTGACTTGTCAGATTCGGGGGCTTCTCTCCCTGTCTGGGGGTGTGTTCTCATCTGTCTCAGGAACTCTTAGGAGAGATTGGGAAGGAGTGTTTATGCACTCAGGCTCCACTTAGCAGAGGCTTCTGTGGGTTAGCAAGGGTCTTCCTCCTACTGACCCTGCCTTCTGCCGCCCACCCTCTAGGGCGTTGTTCATGGAACCCACGCTGCTGATGTTGGACGAGCCCACCAACCACCTGGACCTCAACGCTGTCATCTGGCTCAACAAGTGAGTGGCCCTGGATTATAGGTTTGTATCGCTGGTCTCCACTCTGCCCCTGACAGCTCTCACCCCAGTCTCTCTCTTTCGATTCCTGCCCCTGTCTGCACTCTAACCTGGAGATTGTGACATTTCCACACTCTTTAAAACCCAGCTACCTCCAGGGCTGGCGGAAGACACTGCTCATCGTCTCCCATGACCAAGGCTTCCTGGATGATGTCTGTACTGACATCATCCATCTCGACGCCCAGCGGCTTCACTACTACAGGGGCAATTATAGTACGTGGGACGCTGGGGGCGAGGAAAGGGGTGGTTCCTGGAGAAAGGCCTGGGAGGAAGGGACATAGGGACGTGGTGATAATTCTGAGTTTTAGAGAATTCTGGAAATGACCCCTGCCCCCACCATCCCCCATCCTCCTGGGGACAGGGACAAGCATTGATGACCCCCCATCCCCTTGCCCCAGTGACCTTCAAGAAGATGTACCAGCAAAAGCAAAAGGAACTGCTGAAGCAATATGAGAAGCAGGAGAAAAAGCTGAAGGAGCTAAAGGCGGGCGGCAAGTCCACCAAGCAGGCGGTGAGCACTGGCTCTTCCTGGGCAGGGATCTTCTCGGGAGAAGGAGGAGGCCTTGGACCCTGCTTGCCACTCAGGGCCTCCCGTCCAAGGCTTGGATGTCTCCCTTTGCCCGTCCTCTTCAGGAGAAGCAAACTAAGGAAGCCTTGACTCGAAAGCAGCAGAAGTGCCGGCGGAAAAACCAGGATGAGGAGTCACAGGAGGCCCCCGAGCTGCTGAAGCGCCCCAAGGAGTACACCGTGCGCTTCACGTTCCCCGACCCACCACCGCTCAGCCCTCCAGTGCTGGGCCTGCACGGTGAGCGGCCGCGGCCCTGCCTGCCCGCCCCTCCAGGGCTCTAGGGGGACTCTGAAGAGAAAATAAAGTGCTGCTTTTCTTGCCTTCTCAGGTGTGACCTTTGGCTATGAGGGGCAGAAACCACTCTTTAAGAATCTGGATTTTGGCATCGACATGGACTCAAGGAGTGAGTTGAGGGGAGGCTCAGTGCAGGGTTCGGGGTGGGACTCAGGCCGTGGAGCAGGAGCCCCAGGGAGTTTCTGGGGACCTCACCTCTGACCTCTCTCTTCCCTCGGGCAGTCTGCATCGTGGGCCCTAACGGCGTGGGGAAGAGCACGCTGCTGCTGCTGCTGACAGGCAAGCTGACGCCGGTGAGTCCAGGAGTCGAAGGGCCGTGGTGACGGGCGAGCGGAGGCATGAGCACACGGCTGTTCCCTGGAGGCTCCTGGGGAGCCCTCTCTGCTGTGGAGAGTTAAATACAGAACTTGTCATGAATGGTTCTTTTCCTTAAGAGGTGCTGTAGAGGAGGACAGTTTAGATCAGTCAGATCTGGAGACAGACCTGGAGAAGTGGGCCCAGATGAAGGGCGTGCCTCCGCCATCCTGCTTGTGTGTTCTGGTTATATAAGAAATATATGCCCACTGTAGAATCGTTAGAAATTATGTGAACCAGGGAATTCCTGGCAGTCCAGTAGTTGGGACTCAGGGCTTTTACCAGCATGAGCCCCGGTTAGATCCCTGATTGGGGAACTAAGCAAGGGACAGATGAAAAAAAAATTACATAAGCCAGAGAAAAATCTAGAGATAACCTGTATTAATTTTAATGGATCGCTTTCCTTTTTTTTCTTACAAGCATATCTGTAATTATTTTTCTTAATAAAAGTGGGTTATCCTGTGAATTGTTTTGTAGCTAGCTTTTTTCAGATAATGTATATGAAGCATTTTTTTGTGCTTGTAGTCAGGCAGTGGCACCCCACTCCAGTACTCTTGCCTGGAAAATCCTATGGACAGAGGAGCCTAGAAGGCTGCAGTCCATGGGGTCGCTGAGGGTCGGACACGACTGAGTGGCTTCACTTTCGCTTTTCACTTTCATGCATTGGAGAAAGAAATGGCAACCCACTCCATTGTTCTTGCCTGGAGAATCCCAGGGATGGAGGAGCCTGGTGGGCTGCTGTCTGTGGGGTCGCACAGAGTCGGACACGACTGAAGTGGCTTAGCAGTAGCAGTCTTATATGCATTTTTCTTATGGACCTATTATAATTTACTTGACGTCTGTTGTTTAGAATGTTTCTGGTGTTTCACTGAAGGACAACAGTAAAGAGTCTTACGGTACTTGTTCATGAATTTAGTTTTTCCTTAAGATGAATTCCCTAGAGTTGCTTCGGGGACTTTTGCGGTATATGTAGTGCCAGGTGGTTGTAACCATCTGTCTGCCCTCCAGGCAAGTGTGGAGAAGGCACATTGCCTCACACCCACAGAGTAGATCTTCAGAAGGGTGTCCTAGAGCCTCCCATAAACTCATTCCCATCTGAGGTGGAACCCTGAAAAATTCTGGCTGGAAGGTGGGGACGGGGTTTTCTGCTCGTGGTCAGCCTGCTCCTGGTTCTGAATCTCCACTTCCTCCTCGCTTTTCCTCTTGCCTGATTTCCTGGCCTGCTGTGGCCCTGTTAGGGACACACCTGTGTTACCTTTCTTGTGCTAGCTCGTTCCCAGCCCTGTTCTGGTGTTCATTTCCCTTCAGAGTTGGGAGGTGGAGCTGTGGCTCCTCTCCGTCCCCGCTTACTCCGCCCCGCCTTGCTTTTTCCTTGCAGACTCGGGGTGAAATGAGGAAGAACCACCGGCTGGTAAGTGGCTTTGGGAATCAGGTAGTCAGAGGCCGAGAGGAAGTCTGACTTTCATTGACCACCTTCCTCTCCTCTTGGGCAGAAAATTGGCTTCTTCAACCAGCAGTATGCAGAGCAGCTGCGCATGGAGGAGACGCCCACCGAGTACCTGCAGCGGGGCTTCAACCTGCCCTACCAGGATGCGCGCAAGTGCCTGGGCCGCTTCGGCCTGGAGAGCCACGCCCACACCATCCAGATCTGCAAGCTCTCTGGTACCGGGCCCGGGCAGGCGCCCCCTCCTCAGAATGCCCTCCAGCACACTGTCCCTCGAGGCGGGGGGAAGAGGAACCAGGACTTGGGGGACCTCAGCACGCACGCACGCACCTGCATGCGCACACAGGCGTTCAGGGCCCACCTGCAGACATGTCGGGTGGTGGAAGGTGCAGTGGTTCTTCCCCTTTGCTCCAGGTGGGCAGAAGGCACGAGTTGTGTTTGCAGAGCTGGCCTGTCGGGAGCCTGATGTCCTCATCTTGGTGAGTGAATGGGGTTGCGGGGTGGGGCCAGCACCAGGAAAGGTAGGGGTCGTTAACACTCAGTTTCGGGACGCCTCCTCCCCATAGGACGAGCCCACCAATAACCTGGACATCGAGTCTATCGACGCTCTAGGGGAGGCCATCAACGAATACAAGGGTGGTGAGTCAGCTCGGGCTTGTCCTCCTCCTACCCTGCTTGGGGATGGGACTGTAGGTGTCCTGGGGCTGGGCACCCTCCTTGCAGGTTTTGATTCCCCTCTTCCTTTCTGCCTGTCCTCCATTCTCACTGTCTTGCCTCGAAGCTGTGATCGTCGTCAGCCACGATGCCCGACTCATCACAGAAACCAACTGCCAGCTGTGGGTGGTGGAGGAGCAGAGTGTTAGCCAGATCGACGGTGACTTCGAAGACTACAAGCGGGAGGTGTTGGAGGCCCTGGGAGAAGTCATGGTCAGCCGGCCCCGAGAGTGAGCTTTCCTTCCCGGACATCCCCTGTCTCCTCTCCATTTGGAAGCTTGCTCTGGACTACAGCCGGCATGGCAGCTGCTCAGGCGTGTGAAGGTGGAGTGTGGTCTTGATGTGACCAGGATATTTGATTGCTTCCTTTTCTTTGAAAGACTCGTCTGTTCTGCTTCTCTTGAGATAACTGAGTGGGCCTTATCTTTGAAGTCCCTCTGTACAAGCAGAGGTGACATTTGTCATCATGGGGTTCCAGCCAGCCAGCTCACGCAGCCAGTTGTCTGAGCCTCTGTCCTCACGGGGAAGCTTGCCTCTGGGCCGCCCCAAGCTTCGGGTGCAGCTGCCGCCTGGTCTGAGTGGTGCTGCCCTCCTCCGGTGGATTCAGTGCTGACCTAATAGATACCAACAGCTGCTGCGGCTCCTGCCACCCAGGATCTGGTGCCTGCAGTATCTGGTCTGATGGGGGACTTGGGGACAGGAAAGGAATGCTGCTGAACTTGAATCGCCATTTACAGGGGGAAGAAATAAAGGAAAGGAGTTGCCGCCGCCTTGTTGCTGTTTGGAGATTTGTGGGAGCTGGAACTCTTCTGAATCTTGATTTGCTGTGTTCGCTTTCCTAGCAGTGGCGGGCAGCCTCTCTTCCCCACCGGTGCAGCCGGGTGCCACTTGCAATCTTACCTCAGTTTAGGTAGTGCTCGCTGTTTGAGGAATGCAAGGGGAAGGGAGTCCTCCCTTCTAGCCAGGACTAGGACACTCAGGTTTCTCACTATCCAAGCTCCACCCTGGGGTCAGGGACCAGAGTGTCTATCCCCGCAGAGTTACTGTGTGCTCTGTGGGGTATACGGGAAGGGCGCAGACGTGGTCTGCTTTTGTGCATAATCTAGACAGAGAAGACTTAGAAGACGTGAGTGTACAGCGTTGATACAGGTAATTGCCAAATGTGCGGAGCTGTAGATTCTAAGTGGCCTTGAGCTCATAGAAGAGAAAGGTTACCCAGAACTTGGTTTTGTGGTAGGATCACTTGAGGGAGGACCTTGAGAAATATTAAGGCTGTTAACCATGAGCAGGGAGCCATTTTTTAAATGTAGGAAAAAGGGCGAATCTAAGGAAGAAAGAACTGTTTAGGGAGTTAATGAAGAACATGGCTGATGTGGCCTCTTTTTATTAGTGTTAGATTGGAGAGACGGGTTTGGAAAGTAAAACCCAAGTGGCAAGTGGTTGGTTGGTGGTCATTTCAGTGAGTGATGAGTGAGGTGGACTATAGCGACTTAAAGGACAGGCCCCAGAAACTTCCTAGTGGGGATGAGGTGATACATCCTGAATTAGGATGTGAGAGAGGGGTGGAAAGGACAGGCAGATGGATAGAGCCAGGTGTGCAAATTGGAGAGAAAACAGGTGCATCCACTTCTCGGGAACGTGAAGACTCATCTCAAGGCTTCCTGAGGTAGGATGTCTTAACTTTGGGAAGTTACGTTCTGGCCAGAAATAGTACTGGACCTCAGTTACAAGGTTTATACTGAAAATTAAGATTTGGTATGAAGATAGTCACAGAGGTAGTACCATCAGGTACGTGTCCAGCCAGATTAGAAAGGATCTTGGAATTTGAGGGAAAAAATCAAGGCCTTATGCCAGGTAAGATGTTACATGTTAAAGTAGTCTCCATAGTAAGGTCCTTTGTAAAACAATGAGAACAGCCTTCAAGTCCAGGACTAATGGAGTGACCTTGGACTTAGCCTCTTGGTACCTGTTTCCGCATTTGTGACATGAAGGAGATGAAAAGTGCATACCTCACAAGGTTACTAAGATTTCAGATAAGTATTTATAAAGTGTGCTTTTTTTTAAAGTTTTGTTACATGTATTTCATGTACAACTTAACACTTTGCACTTCAGTTGTTCAGTTCACTAGTATAGATAACATGTAAAACCGAGAGGAATCTTATTTATAAGACGAACACCAGAATTTTGCATTTCAAGTATTTGATGCTAATTTCACTACAAATACTTCAGATGCTGAAAGTAACTTCCATCCACAGGCGGAAGTTTTGTTTGTTCCCTCAATATATATACTGTTGTAATGCAGCTAAATCTGGACAAAAGAATGTGCTTCTCCAGAAAGGGGAGCCTAACCCAGTACAGTGTATGGCTAACCCAAAGCCTGAAAAATGAAATTTCATTAATAAAATTAAATGTTTGTATTCATGACAGTCTTTGTCACCTACAAATCAGGCACTGATGTGGTTCATAATGAGCACTGTAGGAATGGTTTTAAAAATTCCTGATTCTTCTGCACACCTTTCCAATGAGGAAACAGACCCTGAGCTGCCCCTGGCCACCCGGCCTGGACAGGACTGTTCCTGCGATGGCGACCCTTGTTTTCCGACCCCAGCACCTTGGGCATTCTCCCTCGGCTGTAGGATGTGGACAGATCCTTGCTATTTCTCAAGGGTCTTCCCTTACGTGATCCTGCCAAATCATCAAATTCTGGGTAATCTCTCTCTCTTCTGAGCTCAAGGCAATTTAGAATCTAGAACACCACACATTTGGCAATGTGGACGAGGTGACTGAAGGATGAGTCCTCGGGGCACGAGAGCCAGGACAGGTGTGTTAGGGCGGACTGTCAGCACTACAGTGGGAAAGGTGAAAGCTTTTCACTTAGAGCGCTGCGGCCATGCAGAACTCAGAGGAGGCCTGGGTGCGTGAGAAGCGGCCCTTGTGAGGCCAGTGCTGACGCAGCAGCTCAGATGCTTGAACCGGCTGCTCTAGGACCACGGTTCTCTACGTGTCCTAGACCAGCAGCAGCAGCAGCACCCAGAGTTTGTTAGAAATGCAAAGATAGGGTTGACACAAGTCAAGTTACAAGGTTATTTGGGGAGTGGGGGTGGGAATGGAATAAGAAAGGAAGAAGAGGTCAGTTGAAGCAGGAGAGCTGTGCCTGCAAGTCTTGGTGAAGAAGCAGAAATGGGCCCAGTAGCACCTTTGGAGTTTGTCACAGGAAATGGTGTTTGAGTGGAAGGTAGGGTCGCCTTTAGTTTGAGTGATGAGGGAAGACTTCTCAGGAAGTAACACACTAAAGACAAGGCCTATAGGTGGACAAGGAACCAACTAGATGGATGAGAAAGACCAGAAAGTGCAATGGCTCAGAAGCTAGAAAGAGCTGGTCCTGGAAGATGGCTTGAGCTTAGAGCTTGAGCAGCGGCTAGGACACATGAGGCCTTATACACCTTGATAGGGAGTTAGGATACGGTTCTAGCAGCATTAGAAGGCCATCGGAGTGTATGTAGGAGTGTGAATTTTCACAAAATTGTCCTGGCTGCTGGGTAGAGTGGTGGGTGGGAGGGTGATAGGGAGAGGAGATGCCAGGAGTGCTGTTAGATATCCTTTGGGCAGGAGAAGATACCCTCCCTCCTCTAAGAAAGGAAGGGAGATAACATGAACTCACATATTTTCAGGTGAAGAGAAGAAACGGTGCTCACTTTGGATGGGGCTGACTTTCTCAGAGGATTTGGTGCCAGAGAGTCAGGAGGAGTTAGAAGTTTGCCAGCCAGCTGTGAATGTTGAGTCATGGCTAGTAATTTGTCCTGGGCCAAGATAGTAGGATTTCATGATTTTTCAACATTAGGTGTACTGCCTGGGAGCAGGAATGGGAGAAATAGAATAATGGTGATTCAGAATTGGAGATGGAACCAGTGTGCTTGGGGAAGGGTTGACAGAGGAATCAAAAGTTAAAAGGTAATTTTGGGGGTGGGGGTGGAAATGGAATAAAAGAGGAGGAACAGACCACCTGAAACAGGAGAGATGTGTCTGCAAGGCTTCAGTTCAGTTGCACAGTTGTATCCGACTCTGCGACCCCATGAACCCCAGCACGCCAGACCTCCCTGTCCATCACCAACTCCGGGAGCCCACCCAAACCCATGTCCATCGGTTCGGTGATACCGTCCAACCATCTTATCCTCTGTCGTCCCCTTCTCCTCCTGCCCTCAATGTTTCCCAGCATCAGGGTCTTTTCAAATGAGTCAGCAAGGCTTAGAGAAACAGAGATGGGTACAGTGGGTACAGTGACATGGACCAGATGCTCAAACTCTCTCCCTGCCTTAAAAAAGGAAACTCTCAAGTGACAGGTTATTTTGGATTTTCATGGAGAATTTGCAAGAAAAATGGCTGAATTTAGTTTTAAAATAGAAAAAAATGAAGTTCTCTTAAAAGGTTCTTGGGGCCTGTTGCAGGAGATGGAGGGAAGAGAGGGAGAAGCAGGCAGTCGATGGAACCAGAAGCACAAGAATTTTTAACTTTTTCACTTGAACTGTGTATTTCGTTGGTTATTTCTTAGCGTGGCCCTTGTATTATGTCTTCTCAGGTCCTCTCCCAGTGCACAGAGCACCAGTAGGCCGACTGAACACTCTCCCAGGAAGGGGCAAAAGGATAAAATTAGCCAGTACAGGTGGCAGGTGTGAAGTTTAGGGAATTGCTGTCCTCTTGTGGCCAATCCTGGAAACAACAGCCAAGAAACTTGTGTTCTAGGGCTGTGTCCTTTCAGTGTTTTCCAGATCAGCAATCAGCAACACTTGGGAATATGTTAGAAATGTAGAATCTTGGAATTCATCCCAGACATACTGAACCAGAAAATCTGCTGAACCCCATGCCCAATTCCGATGACACTGAAAGGTTGGAAACCACTGTTCTCAACCTATAGCCCCAAATCCCCATCCTCCCTTTCCTTCTCCTCACAAAATGTAATCTCCTAGTATCTAATATAGAATTAGCAGGACTTCCTACTTAAAGTTAATCCTCCTTGTGCCTCCTGTCTCCCTAGGAGTGTTTTTTTTTTAATATAATTTTTTTCTTCTTGGCTGCACAGCACAGCTTGCATGATCTTAGCTCCCCAACCAGAGATCAAACCCAGGTCTCGGCAGTCAAACTGCTGAATCCTAACCACTGGACCACCAGGGAATTACCATCCCTGGGAATCTTACTCCATCAATTACACCCTCAATACCTAGCCTTAAGATCTAAAAATAGCTGAGTCTACACCTAGCAGCAGGCCTGTTTCCCTCTACACTGCAGAGCTGTGGGAATAAGCTGTCTACACTCTAAAATTTTTCCACTGGAGCTGCTCGTATTGTAGGAATCCACCTATTTTTCCTTCCTTCCCTCCCTAGGAACTGTTCTTGGATTTTTCCTTCTTCACTTTTATCCCTCCCATAAGCTAGTCACGGGGCTGGTAGGATCAACTAGAATCAACACGCCTGTACCTCCTGTAGTTTGGGTGATCTGTGAGCTCTGCCCTCCCCAGCATTGAACTGCACGCCACCTACCCTGTACTCTGTGTGTGGTATTTATAGTCAAAGCACTCCTTCACCCGTGTTTCACTTACCAAAAACGGATTGAAAACCACACTCCAGAGGTACTGATGAACCTTTGACCACAGCTGATCATGGTTTCTAACAGAGTCCAAACACACCCGAGATTAAATACTTCTCTTTCCACTGTTTATTATTAATGTACAAAATATACAAAACCAAAAGAAAAAGAAAATACTCATCCTCAAATCCATTGTGGCTCTAACCCAAGACCCTGCACAAAACCTAACCAATCCACTGTTTTCATAGAAAACAACTGATGCCAAGACGGGTGAAGGAGAGGACTGGGAGAGGACAGGTCATCATCGAATCCACCCAGGAAGGCACCTGGTGGGGATTCAGAGGTGGCTGACAGGGCAAGGGAGCTGGAGGCCTCACACCTACGAGGTTCCAGGTGGGGAGCAGGAGCGCGCTCACTCCCAGAGGCAGTGCATGTAGTGTGACTGTCAGGCCCAGCATGCCAGGCTTCAGTTGATGAAAAGCTGGTCTCACTGTTTTACAGTTTCCAGAAGGAGCTGTAGGCAAGGGTGGACCACCGCCATGGCCTCACCTCTGCCAGCTAAAACTTTCACGGGCTGCAGATGTGATTTGCCATCATTGAACCTAGCACACCCAAGGTGCAAACTTGAGTGTCCTCAAAGATTGCAAAAGTCTCACTTGAGAAAAGGACTCAATGTAAAAAAGCCTATGTTCGGGGAAGGGTGGGGATGATGTGTTCCAGAACTCAAATCCAGCCTGATTGAGCCCTCTCACTCAGTGCAGTGGGGTACACGGTACCCCTTTACATCCCCACCCATGGGGAAATGAACGTGGCTGGGAGGATTTCATAAGTGCAGCTGATCCCACGTCAGAGTTCCGTGTGCATGTGGAAAGACCCACAGCAGGAGAGCAGAGGTGTTCTCCAGGATAACCAGCTCTAGGTTCTCAGGCGTGAAGGGCAATACCGGAAAGGGGCTCGGGATACAGGGCAAAACTCCTCAAAGAGTGAAGCCAACTGGGTCTCCTCTTTAGCAGTCCAGGGTACAGAATCTGTCCAGTCTCTCTCCTCCCCAGACTGGAGGAAAATATGTACATTGATGCGCACCAGTGATCAGAAAACCCCCAAAACCCAGGCGTGTGGGCACTGAGGGGCCGGCTCCTCATCAGCTGGGGGAAGGGGAAATGGGCCTCACAGAAGCCATAAGAGAGTGGAAGGAGCAAGGCTGCAGTCCACAGGGCGGGGCGGGCGGGGGCCTAGGGCAGGGGCGGCCCGTTGACGCCCGGGTGGTAGAAGGCACAGTTGTTCTCGTAGCGGCAGTTGCCCTTCATCATGAAATGTCGACACACGGGGCGGTTCGACATGTCTGTGGGGATGAGGATGGGATCGTTAGACAGGAAGGCTCAGAGGCCGGTGCCACTCATCCCCCCAGTCCAAGGAATCCTGAGAGCCATCTTTCAGAGACCTAGTCTTGGGGGCCTGGGAGAAGGGCAAAAGGGGCATGTGGGAACTGGAAGTGAGGTGACCTCGTGTTCTGCCTGACATACCCCAGTAGTGAGGCCTCCCGGAAACTTGTACGGGACACCGAGAGCTGCACGTGGGGGACAGGAAGCACACTCACCTCCTCCGTGGCTGTGGCCGCCATCATGCCCTCGGTGGCCCCCTCCTCCATGGCCAGGGCCATCGTGGCCACGGTGCTCGTGAGGGGGTGGCCCGCGGTGGTCGTGGCCTCGGTGACCAGGGACATCATGAGGCCGGTGGCCGTGGGGCCCCCCGTGTCCAGGGCCTTCATGGGGCCGATGGCCACCACCAGCACCCATTCCTCCACCGGGGCCTTCATGGGGGCGATGTCCACTGCCTCCACCCATGCCACCGCCGGGGCCTTCGTGGGGGCGGTGCCCCCCACCCATGCTACCACCAGGGCCTTCGTGGGGGCGATGTCCACCACCCATGCCACTGCCAGGGCCTTCATGGGGACGATGTCCGCTGCCACTGTTCATGCCGCCACCAGGGCCTTCGTGGGGACGATGTCCACCGCCGCCAACCATGCCCCCACCAGGGCCCCCTCGTCCATTTGGAGGCCCGCCTCCAGAGCGACCTCCTCTGGCCCCCCGGAATGGAGGAGGAGGAGGAGGTGGTTCATTGCCTCCTCGGCCACCTCGGCCTCTATGGTATGGCCCAGGGCCAGGTCCTGGCCCGCCCCGCATCGGGCCACCCCGCATAGGGTCACCTGGGCCATCCCAGAAGGGGTCACCCCCCCGGGGAGGGGGTGGGGGACCCAGGAGACGTGGACCCACTGGCCCACCAGGCCCCCCAGGGCCTCCATGGGGACCTGTTAGGAGGGGGAAAAAAAGGGAGAGACAATGTCAGCTACCTGAATTATACCTAGGGACCACCATCTCCCAACCTAAACCACCCCAGGTCTGGTCAACGCTGTGCTGTTACCAGGCCCAAATCCAGCAGACAAGCCCCTTCCAACCACTTGCTCTCCACCTACCTGGCATAGGCCCCCCAGGTCCAGGGGGGAAGTGCTGCATGCCCTTGGGGGCCCCAGGGCCTCCGGGTGGGAAACCATTGGCTATCGGACCAGGGCCTAAAAGCCCATGTGGCACTGTTGAATAAGGAGTGAAGCAGTCAGCAAGAGGACTCGAGAAGAGCGGCATGGTGTCCTCCCGCTTGGGCGCGTCCAGCCAGCCCTTCCCACCAACCTGGCAGAGCGCCGCTCTCTGTCCAGTCTTCCCCTCCCGTGTCTTGCCGCCCAGTGGCAACACCCGAGCTCCCCCAAGTCCACTGCCGATCCCCTCGCCCAGGCCCCGGGGGCTGGCCCTGAGCATTACCCAGCATCTGCTTGATCTTGTCTGAATAGTCTGCTTGCTTCAGCAGTTCTTCTGAGGGATGACTGTTGGGGCTACCCTGTAAGGCAAGGTTGTTGAGGACAAGGTCAACAGAGAACAGGGGTAACACCCTGAGGCACGAGCAGGTGGGGAGGCGAGCAGAGGGGAGTGAGGAGCAAGGGAGACAGGAGAGCGGCAGGAGTGGGGCTCGTACCATGATGGAGGTGAGGATCTCCTGCACGTTGATGCCGCCTCCTCCAGGACCCTGGGGGCTCTTCCCGGCACCCATGCTCCCCATAAGATTAGCCAGAACCGGAGGCAACTTGGAACCACCTGCTCCGTCAGGTGACCCACCGGCTCCCCCAGGTTCCAGGGTCTCAACATATGGGGTCTCATCCATGGAACATTCCTGGAAGAACAATCAGGACCAACAAGGAATGAAGAGACTGTCTCACATGAAAGAGGCATTAATACAATCACAACCTCCATCAGCACGCAATACTCACCTCATCTAAGGGGATGAGCTTTGGGGGGATAGGCTCATAGGGCTCAGGATCCGGCTCATGAGGACTGTCAGGAATGCCGCAGGCGATAGAAAAAAATAAAAGAATGACAGTCAGATTATTTACTCAGGCCCTCCACTTTCTTCCTAACCCCACCCTCTTCTGATTACCTCAAGGCCCATTCCCCTCAAGGGCTCAATACCTAAGGGAGCGACCCCCCGCCTCCTGCTCACCTTTCCTTATTCAGGAAAAGCTCCTGAAGGATCCCCTTCTCCCGCTCAGCCTGGATGTACCGCTCCTGGCTGTTGCTTCCAGGGGTGACGAGGGGCGAGGGCAGCACCAGGGGCCGGGGGCACACCCAGGGCACCTTCTCCTCCATGTTGTCATGGCTCAGACGCCGGGCCGTCTCAAATGCATGTCGGTCTGACAGTATCTCTCGCTTAGCTGCTTCGCCAAAGTCCTTGATCTTATTCACATTTACTATCACCCAGGAGAAAAAAAGCAAGAAGGGAAAGTAAGCCCAACCAAGTCCATTTACCAACCAAGTCCTTCAACCCCACCTCCTACAGAGGAAACCAGATCGCTCACCTCGCTCAGTCTCATCCAGTTCAAAATAGAAATACTCTCTTAGCTTGCCCTCCTCCGGCCACGTCACAGTTTTCCTCTTCCTGCCTTTCCGGGTCAGCTGGCTAGGATCACTGGGACTCTCCACTGGCTTCACATCCAGAGCTCCTGGCTCCAAAGAGGCTGGAAGCAGAAGTGATTTCAGACCAGTCCCTTCCTTTCAAAGAACCCCCAAACCTGATCCAGGTTCTGAACTCACCAGTATCCATGAGCTCTGGGACTTCAACAGGGGGAACTGGGGTCCCGGGACGTTCTGTGTCCATAGCCTCAGGAGGTGCTGGCTCTGGGGAAGAAGGTTTGGCCACACTTGGTTCTGTGCTTGTTTTTCCTTCAAATGGGCTTGGCTATTGTGGAAGAAAAAGAAGTCACTGGGCACACAGGAAAGGCAAGGTCAAGGCAGGGCAATCAGTTCGGGTTCTAGGAAGGATTCCCCGACACTTCCTGTCAAGAAGACCGCCTCTGACAATGCTCTGCTGCTGCCACAGTCTACGTCTGAGACAACGCCTCTTGCCTTCCCCAAGCACTCCAAGCTGCTGGGCCCTTCCTTTCCCTGTACCTTTTCTACCTGGTCGCAGTATCTACTGCCCAGTACCCGTACCTTGGCAGCTGTGGGTGACAGCACCTTCTTCTTCTTCTTAATTTTGATGCCTGGGACAGGGGCTGAATTGAGCGCATCCAGAAAGCCCAGGCCCTCCATAGCTGCAAAAGAAAAAAAACATAAAATAGCGTCATCAGACCTCTTCATGAGCCTATTCTTACAAAGTCTGGGCAGAAAATTGGTCAATAGAGATGCTGCCTGAATGTTGGACACAATAAGCTCAAGGTGACCAGGAAGCGTATGTAGGAGGATTTGCACAAGAAATTCGTGTCATTCTTTCTTTCAAAGGCAGGCAAGCCACGGCTCTGGATATGAATCACAGCTCAGGTAAGCGACAAAGCCAGCCCCCACGAATGCGACAGCTGGGAGCACCCCAACCAGTCACTGAGTAGCAAGCCTCCCTAACTCCATCTCTCTAATCACTCCTAAGCCATCCTCTGAATGACTCCCATGGAGGGAATTTCTGAGGTACACACATTAAAGGACACCAAAGATGTCAAATGAAAATGGAGAGAAGTGTTTCATTCCCATGAAGAGTTGGCTCCCAATTAAAAGTACGTCCTCCCACTTTAGACTCACGCTGTGGTGGGATGATCTTCACTTTGATCTCTTTGGTGGCATTGGGTGTTGTGTTGAGTGGTTTGTATTTCTTCTCTGCCGGAGGGGCAGCATCTCCTGGGGCAGCTGCAGAACTGTGAGAAAGGGAACCGTCAGCACCTTCCTTCTCCCTCAGGGCCACAGACCCCTACCATTCAGAACCCAGAATGTGGTCTGTACCTCTGACGCTTGAGGGGGATGGGTTTAAGGTTGTACTTGTCAGAAACCACCACCGCACTGGCATTCTTCTTCACGGGCACCAGAGACGGGGTCTCCAGCTCCAGTCCTGAGGGAAAAGACACGGTGTTGGAGATGGACTTTCCCCTCTTAACCTTCATCAAGCCGTATAAACCCCCGTGATGCCTCACCCACTAGAGTTCCGTCTTCTACAGAGTTACGGCAGAAGTCTGTAGTCCCGGCTGTGTACCTACCCAGAGACCCTCCGGAGGCCAGAAGGCAGTCTTACCGGTGGAGCGGAACTTGGCGTGACTGGGCGCTGTGGTGCGGAGAGACTTGGGCTTCTCCCTCTTCTTTTCCGGGGCCTCCTCAGCCCGAGTCTCAGCCTTCACCTCAGTCACCGGTCGCTCAGGAGGGGTGGTTCGACTCTTTCCCTCTTCTTTCCGTTTCTTCTTATCTTTCTCTGTTGTGCAAAAAAAGAGAAACAAAGGATTTTATTTAGACAAAGAGAAAGACTGTCAGAAGTAAAAAGCAGGCTATGGGTATGGAAGGCCACAACCCAGTGGCAAAGAAAGAAAGAAATCCAAGGGATCAGGGCCAAAGAGCTTACCAGCAGGCTGGGTACTGCTCTGGGAGCGGATGACCGCCATCCAGTCACTGACAAGGACTGAGGCCAACTTCCGGAGTTCTGCAGGTAAGAGAAAGAGGAAATGCCTAAGTAATGTAACATACTGCATGGAGATTCAAGTCATAAAACTAGAATATGGCAGAATAAACCCATGCCTATGCCCTTCCCCTAACCACTTATTACAATAAAATCAGGAGAAAGGTGGGCAGAGTTCAAGCATCTGAAGGGCTATTAGATTTAAAAAGAAATTGTATTAGTCTACCTCGTCCTAAAGGGAAACTTAATGCAAAATTTCAAGGAGGCACATTTAGATCCTCTTAAAAAAGTATTTTCTAGGCAACCTTTTTTTCCTAGAATGCTGCTAGTGACAACAGCTTTTTAAAAAATCAATTAGATGTTGCAAGAGTGAAAAAAGAAATTGAAAAACAGACCAATTTAGGATGAATGAAATAGTTTATCTACAGAAAAAAGATGATCAGAGAATTTAAAGATAAAAAACAATTTATTTCTAAACACATGGGAGAAAAATTTGTTGCCCTTTCTTTCCTTCTGTACTTGGCAAATAACATCGATCTACAGGACCTCTTTCTGGGCCAGTGTTCCAACTATGGGCTCATTCAATGACGAGATTATGGCAGAACATCAAAACAAGTTTTCAAAATAGTCACAAACCCGGTAACTTCTATACTTAATGCAGAATGAACCCCAGTGCATCCCCAATGAAAAAATATAATATCCTAACATCTTTTGGGAGCAACTGATACTATGGTCCAGTGACACAGTTGATAAAGAATGTACAATTTCAGTATCTAAAGTCAGTACAGAATAATGAAGGCAGCATAATTAAGCTAGCTGAAAGAGGAACCAATACACCCTAACAGATAATCAAAAGATGGGCAATGATTTAACAGGATCTTTCTGTGTTATAGACCACCCTACAAAACTACTCTGAGATGTCACAAAAATAGTGAAGTGCTCATTATATAAAAGGATGGAAAGCCAGGGAATATTTTTCACTTAAACAACACAATGTGAGTTAAAACAAAATCAAGATCGTTTATCCTGGAAAATGTTCCCAGGGTTTTCTGCTCCAGCTAACGGAACTACAGCTAGGCCTGCTGAGGCCTGGATGCTCCCACCACACCAAAGCCATAGCCTCTTTCCAAAGGGACCAAATACATCATTGCCCACAAAGAGCAGGCCCATATTTTGATCAGGAGAGCAGCTCTGCTGCAAGACTGTTCACTTGTGGGAAACTAGTATCCTGTGCTCCTGGATTACACCTTGGGTATAAAATCTGGGGTGAACTCTTGGATGGATGTAAATCCTTTTCTTCTCTAAAGAAAAGCCAGGGACTTCCCTGGTGGCACAGTCGATAAAGAATCTGCCTGCCTATGCAGGGAACACAGGTTCGGTCCCAGGTCCGGAAGATTCCACAGGCTGCAGAGCAACTAGGTCTGTGCACCACAACTACCGAAGCCCACGCGCCCAGAACACGTGCTCCACAATGAAGAGTAGCCCCCGCTCACCGTAACTAGAGAAAGCCCCTGCACAGTAACGAACACCCAGCACCACCAAAATACATAAATGAATAAAATAAAAACACAAAAAAGAAAAGCCAGAACTGTATGACCCTTGCCAGGAGCTCCAAAACCCTTTGTCTTAGAAAAGGAAAGAATCTCTTGCCATCAAAGCTAAGACATACCCAAGGAGTCGCGATTCTGCCATGCCCTAACAGCAGGGTGTTTACTGGGAAGACTAGCATATATGTTGTTAGGAAAGGACAGGCCCTCACCTTCATCGTCACTCGACTTGCTCAGCTGCTTCACCAGTTTGGCTGTGTTGTTCTATCAAAGAAAGGGAGCAACAGGACGGTAAGTGACAGGAGGAAAAGCTGCCCCCTCAGAGCTCACCACCCCCAGCGACTCACGCACAGTCTCTCAACAGCCACTAACACTGCACACACTCTCTCTCTTATAAAGCCCTGGGAGACATATTCTTACTCTAAATCAACCCACTTAGGTAGGTTCAATCACTCCCATTTTACAGATGAAAGAACTGAGGCTTGGATATACACAGTGCCCCATGTCACACACCTATTAAAACAGACAGATTTGAACCAAATCTTGATTCTAAAGTCCCTACTTTTTTTTTTTTTTTTTTACCATTCTACCTCACAGGTCCAAGACTGCAGCCACATCAGAGTGGATGTGGGTTTTTCATCTGTTAGGCTAAACCAAAAAGGAAGAATCAGGATTCTAAAGACCGAAGGTACCTGCTTGAGATGGTCAACAGTGAGGGGCAGGTGCTGCAGGGTCAGCAGAATCTGCTGTAAGAGGGGAATGTTGTTGGTTGTCTTCGAATACGTCAGCCAATTGTTAAGAAGCTTGTAACCACCGACGTCAATAAACCTGCAGGCAGGCAGGAGGATCTGTGATGCCCTTCCTGGGCCTTGGGAGTACACCCCACCCTCCTTGTCCCCCATTAAAGACCGAAGAATCCCATGCCTCAGCACCCCACTTCTAATTACACCTCCCCATCCCAGTCACCCAGGTCCCCGCTTACTTGATCAGTACTTCCGGTGAACGGGTCTGCAGGAGAATGTTCAAGTATGTGCACCGACTCACCATCTTCCGTGCCTCCTTCATCAGGCTGTGTAAGAGGAAGCGCAGTCAGAAATGCAGGGCGTCTAATCTGCAGAAGTGCCCGGAGATTCCTGAGAACTCGGGACTCTGCTCCCGGGCTGGGGACCACACAGGCCCCCAGAAGCATGGGGTGGGTTAGGGGAGATGTGGAAACCCCTAGAAGGGTGGAACACAATGGAGGAGACGCACTGAAGTCTCCAATCCGGGGAGGCGGGTGTCCCTGCTTCCCTCACACACAGGACATGTCTGATGCTGCTTCCAGGTGAAAGTCTTTGCCTTCAACTACCATCTCTCAGGACTGACTCAGTCCTAAGTCACTTTCTCCTGGAAAACGTGAGGATTCCTGAGGGAAGACATAACCAAACCAAGACTCCTGTCACCTGGCTCCTCTGCTTCCTTCCTTCACTTGGGACTGTGGCTCTCCAAATATCCAGAGGCCATTAGGGCCAGGGGCCAACTTTACTATCACCAGTTCTAACATAATTGGATTTGAATCCTAGTCTACTGACTCCCACTCCTCAGAAACACACTTCACTATCTGCTTTAAGGATAGTCATATTCAGTTCAGTTGCTCAGTCATGTCCAACTCTTTGCGACCCCATGAATCGCAGCACGCCAGGCGTCCCTGTCCATCACCAACTCCCGGAGTTCACTCAGACTCACGTCCATCGAGTCAGTGATGCCATCCAGCCATCTCATCCTCTGTCGTCCCCTTCTCCTGCCCCCAATCCCTCCCAGCATCAGAGTCAACTCTTCACATGATGTGGCCAAAGTACTGGAGTTTCAGCTTCACCATCAGTCCTTCCAGTGAACACCCAGGACTGACTTCCTTTAGTCATATTACAACACACAATATCCCCTACTCACAACAAATTCAAAGGGTACAGACTCACCTGAAGATTTTCGAAATCCCATCCACACTCTTGACTTCCCCATCTCGGTTAAGGAAACTATCCAGGCCCTTGAGAAGCTCTTTGGGGTCTATGGGACCCGAACCCATGATCAAGGTTTTCTAAGAGGATAAAACAAACAGAGAATAAATGGGTGGCAAGGACAGCTCCAACTGCCTCTAATAAATTCCATCTCTACATTTGACAGATTAGCAGTGACTCATTATTCAATCTACATTCAACTATATTCACCATTACCCAGATAAGAAAAATCAACACAGACCATTGTTCCCACTAAGAAAACAGCCCTGGCAAGTGTTAACACTGACTGAAGGGATAATAATTAGACTGGAAGACTGAGGCAGCACCTGTCCTCTTGCTCCAAGTGACATCCTTCCTAGGATAGCTGAACTTCACAATGTGTAACAGGTAAGGTTCACGTTCCCAAAACACTCAACTCTCCAAGGCATTTTTGCTTATTATGTATGGTTTCTCCTTAGTTGTTAATGAATCTACCTTAAAACACACACATACACCGCCGCCCCCCCACCCCAAACTATTAGCTTGAGAATAACTGGGCCAATCATGGGTGTTGGGCTAAGTGTCTTTCATGAGTCAATTATTTTTTGTCTTAGCCCACAGGATAAGGTATGTTTCCATCAGTAGATAATCGTTCTAAGCTGTAGGTCAAAGAGAAGGAAATAAAACTTGAAAACTGATCCTCTCCCCAATGGGAGTTAGGGGTGGCTCCCAGAAATCAGACAACTGGAGGTAACGAAAATCAAGCAGATCCTCTTAAGCCCTGAAAAAACAGGTCTCTCATGAATCAAACACTGCACAAGTTTTTACTGTTTCAAAGTTAAGGGCAATATTACTTTGTGGTTTCAAAAGCAAAGAGGAGGCTCGGACTCCTAACTCCCCACCTAAATGAAACCACCACCCACTATCCCTCAGGAGGGCCTGAAATTAGAAACCATGAAGCCGAAAAGAACGGAGCAAATAGAAGCAAACGCTGGGGAAATGCCACTACATTTTCAGTAGCTACTTTAGACCAGGTTAGAAAAGGAGTTAATTAAAGGCTGAACACAGCTGTTTTGGGACAGAGAAGAGTAAAGCCATTTCTAGGCCAGAACCCAAGTTCAGGAGAGGCAATTTAGAATCAATATGGTTCTGATTAGGATTTTTATCCACAATGCCCCTTAACACTGGCTTCTGAGAGGCAGAAAAGGCACCTTAGTAATATCAACATCTGGGAAAGACGACACTGGGTAGGAAGGCAGCAAGGTGAAAACAGCCTCCTGCATTCAGTGCAAAGACAAAGACAGGAAACAGTGGCGTCCTACAAAGACAACTATGCTTTCTGCAGAAAGCAGGCTTCTTTTAAGATCACGTCAGTTAGTGATATTGAGTCTCAAGCTAAGAGAGAAAAACAATCGTAACAATCTCAACCTTTTACTCGTAACAATCTCAACCTTTTACTCTTCCCAACAAAAAAGTCAATAAATTGCTAAATTTCCAGGTCCTAACAACCTAGGCCAAGAAGAGGCAGAGGCGGGGGTTGGGGGTGGTGGTGGAGAGACTTGGTTCCCAAGACCAGAACCTGTGGGTTGAATACAAGGAGCGAAGAAGAAAGGTGAGCAAATCTGGGGTAACTGTGCTGTTGCTACTGCCCTGCAATCTCCACAAGGGCAGGTAGAACCTAAGGTCAGAGGAAAAAACATTCAAGTCCAATACCAGATAAACTAGAAGTCCACAGGCCAAACCCACTGAAGTATGGTGACTCTTACACACAGAGACACAGGGATAAAGGAATCTTCCCCAGGTAGTAAGGCACTATAAAGTGATATATAGACACAACAAAGGAATACATAAAACAGAGTTCTCATGTGCTAGAGCCTGGAAAAGCAAGAGTGACTTCCAAGTAATATATATCATTAAGTAACCAATGATATGCCATTTGACAAAAAGCTTTCCATGTAGCTTCACTTCAAACCAACACCCCCTAAACAGAGCTAGGCCCTCAGATTCAAAGCCAGAGCTGAATACACAGCACCTTGGAAAAGTCCCTTTTGCACCACCAGTTAGGCCAACAGACCCATTCACCCTACTTCCTTCACACACACATATACAAAACCTGTCACCTGAGCTCAAATGTTCCTTTGCTTAAGAAGGTGGGAGATTAGAGAACTTTCTTTCGAGAGAAACCAGTGAGCACACGGAAAAACTCTGTCCAGTGCCTTCTACTAGGAATGGGACCCAGGGACAACTTTTTAATTCCCAATTGTAACAAGCAAGAATAGAAGACAATAGCCAAGGAAAGCTAGAAAACAAAGCAGAAGAAAAGTTAAACATTCAATTTGCACTAGTTTTCCTATTATTTATATTCTGGAAATATAATTAAACTTAACTTTATCTCACAATCATGTGGCTTTAAAATCTAGGTGGATCTTCTCATGATGGTTTTTCTTCAGGCAGGACAGCTTTCACTCACTCAGAAGGACCCCAAGTGGCTTACAACCTAACTGCCTTATTTTGAAGTCAATACATTTATAAAGAAGGTCCAAGGCACTCAAGTGGAAAGGAAAGAGCCGAGAACTCTGGCACAGGCCTACTGCAGAAAAAGGCAAAGGAGCTGACCAGGAAAGGAGGGGCAGTGACCATGTGCCACAACATATCAAGATCCCGGAAGGAAAGCTTAAGGAAGTTTTCTGGCAACAAAAATAATCCAGGGCATGATATGTTTTGATTTCCTTGAAGGCAGAACATATAGGAGGGTGGCGGGCAAGCAACCTCTGGCATCATCTCTACTTTGTCCTAAACCTGGGCTCTCCTTTCAGAGAATGTTGCTGGCAGAGACATGCAGACACAAGGCACTGGGCAATGTTCTACCTTTCTTACCAGAGATAAAATTATGTCCAGAAGTGACACCAACTCCTGCCTCCAAAATAAATTTTACTGAAGAGTTATCAAATAAGGTGCAAAGTTACTCCATATCCATCGCCAATGAATCAGAACTGAATTGGTTCAGGACAAAAATTCTATGCAAATTTAAAATCACTATTCAAAGGAGGGAGTCCAAGTTCAACTTAAGAGGCCTCAGCACTTCTGGAAATGAAGGGCTTTGTAGCTTACATTCCCTGCTTCCTAAGGCATCTGATGCATTTCCTAGTCTGTCTCCACAGTGAACTAAATTATGTCTCAGGTGATTCGCAAGGTTGCACCTCTCAAGTAGAAAGTCCCTCCCCTTCAAAATCATTCTGGAAACCTGGTAGCCCCTGCCCTACTCCAAAGCCTTTTCAATAAAAGTGTAAATTCACTTCCCAACCCACAGAACAGGGTCCCAGGAGAGAACTCTGGCCACAAACTCTAATGATCAGGTTGTCCGACGTTCTCAGGATGGATGTGGGTCCCCTAGAAGAACTTTTTCCCATCTCCCACGTTAAGGCAGATCTTCTTTATTATAGTCCCCTGCTCACTAGAGATCAGGAACCCCAGTGGGTAGAATGTTCAGCTCCCAAGGTAGGTATGCTGCAGAGGCACATGGCAAACTGCTTAAAAGATAAAAAACTTGTGGTCAATAGGACATGTGGAAGAGTCCCTCCCACCAATCCAGACGTTGAGTCATTGAGAATCCATACCCAAAACATTAGCCCTATAGTCTCACCAAGTCAGCACAAAGCAGTTGTACAAAATTGCTTTCCAATTCTGCCTAGACCCTTCACAGCTTCAGGGAAGGACTTCAAAAAATGAAAACTGTATGTAGAGTCTGATTAAGATTTGACTTGGAAAAACTTGAGAGGAAGAAAGGTAAGAAAGGGACAAGACCCTTAATACCACCCTCAACTCGGGCATGGTTTTCAAACATGCACCTAATGCTACAGCACCGCACAAGCTGAAAAACGAGGACATCATTTTCCCACTGTTTTTAAGGAATTTTAGAGGGGAAGGAAAAAGAAATTCAAAAAAGGGTGGCTCTTTGGAAAAAAGAAATGAAGATTGTGAAATGTAATACCAGAAAGGTTTTGCTTACCAGAAACCGTAGCTTGAATCCCCCTGCCTTGAGCTTACACCTGCCGCCTCCTTTCCTAAAGATTCACTTCTCATCTTAGTACCAGTGTACAGGAAGGAGCTAAGCAACTGGAGAACTGGGACAGCACTGAACACAAAGAGCTCACCCCCAGACCCAAGGCGGGAATAAGGGCCATTTAGAAATCAGTCCTGAAGGACCCACTCTCCCCCCGATTTCCATTATACAAATCGACCACACGCAGGAGGCCCAAGGACGGACTCAGTCCTGAGCACAAACGGCACATTTCAGGGTCATCAGGCCCCAGCTGTTTACTCCTGTTAGTTTCACCATCTTTGTGTCTTCCCCCAGGATCCCCCAACACACACTCACACCCCCGCTAAAGCTTCCAGTCCTAAAATACAGCTGTTTGGGTTTCCACCCCAGGCAACTAAAGCAGGGAAAAACTTCCAAGCAGTAGTGATGAGAGAGGGTGAAAATAAAAGCAACAGGCTCGGGATCCTTATATACAAAAACTAGAGCTGCCCAAGGAGACAGCTTCAAGATCTAATTGCGACAAGCTTTTTTTCCTTTTAAGATAATGGTTACAGAAGGTTAAGGAACATAAGGAAAATGGCTTTTCCCGTCTAGCAGCAGCGTGCATGAGGAATCCCGAAGGCATCTGCTCGGGGGCGGGGTTTCGAGAGGGTGGAGAAAGGAGGAAGAAAGCTGATTACATCACCTTTCAGGGCGGCTCCTCCCCCTTGACCAAGTTTCTAGGGCGGCCCTAAGCTCTAGATGGCAAACGGGGAAGGAAAAACAAAGAAGCTGGGACGCCATTTTGTAATGGAGAAGACTCAAACTTAAAGCTATCCAGGCTCCGCCGGTAGCTCTTTACATTTAAAAAAACCACTTTTTTAGTAAAAAACAAAAAAGAAAAAAGCAGTCCATCCTGAATAGTCTGACCTATTTTGAATCAATAAGAGCTTTGTGAGAATACAGGCAATTAAAGTATTTAAAAGAACAATTTTCTGCGGGGAGGAACTGAATTTGCAATTGAGGTTCAACTTGCTACTAACGACCACCCACCGCCCCCCCCCCCAGCATCTTCCCTATAAAGGGAAACGGGGGGGGGGAGGACTTGGACCCCTCTCAACAAATAGGGTTGAGGTGGGAGGACAGGAGAAAAATGGGTCAAGACACAACCTGCGACGCCGCTTGGAAGACAAAGGACAAAGAAAGTCGCCATATTGAAGCAGGGAAGAAAAAAAAATTCCTTTTAACGACACAAATCTTTTAGATAGCATTCAATTGCACTAAATGGCTTGTAAAATTAATACTCCTGAATTCCACATTCCCCCAACCTTTCCACCCTCTAACTGTATTCCCCCGACCAGAAAGTATCAAGTTAAAATGTTACTTTTTCTTTTAAATAACCTATGCAATCTGCAACAATTACAAAACATTCTTTACCTCCCCAGCTATCAATCTAGTATGTATTGGCACTAAGATTATATTTTGCCCTGAATTAAGTGTCTTGCAATCTTTATTCCTAGATTGCCACCTAAATTAACCACACAAATATACCCCAAGCATATTACATTAAAATTGAGAGGAGTTAACAATCATTTTAAAAGATACCCAACTATTACTTCTCTCCGCCCATCTCCTTACCCTGCAATCTTTATGTACAGATTGCTTATTAATCTGGCAAATTGAAAAGCGCCCTGCTTGTCTCACACACAAAGAAGTGGGACTTCTGGGCCACAAGATCCACCATCTTTTGTATGTGAGCTCATTAACCCTTTTGAAGACTGCTAACGAGAGGAAGGTAACCATTCCTCCTTATAAAAAGCAAACACTTATAGCTTTGGCAGTCTGGAAATTGGCTGGATTACCAAGGGTTAACCATCAAAATCCTAACTCGCAGGCCCTCCCTCCACCCTCTCCTTGCCTGCGGCAGAGCAGGGAAGAGGTAGGTGGTTAAGGGAGAGAGAACACTGTTTTAGACCCAACGGCCCTTTTTAATGGAGATTAAGTGACCGGATCGGTCCTTCTCCAGTTCTCTATTTGTTCTATGGTCTCATTTCTTCCTCTCATTATTTTTGGTTTCACAACGGGAAACGTTGATTTCTTGTTGCAAGGCTGGTTTTTGAAAATTCGACACTTACTATCCAATTTTTTTGCGACGTCAGCACCTCGGGCTCAGGGGGGGAGGGGATTAAAATTTTGGAGAAAAAAATTAAACAACCAACCAGGACCCAAAACTCAATTATTTGGGGGGCCTCATTGGATCAAAAAATCTCTTTAGAAAAAATAAAGGCCAACTCAGTATTCATTTCCCCCCCACCCAACTCCATTTAGGGAGGGGGGTCGTAGAAAAAAAGTTCTGAGTGGATTAAAAAAAAGTAAACGCTGGATGAGTGGACTTGGGTGAGTTTGGGAAGGGTGGGTGGTTGATTATTTTTGAAGTTATGTGGTGACGGTCCTTCGGCCACAGATTTCAAGTCCCAGGCAGCGTGGGCTGGTGGGGTGGGCAAGATAGGTGGGAAGGGGCAGAAGACACAAGTGGTTGGGCTGGTGGCTGCTCTTTTCCCTTTCCCCCCTCTCTCTGGATCCTTTCAAGGGCTTAGATGTTGCTGCGGCTTGTTTCTTTTCTCCTGGTGGCCGGCCTGTCTTTCTCCGAGAAAATTCAAACCTGGGATAAAAGGAACACAAGGGAGAAAGATGTAATCAGTACGGGCTGCTATTAAAACACCCAAAAGTACCATTTTTGTTGTCCCCAAACACTTCCATGTCCCACCCCGAATACAGCCGCTTAATACGAATCATGGCTCTCAACTCAGCCCGCGTTTGACCCGTTCCCCAGGCCAACTCTCCGAGCAAAATTTTACCCACCAACCGACAAAATAGCAACACTTACCTCTAAACGAACCCCAGAATGGCGGCTGCCCGCTCGGGCGGAGTCTTTTATACGAGGACACCGCCCAACGCGCCCAAACGTGCTAGTGAAACGCCCCCTTCGCGAGACAATTTGCGCGAGGCGTGAATTCATTGGTCAACCAGGTAAACCACTCACCAGCTGATTGGATATCCGGCCTTAACCTTCGCTCAGCCCCTTCCCCCGGGCACCTTCTTCCGCCTCCTTCCTTGGTTGGGGGTGGGGGCCCTAACGCGTGCGCGTGACCAAGCAGCCTAGTACCTCCCTTTCCTCTGCTTCCACCACTTCCGCCCTCGAGAACATTTCTCAACAAGGGTTGGTAGAATCGGCCCGGCGCATGCGCAATGAAAGGATCAGGGTCAAAAGCGACTTCAAAATTGCTTAAAACACAGACTCTAAGAATGAGAGTGAAAAGTCATAGTGACTGGTCCAGCAAAAACGCAATTTTAAGGCCGAATTCGATTGTGACGCAGTTGAAATTGCCCTCTCCCTACGCCCGCCCCTCACGCTTCCGTCCTGACGCAGACGCGCGTCCGCCTTCCGCACTGCGGGGTCGTCCTTGGCCCCACCCTACTCTGGTTCCTGGAACATGCGCAGTCTCGTTTGCGGACTTGCCTGGTTTGCGGGTACGTCAAGATGGCTGCCTCCATATTGAACGTGTTGCTGAGGCGCCTTCCTAACATTTCGCCCTTCAGAGGTGCCTACGGAGTTCAGGTAACTCCTTGGGGCACATTTTGTACAACCTCAGATTTGGTTGTACTTTCTCTAGGTCGTCGCTCCACTGCCAGGGATCCTGGAGCGGAGAGCTTCCCAAGTGCTTGTACATTGGCTGTCAAGGAAACGCTCTGCTTCCCCCATCCTCCCCCTTCCCCTCTCATTCCTCAGCACAGCGCGTTTTCTAATCTCGAGACAAGGGTAAAGAGCCAGGGTTGGATGTCATTCTCTTCCCAGCTTTCCATCTCGGCCGGATATTTAGGCGATGGAATGTGGACCCCTTGGCCAAACACAAACCAATTGTTAACTGTATGGTGGTGTCTAAATCTTTGATGCCCAAGGGTGTCGTTGGGTTTTGAGGGACACTAACTACTACCAGCCCGGCTATCGCTCAATAAAGCCAGAATACATTCTCACGACCAGGGGACCAGTTTCTCGGCTCTTTATCTCACTAAATCAGTTTCTTCCTAAAGCATACATGGGAGCATAACTACTTTGGATGGAGGTTTCCCCTCAGTCACACGTACTCACCACCCTGGAGATTCTTGATGGGGCAGCGTGATATTGGAAGGCTTGCCCATCTGCCACTCCCTAAAGTGAGACTGAAGAGTGATGAGAGGGGCTACCACAGAGTTAATTATAGACTTGGTAGCTTGGGACATAGCGTTAGGACTCACGTTTGTTCTGCCATATGGAATGTTGACCATCAACTTTTTATAAGACCGGGCAACTCAGTGATTCAGGATTCAGTTGAGTTGGGAGACTCACCTGTCCTTTACATCCTTTTCGTAGCACACATCTTGACTCCAAGAAGATAGACATTCTCCCTTTTTTCTCCATTACACTGAGTTCATCTCAGGAAGCACAGAAACCTTATGTGTGCCAGGTTTTTGAGTTGTATTTTCAAATACATTTGCTTCCCAGTCACCTATCCTAGTTATCTTCTAATGTTACCTTTTCTTGCAAGATCCAGCTGGAGGCAGGGATACCGGTTGTTGATGGTGTAGATTTAATAAACCAGTCAGTTCTTGTGCTTGAACTCAGTGTCTCGTTTTCCCTCTGTTGTTCAGTCGTTCAGTTGTGTCTGACTCTGCGACACCATGGACTGTAGCACACCAGGCTTCGCTTCGCTCTCCTTCACTGTCTCCTGGAGCTTGCTCAAACCTATATCCATTGAGTTGGTGATGCCATCCAACCATTTCTGCTCTGCCCCTCCTTTAATAGGTTCCCCTCTGTTGCTGACGGTGTAAGTTTAATAAACCAATCATGTTGTGTCCTTGAACTCTTGTCTCATTTTCTCTCTGCCCCTTCTTTTATAGGTTCCCCTCCAGACTCTTTGCACCAAAGCCCCCCCTGAGGATGATTCTCTGCCCCCAATTCCTGTTTCCCCTTATGAGGATGAACCCTGGAAATACCTGGACTCGGAAGGTACTTGTTTATTTTTTTAATATTTATTACTTATTTGGCTGTGCCAGGTCGTGGCTGCAGCATGTGGGATCTAGTTCCCTGACCAGCAATCCAACCCAGGCCCCCTGCATTGGGAATGCATGATCTTAACCACTTGCCTAGACCACCAGGGAAGTCCCTAGAAGGTACCTCTAAATGGACAAGAGGCGCGTCAAGTGAGGTCTGAAATAAGTGGACAGAGACAGCTCACCACCATCACCCAGGAGTAGCTTGTATGGTCTTTTCATTTCAGAATACCACAACCGCTATGGTTCTCGCCCTGTCTGGGCTGACTACCGTCGAAACCACAAAGGTGGAATACCCCCACAGCGGACTCGAAAGATGTGTATCGTGAGTTTCTGAGGATGGCACATGGATGGGATGTGGAGTGGGGCTGAAGGCCATAGTGACAGAGGCAGCAGTACGTTCTCTGACAGGGCTTTGAACGTCTTCACCTGCCTGTTACTTTTCTCTACAGCGTGGAAATAAAGTTGCTGGGAACCCCTGCCCCATCTGCCGGGATCAGAAGCTGCATGTCGACTTTAGGGTAAGGAGAATTTTGTCTTCAGTATAAAAACTTAAAGCCTCTTTGCAGTACTAAAAGAGATTACCTTAGGTGCCCCATTCTTCATATCCTGGGCCCCTACAATCCATTTTGCATTGACTTTCTGGCAATGTGAAAACGTTACTCTTTTCAGCTTTTAGTATTTACTTACTGATGGCTGTGTTGGGTCTTAGCGGCAGCACATGGGCTCTTCACTGTGGCGAGGGCGTCTCTCTACTGGAGACAAATGGACTTAGTTGCCCCGAGGCATGTGGTATCTTAGATTAAACCCTAGTCCCCTTCTTCGGAAGGTAGATTCTTAACCACTGGACCACCAGAGAAGTCCCTCCTTCCAGACTTTTGCCTTCTACTGTGGGTTATATATAAAAGATTCATCTCTTACTTATGAAGTTTACAGTCTAAATCGGCAAGAGAAATGCTCACTTCTAATGAGAGGGAAATGCCCAAAGTTTCATTTGTATCAATCAGTTACTTCCAGATAGATTGGACTAGTTTTTTCCTGAGATTTTCTTTATTTTGTTGTCATTGATGTTTGATTGCATGTTAAGACTTGGGCCGGGAGGGCAGATACACGAAACAGTGTCTAATCTAGTTATTAAAAAAAAACAAAACCTTCATTGTGAGGAGGAGAGGACTTGTTTCTTGAAGGATTCAGAAACTATAAAGATGACAGTGGAAATGTGCCCTTCTGCATTTGCAGTATTAGAAGATGGTAGAGCAGAAACTGGCTGGTCATCAGGGAAGTTGGAGGGCATTCATATGTCAGTCAGCAGAGGCAAGTATCTGATTGCTTCCAGGCTTTTTCTAATACAGGTTGTAGAGGAGTCAAGGAGATACTTGTCAATTTCAGCTGTGTATTACTAGTTACCAAAAAAGGCTGTAATCATTTGATACAATTTATAAGAAGTTACATGACTAAGGGAGAGAGAAAGGTTACAGATGGAACAGGGCAGATGAGACCGCCTGCCATTGCACTCTGCCAGTATATCTGCTTTTCCTTTGGGAGTCTCATCACCTGTGATTAATTGCTGGCTGGGAGTCATTCTAACTATTAAATCTTTAAAATTGATCTTTACAAATATATACATTACATATAATATACCTTCATATAAATTAGTCACTTACAAACATATAACACATACTGCATTTTCTGGGTGATTTCAAGGGTTTGCCACCCCGCTGTCCCTAATTTGTTGCATGAAGAGCTGACTTTTGAACCTGACCCCTGCAAAAGAGAATTCTTTGTGAGTCTCAGTGACAGAATGTAGGATGTGCCTGTGAAATGGTTAAGAGGCCAGGAAAGAGGAAAAGTTTGCAAGAAAATGTGTTCAGTAAAGGGATGGGGCTGAAACTGGGACATGGTGATTAACCTCTAACCATTTTGCTGACTTCCCTTTCCTCTCTCTTTGTTTTTCCACCACTTTTCTCTACAGAACGTGAAGCTCTTGAAACAGTTTGTCTGTGCCCACACGGGTATCATCTTCCATGCTCCGTATACAGGTGAGCCCATCATCCCCATCACCACCAGAATAGCTTTTTCTTACAGCACCTCTTATATTTATTAAGACAGACAACAGGTATTTCTTTGATGGCTCCTACTAATGGCATAAAAAGTGGGATGGAACCTTTTGGAAATCTTGATCTAATGGGAATAGTCATATGCTGAATAAATTACACGTGGACAAAAGATCCAGATGAGTACTGATATAAGCAAACTATCTAAATGGAGCTCTTAAAAGATAAATGGTGCTGATTGTTTCTTTTCTCTAGGGTCTCTTCACATTTCTGGAAGGCTTTCTCATAAATTGACTGTTCTTTAATGTGATTGACAGTTCAGTTAGATTTCCCAAATTTGGTGTAAACTCAGCAATTCAAGATTACGTCTGTTTATTCCCTAACTACAACCACAGGCCACATGAGCTCACTCTCATGTCCATTTATTTTCATACTGTTTACAACTGCTTCCAGTCTGCAATGGCAGAATTGAGCTGAGACAGATGATAATATATGCCTAAAATATATGCCACAGTGCCTCTGGTGTATGGCCCTGTACAGAAGCAGTTTGCCAACCTCTGTTCCAAAGCAAGATAAATTTGCAAAGAATAATCAGAATCCTCCCTTTTAGAGGGTGATAGCCTGGTCAGTGGAGTTTGGTTTTTCAAGAAGTTGGTTTTTTTTTCCTTTGGGCTGCACGTGCAGCTTGTGGGATTTTAGTTCTCTGACCAAGGGTCAAACCCAAGCCCTCAGCAGTGAGAACAAGGAGCCTTAACCACTAGAGCCCCAGGAAATTCCCAGGGAATTTTAAGAAGAATTTTATAGTCAAGCTGTAAAAGGCTGACGGAACTATTTTGCCGCTTTCTCAGATAATCTTCCCCAGATCTGAAATCCTTTCTTCCTTTATTGACTCTTTCTGGGTGGATTGTCCAAGTCAGCCCTTTAACCACACTTTCCTTTTCTTTTTAATATTTATTTTTATTTATTCATTGGGTTGCGCCAGGTCTTAGATGTGGCACACAGGATCCTTGAACTTCTAGTTGTGGCACGTGGGATCTATAGTTGCAGCATGCAGACTCTTAGTTTTGGCATGTGGGATCTAGTTCCCTGAACAGGGATTGAACCCAGGTCCCCCGCATTGGGAGTGGGAGTCTTAGCCACTGGACCACCAGGGAAGTCCCAGCACACTTGCCTTTTGAATGGTGTTCTGCTCCCTGTCTTGAAGCCTTTACCATTAGATGGCTTCTCTGTACTGGCCAGACCCTCCTAAGTCTTCATCCTGGTTCTCAGAGAACATTCTTGCCACTGAGCAGAAGGGGAAACCGAGGCTCATGGAGAGGTCAGGGGAATGGGGTCATTAGGTAGAGCTGGTCTTCCGTAACTAGCCCTCAATCACCATAAGGAAACAGGTGTGTTATTTACTGTGCCTTATATCAAATGACCTGTGAGTTACCTTTTTTCTCCCCACAGGGGTCTGTATGAAGCAACACAAGAAGTTGACCCAGGCTATCCAGAAAGCCAGGGATCATGGTGAGCATGAGAAGGGGCACAGGGCAGTTTTCTTAGGCATAAGGATAGTGACTTAGGGCTGGAGAGTGGATATAAATCCTCCCAGCTATCTGAGAAGTAGCACCCAACATGTTCTTCTTAAGAGTCTCTCCTTTCATCATTCCACTGTCCTTTAGTTTCCTCTCCTGAGTCTCTTACCTGTCATTGCCCTGTCCCTTTGTTCTTTCTCTGCCTTCTTATTTTGTAACTTGGTCCCAGTGCCATGGCTAGATCTTAAGAGCTTTGTATAAATTTTTGACCCTGGGCTCCATGACACTTTTACACAAGTTAGGAAGAGGTAGCCCTCTGTTAGGGCAGATGCAGCTTCCTCACCCTGGCACAGGACTGCACAGCTTGGCAGGCAAGAGCCCAGGCAGCACATCAGCCCACACTTGCCCCCTTGGCCAGTAGCCTTTGGGTGGCACACCACATGCATAAATGTACCCAGTGGCTCTGATTGGTCCCTTCCTCCTTTTATAGGTGATTTTCCTTATTACCTTTGTTAATCTGAATTACCCCTTTCCTCTCTCCTGGCTTTCTCTCTTATTTTTAACCCCCTAGGTCTCCTCAGTTACCACATTCCCCAAGTTGAACCTCGGGACCTTGACTTCAGTACATCTCATGGAGCTGTGAGTGCTACTCCACCAGCCCCCAGTCTGGTTTCTGGTGACCCCTGGTATCCATGGTACAGCTGGAAACAGCCACCAGAGAGAGAGCTGTCCCGCCTTCGCCGGCTCTACCAGGGCCATCTTCGAGAAGAAAGTGGCCCTCCACCTGAGTCGATGCCCAAGGTGCCGCTCACGGCCCCCACTGAAGCCACCTCCACTGAGCAGGCGGGCCCCCAGAGTGCTCTGTAGGTGTAGACTGGGACGGGACCGGCGGGTCTCCTACACAACACTCATCCTGAAGAGGTGTGCCTACTTTGTGGCCAGTAGCAAGCTCAATCACCAGAGATTGTTGGTGAAAGGGATGAATACACATGAGGCTGAGGGAAGGTGGTACAGATTTGTATGGGAAACCTCAGTCCCTGCTGTTGTAAATAGATGGGTTACACATTCAGTTACTATTTCAGACTTGTGCCAGCTGCATTTTCCCACAATAAAGCTGTATCCTGTCTCTGGACTGAATTTCAAATGAATGAATGCTATGGTGGGGGTTGGGGTTGCTGAGGGATTGGGCAGTGGGTGCTGCTGTGGGGAGAGGGGTGGTCAGGTTTGAGCCAACCCTGCCGGTGGGCTCTTGGGACCAGAAGCCACTTGAAATGAGCAGTTGTACCATTCTCTCTTGATCACTTGTGGCCCCCTATGCCGGAAGCACAGTCTTCTCACTATTCCCAGCTGTTCACTGAGGGGCTGAAAGGTTTGGAGAATGAGACACTAGGCCCCAAAAATGGGTTGCTATGGCGCCCGCTGCCGTGGGAGGTGAGGATGAGCTGAGTGCTGTTGCTAAGTGACAGCTGGTCTGGCAAGAAGATTGGGGTCTCCGGGGCCAGCTGCTGCGATACAAGCGGGTGGTGGAGGAGGGGAGCGCGGGGAGGGGCGGTCCCCTGGGGACCTGCAGGCATGGCAGGGGAAATACAGATTGCGGTGGGAGGGGCGGAAGTGACGTCGCGCGGGGCGGGTCCGACCGCGCACAATGGGCCATGGAGTTCCCGTTCGATGTGGATGCGCTGCTCCCGGAGCGGATCACGGTGCTGGACCAGCACCTAAGGCCCCCGGCCCGCCGACCCGGAACCACAACGCCGGCCCGGTGACATCTCAAATCTTCCCTACGGCCCTTCTCTCCCGGTTCCACTTGGAACCTGGTCCAGGCACCACGCCCCCTTCTCGCGTTGACTAGTGACCGCTCCTTTTGATGTCCAGGCTCGCCTTTTTGGTGACCTTTGACCCTAGACCTTGTGGGGTTGATCGGGGCTTGAATCTACCACCTTTCACCGCTTGGCCCAATGCATGGTCGCAACCGAAGGATATGGTTGACCTGCCCTTCCTGCTTCCCCACAGTAATTTTAATGGAGAAGGGAGTGTACCACCCTGAAAGGAGGTGTGGCAAAAGTTTGGGTTTCAGAGTAGGGTGGGAAATCGGATTGGAAGACTCCAAGATAGAGGGAGGGCGTGAAGTACTGACCTGGGTTTATGGCCTAAGTTCCCAGGGAGTGATTGCCCAGAACCCTTTAACTCAGTGACTATCTGACTCTTCATCTCTCTTTCTGTAGTGTTGATCTGCAGCAACAAATTATGACCATTGTAGATGAGCTGGGCAAGGCCTCTGCTAAGGTACTGGGGAGTCTACATATGGTAAAGGGGAGGCCTCTGGGGACAGCTGGTAAGGGAGGCAGGGGTCCTTTGGAAGGGACTTGTGGAAAGTGTGTCTTAAAATTCCTGGCAGGCCCAGCATCTTCCTGCTCCCATAACCAGTGCATCCAGGATGCAGAGTAATCGCCACGTTATGTATATACTCAAAGATACTTCAGCTCGACCGTGAGTGTCAAGTGCTCTTCCATCCTGTGCTTAATTCCTTCCTCCTCCAGCCCCTTTCCCTGTTTTGATTCTACCTCTTCCAAATAGGTGCTCACTATAGCTTGTTATTTTCTTCATCCTACAGGGCTGGAAAAGGAGCCATTGTTGGCTTTCTTAAAGTTGGATATAAGAAACTCTTTGTACTGGTGAGTGTCATTGGAGACTGAAAATCCATATGCCTTGGCTCCTGAGAACAGAAGCGCTGGAGGTTGGAAGGTGGAAGTAATGTTTGAGTCCTAGAAGATCTTTTTAAGTTAAAAATTAGTATTGGCTGCTCTGGATCTTCATTGAGGTGCATGCTTTTTGTTGCAATGCAGGGGCTTCTACTATTTGTGGGGCATGGGCTTTTCTTATAGCTCTAGAACAGAGTTGTGTTGCATGGGCTTAGTTGCCCTGCAGCATGTAGGATCCTAGTTCCCTGACTGGGGATGAAACCTGCGTCCCCTGCATTAGAAATCGGATTCTTAACCACTGGACCGCCAGAGAAGTCCCTAGAAAATCTTTGTTGTTCTTTTACCTCCTAGGATGATCGTGAGGCTCACAATGAGGTAGAACCGCTTTGCATCTTGGACTTTTACATCCATGAGTCACTTCAACGCCACGGCCACGGACGAGAACTCTTCCAGCATATGTTGCAGGTATTGCTTATCTCTTTGCCAGCTCTTCCCAGAGGCCTTCAGTCCTCCCAGAGGCCCTGCCTCCCATCCTCCCACCCCCACCATGTTCCCATATCCTTCCCAGGATTCCTGTTGGCCTGCTTTCCCCACACCTTCTCCTACCCTCAGTCTCTTATTCCCTGCAGAAGGAGCGAGTTGAACCACACCAACTGGCCATTGACAGACCCTCCCAGAAGCTGCTAAAGTTCCTGAATAAACACTACAACCTGGAGACCACTGTCCCACAGGTTAGAAGTTTCAGAGAATAGATCCCTACTGAGCGTTCCCACTCAATTTACCTAGTCTTTGGGGGGCAAAGAAGAGGGACCTTCCAAGCAGTCCCTACTCCCCATTGTATGCTGCTGCTAAGTCGCTTCAGTCGTGTCCGACTCTGTGCGACCCCATAGACGGCAGCCCACCGTCCCTGGGATTCTCCAGGCAAGAACACTGGAGTGGGTTGCCATTTCTTTCTCCAATGCATGAAAGTGAAAAGTGAAAATGCAGTCGCTCAGTCGTGCCCGACTCTTAGCGACCCCATGGACTGCAGCCTACCAGGCTCCTCTGCCCATGGGATTTTCCAGGCAAGAGTACTGGAGTGGGGTGCCATTGCCTTCTCTGCCCCATTGTATAGGACTTCCTTTATACAGCTAAGTTCAGGGGCGGGATCGGGGGATACCATCTCTCATCCTGGAGCTGTTTCATTATCATCTCATCTATTTTTGTTCTTCATCCTGGACTGTTGAGTACACCTAAAAGCATGTTTATACCCCAAACATAAGTCAGTTCATTTTCATCTCTTCATTTTCACATAGGCCATTACTTAGTCAATCAAGATTTAATTTAGGGAGGTGGGAGGGGGGTTCATGTTTGGGAACACATGTAAGAATTAAAGATTTTAAAATTAAAAAAATAAAAAACTAAAAAAAAAAAAGAAAAAACAAACAAAAAAAGGTTATACATATAAAAAAAAATAAAGAGATAGCCTAAAAAAGAAAAAAGATTTAATTTAGTAAGGGCTCAGAATAATGTACATTCCCTGTCTCCAGAGAGATTTGGTTTATTTGGGGGGAAGGTGGTTTGTAAGTAGATGCAATATAATGTTGCTAATACTGTCTGTCCATTCAGCATATATTTATTGAGCACCCAGCAATATTCTGGGATTTAGGAATACTTCATTCAATAAAACAGAAAAAAGTCTCGGTTCTTACAGAGCTTATATTCTAGTTGGGGAGACAGACATAATAAATAAGTAGATACTCTTGTCGATAAGCACTCTAGGAAAACAAGAGCAAGTAAGAAGGTGTGGGAATGCCCTGGTGAGGATGGGAATGTGTGGAATTGCAAGTTTAAATGGGATAAGCAGGAAAGGCCTCACTGAGAAAGTGTCACTTGAGCAGTAACTTAAAGAGGTGAGACTATGAGCCATTAATACCTGGAGGGGGAGCATCCCACACAGAGGAAATAGTGTGAAGGCCATGAGGTGGAGTGGGCCTATAAATTTGGCTGGTGTGGCTAGAGCAGTGTGAGTGAGTGGGGAGTGTTGTAGAAGAGATAAGAGCAGTAACAGGGAAGGAAGGACACGGGGCCCTGTAGGTTATTGCAAAAACTTTGGCTTTTACTCTTAGTGAAAAAAGGAGAGCCATCATAGGGGTTTGAGCAGAGGGGGAATATGATAGGACTTACTTTAATATTCATTTGGCTGTGCTGGGTCTCCGTCAAGGATGTGGGGTCTTTAGCTGTGGCATCCGGGGTCTTTTATTTGTGGCACATGGGATCTAGCTCCCTACCAGGAATTGAACCCAGGCCCCCTGCCCTGGGAATGTGGAATCTTAGTTACTGGACTCCAGGGAAGTCCCTAATGGGATGTACTTTAAACCAGAGCACTTTGCTTGTTGAGAATGTGCAGTAGAGAAGTGAAAGTGCAAGCAGATTAAGAAGCAACAATCCTGATGATAAATGGTGGTGGCTCAGACCAAGATGGTGGCAGTGGAGGTGGGAAGGAGTGGTCAGATTTTAGGTATTCTGAAGTTAAAGCACATAAGGTTTCTTGATTGATTGTGGAGAAAAAAGAGAGGGAGTTAAGGGTGATCCCAAAGTTGTTGGCCTGAGCACTTGGAAGGATGAAATTGCGTCAACTGAGATGGAAGGAAGAGCAGCTTTGGAGGGGGGAAATAGTAGGAGTCCACCTTGAATAGGTTAACTGGAGATGTCTGTGGTGAGTTCAGGTTCAGTACACAGTTGGTTGCTCCCATAGTGTTGGGAGAAGAGGTTTCAGGTGGAGAGTTTTCAGCACCTGTAGGATACTTGAAAGCAGCGAGACAGGATGAGAATCACCATGGAGTGAGTTACCGATCCAAGAACTTGAGCCCTCAGGCACTCTTGGAAAGTCTGGGAGGAGAAGTAGCAGCAAATGTAGCCCAAAAGTGACTAGCGGAGTAGATGCAAAATTAGAAGTGACCTGGAAGGCCAGTGAAGAAACTGTTTGCAGAAAGAAGGAATAGCCTACTGAGTGAGATGCTGCTGATCCATGAGGTAAGAAGAGGTCTGAGAAGTGACCATTGGATTTAGCTGCTTGAGGCCACTGGTGATCTTGACAGGCAGTTTCAGCTCAGTGGTGGGTGGAAGCCTGGATGAAGTGAGTTTAGGTCACAGCGGTCCTCAACCTTTTTGGCACCAGGGACTGGCTTCGTGGAAGATAATTTTTGCATGGACCCAGTGGAGGTGGGGGAAGGGGGGAGTGGTTTCGGGATTTTTCATACGCGTTACATTGATTATGCTGCCGCTGATCTCACAGGAGGCGGAGCTCTGGCAGTAATGGGAGCAATGAAGAGTAGTATAAACACAGATGAAGCTTCGGCTCGCCTGCCACCGCTCACCTGATATGTGGCTGGGTTCCTAGCAGGCCATGGACCTGCTGTGTGGCCCAGGGGCTGGGGACCCCTGGTTTAAGAGATTAAGAAGCTCAGTACTGGAGACAGCAAGAATAGGTAACTCTTAAATCCTGGTTTAAGGTCAACAGAGATAGAGCAAGAGCTCAAGAGGGCTGTGGATCAAAAGAGTTGATTCTTCTTAGCTGCATAAGAACAAACAGCATAAGAATGACTCAAAATTTGATGATGTCAGAGAAAGTGGGAAGAACTGAGAAAATCAAGAGATCTGCTGAGGCAGTGTTGCTGAGTGGGCTTGGGATTGGGTTGACAAGCGAGCCTTGCATAGGAGCACAGACAGTTAATCCATTGTAATGTGATTCATTCATGTGCTTACAGAGGAAGCATAAAGTGAGTGCTTACTTGGGTAAAGGAAGACTTGACTTAATCTTGAAAAGTGTTTGTCAGGGGGACAGAAGTGGACAGGCTAAAGTGCTTTTCATGCAGGAAGAAACATGAGCAAAGTCAGAGAGGTATTAATATACTTTTCAGGGCACTGCAAGCAGTTTTTTGTTTGGCTGGAGTGCTGGGCATATGCTTGTTGGAGGAGAATAATGTCATGGTAGACATTACAGCAGGGTCAAGGCAGGAGATAGACAGGGTCTGCTTAGAACGTGCAGGACATCATTTCTCCATTAAGAGGCAGCAGAGAGCAACAGAAGGAACATAGTATCAGTATCTGGCATCAAATGTATTACCCAAGTAACATGTAAGAGCAGGGCACTGTAGAGTGTATGCATGTTAAGTCGCTTCAGTCATGTCCGACTCTGTGTGACCCCATAGATGGCAGCCCACAGGATTCTCTAGGCAAGAATACTGGAGTGGGTTGCCATTTCCTTCTCCAATGGAGTGTATAGATATAGACAGACAGACAGACAGACAGACAGATAGATAGATAGATAGATAGATAGATAGTATAACAACTAATGTTTCATGAGCTCTGTGTGGTATCTACATTGCATTATCTCTGTTGATCCTTGTACATTTCTTTGAGGTAGTTCTTATTGACCCCATTTTGGGTTTATGTAGATTAGGGACTTGACCAAGTGTGCACAGCTAATGTTAGAGTTTGAATTTGAACCCATAGCCCACTCTGATGACTACACTGTATTCCTGACCGACATGCCTCAGCTAGAATCAGGAGTCTGGGGTTTGAGTCCCAGTTCTCCCCTGTGTAGCTACTTAGCTTTGGGCCAGCCATGCCTCCAAGCATGTATATTTCTAGTTTTCTTGGGTATATACCTAAGAGTATGTAACAGTAGAATTCCTGGGTCATGTGGTTAATCCAGTGTTTAACTTTTTCAGGAACTGAGAAACTTTTTCCACAGTGAATGCAGCATTTTACATCCCCATCAGCAATGCATGGTAGCTCTAGTGCCTTGACATCCTCACCAAAATGTGTTATTTTTTTTTATAATAGCCATAATAATGGCTGTGAAGTTTCTCTTTGTGGCTTTGATTTGCGTTTCCCTTTTGACTAATGATGTTGAGCATCTTTTCAAGTGCCTGCTGGCCATTTGCATGTCTTCTCTGAGAAATGTTCAAGTCCTATGCCCCTTTTTAAATTGTGTTTGTTGCCTGTTTGTTCATGGGTTGGAAGAGTTCCTTATGTTCTAGACACAACACCCTTATTAGATATGATTTGCAAATATTTCCTCCTGTTTATGGGGTTTCATTTTCTTAATAGGAAATCAATGTCCCATTTAAGAAATACACCATTTATTTCTTAAACAATGTCCGAAGTAATCAAGATTTTCCTTCTAAGAGCTTCATAGTGTTAGCTCTTACATTTAGGTCTTTGATCCATTTTTTTCTTCTTCTGTTTTCTTTTTCTTTCTTTGGCCACACACTTTTCTTTTCTTTGGCACACAGAACTTCCCTAACCAAGGATCGAACCCATGCCCCCTAAAGTGGAAGTGCAGTGTCTTAACCACTGGACCACCAGGGAACCCCCTTTAATCCATTTGTAGTTATTTTTTGATCCAAATTCAGTATCTTCCATGTAGATATTCAGTTGTCCAAACACCAGTTGTTGAAGAGGCTATACTTTCCCTTTTGAAAGGTCTTTCACTTTTATTGAAAATCAGTTGACTGTTTCTGGACTCTGTTCATTCCAAGGGTCTGTTTGTCTATCCTGTGTTTCTACCACTGTTTTGACTACCATAGCTTTGGAGTAAGCTTTGAACTTAGGAAGTGTGAGTCCTCCCCAAAGTATTATTCCTTTGTTAATCCTGAAGATTATTTTGGCTATTTGAGGTCCTCTGCAGTCCAGCTTTAGGGTCAGCTTGTCAGGTCCTGAAATTCTGACTGAGTCTCTCAACAAGGACAGGAAAGCTGGCTTTTGTTCCTGCTGTGGTTTTTCTAGCTCAGGGTTCTATACTCAAGTATGTGCTGAGTAGCTGAATGGACAACTATTATTTCTCTCGTTTCTTCTTACAGGTGAACAACTTTGTGATCTTCGAAGGCTTCTTTGCCCATCAGCATCGTAAGTTTTCTCACCTGTGTGTGTTGGTCAAGCAGTCGGGGTGAGGGGAAGGAAAGAGGTGAATTCTTGGTCCCCCCTGGCCCCCTCACTGAGGGGCACCGCCGCTTCCTTCCTCACAGGGCCCCCTGCTACCTCCCTGAGGGCAACTCGACACTCTCGTGCTGCCGCGCTCGATCCTATGCCCGCTGGTAAAGCTGCACTGAATGGGTGGATCTGTAGTGCTGTGATGGCTAGTCACCCTGGAGGCCACCAGGAGCTCAGTGTGTGATCTGTGGGCAATTTGAGAGAATTCTAAAGCAACCCAAGTCTCCAACAGACATTATCCATGGGAGCTCAGTGTATTTTATACCTGGCAAGACTTTTAATAAGCAAACTCACTGGGAGCCTGTTTGACCGTAGGCATTGATGGAGCCTCTTGCTGCTGCAGGCCCATCAAAATAGGCCAAAAGTCATATTCCTTCTTAAACCCCTCAGGCTCTGTCAGCCAGTGAGCGACAGGCAAGTGCAGTCTCCCCTTCCGCTTCCAGTCATAGAATAGTGACACGAATGGTCCAAAGCTTAAATACTAGTTCTTGAAGGTAACACTCAGAATTTGTAACACTTCCAACCAAACAGTGGAGAAACCTAGCCTAGGAGGTACTGAAATGTTGCCAGGTTCCTCATTCCATCCTCATCCACACACATGCTGCGTGCCAGGCTGAGTCCTACCCTTTTTTCTTCCTTCTCAAGGCGGAGGGGTGTAGCCTTCTGCTGGCTGTGCGGTACACACCTGCACAGAAGGGCCCCCTTTCTGAAGGAGCTGCTCTGTGGCTAGTTCTCACCTCCTCTGTGGCCGGGAAACAGAGTAACCACCACCCAGACAACAGTGTCCCCAGTGACTAGCATCCACCAGTATCAGGCAGGGAGAGGCAGCTCATATCTGTGACTGGCTTTGATTTCCAAGACCTCCCCTTCATCCAGCTCCTACTGACCAAAGGCTATGAGGAGAGAGCCAACAAGGACAGTGAAGACCAGGTCTACAGGGGAGGGGACCCTAAAGCTTAACTGGATCCACTGGGCAGTCTCCTTTGCCACACATGATGGAGAAAGAACCTCTTGAGAGGGAAAGGGAGGGGCAAGTAGAGAAGAGAGGAGGTGGGAGGCTGAGCTTGGACAGTCTGTTAGCCTCCCATTTACTTTCTCTGGTAGCTCCTTTCCAGATACCTGTGTTGTTTCCTCATCCTTTTTTTCCCCCTCCTAATAAAATGTAAATTTCTTCCTATCTTTGCCCTGGAAGGAGAGGTTCTGCCCCACCCCAACTTCCCCTAACCTCTCCACAGCAATTCCTGATTAACCAAGGGCTTTGTCCATCTCATCTAGAGGGACCTGGGGTCCTCGTTGGCCCGGCTGGGACCATTGCTCTGCCCCCGAATCCCAGGGGGGCCTGACAGCGCCCACTGACAGTAAGAGCTCGCCTCCCTTGGCCGCCTTTCTCCTGTACCTCCCAGGCCCCAGAGTCTCCCCTGGATCTTTCCCCCAACTCTGCATTCGGCCTACTCCTTCTGGCTCTCCTCAAAATGCTCCAGCCTTCCCCCCGAATTCCCTTCTGGTGTGATGGCACTGCCACAGAGCTGCTTCCGCGGCGGAGCTGACGTCTCCTTGCCCAGGAGGAACTGTGGTGTCAGGGACCAGAGGTTTGGGGTCGCAGGGGTAGTGGCCGGGAGGAGGGTGCACAGTACGTCTCCCCACGCTCACCTCACCTGTGTCCTCTCCACTCCCAGCTCCAGCAAGGAAGCTGCCACCCAAGCGAGCAGAGGGAGACATAAAGCCATACTCCTCTAGTGACCGAGAATGTAAGACGGCAGGGGATCTGGGCCTGGGGGGCCTCAACCCAGGGGAAGGATTTGTTCTCTCTTAAGGCTCTGACTTCTCTTTTTCCTTCCCTGATCTTTGCTCTCACGACTCCCTTCCCTGTCCTTTTCCTTCTTTCTCTGTCTTGCTCTGTTTTCTCCCTCCCCCCAGTTCTGAAGGTAGCTGTGGAGCCTCCGTGGCCCCTGAACAGGGCCCCTCGCCGTGCGACTCCTCCAGCCCACCCACCCCCTCGCTCCAGCAGCCTGGGAAACTCACCAGAACGGGGCCCCCTCCGCCCCTTTGTGCCAGAGCAGGAGCTGCTGCGTTCCCTGCGCCTCTGCCCCCCCCACCCCACCGCCCGCCTTCTGCTTGCTACTGACCCCGGGGGCAGCCCTGCCCAGCGGCGCCGCACCAGGTAACAGGAGCTGGAGAGTTAGGGAGCCTCAGGACTGTCAGACAGGGCAGTTAGAAATGGCAGAGGGCAGTGTAAATCAGACATGAAGCAATGGGACAGGAGGATTGGAGACTCCTAAGATGTTTTGAGAATATACTGGAAGATATGTGTGGAAATGGTCTGGAAATAAATTACAGTTAAGGAGCAGAATAGGACTTAGGGGGAGCCTAGGGATGCTAGTGCCTAGAGGAAGGTTAGGAAGAACGCAGACCCACTGGTGGGGGGGTTGGGAAATTGTGGTTTAACACTTGCTGGGAGGGGGCAGGGTCTCTGACACAGCCTAGGGAGCCACTGGCCCCGGCTCAGTGCCTTGTGTGGCGGGAGCCCACCCCAGCAGGCAGGGACTGGGCCTCTCCTTTATTTCTCTCCCCAGCTTTCTCTTCACCTCTGACTTCTCTTTCTGTTTTTCTCTCCCCTCCATTTTCCCTCTCCCCCTCTCCTGTCCATAACATCCTTCCCCAGTTCCCTTCCCCGCTCTGATGAGAGTCGATACTGACAGACTGCTAACCCCCTCCCCTCCCTGGGAGACCTGGCGAGGGTGGAGACCCTTCTCCCTGAGAACCCCAGACCCAATCTCCCATTGCATCCCCCAGCATCTAGGGGAACTTGACAAGAACCCGTAGGATTCCCTTTACCCCTTTCTTGGACAACTGGGTGGTCAGGGTCCCAGGTAGCCTAACACTTCATAGCTTTTCTTACAACAGAAAGCAGCCCTTCTCTCCTAACTTGGGCTCTGAACACTCCCACAGACAGCCTGATTTGCTGCCAGGCCTCTTGGTTGGGCAGCTCATACTAATTATCCAGAGAAGCACACTCTTGCTTGCTGTCAGATTCTAGAACATCACGGAAGGTCCAAAGGCCTCCTCTGCCAGGGAAACCTTTCTAAAAGAGTCTTGTCCATGGAATAATTCCTGTAGTCCCTCTGCACTGTCTGCTGGTAGCTCTAATACTGCTTTGTGCTACCGGCTGCAGCTACCCTATCAGCCTGCTGATGCCAGCCACTGAACGAACTCTGCTTCGTAGCAGTCCGGTCAGGTAGGACAGGGACTTACCAGCTCCCCACGGGATCCACTCAACATTGCCAAACTCTTAATCTCCACATGTTTCGTGTATGTGTTAATCTGTCAGGACCCCTGAGCTGATGTCTGCTGTGGGACTCTAGACTCACCACGCTTCTATAGACACTACCACCTCCGCAGGTCCAGGTCCTCTGAAGGAGTCTGTTTCTTGGCAGTAGATCCCAGCCAACACCCTAGGATCACTCTTAGCCAAGTTTCAGAAGCTAAGCCTGAGTCTCAAGGCTCTATTAGCTCCTGGAATACCCTCTCACATCCATCCCTCCCCGGTAGCTAGATATGCTGATAGATTCCTGTCTTGTGAGATTGTCTTGATGATGATGGGGGAACTCTTCCTCTGGCCTTCCTCTCTTCTTTCCTCCATAGCAAGAATCCTCCCCTGCTCCATACCCAGGCTATAGAAATCCTTCCCTCCCTACCCTCTGGATGTGTGCTAGTTCAGGTACCCCTAATGTGTTCCCCCAAATCCTTGGGAGCAGGATCTCCCTCTTTTCTGACTCACTCCTCCTTTTTCTTCTCCCTCTCAGTGTTGTCTGAATAAAGCGTGAACTCTTTTGTGTTTTTTAAATGGACATTTTCAATGAAAAAAAAAAAAAAACCCAGACAAACCTTAAGGTCTCAGCCTCGTTTGTGCGTCACCCTGTATTTTCCTGGTCTCTCAGGACTTCTGGCCCTCTTCTTCACCTCTCAGATCTGCAGATCTTCCAGCAAGGAGGCTTAGAGCTCCGCTCGCAGGATCTGGTGTCTGCCTGTCCCCATCTTCACTGCTGGATTTTCTCCTGCAGATTCTGTCTCCTCCAATGTAGTCACTGGATCCCTCCATATAGGCTTCTGTATCTATTCCTCCATTCTTTCCAGAAACCTCTAGTCTCTCTGTAGTAACTCCTACTGTTTACCCCAGGCCAGCCCTTGCTGAGATATTAAGATTTACTAACATCTCTAGGAGCCAATTAATTGCCTTCTGATGACAATCCCCTAATTGTTTCTTGGATAATTCTTCTCTAAACCCTTGGATCTCTTTCTCTAGGCAATCCTTTTCCTAAATTCAGCTTTGCCACTCCCTCTTCCCCTCTGGCTAAGGTATCCCATAATTAAGGTAACCGTGTTTTCCAACTCAAAACATCAGAGCACCTGGTTCAGCAAATTTTTTTTGCCTTTATGTGAATCCATTTTTTGTTTCTGGCTGCACTGTGTAGCTTGTGGGATCTTAATGTCCCAGCCAGGAATGGAACCTGTTCCCCTCGCAAGGGAAGCACAGAGTCCTAACCACTGGACCACCAGGGAATTCCCCTGAATCTTTTTATAACATGATTTCAATCACATTTAACCTTACAGTTAACACATTGCCTCAGCTAGAAATAATAAAGCAGCAAATCAGGATTGCTCCAGAAAACCTTGGGGTACACAATGCTCTCCCTTCCCTTCTCTCGGGCACAACTTGTATTAAACCCCATAGGAATAATAACTACCCCCTCTCTGTTCCTGTGCTGTTCTTTTATTCTTCTTCCCTGATTCCTCCATACCCACTCATCTTTCATCCTGTAGCCTCTTCCCCATCATTTCACATTTCTTCTACAGCGGGACGCCCCCAGGGCTGGTAGCCCAAAGCTGCAGCTATAGCCGCCATGGGCGGTTGAATTCCTCATGTCCCAATACAGGTAAGTTACTCATCTCCTTACCCTCAAATCAAGTAGGCCATATTCACTACCTACTACAGCCTTCCCATATACATGCCTGGTATTTCCACAGGCAACCAAGAACTGAAGCAGGGGGAACAGGAAACAGAGAATAGGTGAGGTCTGAGCCCCTTCCCTGCCAGCCTCTCACCACCTCTGACCCCTCTTCTAACATCACTCTCAGCTGCTTCCTCCTCCTAAATCTCACTCTCTGAACTGGACACCAGCTCCTCCCACAGAGCCTTCCACCTAACAACCTAAAAGCCTCTTTCCCCATAGGTTCAACTCTGGTGCTTCCCTTTGGCGCCACTCTGTGGGGTTTCAGGTTTGGACATAGCACCAATGGTTCCTGCCTCATACCCCATCATTTGTCCGAGAGCCTGACAGACCTTGAAGAAGCTGTGCTCTTAATCCTCACTTTAGTACCCGTGTAACCCACTCTCCATCTCCCTCCCACCTACTAGGTGTGCCATTGAGGAGCAGGTCTTGTCCCAGCATGGGTCTGGGGAGGAACCTATGCACACAGTTCCTCCACAGGCCCAGGTTCCACCAGCCCAGGCTTGGACAATGGGTGGGGACATGTTCAACGCCAGGTTCATTCGGAACTTGCATGAACGTCGCAGCACCAGGCCTTGGTGACCGCAGCCCCCTCTCACACCTTCAAAGTCATTATTATTTCTATCTCACACAGGACCTAGTTAAAGCTTGCCCTCACCGTGGATGTATTCATTCATTCATTTATTCATTCTACAGGCTTTTTTTTAAATCAGTGCCAAGTCATTTGTATCTTATTTTTAACCAGAGCAATAAAGTATTTTTTACCACGAACGTTACTGAGAACTGCGGATGTCGTTATTTCAGTCCCACTTCTCACCCACCAGCGCCCACTTTTGTGCAAGCGTACAGGTGAGAGCCGCGCTCTAGGCCGCTAATTTACTGCGCAAGCGCCCTGAGGCTGCCTCCGATTCGGCGGGCGCAGGCGCACTTGCTGTAGACCTAGCGCCTCACTGCCTCCCTGGAACCCGCCGCAGTGCGCAAGCGCGCAACATCTCCGTTTCCCTCCCCTCAGCCCCTCACCCCCCTCCTTTCCCCTTCAAGAAGCCGGCTCCGGGGCGCGCTCACCCCTGTGAGGAGGCCGGAGGCCGGACACAGGAGGCGCTCTCTCCATTCCCGGAAGATCATGTACCAGCCCAGCCGGGGGGCGGCCCGGCGCCTGGGCCCCTGCCTCCGCGCCTATCAGACTCGTGTCCAGGTGAGAGCCGAGAGGAAGCGGGAGGGGAGAGGAGGGGGCGGGGAGAGACCCTCCTCAGCCGGCGCGTGGGGCGGAGCGCGCGTCCCGTTTCGCGCAGGCGTACTGACGTCCCACCACTGCTTCCCACCTGTGCGGAGCCGCGAGTGGAGGGGCGAGGGGCCTCAGGGACCGGAGGGCGGCGCTGCCAGCCCTGTCGCGCACGGGACGTCTGTCTCCCGGATCTTGGGGGGCAGGCGGGGTTGAGGCTGGCGCGGTGGGGCGCGTCCGCATTTCTCCCGCGTCTTCGCGGTTACCTGTGTCTGGAGGTGATTTGAAGGACAGAGGGCGGAGAGGTTCGCGGCGCCTCCAGGGAGCCGACCAGACGGACCTGCGGGCCGCGCTCTGCAGCCCACGCATCTTGCACCGGGATAGCGGTCCCGGCGGGAAGGCCGGCCCGAGTGGACCCGGTTCGGGCCCTTGTGCCCGGGCGGGCAAGATGGCCACGCCCCCGGCGGAGACGGCGCCTCCGGGACACCGTCGGGGACAGAGGTACCCGCGCGGCCTGCCCGCCTTCCCCGATAATAAGACCCCTCGGGGCCTCCTTGAAAACGAAGGAGCTCGATTCAGGCCTGACTTTGAGTGACCTCTGCCTCATCGCAGTTTCAACATCAGTAACCCAGGGGCATCATGAGGTCCATCCAGCCTTTAACAGTCTCCTGGGCTTTTTCGTGTCGTTAGAGGAGCCCAGCTTACATTTATATACTTTACAGGTCGCAAAGTTTTATGAACATTTATTATCTCTTAAAGGCCTCATTGTGACTCAGTGTGGCTTCATCGTCCTTCTTTATAGGACATTTATGGGAAACTCAGGCTGAGGGAATTAGAGTGCCTAACGTCACATTATAGAATTGGAACTCCAAAGTCTCCTAGTTCCAGTTGTTCTTTTCTCTGCAACAGCCGCCTCACATACTCCTGGAGTTGTGTTAGAGGCCGCATCATTTCATCCACAATATAACCAGACCTGTTTGGTATTCATTCATTTGTTCATTCTTAAGTATGCACTCTTGTGATTCTTGCTGTAAGAGACAGACCTGCCCCCAAACAGGTTTGGAATCTTAAATCTAAACGTATTTGCTATTTTGGATAGGTATTTGTACTTAAGTCACAAAAAAGTATATCCTCCTGTTTTAAGCAGAGATGGAGATGAATTTTTTCTCTAGTAATTCGATCTTTCCTGTCAGAAGGAGCAGGTGGATTGGAAGCATGTTAATGGGCAGAGTTTGGATGGAGGGGCATTAGGCAGCTGGATTCTTATCTTTTTGCTCTTTTGTTCTTCCTCCTTAGGACCAGTCTTCTCCATGGGCTCTACCATTCCCACCCCTTTGGCCTCACTCCACAACCACTACTTCTCCATCTTTGCCTCTTTTCTGGTCTCCCCCACCCCCAAGCCCTCCCACCCGACTGCTTCCCCCAGCTCCCCCACTGCCTCTCCCTCAGGTCCAAGCCCTCACCTCACCATGGGTGGTTCTCCCCCCAGGAAAGGGGGAGGAGGGGCCAGGACCCGAGTTACATAGCGGCTGCCTGGATGGGCTCAGGAGCCTGTTTGAGGGGCCTCCCTGCCCCTGTCCTGGAGCTCTGATACCTTTCCAAGCCCCTGGAACCGCCCACCCTTCCCCTGCCACTCCATCAGGAGATCCGAGTATGGAGGAGCACCTGGCTGTCATGTATGAGAGACTGAGACAAGAGGTAAGTCCATTCAAAAGTGGGCTTTGTCCAGAATGGGGAGAGAGATAGGTAATTCTTAAAAATAAGAAGTTAGTCAGCTGGATTCTTTCTCGGAACCATGAGACAGGCATCGAAATATGTTCCAAACATTTCCCAAGGAAAAGATACTCCTTGGTTTGAATTAGGGATGAGATAACCTTTCATTCAAGAATAAGGAGACACTCAGTATAGAAAACTGAGGAGTAGGATCATCTTTTCTTTGCTCCTGGTCTCACGCCGCCTTCTTCCACCTAGCTTCCCAATCTCTTCCTTCACTCCCACGACTACACTCTCTACTCATCGGATGTGGAATTCATCAATGAGATCCTGAACATGCGTACCAAGTGAGAATCCACTGAACGGGTAGGGCCTTGGGCAGGAAAAGGACCCAGTGCTATTTTCACTTATTAGAGAAGGTCCTAAGTTGCTTCTCACCACCGTCCCCAATTCCTCTGTCAGAGAAGAGTTTGGTTTTCTGATTGTGCTGTCATGAGATTTTTTTCCCCATCTCTTCCTCTCAGAGGCCGGACGTGGTACATTCTGTCACTGACTCTCTGCCGCTTCCTGGCCTGGAACTATTTTGCACAGCTTCGGCTAGAAATTCTGCAGCTGACACGCCACCCTGAGAATTGGACCCTGCAAGCCCGCTGGCGGCTTGTGGGACTGCCTATCCACCTGCTCTTTCTTCGTTTTTATAAGCGTGACAAGGAGGAGCTTTACCGGTAAGAGAAGTGAGAAAAGAAACACACTGCAACTTTCTAATCTCACCCTTTGGCGAGTCTGCAGGCTAGTCTCCTAGACAATCCTCCATTTACCCTGACTTGACTGCAGGCTCCTTGAAGGCAGGCTTTGTTTTAGTCTACTTTAATATAGCAAAAATAGGGACTTTGAGTATACAGGAAGCTTCTGAACTCAGTTTCTTCATGTACATTACCTGGCACATAGTAGGGACTCATACACTTAATGAACAGATGAAAATAACCTGTCTCCTAAGTTGTGCTTCACAGCCTTGGGTAAAGTACTTGGTAAATTTCCGGCCCAGAGTAGAATCCCGAGAAATTCTTAGCCTAAGCCCACACCGGTAGTTCCTAAACTTTGCTGCACAGTGGATTCTTGGATTTTTTAATCCAAGAATCTTTTTTAAAATATTGGTGCCAGACATCCTGATTTAATTAGGCCCAGAGTAGAACTCAGGATTTTTAAAAGATCCTCGGGTAATCTAACACATAGCAAAGATTAAGAACTACTAGTTTAAACAAATGCTTGAATTAAAACTTTAGGACCAATAACCCTCTCTCTCAGTGAGCCTCTTTCTCCCTTCACCAGGACCTATGATGCCTATTCCACCTTCTACCTGAATTCCAACGGCCTCATTTGTCGCCATCGCCTAGACAAAGTGAGTGCTAGGGCTGTGGGGGGCGGGGGGTAGTGTGCGGGGTGACAGAGTAGAACATCACACCAGCTACATTAACCTTTCTCGCTTTAGCTGATGCCATCACATTCACCGCCTGCACCTGTGAAGAAGCTGTTAGTGGGAGCCCTGGTGGCTCTGGGGCTGTCGGAACCAGAACCGAACTTACACCTGTGTTCCAAGGACTGATCGGGAACTGGGGCAAAGGCAGCACTGATGACTTTGCTACGCACAAAGAGGCAGTGGAGGCAGCTGAGAGCCTCAGGGCCAGTTACCTCCCCTCTTCGCTCTCCTCTACTTTGCATCTCATGCTATGTAAAGCTGCTGTGTAATTTAACTTGTAAATAATAAAATCTACATGAATATATGAGATCCAATTTCCGCGTCACTTTTTTCTGAATCTCAAAAGTTCCCCATGGAATTTACCTGGTGGTCCAGGGGTTAGGACTCCATGCTTTTCACTGCGGAGGGCAAGGATTCAATCCCTGGTCGGGGAACTAAGATCCCACAAGCCAAGTGGCCAAAAAAAAAAGTTCCCCATAGCTTTACTCTAAAAATATTTTTATTAATAGATATTAAATAAGGTACAGAAGGAAAAGGAGCTGGTGTTAGGTTCTGATTGTTCTGTCCCCTGCTCTTCACCCTAGCTCTTCCCGTGTCTTGCCTATTTTTTTGGGCATTTTCTTAGCATGGGGATCTTCTAACTCCTTGGCCTTGTAATAGTGGGGCGCCACTTCGAGAAGCCAACTGCTCTCAATCTCTAATACCTGCAGGAGGAGAGAAAATCAGCAAGATTCTCTTGTCCATACTAGATTCTGAGATGTGTGTGATTTTTAAAAAGGTTCTCCTTTTCCCTTCGTCTGCAGGGCAAGGGAAATGGGTATCTGGCTCTATCTAATACTCTAGATCCCAACACTCTGTTATATGTTGTTCAAGAGCACAAGTAAGCTAACCCTAAACAAAAGCCTGAACCTAACGACTAAAATACACTCAGGACAAAGGCCACACCTGCTGCTTTCACCATTATTATCACGGCAGCCCCTGAAGCACCGAGACAATGCATTCAGCACTTAGTGAATGAACAGTTAGATCTTAATGGATGCTGAGACAGCTTTAGAATGGATGCCTTTCTGTCTTATCCTACCTTAAACCAAGTTGCTTTCCTCTTTCTCTGCCAGTCCCAGCAACCTGAACCTGGGTTTTTCGCATGCCAGAATACCATCTCCCACACAAGCCACCTGCCTGGGCAGGCCAAGGTGCCCTCACCTGTCTCATGAACTCTTTGGTGGTCAAGACAAGTTCATGGTAGAGCAGCCAGCGTGGCTGTTCCTCAAAGAGGGAAGAGTTGGGATGAATGAACACTGTCTGCTGCTGTTTGACTGTGCGGTAGCCGCTGCGAGTCAACCGTGCTGTGTGGTAGAAGTAGCCAGCAGTGATGGCCTAGAAGCAGGCGGGAAAGGAAGTCAAGGGGGAAGGCCGGTATCCAGGGACCCTCAGCACTCGCTACCTTTTTAGTGCAGGTTTTCCTTCACTTCACTTTGGGAGAACTAGGAAGGTAAGAACCTCCAGGGCCCCAGGAAGAAAGCACAAGGGGAACCCACCTTACCCAGGGAAAGGGGCACGTTCTCAGGTCGCTGGCCCCAGACAAGCTTGCTCCTCAGGAGATAATGGGTGGACAGCAGGAGACTAGACTAAGGAAATGCTGACCTTTCGGACACGGATGTAGTCCCCTTGGCAGGAACTGAGACCAACTTCCACACGTTCCAAGAGCCCTTCCAGCTGCTCCCGCACATCCCGGGCTCGGCGCATGGATCTGAACTGAACAAAGTTCTCATAGCACCACTGGGAAGAGTAACCACTCTCAGCCCACTGTGAAGAGAGGGGAGGGGAAAAGGGGGTGTTAAGTTTATACAGCAGGACCAGAGTCCCCTGTGCCCTCCTCATTCCCATTCACCCAAGCCCAGGGACCTGTGTATAAACATTCAGCAGAACCAGGTGGTCCCCACCGGGGAGGAAGAAGTTGACCCGAGCGTTGTCAGCATGGACGACCTTGTCCTTAGGTCGGTAGAAGATGGAGTTGTTGACAGACAGCATGGCAGCCACTGTCAGGATCTCCTCTGAACAGCTGTACCTGGGGCAGGAAGGGAGAAACATGAGAGCTCAAAGCAAGACAGAGGAACAGACTCGATGAACAGGAAAGGGACTGCGGTGTGATGGATGTCCTCACGCAGGGGCTGCAGGCTGGGCTGATGGCTACAAATCAGAGTGTAGACTGCTTCTGGTGGCAGGGGCGCAGGATGGGGGTCCAGGAGGTGAGGTCAGGCTGTAGATAAAACAGCAACAGGAGAGACGTGCAGGGAGGCAGGGGCAGGAAAAGGTCATGAGGGTTCTGCAGGAAGAAGGTGTGCATTACAGCAGTTCCTTTAAGTTCATGTAATGCCTTTAACTTCAACCATGGCCAAGGGATGGCATTACAAAGTGGTCCCGCCACGGCTGCATCTAAATGCTCTAGTCGGAAACTGGAGGAGACAGTAAGTCTCCAAGCCAGCCCTCCCTCAGCACCCCTCACAGATAAAAAGTCTTCCAATTTTCTTCATGCCCCACATTTTCTACATTCTTGGCTATCTCACCCCTTTGATATCATAACCAAAGACAGGATGGTGTCTTGTGGACCTCAAAAGGGCAATAAGAGTTATCCAACAACTTGTTATTGGTTAAAGAATAATGTGGTGGAGAGAAAAAGGAAGCACACAAAGATGGCCCCAGAGACAGAAGCAGGCATGGCCAGTGTGTGTGCCAGGGGCCCGGCTGAGTCAAGGGCTTACTTCTCAGAGGCCAGGATCATTTTAGACAGCATGGGGTCCACAGGCAGCTCTGCCATCTTTCGACCAGACTAAGGAGAGGAAAGAGAGAGTTGAGGCCACTCCTCCTTCAGGTGTCCCTCCGCCCCTCGAGGGGTCACCCCAGCCCACTGCCCTCCCACCTCACCGTGGTGAGCTCCCCAAGGTGGTTGAGGGCTCCTAGCGCATACAGCTGCTCCAGAGCCAGCAGCAGGGTCTCATATGGCGGGGGGTCCAGGAAATCAAAGTGCATTAGGTCATGGATCCCTGGAAAAGGATGAGCGGGGTTAGGACAGAGTCCTTCGCGTGACCAGTGATGGCAGCCCCACCTGCCCCTCAGAGGACTGGGGAGCCCAGTCACCTAAGCTCTTGAGCAGCAACACGACATTGCCCAGGCTGGTCCTCTGAATCTCAGGCACCGTGGTTTCCTCCAGCTCGTGCTGGTAAGCCCAGGCAGTATACAGGCGGAAGCACTTCCCTGCAGCCACCCGACCCGCCCGGCCAGCTCGCTGATTGGCAGAGGCCTGGAAAGAAAGGACCGTTTGTCAGGCCCATTGACAGTCTGGTGATGGAAAAGAGAAAGGGCGGTATTTCTGCAAGAAATCTGGGGGCTGTGGGTGTGGACCGCTAACCCCTCTGCCCTGAGCCATCCCCACTGCTTCTGAGTTGGCCTGTTGTCCCCCTCGCCCCATGGAGACCCCACTCCAGCCCAGGCCCACCTTGCTGCAGGGTGTGACAGTGAGCGATTCCATGCCTGTGCGGGGGTTGTAGCTCTTCTGCTTACAAAACCCTGGATCCAGCACGTAAATGATGCCCTCAATGGTGAGCGAGGTCTCAGCAATATTGGTTGCCACAACCACCTGAATGAGAGGATGTGGGGTCACCCAGAAACTCCACCCACCTAGTTACCCAGAAAAAGTCATTTCTGGAAGATAAGGAGTGGACAAACGGGGGCAAAGGAGCAGGAGCTGAAGCGATCTGTGACAGAGAGGGGAACAGACCAGCAGAGAGGGGAGAGAGACGTGGGAATAAGCAGGGCATAACAAGGAAAGGAAAGGAAGAGGGTTCAGGGAGTTTTTTTCAGAGATGGGAGTTGAGGGTGTTAGGCTCCTGCCCCATCTTTCCCACTGTTGCTTTCATAATCACCTTCCTATGTTAGTTCCTAAAATAGACCCCCTGATGAGTCTCGCTGCTCTACTCCTGCCCCTGGTTATGCGGCATCCAGAATGGTCCTTTTAAAATGTGAGCCTCTTACATCACTGCCTGCATCCTTCAGTGGTTACCTTCCTACCTGACAATCACAGCCAAGCTCTTTTAGGCCCCAAGTTCTCCAGCCCCTGGCTACCCTTCTGATCTCATCTCAGCACCAGGGCTCCTTGCTTCACCCCTGCCCTCACACCCATTCTCCCAGTGCGTGATTCCCTCCACTTGGTGCACTCTTCTTCCGGATTAGATGTCAGCCTGGCACCCTCCCTTGCCGGGCTGCGGCTCCAGCTTCACTCTTACCTCATCAGACAGGGGGTGTTCCTACACCCTAAGGAAAATACCTTCCTGCCATTCTTTCCCCGCCACCACGACTCCCCTGGATGTGCACTGTACTTCTTCAGAGCCTTTGTCACAAACTGACATTATGTATTTATGTGTTGTTTCCTAACCTATGTTAGTCTAAACTCCCTGAGGCTAGAGACTTTGTTGAGTTCATCACTGTATCCTCATCCCTTAGAACAGTTCCTGGAAAGTGGGAGGAGCTCTGTAAATATTTGTGGAAAGTTACATCTTTGCTCACAGTCCTTTGATGACCACTCACTGGTCTGAAGTCCACACTCTTCCTCCTGCCATCAAAGGCTCTCTCTAACCACCATCCCTTTACTTTGCCATGTGAGCCTTCCACTAAGCCTGCTAGATTACTCTGACCTCAAACACCCCTTAGGCTTTCCTCTGATACTCCCCCAGCATCTTCCTTAAAGATCCAGTTCAAATCCTGCCTCCTGGCAAACCCAGACCCTCCCTTCTCATTGCATCTCTGCCACACTCACTTTCTGGACCATGCATTTGACTGCCTCTCTGTCCTTGCCATTGTCACTCTCTCACTCCAGCGCCAGCAGTGAGGGGCTGGTTGACTGCCACCCAGCCTCGCAGCTGTGCCCAGGACACACCTTGCACAGGGCAGGGGCATTCTTTCCTTTTCTCCACTAACTGCGCGAACCATAGGGGATGATGAATGTGGGCTTCTCCAACTGACCTTCCGTGCCCCTGGGGGCGTGGGCTGGAAGATCCGCGCCTGCATGTCGGAAGGCAGGTTGGCATAAATGGGCAGCACCAGGAGCTCCCGGATCTTGGAGCCCAGGCGGCGGCAGCGATCCTGGAGCATCTCGCAGGCAGCCTCGATCTCCTCCTGGATTTGGGTGGGGAGAGCAGCACAGGACCCAGAGTCACTCAGGGCCGACCCGCCAGCCCAGTCTTCCCAGGGATACGTACAACAGCCCTGCCCCACATCGCACCTGTCCTGTCAGGAACACCAGGATGTCCCCGGGGGGCTGAGTCACGTGGATCTGCAGCACGGACACCACACAGGCCTCCAGGTAGTCCGCCTCCGGAGCCTGTGCAGGAGGACGCAGGGTCACGGGAGGGCCACCTGCTCCAGCAAACCCCTTCCTCCCCTCCCAGCTCGACATACACTTCATCCCAGTTCCCCTCAGGACTCTCATCCCTTCCTTCCCTCCAAGGCCAATCTCCTCCAAGGCTCTGCTGCCTTCACACTTAAGCCCGCCCTCCCTGAGGGGGCACCTTGGTGTAGAAGATGTCAACTGGAAACCTGCGTCCAGGGATTCGGAAGATGGGGGCGTCATCGAAGAAGGTGGAAAAGCGGGCCGTGTCCAGTGTGGCTGAAGCCACCAGGACCTTGAGCTCAGGTCGGAACCGCGCAACGTCCTTGATCAAGCCAAAGAGAATGTCTGTGTGCAGGGTCCGTTCGTGGGCCTCATCCACCATCACCACGCTGGGGAAGGAACGGGGGCAGCAGTGAGCCGGGGAGGGTAGGACACTGAGGCCCCCAGAGGAGAGAAACAGAAGAAAGCAAAGAGCCAAAGGGTGAATGTGGGAGGAGGGGGCTCCAAGGAGAGGCCAATCATCCCAGTTAAGACAGACAACAGCAAGTCAGAGAAGGAGCGGGCTTGTGAGTCTACAGCATCTCCCAGCCTGGGCAGACAATAGCACCCACGATCTAACCCCGACTCTCTGGGCACATCTCAGTGCTAGGTCGGTTAAAACCATAAAGATTCACGAACCAGTGGATAAGTCAGAAAGGAAGACAATGGCCAAACTGGCTGTTGGAAGTGAGAAAACAGGGTGGGAAGGAAGGAGAGAAAAGCCAGAGGTGAAAGGATAAAGGTGCTGAAGGTCGGGAGAGCAGCAGATGGGAGGGAGGCAAGGGTGGCCGTGGGAGCTGGGGGAGCTGTGCGGACCTGTAACTCGCAAGGTCAGGCTCAGAGAGGAACTCCCGGAGAAGCATCCCATCCGTCATGTAGCGCAGGACGGTTCGCTCTGACGTGCAGTCCTCGAAGCGGATGCTGTAGCCGACCTGTTGAGGGGTCCGGGAGTGATGGACAGTTGGGCTGGTGCTCCTGGGAGGGAGGGCCAGGGGACAAGGGCGAGCACCTGGACGGGCAGGGGCTGAATCCCAGACCCAAAGGGCTCCCCGCAACCCTCAGTCGCCACAGGTCTCACCTCATTGCCAAGCTTCACACCCATCTCCCGGGCCACTCGGGCAGCCACACTCATGGCTGCCACTCGCCGGGGCTGGGTACAGGCGATCTTCATACCCTTCCTTGTGTAACCCTGCAGGACAAGAATAAAGAGGAGGCTTTCCCTTTGCTAAACATGCAATTCAGAGAAGCTGGAAATGCAGGCCAGGGCAGAACGGAGGAACAGACAGAAGTCGAAAACCAGACAAAGATCAACAGATAGGATGGCAGATCTGGAGCTCCCAAAGGGTCCTCACCCAGCCCTGGCAGTCCCAGCCTGTTGGGTCATCAGGTTCAGGGCTCTGTGAGATGTGAGCTGAAAAAGGACTGACTGGTTGGGTAGACCCCAAAGCAAGGGGAACAAAGGAAGGCATAAAAGCAGGCGAGGTCTTTTCAGTCCTCATTCCCTGGCCCTGCAGAGGCGAGGCTGGTGGAGCGCGGGGTCGCGATCACACCCACATGCCATCTATCCATCTCCACCTCCTGCCGCCTCAAAGGCACAGCGCGCCCCCCAGGCATGGACCCCGTGGCAGGAAGTGAGAACAGAAACGGGAAAAGGGTGTGGTCCTTCCTTTGAAGACCCTCACCACCGAGCAGAAAAGACTAACGGAGTGAGACGAAAATGGAAAGCAATGACATAAAACCCCACGACAAGGAGCTGCCAGCACAGCTTCGGGTCAGTGGCAACTGAGGGCGTGGCTGCCGTACCTCCTCAAAGAGGTACTGTGGGATCTGGGTGGTCTTGCCCGAGCCCGTCTCGCCTTCGATGATGAGGACCTGATGGTTCGCAATAGCGGCCAGGAGCTCCTCGCGGAACGGGAACACAGGAAGACTGCGGCGCACGGCCTGGATGGACTCCTTCTGCTGGGCCTGAGTGGGGGCGGGCGGGGCCGACGGCTCCTAAGGAGGAGGGAGAGGGCCGTAAGCATCAGGGCCGGCGCCGGCCTCCTCAGGACGTCCCTGTGCCCCCCACCCTCACCTCATCGCCCTGGAGCTGAGTGGCCCGGACAAACTCAATGGTCTCCTCCTCCTCCAGCACCAGCTGATACTTGGGCTCCTGGGAGGCAGCATCTCGGGCCCCAAACTTCAGGGATGCTGCCCCGAGCCGGGCCTCCTCCCAGCGCCGCTGCTCCTCCCCAGGGGCGCCGGACTCCTCCTCCACTAGATCCACTGCACGTGCAGGCTACGGAGACAGGGGGACATGGAGACAGGGGGACATGGAGACAGAGCTGCCCTCTCTGCCCAGCGCCCCCTCCCCAGCTGCTACCGCCACAGAGAAAGGCAAGACAAGAGAGGGCAAGCCAAGCCGCCGCCCTAGTCCCCAAAGCCTTCCCTCCCCTCCGCTCGGGCACCTGGGCTGGAGCGGCGACCCCTCGCCTCACCTGTCCTCGGGTCTCCTCGGGCATGTGGTAGCGATTGGTGGCCTCCAGCTTCTCCTGCTCCCCAGCCGCCCGGTACTCCCGGGCCAGATCCCGCACACGCCGCTTGTACCTGAGCTCCCGGCGCTCGTGTCGGCTCAGCTCCACGTCCCCGAAGAGGAACTCCTCGTCGGCCAGCTCGGCCTCCAGGTCTTCCAGCTTCTCTCGCTCCCGCTTGGCCAGGTACTCTCGGCGGGATTTCTTCCTCAGCTCAGGGACCTGGGTCAGGCCAGGGCAGTCAGAGCCTCCCCTCGCTAGAAGAGTGACCCCTTTCCCCTGTCCCCCTAAGAGGCACAACCTCCTGGGCAGGCCGGCCCGGAGAACCTAAAGATGTGACCTCCACCGCCCTTCCCTTTACACTGAACAGCCTAACGAGGAGCCCGACGTAGGGCCCACACGCTGCCTGCCAGCAGCTCGGACGGTCCTTCCAGGCAGCCTCACCATCTTTGCCAACATCGACTCACCAGGATGATTATGTGCATATTTTCTATTCTACCCTCGCTATTTCATTCGACTCAGTGTAAAGGGAGAAAACATGACGATGTGGAAGCAGAGGTCTGCAACTGAAAACAACTGAGACACTCAAAATCCGCCAGGGGCCCTCCCCTCGGGGGCCGAGTGTATCGGGTTGACCAAAGAGTTCATTCCGGCTTTTCTGTAACATCTTATGGAAAAAATGCCAATGAACTTTTTGGCCAGCTCAATACTTAATTGCTTGGTTTTTTTGTTCCATGATACACTAAAATGGAGTTTATGCTCATGACCTGATCTGAGTACCACAATCAAATTCTCCTTCAGCCTGACAGGCACACCGCTGGACAGTACCCGCCCCTCGCCCCACCATGGGATGTACACACCACCACCCAAGAGGCGCTGCTGCTACAGCTATTTAATCTGAGTCTAAGAGAGCTGCAAGACCCAATTTCCACTTTAAAGTAAGCACTGGGACAGAACTTAACACCACAAGATAACGGATCAGATAAATCCAGAATGTAGGACATGCCGTACAAGATAAGACAGAAAGAAAGAGAGAAGGGGAAGATGAAACAAACTGAAAAGACCTCACACTCAAATGCAACGCATGAAACGTGACTGGATTCCAGTTTGGAAAAGCAGTTATTAAAGACATTTTGGGATAATTGAAGAAATCTTATTGTGGGCCGACTCTTAGCTGATACATGAGACCCCTCTTCTTGGCTATGACAGTGCAATGTGTGAGAATGTCTACAGGCACCAGGGACGTGCTGATGGGATAAAATCCCACAATGTCTAAAACTTTCATATGGTTCAAAAAGGACCAAAAAGCTGCCATTTACACAAACACTGAAAATATTGCACGTGGTATTAGCAATTTTTTAATCCAAAAAGCCTGGATGGATGTTGTTATGCTATTCTTTCAACTTTCCTATTTGTGTAAATTATGAAGATTTTCATAATTGAAAAAGGAAAGAAAAGTTCAAGCAAGTAAAAATACTACATCAGCACCAAGAGACATCTCAGAAGTCTCTGGCTACAGTCACTTTCTGGGGTGTAACCTGAGATGGATACATCGGGGGGGGACCCGATGGCCACTAAGGCATTGTTAAGACACCAAGAGTCTCGAAATTCTTTGGGGGAAATCTAAGCGTGACTGACATGGGAAGGCCAGGCCTTCAGAAAACTGCAACCCTACCGAGGCTCCCCAGTAACAAGTCTAGGGCATGAATCGTTAAGGGCCCAGTCCCTGTACAGTGAGAAGACCAACTCTGAAAATCAGTGGGTGATCACAAAGCCCAGGGGAGGGGGAGGCGGGGTGGGGAAACGGAGGGATTAGATGATAGGAAGGTACCGGGAGATGGTGTGCACAAGCTCAGCGGTCAGCACATCCCTGGGCAGTGTGACCCTGCCCTGCCCCTGTCCTCCAGCCAGCCCCTTGACCTTCCAGCTGCCTTTTGAGTACACCTCTTTAAGTCCCAGGAACAGGGAAATACTTCCCTCACTAACATACAGTCTGATCTGATCCTAAGGAGTCAGAGGGTTTCTGGGCCACTTCCTTCCCACTACAGTTTAAGTCTATCCTTAGCTGGCGCCTCAACCAGAGACCCAACAGCCCCACCACACCTCCTCTGCATCTTTCCTACCTACCCTAACCACTCCATCAGGAAGCCTTTCCCTTTGTCTTCCTGGGCACACGGACTCACCATGGCTTTCCGGTCTTCCTCAGCCATCTTGAGGCGCTTCTGAGCCTCTTCGTAAGCCTAGGAGAAGGCAAGAGTGGTCAAAGTCCCCGTGCCCACAGCCATTCCTGTCTAGAATCACAAGGATCACTCAGATGTTCCCTAGCACAAAGAAATGTACCCCCTTCACTGAGGAATCTCTGTGGTTACAGGTTCAGCAGAGAGCCACCTTAGCCCAAAGACCCAAAGAGATGACCAGACTACTGGAGGCGGCTCCTTGTCTTCCCAGAGATCACTATCTGCGGTCACACCCAACCTCAGATCGGATCCAGGGGTCTGCCTGGGGACTGATGGGAAGTGCTGCTCCAATGCACCTTCTTGTCTGACCGCTCCAGGACGTTGCGAGTCCGATCCTTGTCCCGCTGCCGAACCCGCTCAGCGAATGCATCGCGTTCCTCCAGGTCCTGAAGGCGCTCTCGCTCTGTCCGCTCCCACTCATCCTCCGACTCCGGCTTTTCCGTCTGCTCTTTCTTCTCCCTGCAGCCCACCCCGGAGGATTAACTGAGGGCACTCAGAGGCTTCCTGTTCCATCACCCTCTCGCCCCCTACTTCTGACTTACCCTGTCTTCCTCTTTCCTTTCTCAGAAACTTGTTCCTCCTCCTCGTCTTCCTCTTCCTCCTCACGTTTCTTCCTGAGGTGTTTCCGTTTTTTCCGCTTCTTCTGGACACTGCTCCCAGCCCTGCCCACAGTCTCCTCGCTGCTCTCCTCACTGTCCTCCAACAACATATAAGAGCGGTTCTTTTCCAGCAGGGCTCGGGCCTCTCGCTCGGCTGCCCGAGCTGGCTTTTCCACCACTGCCTTCCGTGGGACCTGTCGGGAGAGAGAGAAGTCAAGGGGATGTAAGCAACTCCTGATCTCTGCCCACCTACTCTGCCCAGTTCCTAATTTAAGGAGTAACTGATCTTAAACCAGCTGTCATTCTGTCTCTTCCCCAAGGCTTCACACCATGTCCATCAGCCCGAATGGGGTCTCTCAGTTCCTAAGCCTATCCCATGCACCCCCTGCTAGGTACTAGAGATATAGGGGTAAAGAGATAAAACTTTCTGCCCTCATGGACTTTACATTCTCACACTCAATTCTCAACTGCTCAGCCTCTGTTCTTCCCGATGACTAAGTCATTCCTACCCAAGGACTGGACAAGGATTGTCCAGATTGTTTTGCAGAGCCCTGTCACGGGCCAGCACTGTAGCGGCCTCCAGAGATACCCTGGTGAACGGATTAACACAGAGCTCCTACCCTCACATCAAGTACGTTCTCATCTTTCACCAAGTGCAAATGGGACAGCCACACCAAGTTATCTGCCATGAACAAGTTCAACACTTTTAGTCTTACTGTATAATTTCTGAGCTCTTGTTCTGCAGGTTACAATTAGATGGTATGAATACAAAGACAAAAATCACAGTCTTGCCTTCCAGGAGCTCACCATTACACCTTTACTCTTCCCCTTTCTTTACCCAACAAACTCCAGATAATCTTTGGGCCTGCTTTTCTCGATCACAGCCACACCACTTCTACCCTCCCACAACACTGCCCACACATCTCTTCTATAGACTCACTCTTCGAAGGGTGGGCAACACCCAGCATCACCCGAAAACTTACAAGATTTGTTAGAAATGAAGAAACGAAGAAACCATCCCAGACCTACCGAATCGGAATCCTCATTTTAACAAAAGCCGTGGATGAATCCTAAACCTGTTTGAGAAACACTGCTCTGTAGACCCTTAGTTCAGTTCAGTTCAGTTCAGTCGCTCAGTCGTGTCCGACTCTTTGCGACCCCATGAATCGCAGCACGCCAGGCCTCCCTGTCCATCACCAACTCCCGGAGTTCACTCAGACTCACGTCCATTGAGTCCGTGATGCCATCCAGCCATCTCATCCTCTGTCGTCCCCTTCTTCTCCTGCCCCCACCCAAACCCTCCCAGCATCAGTCTTTTCCAATGAGTCAACCCTTAAGCCCTCCTCAACCTTCTCCACGGAAGTGGTCGTCCAGCCCGAAAGTGATAACTGCTTGCAAACTGAGCTTAATTCTCCGTTGGACAGTTAGCCCAAGTGAGCCCAAACTCCGTTGGACAAGTAACCTGGGGGCCCCTCCCCTGCTCCACCCACTTTCCCGCCGCTCCCACGCCCGGTCCCGCCTCTCCCAGCACCTTGTTCCAGAGTCTCAGGGCGAAGTCCCGGGCCGGCCCACTGAGGTCCAGGGTATCGGTGTCTCGCAAGCGCTGCACGAATTCCTCTGCCGAGGCACAGCGCTGCGCGGTACCGATCAAGAACTGGGCCACGTGCCGCTCGCTCAGTCCCAGCACCGAGTGCAGCTCGTCTTGCACCCAGCGCTCCAGCCCCGCCGGTGTCGCCATGGCGACAACACGCTCCCTATTCCCGGCCCTGAAAGTGTCTCCAGCTGCCACGTCGGCGGCCGGGCGGGTCGGGGGCCTAGAGCTCCAGGATGGAGCCTCTGCTCCGGAATGGAGCTGCCTGAGAACCGAGGGGTTCGGTTTCCGATAGTCCAAAACAATCTTCCTGGACCGCTGAGGCCGGAAGTGGCTGCTCTTTTCCGGCCTATGCACTACGGTGGCCGAGCGAGTTCAAATCTCGCGTAATTGCACGCGAAGCTCGGAATAAAACATTTTCATTTCTTCCCCTACTGAATTTCTGTTGCCCTCTGTTGATCATTCGTGAGTATTACACCCATTCATTTCATTCAACTATATTAAGAACCTAAAGTGCCTGGTGGCTCAGGTGGGTAATGGCACCCCACTCCAGTACTCTTGCCTGGGAAATCCCATGGATGGAGGAGCCTGGTAGGCTGCAGTCCATGGGGTCGCGAAGAGTCGGACACGACTGAGCGACTTCACTTTCACTTTTCGCTTTCATGCATTGGAGAAGGAAATGGCAACCCACTCCAGTGTTCTTGCCTGGAGAATCCCAGGGACGGGGGAGCCTGGTGGGCTGCCCTCTATGGGGTCACACAGTCAGACACGACTGAAGCGACTTAGCAGCAGCAGCAGCAAAATGCCCGGTGGCTCAGGTAGGAAAGAATCTGCCTACAATGCAGGAGACCTAGGTTCTATCCCTGGGTGGGGAAGACCCTCTTGGAGGAGTAAATGGTAGCTCACTCCAGTGTTCTTGCCTGGCGAATTCTATGGGCAGAGGAACCTGGCCTACTACAGTCCATGGGGTCACAAAGAGTCGGACATAACTGATCGACCAACACTTTCAGTGTGGGCCAGGCACAGTTTTAGTACCCAGGGATATAGCAAGGAACAAATCAGAAACAAATCGCTTACTGAATGTACAGTGGCAGAGGGTTGGGGGTGGGGACCAGCCTGACAGAGACAAGATAAAAATATAAAATACTAAGTTATATGGAGCCAAAAATAATGCAAGGTGTGTGTGGGCGCTTGTGGGGTGGGGCATTCAAATTAGAAGATCAGGTCCATGCTTGTTACAGATCAACTAATTAGGAGTGACCTTTGCTAGGACCTTCTGCAAGACATGAATACAGGTTAGGCTTATCAAGGACTCCAGGCAGATGAAAACTCAAGATGTGGAGAACAAGCAAAGGTACCCTCTTTTCTTGGTGCTATCTCATAATGTTATTTTAAAAGATCTGCAAACTAAGAAATATGCAAATTGTATTCTGCTTTTTTTTTCTTTTGCTAACAGCTTGAGAAAGTCACTGGTGTCTGCTTAATTTTAAATAAGCAGAACTTGTTGCTTGACTGCTGTCTGGCCTCTGGTTCTGCTTCATACTTGTACAATTAATTGGATTTATCTGACACTGTGTTGGGAAACTAAACATTTGTTATTCCAACTAACAGCCACAAGTAGTTCCACATCATTGACGTCATGAGTGCACTGTTTTCTGTTTCTGAAATGGACTGTGAACACCCCTGGCATCTCAGAGCTTCTTACTTCTGCTTTCCTGGGTCAAAACTAATTAGGGTCTTTACCTAATTAGCTACTAATGTGAGTACTCTCCCTCCATACTCACACCCTCTCTGAAGTGGCTTATTCTTTTGACACCTTGCTTATTCCCTTGCTGGGAACATATCTGGCATGTGTTTAAAATCAATTTTTCTAATACATTTTGTTTTTAATAAAGGAGGACCTTCCTCTAGTGATAGGACTATATCTGCCATATCTTTATTAGCATGGAGAACTGGAAAAAAAAATCTGATAAGTAAAATGTAAATATTCCACACGTAGAAGATACAAATTCAGTGAAACAGGAAAGTGTCCCAGTGCCAACTATAGTTGGGCCACAAAGCCATGAATTATCTATGGTTCTTAAAACTTTAGGAATATAAAACCAGTTGTCTATCAGAGAAGACCCTTTTCAGGAATCTGCCCCTCTGTACTATTTTGCAGCAGTTTCAAGAGATTTATTACTTATAGTCTTGAGTCTTGGAGTAAAATCCCCTGGATTAGCTAGCCACTTCTAATCATACACTCTCTGGCTGCTTGCCTTGCACTAGGCTTCTGGATACCAGAATCTTTCAATTCAGAGTGTCCTTTGCTTCCAAATTTTTATCTCCTTTCATCTGCTCATTCGTCCATTCATTCTAAAGATAATTGTGTGTGTCTATCAGGTGCCAGGCATGGGGATGCTGCAGTGAACCCAGCCGACTGTTTATTATCATGGTATGTCCAGTGTGGTGGATGATCCAACTGTCCTTTCTCAAACCAGCCCTAGACTTAAAAAAATAATAATTTAAAAAATTATTTTCAAATCATTTTAAATAGTTTATTTATTTTTGGCTGCACTGGGTCTTCAATGTGCACGAACTTTCTCTAGTTGCAGCAAGTGGGGGCTACTCTTTGCTGAGGTGGGCAGGAGGGCTTCTCACTGTGGTGGCTTTTCTCGTTTCAGAGCATGGACTCTAGGTACCCGGGCTCAGTATTTGTGGTATACCAGCCTAGTTGCCCTGCAGCAGGCATCTTCTGGAGCAGGGATCAAACCTGTGCCCCCTGCATTGGCAGGCGGATTCTTAACCACCAGACCACCAGGGAAGTCCAAACAATTTTTAATTTAATTTTTTTAAAAAAGAGAGAAAACAAAACAGGGAGTTCCCTGGTGGTCTAGTGGTTAAGATTTGATGATTTCATCATGGAGGCCCAGGATGAGTCCCTGGTTGGGGAACTGAGATGCCGCAAGCTGAGAGGTACAGCAAGAACAAAACCAAACCAAAGCAACAACAAAAACTCCCCAGTCCCTCTCCTGTTGGTCCTTGGAGAGACCAGTGCCAGGTTCTCCCAGAACCCACTCTCCACGGTCAGTGCTGAGCTTCTGGTTCCCTGTCATATTTTCCCCTCCCACAGCCACGGCTGCTTCCTCTTTATGGCTAGTAAGAAGGTGAGAGAGGCCTGGAATGAGGAACCCAGAACCCACTCCATCCTCCCCCACCCCCATTCCCTTTTTCAAAAGAAAGAGAAGCAGCAGGAGAGTCGGAGAGAGCTCCATTTTATTACAGAAAATAAAAACGAAAAACAAAAACCCAGGCAACTGAGAAGGAAGGAGACACGGGGGGAAGAGAGTTGAGGTCCCTCATGACTCACCTCACACCCTCCTCGCAATTCAATTCAATTGTGAACCACCAGGAGGAACAGAATTAAATAACTAGAGGGGGATACAGAGTCAAGATTCCCAGCCTTCCCTCTTCGGGGAAAGTGAGACACGGGAATACTGAGCAAAAATGGAGGAAGCCGTACCCCGGGTCCCCCCAGTACAGGGACTTCGGGGGACAGGGAAGAGGATTCTACATGGACACGCAAGTAGGCGTGGCTTGTAAACCCAGGACTTTGGCAGGTGGGGCTGGGGATGGTGGGGGTGGGGGGCTGTAAACCAGGCTGTAGTCAAGAGAAGCAGCAGGAGCTGTAAACAAAGGGGCAGGGACCTAAGGAACAGGAGGGAGAGGTGCTGGAAATGCAGTGGGGGCTGGGTATCCCTGGGAGATGGGGGAGCCTCCAGGGGGCAGGAAGGAGTCAAGGAGAGCGTACCCTGCCCGTGGAGATGGCAAGGGTGCTCCATCTCTACCCCTGCCCTGTGAGCTCTGTGCTCCTCCCCAGGACTGGATGGGGGTCTAGGATCACCTAGGAGGCACCAGCGTGTCTGAGGAGGGTGGAAACTGAGCGGTTGCCTCTGCCCCCAGAAACAGGAAGAGGAAAGTAAGGTGAAAGATGCTGGTTGCCCTTCCCTGCCAGGCTCATGTTGAGGGTCTCTGTCTGTCTGCTCTGAACCTTCTGGGCTCCAGAATCTTCAGTTCCAGGAAGGAGGGAGGTATATCTCCGTGTTGGAAGAGGGTCACCTCCGGCAAGACTCATCTGTGCAAGAGGAGGCAGCAAGGATAGAGGATGAGAGAGGGTCTCCATCTCCCGCCTCCCCACCCACTCCCCACACTGAAGGCCAGTTGGCATGCAGAAAATCTTATAACATCTCCCACATCCTGAGTGCCTCTTGCTACTACTAGTAACAGCAGGATCACTCATTTCATTTAGCCTGGATTCTCTGCCAGCCATTCTCATAACTTGTTTAATCTTGCAATAACCCCAGGAGAGGTTAAGTTATTCAATGTCCAGCCGTAGTTCCTAAGTGCTTCCCCAAAAGTTCTTAACCCTCTCAACAATTCCAAGAGGTGGTTATTATTAACCTCATTTCAAAAATAATAAACTGAGGCCAGAGGTCAAGCAGTAACACCACAAAGTAAGAGACAAGATGGAATTCAAACTCAGGCCTGTCTGATCCAAATCCTGTGTTAACTACACTGTAGTGCTCAGAAAGAGTCGTGATTTAGAAATGTGGAGATCTTATGTGCCCTTTGCTTTTCAGGACCTCAGTTTTCCCATCTGTTAAAAGGAACTGTGAAAGAGGAGAGTGAAAAAATTGGCTTAAAGCTCAACATTCAGAAAATTAAGATCATGGCATCTAGTCCCATCAGTTCATGGCAAATAGATGGGGAAACAGTGGAAACAGTGACAGACTTTATTTTTTGGAGCTCCAAAATCACTGCAGATGGTGACTGCAGCCATGAAATTAAAAGATGCTTGCTCCCTGGAAGAAAAGCTATGACCAACCTAGACAGCATATTAAAAAGCAGAGACATTACTTTGCCAACAACGGTCCATCTAGTCAAGGCTATGGTTTTTCCAGTAGTCATGTATGGATGTGAAAGTTGGACTATAAAGAAAGCTGAGCACCGAAGAATTGATGCTTTTGAACTGTGGTGTTGGAGAAAACTCTTGAGAGTCCTTTTGACTGCAAGAAGATCCAACCAGTCCATCCTAAAGGAATCAGTCCTGAATATTCATTGGAAGGACTGACGTTGAAGCTGAAACTCCAATACTTTGGCCACCTGATGTGAAGAACTGACTCATCTGAAAAGACCCTGATGCTGGGAAAGATTGAAGGTGGGAGAAGGGGACGACAGACGAGATGGCTGGATGGCATCACTGACTCAATGGACATGAGTTTGAGTAAACTCAGGGAGTTGGTGATGGACAGGGAGGCCAGTCCATGGGATCGCAAAGAGTCGGACACGGCTGAGAGATTGAACCGAACTGAACTAAAGGAGCTGTTGGGCTAGAGTCCCCGCCAAGCTCCTTCCAAGCGCCAACATTAAATCCCCCTTCCTCCTGAACTGCAGTGCCCGCTCAGACCAGCAGGCGGCGCCAACGGGCCGGCGAAGTCTGCGCTCACCCACTATCAGGGCCTTGGTGCGCAGCCCGCCCTGAAGCTCTGGCTGCAGCAACAGCAGCTCCTCCTCCTCCTCTTCGTCGTCGGCTTGGGCCGCTGGCGGACTGGGGGCGCTGGGGGCCTCAGGCTCTGGGCCCAGCTCTTCTAGCACCGAACTCTCCGAGGGATACTGATACGTGGTCTCCAGGGCTGTCTCGCTGAAGGAGATCTTGAGCTGAGGGTGGGAGAGAAAGCAGGGAGGAGACGAGGTCAGACGGCAGGGTAACAGGTGCAGGACCACGGGGAGTGGGGACTGGGTTTGGGCACGACTCGCTGACTTTGCCCGCCCCAGCCACTCTGGAAGCCAGTTTTCCTTTCGGTACTCGCTACTCGCTGGCCAATCCCAGATTTCCCCTCTTCAGTCATATCGTTTGAAAAACATTGACTTTGGCCTGAGCTTCGGCAGGGGCCTGGGTAGCAGGAGTGAGGAACCCAGGATCAAGGCTTCTGCATTTGGAGTGTGGGAAGTGGAAAGGTAAAGAGAAATTAAAAACCTGGATATAAGTCCTGTGATCAGAACTGAGTCTTTGGGCACCCTGGGAGCAATGGGGGGGCTCTCCAGGGGAGGTGAGAGCTGAGTTTCCTGGGTAGGAAGGAGCTGGCTGGGAGGGAGTCACAGGCAAAAGCCAAGTCAGGCACATTGGTTTCCAGAGCCTTGGTCCCTTACTGTTCAGGGGAGAACCCAGGACCCTGAACACCAGCCCTTCCCACCTCACACACTCCTCTCCTGCAGCTGAAGTGAGCCCCCAGGAAAGGGTCTTGGCTCTGACAGGGGAGTGGAGACCAGCAGAAAAGCCAGAGGACCCAAAACCCATTGAGATGATAAGCCCAAGTCCCTGAAAGCGGTAGCTGCGGGGGAGGTGACAGGGCAGAGAGGAAAGTCCAGGCAAACACAGGACGGGGGTGGAGATTGCACCAGAAGGGACGTGCAGTGACAGAGACAGGCGACCAGAAGGAATCTGGAGGGGGCAGAAAATCCTCGGAAACATACTGGAGCAAGAGCCGGCGAGCCCCAGCTGTTCTCACCACCTTTTTACCCTTCCCCTCTGCCCTCCTAAGAAGCTCACGGGGAAGGGGCAGGGTGGGATTAACTCTAGGAGCCAAAGCGATTAAGGAGACAAACAGGAGGATTCCATGTGAACTGCTCAGAAAGGTCCAGAGGATCTCCTTGGGCCTTCTCCAGCATCCTTTGGGGAACCTGGGGATTGGGGGCCCTGCATCCCCGAATCTCTGCATGAACTGGCGTATGAGAAGAGAGTAACCCGGATGGTGGCTGGACAGGTGGTTGCTAACACTTGGGTCCCCATGGGAAGCGAGAACTCAGAGACGTGTGTGCGTGTGTCACTCTCTAGGTCCAAACCTGGCATGGGCCCACCTCTCTGGGAACAAAAGCCAGAACCTGGCCAAGGCCTAGGAGGGGCTCCAACGTGCCCCTCCCCACTCAACACTGTGCATCCTCCTCCACTCCAGCCACATGGGCTGTGAATTCCTCCAGGCTCACCCCAGGCATTCTTACCTCAGGGGCTTTGCACTGGCTGTTCCCTCAGCTTAGAATACTCTTCCCCCAAATATCGCTGTGGCTCCCTCCCTTTGGATCATGCTATTATAAAGTCGTATTTGCTCCTCCCACCATCTGGCCCTCAAAGTTCCATTTGTCCCTGTCCTAATTATTTCCCATAATCACTTAACCACCTTCTAACCTAACCTACAAAAAGAAAGTCGCTCAGTCGTATCCAACTCTCTGGGACCCCATGGACTGTAACCCACAGGCTCCTCTGTCCATGGAATTTTCCAGGCAAGAATACTAGAGTCGGTTGCCATTTCCTTCTCCAGGGGATCTTCCCGACCCAGGGATTGAACCCAGGTCTCCTGCATTGCAGGCAGATTCTTTACCTTTTGAACCACCAGGGAAGCCCTAACCTACCAGAGGATTTACATATTTGGTTACTTATTTTTGATGCTGTCAATAGAAGCATGGAAGTTGCTTCAGTGGGTAAGGAAGGCTCCATTCATCCAGATGTCAGATGGCATCCCAGCAGACCAACCCTGGGGGAACACTCTTGCCGGGCGGGGCGGGGTGCGGTGCAGGCCAGCCTGCACACGGTCTACCCCCAGTCTGCGTCTGTGGAACAGCCAGCTGGTACAGTTGAGGGACAGGAACCAGACCCCTTATATCCTAACTTCTCCAAAGGAACCACTTCTCCTGCTGACAGGTTTACCCAAACTTCTGGGAACCCACTTCTGTTTTCTTTTCATGTCACCTTTTGAGATAACGAGCTCTATAGTTTATTACCGCTCTGGCAAAAGGAGCCATTTTATTTGCTCTCTGACCATGTTTGTCTCTCCCCCAACCCTGCTTCTCTCACCACCCCCCCAACTTCTGACTGGGCTTCTCAGGAATGCACAGCCTTCATGGGGTGTGTGTGTTGGGGGGGGTGGGTACGGACGGGTGACTCACTCACTCCTCTCTCATCAGCTATATAAGGTCACGAGGGGGCTGGGGAGAGGAGGGGCTGACCTCCCAGCCAGAGGGGCCTCTGGGGACGGGCACGGGCCATGGCCCAACCCCTGGGCTCCGTGGCAGGGCTGGGGCTTCTTTCCCGGTGGCAGGGAGACCTTTGATGGAATTAGCCTGCAAACAGGAGTTATTTAGGGAAAGGGGGACAGTGTTAGATGGCAGGGTCCTCCTATCCCTGATCTGATAGGCAGGGCTGGACATGCCCGTCCCTGATGAGCAGGGTGCAGGGAGAGAGGAGAAGGCCTCAGGGAGAGCTGAGGGGAAAGTGTCTGGGCCCAGAGAACTCTGCACTGCTTCTTCCCCACCCCCACCCGAAGCAGCTGCTTCCTTATTCTCTCACCACATCCTGAGCACAGTTCTGGCCAGGCCCATGGCCCCATGTTCGCCACTCAGCCCCACCAGCCTTCCGGCCCCCACCCCAGGCTTCCTGTTTGGGCGATCTGCTTCCGGCTCCCTAGCTCCCTGACCTAGGACCTAGGACCTCCCTCACTCTCACAGGTCCTGCCCTGCACTCAGTCCCCAGCCTTTGGGGCCCAGACTTCATGTCTTCCCCTCTTTGTTCCTCCCCAGAGGCACAAGACAGCCTCTACCGTAGGAAGTGACTTCTCTGAACATCTCACCCTGGTTATTCCTGACCTAGTTCCTTGCCCAGCCCGGAGGCAAAGGGGTCACCTAGCAGTCAGCTCAGGACAGACCCAGGGTCCACGGCTCTGGGATGGGAGCTTAAGCTTCATGTGAAGATGAGCTGGGGTCTCCAGTGACTCCCGACCTTTGTGCTTTCCCACTGACACCGAGGACACCAAAAACAATCTGAGGATGACACACACGGGATGAGGGCTGGAGATGTTAGGTACAGAACTTCTCTTTCCTTGGAGATTTTCAAACTGGAAACTGGTGTATGGGGGCAGGAGTTGGGCCAGCGCCAGGGTAAGAAGTCAGCTTGGCTGTTTCCAACTTCCCTGCACTGCCTTTTTTCCAGTTTAATCTCTGACCTTCTGCTGGCCCCAGTCCCTAACCCTGCCCTCGACTCCCATTGTGCTCTCTGCTCTCAGCACAGTGCCTCCAAATTCACTTCTCTTTCTTTCTACCCCAAGAGGAGGGAGAGGCCAGGAAGAAAGGGGAAAACCAACTGCTGAGCCAGTTCTGGGGAGGGAGGGGACGCCCAGGGAGGAAGGACTGGGAGGGAGTGGTGGGGCGGGGAGTATTTTGGAAGAGGAGAAGGCTTTTCTTGTCCCAAGAGAGAAGGGAGCACTGTCTGAAGCCGTGGCCCAGCTGGGGGTGTGCAACCCCGAGGTCACCCACTTCAAATGGCCTCTGTGTGCATCTCTCCCATGGGGCAGACTCGGGGTTCAAAAGCCTTCTCTCTGCTCCTTGGCTAGCCCCTGTTCCACTCCCCTCCCCCACTATCCTAGGATGTCCCCACTCCGCTCTGCAGCCCCTCCTTCCTTGGGTCTGTGAGATGTTCCTCCACTCGCTTCTCCCTGCCATTTCTCCCTAAAACCCGAACCCCTCTGCCTCCCCAGGCTTCCTACCCCAGCATTCTTTTGCCCACTTTTGCCCTGCAGACCCTGCCCCCATAGATTCCAGGCTGTGGCCTCAATTCTGGTCTCCCACCCAGATGGGCTGGGCTGGGTCAGAGACTCGGGAATGGAAAGCATGGGGGGGTGAACTCAGAGCCTGAGGGAGAGAAGAGTGAGGAGCCTGGGCACACCCTGAGAGAGACACACCCAGGACAGCGAGCCTGATTGCGGAGCAGGCTCCTTGGGCTGGGAAATGAATGGAAAAGAAGGGCCACAAGAAGGAAGGGTGTGTGTTCAGGGGAGGAAGGGTGGCAGCAGGAATGAACAAGAATAGATGAAGACAAGGATACAGAGGTATAAAAAAAGGGAGAGAGACAGGAGTCCACAGAGCAGTGATGGGGGGCTGGCCAAGAAGTCTGGGTTGGCTGCTCCCTACCTGTTTGTGGCGCCTTTCAGGGGACCCCTTGACAAGGCAGCTGCGGCTGAGGCGGAGGTAGCCCCCCAGAACCAAGATCTCCTCGGCAGTCGGGTACCGCTTCTTCCCAGCCCCAGGGACCGCCGTGTCAGCTGTGGCTGGGGCGGCTGGAGTGGCGGGGGCTGCAGGGGGCGCGGACCGCCGGGGGTTGACTGTGAAGGTGTGTCCGCTGCGGCGGGGGGCCCCCACCCCTGGCCCTGCCTTCACCCCGTAGAAGAGCCGGCTCATGAGGGGATCCCCAAGGGACTGGGGGGCAGGTGGGGCTGGGGGTGGGGGAGACAGAGGGGCTGCGGGTGGGGGCCGGAGTTCCCCTGCTTCCTCTTCCTGCCGTCTAGAGGCTCTAGAGGCTCCAGTCCCGGCGTCCTCTGGGGAGAGGGGGGAGGGCGCAGAGCAGCGGTCCTGCAGGGCGCCCAGAGGCCTGCTCTGAGCGCCCGCCTCCTCCTTCTCAGCCTCTGCACCCAAAGGACCCACGTGCTTCTCGACAGACTCTGGAGTGTCTGGTTTCTGGGGCTGAGGCTCTGTGTCCCTGGGTGTCCAGTCTCGGGCCTTCCCAGAGTTCAGGGTCCATTTCCATCCTTCCGGGGGCCGCAGGCCCCTCTCGCCATCCTCTACGGGGCTGGGCCTTTCTTCTGCTCCCTCTGGTCCTGCAGAGCGACTGTCTGGAGCCTCCCTTGTTGGGGTCTCTGACGACGCTGTGGTCCCTTCTGGGTCCATTCTTGGAATCGGCCTCTCGTCTTTTCTCCCCCATTCCTCTGAGCAGTCTTTTCTTTCTTCTCCTGAACTCGGCCTCCACTCTGATGCCTCCAGTTGTCCCAAACTCTGTCCCGGAGACTCTTTGGGGTCAGGCCTCCATTTATGGGAGTCTGTCAGGCCCAGCTTCTGGTTGTCAGACTCTTCGGGGCTCCGTTTACTGTCCACCACCTCTGTTCTCCTGGGGCTTTGTTCTCGGGGCTCTGCCAGTCTCAAACTCCGCTCAGGAGTTTCTCCAGGGCTCAGCCTCCATTTCCGCACCTCTGACAGTCTGGAGCTCCTGTCTCCAGCCTCTCCTGGGCTCTGCCTCCAGTCCCGAGACTCCAAAGGCCTGGGGCTCGACTCTCGAGCGCCCCCTATCCCCAGCCTCTTCTCTCTGGCCTCCCTAGGACTGAGCCGCTCTTCCCTGGACTCTCTTCCCTTGGGGCTGGGATCCCGTGTCTCCCCGGGGCTGGGTCTCCGCCCCCGGGTCTCCAAAGGTCCAGGCCGTTTGTCCGTGAGTAGCTCTTCACTCCGCTGCTGTTGCTGCTGCTGCTGCTGCTGCTGCTGCTGCTGGCGCTCTTGCCGGATAAATCGGTTCTGGTGCACAGGCCCAATGGCCTCCAGGAGGACAGCAGACTCGTCTGGGTTTGGAGGTCCAGCCTCCGTAGTCCCAGGCGCAGGGCTAGGCTCCCCAGGAGACAGACCAAGCTTGGCCCGGCGGCGCTCCAGAAGGCCCCGCTTCCAGGCTGGCATCTGCGACAGCCGCTCCCGCTCTGCCGTCTCACGGCCGCGAACGGCTGCCTCTTCCTGCCGGCGCCGGGCTAGCAGCTGTAGCTTCCAGTCTGGGATGGTGGCCATGGTCGCCTTGGGGAGGGTGGGGGAACGCTGGGGGGCAGAGAACAGGAAGGAGAGGCTCCAGAGGGGCCCAGGAGGTGAGAATGGGGGTGGGGGAGAGGAAGCAGGGGGAGAGGTGGGTCACAGAGGAGCTGAGGGTGAGGACAGTAGGAAAGGGGGCGGCGGAGGGGGGCAGAGAAAGGGGAAAACCTGAGAAAGTGAAGAGGAAACTAAGAGCCAGGTGATGGGGTTGGGGGAGGTGGGTCGAGAGGAACAGTGGAGATTCAGGGCAAAGAGACAGGAGTCAGATTTGTGGGTACAGGTTACTGGGCATCAGAGACAGTCCCCAGGTTGTGAGAAGAGGGAAAAACGAAAGAAGCTGGCACGAGGGAGAAGAGAGAAGAGAGGCTGGGGGTGAGCGGGGCAGGATCCGAGCGAGGTTGCCTGACCGCTACCTCAGGAGCGGCGGGAGTGGGAAGCGAGGTCAGCGGGATCCCCGGCGGAGAGGGGGCAGTGGGACCTGAAGGGGTGTCGGGAAGGTGGGAGGGCGGAGAGTGGACAGGTCCAGGGGAGAAGGGGGAATCGGGGGCAGAGGGGCGAGGGAGCTCGGCGGCTGTAGCCGGGCGAGTCTCGGCGCGGGCCCCGGAGGTCCGGGCTCCCCTTCCAGCTCCGCTTGAGCCACGCCTCTCAGACCCCCCAGCCCCCACCCCTCCGCCCTGCACTCCGCCCCGGGGCGGGCCAGGGGAAATACCCTCCCCCGGGGACTTTCGGAACCCGGCGATCGGAGCTGCCAGCTCGTTCCCAGAACCCTGGCGTCCACCCCCCACCAACCCTAACCCGGTCCGGGCCCCGCCGCCGGCCTCCTCCACCGGCGATGCCCCGGGGTCCCGGGCGAGCGAGCGCCTCAGGCGTACGGAGCACCGGCTCCACACCGCTTCTCTCCGGAGCCGGCCAGTCTCGCGCCGGGGTCTCGGCGCTCATGGAACCCCGACCTCGCCAGCCGTCCCCACCCGGCTATGACCGCACTGACGGGCAATCTCGGCACAAAGAGAGGAGAGGCAGCCCGAGGTCCGCGCCCGGGACGGAAGGGAGGGGACACCCCCTCCCCAAGTCTGAAGCCCCTGGGTCAACTCACATGCCGCGGGGCTCCCGGGGGAGGGGGTGCGAAGGAGCCTGACGTCCGGAGAGAGGAGGAGAGAGGAAGAGGAGGAGAGAGGGATAGAGGGAGATCCGGGGCAGGAGGTGGGGGGGGGGGGCGCGGGGGGCGCGGGAGGGGGTAAGGGAGGAGAAGGGGAGGGACGGAGACAGACCCGGGGGCCGAGCGGGGGGCGGCCGCCGCTTTGTCTGAGGACAATGGGGAGAGGGAAGGGGGCGCTGGGCGGAGCCGGGCACGGGGGCGGAGCCTCGCTCCCCGGGTCCCCCGCGTGGATCCTCGGCCCCGGGACTCCTCTTTTCCCGCCGCGATCCCCGGCACTCCGCGGTCCTTCCCCAGGGCCTCTCACGCGGCTGCCGCCCGGTAACCCTGGACAGCCCAGGTGTCCAGACCCCCACCCCCAGCTAGCCAAGCCGGGGCGGCGGCCCGTGACTCAGACCCCTCGAGGGACTTCGGGAGGAAGCGGCAGCTGCTCGGAGCCGGGCCCGCCCTTCCCATCTCCTGCCGCTCCTCCCCACGCTTTTGCCTTCCCAGGCCAGCCTTTGTTACCGTGGGGGCGCTTGCGGGGCCCGTGGGGAGGGGGCGGCCACAGGAGCAGGGCTGGGAAGACAACGGTTTCGGAAGCTCGCTCCCTTACCCGAACCGTCTCCCCACTCTTCCATTTCAGCCCGTCCCCCACCCGGGTCTGCAGCAAGGAAATTGGGAGATTTGGAGGAAGGGGGACCGGGTGCTCCGGGAAGGGGGTGGAGAGCTGGGTGCGCGGGGAGTGGCCGCCGCCCAGCGGTCACCAGAAGGCGCGGCCGATGCCCAGACTCCAATGTAACTCGCCTTTCCCAGAGCCAGCCCTGCAGCTTTGAGAGACACTGACAGACTGCATTCTACACGTAGAAAAACCAGACTGAATTTTATTTTCCTGTAGCGTGAGCTCCTCGGGAAAGCAGGGAGCCTCTAGTCACCTTAGCTAAGAACGGGAGAAACCGCTCAACTAGGTTCAGGAGGATGGAGCCTAGGGTCGGGGCCTAGGGAGCTGAAAAGGCCAGACAGTGGGCCTGGGTCCAGCCCCTGGGAGGGAGCTAGACGTGGAGAAAGGATCCCTGAGGCACAGAGGGTAGTAACAGGGCTAAGGGAGTGGTCAAGCCAGACTCTTCTCTTGGTGAGGAAATTGTTAACGGAGGGTCAAGCCCTGAACTGTGAGAAGACGGATAAGTTCCCAGCCACTCCTTCCTGGCTGGTGAGAAGTGGCCCTTGGAGTCCAATGGCTGAAATTCAGTATGGAGCTGGAACCAAGGAGTGGAGGCTCAAGCAAGGAAAGGGACCACTCCTTCAGTCCATGGATTTGGGCCTCTGGTCTGAAGCAGCCAAGGCCTAGATGTTAAGGGAATTTGGGATAGGAGGGAGAGAGGAAGTACAGGGCTTGCAACCAGGGTTAACCCCTTACTCGGCCTCCCCATCCTGGGGCCGGGAGAGCAGGTGGAGTTTTCTTTGTAGCTGGGCCCGGAGATAGCGGAGATCATGCTGGTCCAGTCCGTGAGCCAGGCCCAGGTAGAGGGTAAGGAGGAGAGCAAGGAGCAGGCGGTCAGTGCCCAGGGTGGGTACCACCCATAGCACTGTCAGCAGCTCCACGCACACTGGATGGCGCAGGTGGGAGAAGAGTCTCAGAGCCCGGGGCGACTTCAGGGCCAGAGGCTCGCCCAGCCCCAGCACATGGTAGTACACCTAGCAGAGGGAGAATGGCTTAGGAATGGAGCCGAGCCCTTGTCACAACTTAACTGCCTCTTTCCTCCCGTCCTGGGCACCCTCCTTCTATGACAGGCTCAGGAACCACCCTCCTGAGACTGGAGGTCCCTGACCCTCATCTCTGGCCCATGAACCTTCCCAGGCCCAAGAAGCCCATGATTCCTAGCCTTTGAGGGAGGGCTGGGGGGAGACTGTCTTATAAGAAAGGGAGGTGAAGGGCTCAAAAACAAGAGGCAGGTGGAAGACAATGGGAGGCACAGGGACATCCTTGGAGGGGAAAGAGGTATTCTAGAAAGGATCAGATGTCTTGGGTAGGGATCTGGGAGCCTCACCTGTTTCAGGCCCATGAGCTCTGCGTAGTCGAAGACGAGAAGGATGCTGAAGATGAGGAGCCAGGAAATGACGTGGAGGACAAAGCAGAGGAGGGGCACCCAAGTGGCCCATGGCTCAGCCCGAGCCTCCCACAACACAGGACCCCTGGGCACAGGCTCCCAGTACCGCATCACCAGCTGAGGAAGGAAGAGGAACTGGGTTTCCCAGCAGCCCACCCTTGACAGACCCAGACCCAGGGGCTGCCTCCAGTCCAGGCTGGCCAGCTGTTCCCCCCACCTCTATCATGAGCATGTTCACCATGTGGAGGGTGCTGGGTGGGGTCCTAAGGATGTAAGAATGACTTGTCTCCACTCTGAGGACTTAGAGAATGGATGAGGGTGACCACATAGGCACACAAAATAGCCTATGCCAAGCACCCACTGAGGAGACAGGTGAGTACTAACCGGGAAGCTTTCTCTTGAGATCTAGGGAAGTGCTTTTGAAGAAAGGATAAGACTGAAGAGGTGTTACCAAGGCACTCTCAAGCGGGACAACAGGAACGAAGTTGCAAAGGTGAGAATGCACACATCATGCGTAGGGGATGACAAGCAGTACATACTTCTTGATAAAAAGGAGAAATGTGTGCTGTGAAATAATGGGAGCTGAGACTAGTCCTGAACACCCTCAGTTCTCCTAAACCCACACTTTATCCGAAGCCTGAGGTTCTTGCAACTCCAATCAATGACATCCTTCACACATGCTGTTTCCCTTGAGGACTCAGCTGCCAGGGCTTCATACCTGCAAGGCCAGGGCAGTGCATGCCACGTACAGTGACCTCTGAAGGACCCCAAAGTACCGGGACATCCATTCCTTCACGGTCTCAGTTGCCATGAGGCTGTGCTGCCCCACAAACAGTAACAGGAGCCCCAGATCCCAAACCAGCGGGATAAGGATGCTTTGGTCCTGCAGGGCAGCCAGCCATCCCTGGCGGGCATCTAGCGGGAGTTGGAAAAAGGTACAAAAGATCAAGAAGACTGTGGGAAACACTCTCTACCTTCACCTCCTCTTGGGGACCCCAGGCCATGTCCCTTAATGCTTTCAAGAGCCTTATCACTTCCTCTCTAGGCTTTGCCCACCTCACTTTGCTATTCCCTGTTTCTCCCCCTTTCCCCATGCTTCTTTCAGAGCTGGGGAAGAACATTCCTGTTGGGCAGTCACGAAAGGCATGGCTGGAGTGCCCTTCATGTTTCGGTTCTCCAAATGCTCCCTCTTTGTAACGCCCTCTATAGTCCTCTCTACGAAGCACTTTCCTGAGAATTTCTGTTCATTGCCCTTTCCCTCCCCCTCAATCCTCACTCTCCCGCCTCTCCAAACCGCTAATCCCAGAGTTCCTAATTTAGCCCTCCGGTCTCCTCGGCCTCGTCTCGGCGGCTTTCAAGGCTCTAGTTCCCTCTCCAGGACTTCCCCTGTCATTTGTCTCCAAGCCCCGCCCCACGCTCCCTCTGCTCCGGCTCCACCTCCCTACCCTACTCATCCTCCGTCCCTCCCGCTCACCCGGATTGCCAGACTCCGAGATTCTTCCAAGAAGTGGCCGAAGGGAGGTAAATCGTACGAACTCCACTCCGGTGCCAAAGGCCAGGATGAAAGAGGCGAGGGCAGCAGGGACCAGGAGCAGTGCAGGGGCCATGGCAAGAAGTGGAGGGGTGGGGAAAGGGGCGGGTTTGGGATTCCCGCGGCCGCAGGCTCCGCCCCGGCCCCGCCTCCCGCCTGGGACTCTGCCCGGGGGGGGGGCGGGGCTCCCGCGCGCCTGCGCCGGGTTTCCGGCCGGTGCGCGCAGCTCGCTCACACCCAGCTGCGGAGCAGCTCCCTTGGGTTCCTTTCCCCAGTCGGCGGTCTCCGCGTCACAGAAGGGAGTGTTAGAATCCCGAGTGAGGGATGAAAAGGGCAGAGATTGTGCAGTCACTCACGTGGGTTGAATTGCAGCTAGGTTAGTTTTCTCATCCAAAATGAAGACTATTTCCCTCTTGCAGGGTTCTTGCAGAAACAGCACTATGAACCAACCCCCTTTCCTTTAACAGCTTTGACTTGGAAACAGCCAGAGTCAGAGGTTACAGAGCCTCAGTTAACACTTTAGTAATGAGCGGTGAGAGAACGGAAGACTGTTGACCTAGGCTGAGAACCCAAAGCTCTGAATCACCTATTGCAGCTTGTTAGGTGAAAAAGAGTGACTATTTTACCACAAATTAATGCTTATTCTGTAATGTATTATAAAGTTGCGTCTCCACTTGCCAAGGGCAGAGAACTTGTCTGTAACACTGAGACTGGGTCTAATAATGCCAAAAACAGCCAAGGTTGGCTGTTTTGTAACCATGAGTGTAACAATATGTTAAAATATTTGTGATAGAAAACTTTGTTATAGTTGTAAATTTTGTAGTAGGTTAAACTTGTGATAATTAACTACCTATGACTTTAGTCTGAAACCTCATTAGTTTGACTCCACTTACTAGTCAGAAAGCACTAAGATCTTTTGTCCAAAATGTTTTCCTACAGATCTATTTGTAATACCTACAGGTGAACATTCACATCTAAAAATCAAAATAAAAGCAAGGTTTTTCTCCACTAAATATCATGTAGCTAAGGAGCTAGGCATAAGCTGGTAAGGACCTTAGAGATCATTAAGCTAATTCTTTCAGATAATAGATGAAACATAGGCCTAAAGAGATAAAGAAAATTTCCTAAGATAAGGAACTGCTTAGTCCTGTGGGCTCAGGGATGACAAAATTGCCCAACAGCATGCCACAGGCTCTCCATTCCTTTCCCCTCCCAGAGACTCAGTACTCCCATTCTCCTCTGAATCAAAGCTGCTGTGAACTGTGCTACCAGACAGCACAGTTCCCTCCTGATTCACTCTCCATCCTGCTTTCTGTCTCAGGAAGCTATCCTGAATGTACCTCATCAAACAACATCACAGCTTTAGAGGGAAGCCTCTCTATATAACTGTTCCATCCTTGCAAACCTTTTGGGTTCCATCCTTGCAATAGACCTTTGGGTACTGGGATACTGCAATATACTTTGTGATTGCTCTACACTCTGCCTCCTAATTTTCACTTCATTAAACTCTCTCCAAATTATCTTAATTTGACTTGCCATCATTTGTTAGGCTCCTGATGGATTGACATTACATGATGTACTATGTATGAGCTGTAGGATTCATTGGCAGTGTAAGAAAAGATCTCTTCTCTAGAAATTTGAATTGGGGCACTTAAACGTTACCAGTCATAAGTGGATGTGCACATGAGTGGTAAGTGGGGCTATAAAGGCAGCAGGTGCTGTAAGAATGTTCATCTGTAGTCCAGAACCTCAAGGACTCAGACAGCGTCAGACAGTACAAGCCTTTGGGTAGGGCAAGGGGACTAATATTTATCTAGGTCCTACTGTGGGCCACACCCACAATGGCTGTGCTTAATATATATTGTGAGGTTGGGTATGGTTCTTTTTTAATTTTTTATTCGGCCAGCAGCATGTGGGATCTCAGTTCCCTGACCAGGGATTGAACCCATGCCCCCTGCATTGAGAACATAGGGTCTTAACCACTGGACCACCAGGGAAGTCGCAAGATTGGGTATGTTTAAAAGTTAGCACAGTGTTTGGCAAAGCTAATGCTGTTTTTACTACACCAAAGTTTTCCAAACTTAAGTATAACTTAACCTGCAGAAAAGTGCACAAAACCAATCAGTATTTTTTTTTAATCGAAGTGAAATTCACATAACATAAAATCATTTTAAAGAGAGCAGTCCAGTGGCATTTAGTACATTCATAATGTATGCAACCACCACCTCTATCTAGTTCCAAAGCATTTTCTTTTCACCCCAAAATAAAACCGTGAACCTGTTAAGCAATTACTCCCCATCTTCCCTCCCCGAAAGCCCTTGACAAGCACTGCCTACTGTCTCTGTGGACTTACCTATTCTGTGTATTTCCAACAGGTGGAATCATACAATGTGACTTTTTGTGTCTGACTTCTTTAACTTAGCATAATGCTTTTGAGGTTCATCCTCAAAATACTGTAACACAATTAGTACCTCATCTCCTTTTATGATTGAATATAATACTCCATTGTATGGATATGCCACATTTTGTTTATCCATTCATCTGCTGATGAACATTTGTGCTTTCATCTTTCGGCTCTTGCTAAAGTGTTGATATGAACATTTGTACAGAAGTATTTGTTTGAACATCTGTTTTAATTCTTTTGGCTGTATATCTATGAGGAGAATTGCTGGATCATATGGTAATTCTATATTTAACTTTTGAGAAACCGTCAAACTGCTTACCACAGTGGATGAATCATTTTACATTCCCATGAGCAATGTATATGGGTTCTAATTTCCTCAAACCCTTATAATCAACCAACTTTTAAGATTTAAAAAATAAAACTGCACTACACCATAAGGCACAGAGTGAATATTTATTTATCACAGACATTAAACCTAGGCTTTAAATTTATAAATACTAGAAAAGCAAGCCAAAAAAAGAAAAATTGCAGAGATTAGCTCAACGTCAAAGCTAAAGGACGCTTCTAACAAGATGGGGTAAGGAGAAAGGAAATTTTAGGAGCGTTCCATAACTCCACCCTCAAACTTACTCACTCCAAGCATCTTTTCAAGTTCCTGACGCTAAAATTGTTTTCACTATCTTGTACAGGATGAGTAAGAGTCCCAGAAAGAAACGACGAGGAGAAATAAATGGCTTCCAAACAGGAGGCAAGACACTGTGTGCCACAAAGCAATCGGTACAGCAGGCCAGCCAAACATGAGCGGCGATAAGACATCTGAGCCTGGGACTGGCCAACTTTAAATGGCCATTTAAGAAAACCCATGGCTCCCAGTCTCCCTATCTTTGTTTACCAAAAGGCCTGTTTTGGCCCCACACATGTTCCAAGACAAATCAGATCAGACACCCCAATCTTTTCTAAAGCCCTAAGTTCTTTCTTCTGAATATTTCTAACATTTTCTATATTGGTCTGGGAGGGAAAAGGGTACCAGGGTGGGGTTTTCAGGTGGATGACATTTCCACAGTGGAGAAGGCAAAGGCCTCTGGCTTGACTTCCTGCTTCAGTACTCCCGTCAGCAGGAATTCGGGTGAGAGGATAGGCAGCCCAACCCGATATGGAACAGCACATCGAGGAAAGTCCTGGGAACATGTGATCACGAACCTCTGAGGCTGGAGAAAGACAAAGAGCGAAAAGAGAAAGTCAAGGGTGAAAAAGAATCCAAGAAATAGGTTCAGGACTCATTGATCACTCTGAGCATCACTAAAACAATACTTCCTGATGGGAAGTCACATGGCACACACTGTCTATGCAGAACTCTTGCCAGAAAGTTGAACCTGAATTTGTTCAAGTTTTTTAAGTGAACTATGATTTACAGGAAATACAGAAGATAGAAAAACAAGGTAAATGATATAACAGAAAAATGCAGACCCTGGGACATTCTAAAGGAAAACTGACCTAGTTTCTGCTAGAAGTCAGTGGCAGAAAAAAGGCTGGGTGGGTTGGGGTGGATGCTCTAGACTAAAAGTGAATCAAGAGATACAGCAATTGTGGCAATACATGGACTTTGCTTGAATCCTACTTGAACTGTAAAAAGACACTTTCAGATGACTGGAGAAATTTGATTAATGGACTATGACAAAGTGACAGGAAACAACTTAATTTTGTTATTGACTAATAGCGACATGTGATTATACAGAAATGTGCATATTTCTTACAAATGTATATTTTAAGTATGTAGGAAAAAATAATAATGATGTTTACAGATTCCCTTAACAACCTCAGCGAACAAAATGAAACAAAAAGAAAAAAAGGGAGCAACAGAGCAAATGCAGCAACATCTAAATTAGTCTGTTGAATCCAAGTGATTGGTATACGGAGGTTCGCTGCGTTGTTCCCTTTGTGTACATTTGAAAAGACTGTAAATATAGGAAAAAACAAGTCCATTTGTATCAGCAGACTTCTTCTGTCTTCTCCACCCGTTTCTGTACCACAGGACTTCCCCAGCCTCTCACTGCTCCATGCTGCCAGCTGCACCTCCATTTCTCCTCTCACCTGTACCCATTCCAGCCACCCCTCCAGACCCTCAGCACACCACCCCTACCTTGTAGGACCGGGGCATGCTGGGCAGGATGGCGCCTCCACAGCAGCTGATGATTTCTCCCATCTGAGGTGGCGGTGGCTGGACTCCGGGGGTCACGTGAATCTCATAGCCCTAGGAGGCAGGAAACAGTGGAGACAGTAGATGCTCTGAGAGGCTGTGGACGGCTGGGAAATGGCTGAACCAGGGGTCAGCAGACAGCCTCACCTCCAGCAGCCTTCGCTCCTGAGCTCGGCTCAGGGCCTCCCGAAGGCTGAAGCCGAAGTTCTTCTCCTGCTCAGGATCAGTCACCAAATATTCGTCCGGGGGCAAGAAGCAGCCTGCCTTGCGGGACTAAGGACGGTAACAGTCAGCACCAAAGCTCAGCCCAGCCCTTCACACAGCTTTTCTGTCTAGAGTTTACAGTAGGGAGCTCAGGGAATGAAGCCTTCTGCTTCACTAACCTCATTTTCCTGTAGCCACGCTCCTCCCACCACTTCTTAGAGCCTCACCTGAGCAGCCTTCTCCCGTCACTGTCTCTGCGGATGTGTGTCACCATCTCCTGGCTTCTCACCTCATGCAGCCAGGCCAGGGAGAGGATGGGGATGCCCCGGCCCAGGGCACACAGAAACTTGACCGTCCGGCGGATCCGATCAGTCACCAGGTGAGAAGCCTCGGCCACTGAGCTGGCCAAACTGCCCCCCAAGGCCAGCACCGTCCTCTCTCCGCGAGCATCCACCACACCGGTGAACAGCACCTGTGAAGGGGGTTAGCCTGAGCTGGTACAGCAACCAGCCCCTCCCTCAAATCCCCTGGGTCTCCTGTCCTCCCACATCTCCATCTCCCATGAGGCCCCTTGGGCCTTCTCCCCTACTTTGGGGGCCGTGGACTCCTGCATCGGTTTGGTCCGTCGCAGGCTGCGGCTCGGTCTTCCCTGGGACTCCTCTTCTGTCTGCTCTCTCTTTCTCTTGCCTGGACCTGGAATCACTACACCCTGGGGGATTGAGAGAGAACTTGGAGGAAGTTTCCGAGCCCCCAGGCCCTTTCCTAACTTCGTGGCCCCAAGCCCTCTCCTCACCTCTTCCTTCCTCGGCCTCGCTACTGGATTTTCTTCTTCTTCCTTAAGGGATGCTGCCTTCTGAGGGACTCTCCCTCTCTGGAGCCGTTTTTGAAGTGGAGGTGAATGTGCAGTAGCTGAAGGCCTCTTGTGGTTTTGAGAGGCCCTAGGCTGGGGCTCTGGGGTGAAGCCTGATCCATCTGCTGCCTCCTCCTTTGGCACCTGGGGAGTGTGAGGCGGTGCCTCGGGGAGCTGGGCAAAGGCAGGCTCAGGAATGGTGCTAAGGGGCTTGGCTGCTTTCACTGCCCCATGTCTTTGGTTCCTTGAAGAGTGGGAGTTAGGTTCAGGGGGTACGGTGCAGGGCTCATGAACATGAGCTGTGGGAGACCCATGTTTCCTAGTGGCCCTCAGCCTCCTGCTGCAGTTGACTTCGGGGATGGGGTCAGGGGGAAGAGGCTGTTCTGACGGGACTGGAGACTGGAATCCAGGGGTAGTAGGAACCAGCACAGCACTTGCTGTGGAAGCCCTTCCTGTCCTGCTTGGACCACCCTGAGCTATGACCTTGGGAGTGACAAGCTGGTCTGTGGGGGAGGAAGGTTTGAGGTCAGGGGCTGTGGGTTCCGTTGGCTGGGATGTCTTGATAGAGGACCTATGTGTTTGGCTCTCAGTGGCCTGAGATGTGGGCTCAGGAGTGACAGACTGGTCTTTAGAAGTGGAAGGCTGAGGTTCAGGGACTGTGGGGACAACTGGTTCTGGGGTCTTGACAGAAGACCTATGTCTTCTACACTGAGTGGCCCAAGGACCAACAGGCTGGTCTGCAGGGGCAGAAGGCTGGAGCTCAGAGGCTGTGGGAACAACTGGTTCAGGAGTCTTGGCAGACAACCTACGTGTCCTGCCTCGAGGGGCCCGAGATGTGCGTTTGGGGGTGACAAGCTGGTCTGTGGAGGTGGAAGGCTGGAGCTCAGGTGTTGTGGTGGTAACTGGATCAGGGGTTTTGACAGAGGACCTCTGTGCCCGGCCCCGAGTAGCCCTAGATGTGAGCTCAGGAGTGACAGGCTCATCTGTGAGGGCAGAAGGCTGGAGCTCAGAGGCTGTGGAGACAACTGGTTCAGGAGTCTTGGCGGAAGACCTAGGTGTCCTGCCCCGAGGGGCCCGAGACGTGGGTTTGGGGGTGACAGGCTGTTCTGTGGAAGTGGAAGGCTGGGGCTCGGGAGTTGTGGGCATATCTGGTTTGGAAGTCTTGATAGACCTCTGTGTCCTGCCCCGAGTGGCTCTAGATGTGAGCTCAGGAGCAACAGGCTGGTCTTTAGGGGCAGCAGGCTGGAGCTCAGAGGCTGTGGGGACAGCTGGTTCAGGAGTCTTGGCAGAAGACCTAGGTGTCCTGCCCCGAGGGGCCCGAGATGTGGGTTTGGGGATGACAGGCTGGTCTGTAGAAGTGGAAGGCTGGGGCTTGGGTGTTGTGGGGTTATCTGGTTTGGGAATCTTGACAGAAGACCTCTGTGCCCTGCCCCGAGTTGCCATAGCTGTGAGCTCAGGGGCAACAGGCTGGTCTGTGGTGACACTGGGTACAGGGGTTTTGACAGAAGACCTCTGTGCCCTGCCCCGAGGGGCCCGAAGTGTGGGCTTAGGGGTGACAGGCTTGTCTGTGGAGGTGGATGGCTGCAGTGCAACGGCTGTGGGGACAACTGATGAGGCAGTTACATCAAAGGAACTACGTGTCCTGCTCCGAGAGACCCCAGATATGGGTTCAAGGGCAATAGGCTGGCCTGTGGGGGTGGTAGGGTGGGGCTCAAGGGGTAGAGAAGAAACTGGAGAGGATGCCTGGAGCCTGACTTTGGGTTCTGGGTGGACAGAGTTCAGCTCTGAGGAGAAGGGAGTCTCTGGAGCTTCCTGAGTCTCATTTTGTCTGGTCCTGGGAACAGGCAGTTCTAAAGGAGCTAGAGAGGGAAAAAGGAGGGACTGAGGTGCGGGATGTTTTTGGATCTGAGAGATGAGGGAATTTGGGAGTGCGGCTGAGGCTTCAGGCGCTGCAGGAGGCAGACAAGCATCTGGGGATTCCTGATCACCCTGGGGAGAAAGAGAAGCCAGTGAAGAGGAGGCAGAGAGAAGGGAGAGAGGACTTGGATATTGTTCTCACTACTTGTTTAGACAGTGTGCTCATGGCACTTCTCTTTCTGTTTGTTCCATTAGACTGGAATTAGAATTTTATTAGTTCCATTAGAACTGGAATTTCCTCTTTCCCAAAGACCGCGCCCCAAAAGGCCATATATGGACAATAGTAATAAAGAGGATGGTTGGGAGAAAGAAGGGAGGAAAGGGACATGAAAAAAGGAACGTTCTGAGACAGGCAGAGGAAGACAGAATGTGGGAAATAGATATGGAAAATAACCGGTGTCAAGGTAAACAGAAGCTAACTAAGGAGCAGTGAAAATGGAAGAAAAGTAATAAGAAAAGGAAAGGAGTAGATGAAAGCAAGGTCAGGGGAAGGGGCTGTGCAGGAGATGTAGAGATGACCTGTGGAGTGGGGTGGGGGTAGAGACAGCAGTTCTCACCCTGGAAGCCTTCTGAGCAGGTGGCATCTCGCAATTCAAGTCACCTGGACAGAGGGAGAGACAAGCAGCTGAGGTCTAAGCAGTCAGTCACCTAGGAGTCAATTACCATAGGGATGTGGACCACTTTGGGCTCCCCTCTACCTTCACTTACCTCTCTGCTGCCTCCTGGGGCTCCCTGGGGCTCCCCTTCCTCCACCTGCCTGACTCCCAGAAGCTACTGGGTCTGAAGCAAGTCCCTGAAGGTCTCCTGCCCCTGCTCCAGGCTCTGATGGCAGACCAGAGGCTTGGCCTTTCTGGTCCTGGTCCCCCGCCTCTGTCTCCCCGATCTGTGGGCTTCTGTCCAGTAGCTCTTGGGGTTCCTTGACTTCTAACCCATCTGCCTCGCTCTCTCTCTCTACTACCAGTTTCCCTGCTTCACTCTCAAATATTTCCCCTGCGAGAGTCTGCTTTTCTCTCTCTTTCTCTTGTGTTTCCTTGGGTGTCTCAATTTCTACCTTTACAATCTCCATTCCCCTTCCAGTACTTGCACTTTTCACTTTTTTGTCAGATTCTTGGCTCTGAGTATCTCTAGCAAACACCTGATTTTTTTCTCTGCCCTGTATCCCCCCGATTAATTCTTCCTCTCCCGTCACATCTTCCCTCTCTCCTTCTGAGGGCAGTTTCTTGGTTTCCTCCTGCGGTGGCCCTCCCTCAGGGATCACCCTCTCTGCTGTTTCTCTTGGGGTACCCATTTCTTTCTCCACAGTCTGCATCTCTCTGCCTTCCATCCCCAGTGGCTCTGCATGGACTGGGCTCTCTGGATGTTGCTCTTGCTGTGCTGTCCTAGATGGAGAGGGCCAAGATGCATGGGTGTCAATGAGGGTGACAACGGTTTGGGTCTCGGAGGCCTCAGATTCTCTCGGACAGAATGGCTGTGTCGCCAAGGCCTCCCATGACTCATCCAAGGAACCTGGAAGCAGAGTCAGAGAGAGAGGGATGTAGGTTGAAGAGGTAACAGCTTGAGAAAAGATTAAGACAAATTCATGCATAATAAATTTAAGTGAGTTATTAAAGGAAAGCTGGGAATAAGGAAGAGAGCCATAACATTTCACTGGTGGTCCAGTGGCTAAGACTCTGAGCTCCCAATGTAGGAGGACCAGGTTTGATCCCCGGTCAGGGAACTAGATCCGACATGCTGCAAGTAAAGAGTCCTCATGCTGCAACAAAAGACCCTGTGTGCCACCACTAAGACCCCGTGCAACCAAATACATAAATTAAAATAAGCTAGTTGCTAGAGTAGTTGCTCTCTGGGTCTGACTTAATGTAGCATTCTTTTCTGCTGAGATGGAGGAACATCAGCAAAAAAATGTCAAAGGCTATAAAGACAGGCTTTGGAAGGAATGATGCTAAAGCTGAGACTCCAGTACTTTGGCCACCTCATGCGAAGAGTTGACTCATTGGAAAAGACTCTGATGCTGGGAGGGATTGGGGGCAGGAGGAGAAGGGGACGACAGAGGATGAGATGGCTGGATGGCATCACTGACTCGATGGACGTGAGTCTGAGTGAACTCCGGGAGTTGGTGATGGACAGGGAGGCCTAGTGTGCTGCGATTCATGGGGTCGCAAAGAGTTGGACATGACTGAGCGACTGAACTGAACTGAACTGGACAGAGGGGAAATAAGGATGCCAAGTTAAGGGCACAGAAGAGGCGTGAGTTTCTCATACCTGTGGCCTGGGAGCTGCAACAGGAAGGGCCAGGCTCTTGGGGCAGAGGAAACAGGAAGGCCTGGGTGGGCTCATCCTCCATGCTGGGGGCTGCTACACAAAAAAGCATGGCCTGAGCACTGCTCCTCCACAGAACTCTGAGGGCCCATTCCCAGTCTTCTCTGCTGCCTATGCCAGCCTTCACATCCTTCAAGGACCACCAATCTAATCTCCCAGCTCCTGCTTGTACCAGTATCCACACAACAAAGATGGCCTCACCTTCCAGGCTCTGATTCTTTCTGTCTACAAAGCACTGGGTAGCTGGTAGGTCCAGATCTTCAGAATCTGGTGGGGAGGAATGCAGGATAATTAAAAAACCAGAGCTGATCCTAACTCCTTTTCTCTACAGTTCTCTCCACAGCCCCAATCCTATGCAATAGCCTGAATCTGTGTCTCCCCAAATATTCTTATGTTGAAACCTAATTTCCAATGTGAGGGCATTAGGAGGTGACTGGGAGGTGACTAGGTCATGAGGGCGCAGCCTGCATGAATGGTATTAGTGCAGGCTCAGCCGTGGCTCAGTGATAAAGAATCTGCCTGCCAATGCAGAAGACACAGGTTCAAGCCCTGATCCAGGAAGATCCCACATGCCCTGGAGCAACTAAGCCTGTGTGCCACAACTACTGAGCCTGAGCTCTAGAGCCCATACTCAACAAGAGAAACCACTGCAATGAGAAGTCAGTGTACTACAACTAGAGAGTAGCCTTGGCTCCACATAACTAGAGAAAAGCCAGCGCAGCAAGGAAGACCCAGCACAGCCAAAAATAAATAAAGTCATTTAGAAAAAATGAGAGAAAGACTCCAGAGAGCTCCCTTGGGCCCTTTTGCCATATGAAGACATAACGAGAAGACGGCTATCTGTAAGAAGCAGGGCCTCATCAGACACTGAATTTGCTGGTATCTTGATCTTAGACTTCCCAGCATTTAGAACTGTGAAAAATAAACTTCTGTTGTTTTATAAGCTACCTAGTCTATGATCTTTTGTTATAGCAGCTCACATGAACTAAGATACGCTAGAAGCAAGAAGCATTCTTTATCGCAGACCTCCAGGGAGGAAGAAAGGCCAGCACTTACCGTGGAGGTTGTCTCCAGAGTCTGTGGCCCTATTCCCATATGGTTCTCTCTCCCTTCCTGTGGTGGTCTGGGCCCCCTCTCTCTGCGGTTGGGGCTCCCCTGGAGTGCCTATGTCCACCACCATATCTGCTAGGTCTTCCCTTGAGACCGGGAGAAGGTCTTGCTCCCCTGGTGCCGTGGATGACCCACCCTGGGTCCCGATGGCAAGTGCTCTGTCCTGTTCAGGAACGGCTGCAGCCCACGTGGTCCCAGCATCTTTTTCCGCCGGAAGCTGGCTCTTTCTGACAGCAGATGCGTTCTCCGAATCCAGTTCACAGTCCCCAGCTAGAGGAGGCCGGGCTTCCTCTAGACGCAGCACGGGGAGCTGTGCCGGGTCCCCTTCTGCCTCCGCATCGGTGTGATGTGGCCACACTATGCCTTGTACCTGACGCTTCTCCGGAAGTGCAACAGCTGGCCCCAGTGGGACCTCATCCTCCACTTGTGCAGAGGCCTGGCTTCTCTCCAGGTGGACCCCCGGTGAGCTCTCATCTTCCTTCCCCTCTGTATCACTGTCCCTGGGAGGGTGCTGGCTCTTTTTTGAATATTCCCTGTCCATGTAACCCTTGGGAACCATTCCCCTCCTTTCCACTGGGAGCCCCTCTTCCTCCACATCTGTGTCACTGTCTCCCCCAGCAGAGGCCTGGCTTCGCTCCAGAAGGGCCACGGGTTGGGCCCTGGTCTCTTCTGCATCTGGATCTCGGTTCCACTTACCAGCCTGGCTCTCTCTTAGACATGCCAGTGTCAGTGCTGCTGAGACTTCTTCCTCATCGTCTGTATTGCTGTCGATCACCACGGAGGCTTGGCTTCTGTCTGGGGGGGCCTCCCCCTCCTCTATATCTGTATCACCATCAGCTGGGCTCCCCTGCCAACGTGCCACACCAGGTGCCTGGGGGCTCTGTGTACCAGCTTCGTGGAAGATCTGCCTCTCCTTCATGGGAACCACTGCTGGGGTAGCAGGGATCCCCTCGTCCTCTCCATCGGTATCACTGTCTATGAAGTTACAAGACCAGGCCCTTTTCGGACGGACCCCAACAAGCCTTCTTCGAGGCCCACTCTCATCACTCACATCTGTGTCACTGTCCTCCCCAGAAGGCTGGCTCCTCTCCAGAATCACTCCAGTCGGAACCACCCCATTCCTCACATCCCTCTCGATTTCTGTGTCCCCGTTCCTCTCCTTCACGGAACACTGATCCTTCTCAATCTGGATCTCGGCTGTGACAGGTTCAGGCTGTTCCGTCTCTGCAGCGGTACCTCTTCTGGCAGCTGAAGAGGCCTCCCCTGCTCCTGATTCCTGACTTTCTTCCTCATCCGTGTCGCTGTTCAAGTTGAAGGCAGAAGGTGGCCCGGGCCCATCTGGGGCAGGGGAAGGCCCTTCTTCATCACTGTGAAGGGAAGAGAAGAAACCTATAGAATCGACTGCCCCAGAAGGGATATTCCACTCAAGTAGGAACTCCTTGAGAGCAGACGCAAGGTAGTACTTGCTGTTCTGTCTCCAACAATTAATTCTCTAGTTGGCACATGAGACGCTCAGTAAAAATTCAGTTGAGTGAAGGAGTATGTGTGGTTCCCCAGCCCAGACTTTGATGGTAATTAGCTCTCCCAGAGATGGCTCCTCCAGCCCCTGCTTCCTCATCCATCTGAAGACTCAGATGCCTGGCCCTTTGACACTCACCTCTCTGGAACGACTGTTGCCGAAGAGGAGGTCCTTGGTCCTTTCACCACACACTTGTCCAAAAGGGAATCTGTCATGAGTAGAAATGAGTAAGTGGAGAGTTTTACACTCACCGTCCCTGTCTCCTCACCCACCCTCCTGATACACAAACTTACCTACTTCTTCCTCTGAGTCCTCAGCCAACAGAAGCCTGGAGGGTTGAGTTCCTCCCTGTACCCTGGGTGTCTCCTCTACAGTTAGAGGGCCCCGGGAGACAAAAGGCCGGGGGACATCCAAGCGATGGTACTGGCAGGGCAAGTCAGCAAAGAGAATCAACTCCCGGTCCCGCAAACGATGACTCACCCCAGGGCTCAGGACCTTAGGAGGCCGCAGGATTTGAGTGCCATTGAGGCTCCCGCAATCCCGAAGGACAGGCGCCTTGTCCCAGGCAGAGATTTCAATCACTGCATGTTGTTTGGATATTGATGAAAAGGGCAGGGCCACAGAGCAATCAGGCATTCGGCCTATCATGTTCTTTCCAAGGTAGAGTGGGAAGTCTAAGAATTAGAGAGGTAGGTGAGTTCCAAAGCCATACTCCTAACTTGCTATTAAGAAAAACATTTGTTAAGTTCCCCACGACTCACTCAAGGTCCCCCTCATGCATTAGAAAAATAAAAGGCCCTAGAATAACTAGCTAATAAAGAATATGTGCAATGCATTATTCATAGTCAACATTCCATCCATCTACACTGGATTGTTTCTATTGTGGTAAAATATATATAAAATTTGGGCTTCCCAGGTAGCTCAACTGGTAAAGAATCTGCCTGCAATGCAAGAGATACCGGTTTGATCCCTGGGTCAGGAAGCTCCCCTGGAGAAGGGATAGACTACTCTCTCCAGTATTCTTGGGCTTTCCTGGTGGCTCAGACTAGAAACAATCCGCCTGCAATGTGGGAGACCTAGGTTTGATCCCTGGGTTGGGACGATCCCCTGGAGGAGGGCATGGCAACCCACTCCAGTATTCTTGCATGCAGATTTCATGGACAAGAGTCTGGTGGGCTACAGTCTATAGAGTCACAGAGAGTCAGAAACGACTGAGCGACTAAGCACAGCACAGCATACATAAATTTACCGTTCAGCCAATTTTTAAATGTATAGCACAGTGACATCAAGTACATTCACATTGTTGTGGAAAACATCACCACCTTCCATTTCCAGACCTCACTGGATTTTTATCTGAATTCGAATTCCTTCATCTTCTCCTAACAAGGTAAAATCACCCCCATGGAGTCCAGGTTCCTTGCCTGGAGCAATGAGATAATCATCCCCACTTTTCCATCCCCAGTAAGACATTTTTTCCAGATCTCACAAATGCATATCTAAGCTTGCAATCATCCTATTACCTCCCCACAGAAATAAGAGGCCAGTACTTTAGCATGAAATTACTCCTGACCTTTTTCTGGTCCATAGGAACTACTGAAGATATGCAGCTGTGCTAGGGGCTCCAAGCTATACCCCAGAGATTCATTGGGGCTCTCTGCAACCTCCTCCTCTTCTTCAACTTCCCAGTTTAAAATCTGGGTGTCTTCCATGATCTGAGAAAAAAAACACATTATCCCTTCCTTCAGTGGCTCACACACACAGCCTCAGGGAGGAGACTGGTTACTGCAGTCTCCTGGATAGCTATGGAGGCTGATGCTTCTCTTTCTGCCAATCATTCTGTTGTTATTCCTCTGAAGCATTTAAGAAATATCTCTGACCATGACACAGAATAAGAAAGAAATGTAACAGAGTTCCAAGTACAGAAATATAAGGGTCTTCCCTGGTTGTCCAGTGGCTAAGACTCTGCACTTCCACTGCTGGGAGGTGCAGGTTCCATCCTTGGTCAGGGAACTAAGATCCTGCATGGCCAAAAAACCAAAAAAAAAAAAAACCACCCACAGAACACCAACAAAACAAACAAACAAAAACTGAGTTGAGAGACTTCTCTGGCGGTCCAGTGGCTAAGACTCTGTGCTCCCAATGCAGGGGGCCAGGGTGCAACGCCGGGTTAGAGAACTATAGCCCACATGCCCCAACTAAGGCCACACAGCATGTGGGATCTTAGTTCCCTAACCAGGGATTGATCCCTTGCCCCTGTAGTGGAAGCACGGAGTCCTAACCACTGGACTGCCAGAAAACTCCTTATTTTACTTTCTATTTCTCAGATAAAGAAACTGCAACAGGGATGGAGTAACAGATTTGTCTAAGATCACTCAGATAATGGGGCTTCCCTTGTGGCTCAGCTGGTGAAGAATCTCCCTGCAATGCGGGAGACCTGGGTTCAACCCCTGGGTTGGGAAGATCCCCTGGAGAAGAGAAAGGCTACACACTCCAGTACTGTGGCCTGGAGAATTCCAGGGACTGTAGAGTCAGATAAGACTGAGTATCTTTCACTCAGATAATGTCTCTTCCTGTTTAATATTCTTTGATGGTTTTCCATACCCATAGGATAAAATATATCTAAACTCCTTAGCAAGACCCTCAACGATCAGAACCTCATCTCCTGAAATGTGTGTCCCATCCCCACCCCGTCCAAGCCTGTGGTTCTACAACATGGACCTTCTCCTTAATCTCTGAACACACTGTCCTCGTTCTCTCACATCTGCAGGCCTTAGCCAGCTCCTTAGGACGTTGCCCCTAGTGTTGTGATCCAACTCCTATCCATCCTTTTAGCTCAAATGTCACTTTCGAAGCAAAGCCTTGCCTTTAGTCTTCTCTGTGTTCTGGTACTTTCCCCTATTTCCCATGTATCCTAAGTGTTTCACGGTGGTTGGTGGACTTATATTATCCTAATAGGTCTCACCATAGTGTAACTATTACATTCCATTTCTGCCTCACACATCCCCCTTGAGAACTGGACCAGTTAGAACTGTCTTTTCCCCAAGGGTCCATCATGTTAATTCAACAGTAGTTACTGTGTACCTGATACCATTAGAAATATTTCGAATACATTCATGAGTCAAACGTAAAATTAACTCTGCTCTCCTGATGAAATAATAAGATGAAAAGTCAAACTAGTATGGGTGGGAATTAAATTTGAAAGATGCTACCTTAAAGGGAAAATGTAGACAAGGAAAGTGGGACACCTCCATGGAGAAAGTGTTAACATCGTTTCATGAAGGCGAAATGAGCGGCGCCCACGACCTTCGGCTCCAATCCAATGGGCCTTCAACTTTGATCTCGATCCCAAGGGTTCCCTCTGAGCCCAACCTCTCCCAGTGTCTTCATACCTAAACTCAGGGAGGGCCGTCAAGTGAAGATGAGGGTTATAATCCGAGAAGCAAATTTCCAAGAATCCTCCGCCCAGTCGTAACCAAGGCACGCCCCTCCCGCCCTCCGGGAGAACCAAGATGGCATCCGGGGAGTCGTGGGCGAGGCCCCCCAGAACTCACCTACTTTGAGTCCCCGCGCGCGCCACCAGTAACGGCTGCGACAGGGGTGGTGCCAGTGCCTGAGCGGGGAAGGGGCTGATTAGCTGATTGGCTGAAGCCTTTGTCTTTCTCGGCCCTGCGGCAAGCAGACGGAGCAATCCAACGCGGAGGCATAGCCGGAGCCCCGCCCCCGCCCCGCCCCGCCCCCTTACGGCTCAAAGGGGCGGCTTCTCCGGGGAGACAGATCCGTTGGACGAGGCGGTAATCGGAAGCCTCGGAGGCGCACAGAATAGCGCACTTCGATTGGGCAGCTCCAAAGGGACAACCCACTGCGGTTTCACCACCCACTTCCCGCGTATATTTCCAAGTTGCGACCACAGAGTCTGGATGCCAGCAGCGGATAGAGGGGCTTACCACAGTCGTCGACCTAAGCATGTAGTGCGGCCAGAGCGCCTTCTCTGGTCCTCCCAGAAATGGTGTCCGCTGACTCATGAGAAATATAAGGGTTGCGGGCTGCAGTCGTGGCTGAAGACTTCAGTCTGGAGAATAGCCCGTAGGCGTGGCGCTTGAGGACTCACTACAATGGAAGTTCATTTCCTTTTGATTTAGCTCATCTAGAAGTCACGTCATTTCCTCCCTGAGAATCCATTCCTGATGGACACTTTGAGGTCATTATCCTAGAGTAAAGATATCTAGGCAAACGGAGAGAACTCTTTTGTTAACCATCTTAAAGGCTGACCGAGGTCTTTGAAGGGCTACAGAATGGTAAATTATTTTGCTAAATTTCATTCTAAGACAATTTCACAGGAATAATTTAGGAGGACCTTTTGCATTAGTATTCTCACTTCGTTCTGACCAGAAATAAGAGTTCTGCGGAAGTTAGCTTGCCTAGGCTCCTACGGCTGTTAGAGACAAACTGAAACTGTTTAATCGTGAATTCTGAACTCTCTTCACTACCACAAAATAACTACTTTCACTGTGATTGTGCCTTCAAACATAAACATTTTAACTGGGTAGACGAGTTTTACAGAAATTTATGTTCTTTTATTTAGAAGATGAGAAATGTGTGTTGAATCCAGTGTGAATTAACACCTTGCTATCATCTAACCAAGTGCCTCATAGGTAAACAGCTCTCTTGCCAATTCAGGAGACTCAGGAGAAACGAGTTCGATCCCTGGGTCGGAAAGATTCCGCGGAGAAGGAAATGGCAACCAGCTCCAGTATTCTTGCCTGGGAAATCCCATGGACAGAGGAGCCAGGCGGGCTGCAGTCCATGGGGTCGCAAAGAGTCGTACATGACTGAGCACATACGGAGCCTGATATCCCATGTCCTTTAATCATGGTGCTTACCACACTAGTGGTTATACACTTCTCACCAAATTGCAAGATCCTGGAGGACAGTGAGGTAAGGTGAAGGTGAAGTCGCTCAGTCGTGTCCTCTTTGCGACCCCATAGATTGTAGCCTACCAGGCTCCTCCGTCCATGGGATTTTCCAGGCAAGAGTACTGGAGTGGGTTGCCATTTCCTTCTCCAGAGGATCTTCCCAACCCAAGGATCGAACCCGGGTCTCCCACATTGTAGGCAGACGCTTTACCGCCTGAGCCACCAGTGAGCTAATCCTTCATCCTAGCTCCTTTGGTGGACATTTAATATCGCTCAAGTTGAATTAATCCCTGAGAAGAAACATGCCACTCAGATTTGAGCTCATCCATTTTTTTCCCATCACCCTCCCTACTTTTATTTTAATCCCGAGGTTCTTGAAAGATTGCAATGGTCAACCACCTCTCAGTGAAATCAGCGAGTTGAAAAAACACTGACTTCATCAAAGTGCCTATCAGGTATCTCACCCCACAGTTCGCCTCTTGACAAAACTGTGTTAAACGCTGCTCTAAGGCGCAGATTCCCCACATGGACGGAGACTTCCGGCATATCTGCTTCTCTATTCTTGAACATACCTTCCAAACAATTACTTTTTATACTGAAAAGTCCTTGATGCAATTTTGTTTCTTTCTAAATATTATCGTTAGAAAGCTCCCAAGGAAATAGCAGGAAGGCAATGCCCTCCTCCTTCCCGAGATATCTGGGGGAGCCGGAGCTCACTGGAGTTCATGCCAGTTGGGTCACCAGGGACCAGCTGTTAGATAGCAGATCAGGGTGCCGCATTTCTCCCCGTTTTCGCTGAGCTAAGCAGTCCTGTCTTCCCAAGAGCTACCGCAGCGGGGAGCTTTCAGGGCGTGCCCTCACTCCACCTTCCAAAGCCTGGCACACCAGGGTTCCCAATTCCTGTACCCTGCTAAAACTACTCTCTTTTGATACCAGAAGAGTCAGGCATAGAGGAAGGAACCCTAGCGCCAGGCCGTTTTTCAGTCAAAACACCTAAACCAAAACCCCCAGACCCAGTACCCACCCATTCGTCCTTTCATTTTGCAGCGTGGACAACAATAGAGAACTACAACTCCCAGGCAGGACTGCGCTCGTCCAGCAAGGACCAATGGACTTGTGATACAGGACCGGCACGGACTAATCAGGGCCAGCCTAGTGAGGCTTTGTCTCTCCACCGCGGCGCGCGGCGAGTTCTCCCGCCTCCCGGCCCCCGCGCACGCGCGCCCCGCCCTGCCCGCCTTTCCTCCCGCGCCCTCCCTTCTCCTTTCTCCCTCTCAGAACCTTCCTGCCGCCGCGTTCGGACCTCGCTGCTTCAGCCTCCGGGTCCCGTTCCATCTTTTCACCCTGCGACCAGCAGCAGAGAAAAACTAATTCCGTATTATTTTTTTGCCCCGTACATACTTTGAGGCGAGCAAAAAGATTAGAATAAATTTTAACAATGAGGGAAATCGTGCACATCCAGGCCGGTCAGTGTGGCAATCAGATCGGTGCCAAGGTAAGGATTTTTAACCTCTTTTGACTGTATTTATTTTTAAGGAAAAAAAAAACAAATCCAAACAGGTATATTATGACGGATGGTTGTAGAACGTTTGCATCTTCCATTCTTAGTCCAGATTTGCCCCTCAAAACTTTTATATATAAATGCACCTTTGAACCTTAGGATTTGCTTTTGAAAAATGAGGAATTATTTTTCTTGGCAGGCTTATTTTGGGGAAGCTGTTAAAAGCACCCTTCAGGGTTAGGGGGCGGGAAAACCGAGTTTCTGTAAAATTTTACTTAGAAAGGGGATCTCCTAACGGTCCGAGGACCGGGGAGCGAGGGAGATGCGGAAACGGCCCGAGACAAAAGCTGGATGAGGTTTTCCCCATGTGCATCCCCCTTGGCGGGGCTTCGTGGGGCTAACCCAGAGGGGGGAAGGGGCGAGGATGGCGGGCAGCTGCCGAGAGGTCAGATCCAAATGTAGGGGCGCGCTGAGCCAGGTGGGCTGGGCGATATCCTTTACAAATGATCAGGAATCTCCGGGCGCCCGCGATCCCCAAGGGGCGGTCCCGCAGTTTTTCGTGCATGGAAGGCTAATATGTGCTAGACTAATTTGTTCCTTTTATTTCCCCTTAACAGACTCTTAAGGGCGTGGACAGATAGGGAGAAAGGGCGAGGAGGGAAAGGGAGTCCATTCTTTGAAGGGGTTCCTCAGAGCTAGAGAATAGGACAAAGGAAGAAAAACCTCATTTAAAGCAAGGGGGTTAAAAGCTAGCAAAGAAATGAAATTTCGAGGCCAAGGGGGAGGGTTTTTTTTTTTTGCGCGCGGTTACAGTGTAGCGGGGGAGGGGCAGGGAGGAAGTGCGGCTGCTACGTTGTAGCAGAAGGGCGGGACCCGGGCGCCCCTGGCGCGCTGGGACAATGCGGCCAGGCTGGCCGGCGGGGGGCGCGCGAGCCCGAGCCAAGCCCCGCCCCTGGCGCGCGGAATTCGCCCTTCGGCCCCGCCCTCGCGCGGCACCTCCCTTTGTCGGCCGCCTGGCGCGTGCGTGCGCCGCGGTCACGTGCAGGGCGGGGTGGGCTGCTGCAGTGCCTCCTTTTCTTTGCACCCCTCCCCGCCCCGTCTCTTTGTGCCCCGGGTGACTACCTCCATCTACCCACCCCGCGCAATCCCCGGACCCTTTAAGCCACACAGCATCTCACGTCCCAGGCAGTGAAAGCTGCCTTTTTCCCGAAGGTGCTTGTGGCTAGGGGAAGGGTGTGGCAGGCAGAAGAAATGCTAGATCTTTGGGGAGGGCCCGCCACAGGCGAATCTGGAGCTAAAATGGCAGTAGGGGAGCATAATTGGCTGCACCCTGAGATGCTGAAGACTCTTTGCTCTTCCCTGGCAGTTCTGGGAGGTAATCAGTGATGAACATGGCATCGACCCCACCGGCACCTATCATGGGGACAGCGACCTACAACTGGACCGCATCTCCGTGTACTACAATGAAGCCACAGGTGAGGGCAAGAGCCCGGGAAGCAGGGGTCCCATCTCTCCCACTTCTTTGGGGTCTCTGCCTCCCCGGGACACCTTTTACCCCCTTTGAATGAATCTATCTACACTCACTGGAGACCTTTCTCGCTTTTCCCAGTGTCTCTGCTGCCACCTGGTGGCAGTGTCTGAAATCACACATATGGGTCCCCGGCTCTCTTGGCCCCAATTTATTTATCTCTATGTCTTCCAGTTTTCACTCTTCTACTTTATTTCTTCTAGGTGGCAAATATGTCCCTCGTGCTATCTTGGTGGATCTAGAACCCGGAACCATGGACTCTGTTCGCTCAGGTCCTTTTGGTCAGATCTTCAGACCAGACAACTTTGTTTTTGGTGAGTTAGGGAAATATCAATAGATAGTGCTAATCGAGTTATTTGGGTGCAGTGAGAGTTAGAAATGATTGTACTTGAGTTTATACAGACTTGTGTTTTTAAATCTAATGGAGAGTGGTGGTAGTAATTTAGATAGCAAATTATACAGGGGCAGATGTATCATCGGGGAGTAAGAAGGAAGATAAATCCACTGGCCTTAATCCAAAAGTTGAAAGGTAGAAATGGGGTTGTGTATCTTTCAAACTTGACTGAACAAGCTTGCCTTTTAACCCCATCACAGGTCAGTCCGGGGCAGGCAACAACTGGGCCAAGGGCCACTATACAGAGGGAGCCGAGCTGGTTGACTCGGTCCTGGATGTGGTTCGGAAGGAGGCCGAGAGCTGTGACTGCCTGCAGGGCTTCCAGCTGACCCACTCACTGGGTGGGGGTACTGGCTCCGGAATGGGCACCTTGCTCATTAGCAAGATCCGTGAAGAGTATCCTGACCGAATCATGAACACCTTCAGCGTGGTGCCCTCACCCAAAGTGTCCGACACTGTGGTTGAGCCCTACAATGCCACCCTCTCCGTCCATCAGCTGGTGGAGAACACTGATGAAACCTACTGCATTGACAACGAGGCCCTTTACGACATATGTTTCCGCACCCTCAAGCTGACCACGCCAACCTACGGAGACCTGAACCACCTCGTCTCGGCCACCATGAGTGGAGTCACCACTTGCCTCCGCTTCCCTGGCCAGCTCAACGCTGACCTCCGCAAGCTGGCCGTCAACATGGTGCCCTTCCCACGCCTCCACTTCTTCATGCCTGGCTTTGCCCCTCTAACCAGCCGTGGCAGCCAGCAGTATCGAGCCCTCACTGTCCCTGAGCTCACCCAGCAGGTCTTCGATGCCAAGAACATGATGGCTGCCTGTGACCCCCGCCATGGCCGGTACCTCACCGTGGCTGCTGTGTTCCGTGGGCGGATGTCCATGAAGGAGGTAGATGAGCAGATGCTCAACGTGCAGAACAAGAACAGCAGCTACTTCGTGGAATGGATCCCCAACAACGTCAAGACAGCTGTTTGCGACATCCCACCCCGTGGTCTCAAGATGGCAGTCACCTTCATTGGCAACAGCACAGCCATCCAGGAGCTGTTCAAGCGTATCTCAGAGCAGTTCACGGCCATGTTCCGCCGGAAGGCCTTCCTCCACTGGTACACAGGTGAGGGCATGGACGAGATGGAGTTCACCGAGGCTGAGAGCAATATGAACGACCTCGTCTCCGAGTACCAGCAGTACCAGGATGCCACCGCAGAAGAGGAAGAGGATTTCGGTGAGGAGGCCGAAGAGGAGGCCTAAGGCCAAGTCCCTATCACCTTAGGCTTCTCAATCCCCTCAGCCTTCTTCCTCAACGACCCCTTTCCTCTCCCTCAGAATTTGCATTTTCTGCCTCTATCTTGTTTTTCTTTTTTGGGGGGGATTCTAGAACAGTGCCTGGTACATAATAGGCGCTCAATAAATATTTGTTGTTTGTTGAATGTCTCTTCTCTCTTTCCACTCTTGGCAAGCCTAGATTTCTGCCATTCTGGGTAACCCTGTCATTTTCCTTCTGGTGCCCACTCCTCCCATCTGTCCAGTTAACATTTCCCTCTTTGTTTTCAAGATAGCTCTTGAAGAGGCTGGGTTTCCTCAAATCTCATTTAGAACTGTGTGCTGAAAACCTGGATTGGTGACTGCCATCCTAGGCCATTGTGCTGGCCCAGGGGAAGGAAAGTGAGCAGCGGGTAGAAGTCCCTACCAGAAAGGGTTGGGTTTGGAAAGGGGCATCCAGGGTACTGAAGTCCTAGGTGCCAGGTATCTCCCTGCTCCTCTCAGCTTCTGCAGAGCTGTTGACAGTATTATCTTCATTTTCAGTCTCCTTACAAGCTCTGTCCTGAGCTGTTACCTTTGCAAGTTTCTGGCCCCTACCCTATCAAGTGGGAATCCCTTCCTCTTCCACTTTATCTCCTTCATAATAATGTTGGATTCCCTCCTTTCCCCTGTTTGAGAAAGGGGGTCAAGAGAAGTAAGAGATAGCCCTGGTCTCTAAGCCTCTAGGAAGCCCCTCCACACCCCATCTTTTCTTACCAAAAAAAAAAATATGTCAGCCCCTTCTGTACCTATATGGAAAGGTATGTGCTGCCACCTAAATGTCATTCCCCAGAGAGGGGACAGAACACCTGCCATCTTTTGGCAAACATCTCATCTCTTCTGCTACTGCTTCCCCACCTCTTGATTTTGTCCTATTCTACACTTCAGATTTCTATTGTGTTGAACTTGCTGCTTTTTTTCATATTGAAAAGATGACATTGCCCCAAGAGCCAAAAATAAATGGGACCTGAAAAAAACTTCACGCCAACGTGTGCTCATTCAGGGAAAGATTGCTGGTGGAGGAGGCATGGGGCTCCAGGTCAGTTACACGATATACTCTGCTCCCTATAAACAGGTGAGAATATCCTTACACCTTAATCCCTGGTACCCTGTCTTAGTAAGTGGGATAGAGGCTCAGATCTGAGGAGCTCTAGGGATAGAAAGGAAACAGTGCTCCAGAAGAATCTTGGGAAATGCACAGACACTATTTACCACTTTGAACACACAGTACCTCCAGAGTTCCTTTTTAGTTACGGGTATGTGGGTTTTCTTGGCCTAAGGCAAAAGTCACCTGGGCAGGGGTGGTGTCATATCATAGTCCCATTCTAAACTGACACTTCAGTGTTCCACCTAATAACTCATGCTACAAAGAGCACAATGTTAACAGTCTCAAATTTACCTTTTTGCTTTATTTTCAGTAATTCTAGGGACTAACGTTAATTACTGATACTGCTTCTACTTAAGGATGCTTTTCTGACTATAATGAACTTCAGGGTAGAGTGGGGGTATTCTACAACTCTTATCAGTATCCAAGTAACTGCCGCTTCACTCCCACTGTAAAAACCACATTGACTGCAAGAGAGAAAGCTACACTCTAGCATTTTTTGAATTCGTTACACTGAACTAAGTATCAGTACTTACTGATTTATTTCACAAAGTTGAGACCTGCAGACCATCCCTCAAGATTTGGTCAGGGAAGAATTCTGGACAACAGGCTTAGTTTAAATAAGTTGGGGGTGGGTCATCAGAAGGCATGGGAGCCCTAGGGGACTGGCAGTCTTGGCAGTATGGGATTGGGAAAGGGAACAACTCCCTTCCAAGGCAAGGCACAGGCTATTTGGCAAGGACAGGTGATGTGCTCAGGGAACCAGCTGAAGTGCGTGCAGTAACGGGACCATTCAGGCAACTTGAGTTATGAGATGGGGCATCACGAAGGTCCAGGGCTCAGGCTGTTCGCAGAGGCTTGTGGTTCACCTAGCAAAAAACAACATTGGTGACTGTGTGAACCAGGTACCCTGTTCTCCCAGGGTCCTACATGGACGAATGGGCTGCAGGGAAGACATTCTTACAGAAGTATTCCAGTTTTTCCTAGTACCCTATCTCATCCCCTTTGCCAAGCAGTCATTCAAATTCTTGCATGAGTGAAGGAAGGGATGAAGGGGGCCAGATCTCTGCTTGTACAGGCCCTCAGCTCCCAATCATACAGTGCAGCCCTCAGGGAGACTCCAAGGAACCCAGCTCAAGGGTCACTGATTAAGCCCAGTGCTTTTATTTACATAGGCATTTATTTAACACACTCTTCATATAGTACTATGTGCTAGGCACTAAACTCTGCAAGTATTTACCCATTTAATCCCCTTAACAATTCAACAAGGTGGTTACTTTTAATTGACCTGGCTTTAAGGTGAGGAAATAAGTGCAGAGAAGATGAACTTGTCTAAGGTCAGCTGGCATGCACTGCAGCCAGGATTCACACAACAGTCTGGCTCCAGATCCCACTCCCTGATCCCTACCATAACCAACAGGTGACTAAACAGGCACCAAGGAAAGCAATGATACACCTTGGAATTCAACGTCAACAGGCTGTAACCAGTTCCTTCTGCTAGTGGGTTAGTTCCCTGGTGACCCAGAAGATAGTCTGCCTGCAATGCAGGAGACCCAGGTTTGATCCCTGGATCAAGAAAATCCCCTGGAGAAGGGCATGGCAACCCACTCCAGTATTCTTGCCTGAAGAATTCCATGGACAGATAAGCCTGGTGGGCTACAGTTCATAGGGTTGGACAGAGTTGGACACAACTGAGCTACATACACTTTAAAAAGTTTTCTAAACCATTTCTGTCTGGCACACGGAAAGCAATAACTAAACATCAGCAGCCCCAGGCCTCCTGGGTGCTGGCCCCATGCTGGGCCAGCTGTGTCATGTGCCACAGGAACCTGGCAATTTGGCTCCCAGCCCCACCCTAGAAACACTCACCTGGGAGATGCTGACGCCTGTGAGTCTCTCGACGCTCTCTGGCAGGCGGCTCAGGATGTCCAGCACTTCCCCGGTCACTTTGGCTGCCCCCATGGCCCCACTTCCACTGGACACCAGTGTGATCTTATTGGCTGAGGTCAAGGGACCACTGATCTCCTCCGCCACCTGGTAGGTAAGATGTCCACTCAGCACCAGGGTCTCACCACACCCATCCTAAGACTCCTTACTCTGGGTTTTAAGACCTTGTTCTTCACTTTTGTGAGGATCACCCTTCCTTATTCTGGTCACTGGCTTGTAATTCCCACCCCTAATTCATGGCCCCTAGCCTGGTTCTCCCTAGCCCCTCGTTCCCTCCTGTCCCTCCTCTGCTCTTGTTCATATGCCCTCCACCAAGCCCACCCCCACCCCAGACCTGGGGCAGCTTCTCCAGCAGCATGTCCAGCTGAGCAGCCTCCTGGTACAGCTGGAATGCCTCTGCCTTCTTGGCCATCTGCTCAGCCTCGGCCCTGGCTCGGGCCCCTATTGCAAAGGCCTCTGCTTCCCCACGCATCTGAGGAGGGTACAGGACACGTGAGGTACAGTAGGTGAGGACAAGAGACCGCAGCAGCAGCAGCACCCCACTCCCTCCACCAATTGGCTAGCTCACCCGCACAGCCTCTGCTTCTGCCTCCGCCTGCATGATCAGCTGGGACCTGGGCAAAGGGGAGTTGAGGGGGTAGTTGAAGAAGAGCCCTTGCTCTGGAAGACTCGGCAGAAGGAGGACAGGTAGAAAAGGCCTCAACTTTTTGTCTGGGGACGCCCAGATGGTGAAGGAACCCTGAGGGGGGCAGGGAGGGGTGCTTACTTCTCTGCCTCCGCCAGACGCTCCAGCTTGTAGCGCTCGGCTTCCGCCGGCTTGCGCACGCGGGCCTCCAGTTCCTTCTCCCGGCGAGCGATCTCCTGCTCCTGCACTGCCACCTGCTGGGCCCGCTCCACCACCTGCACCTGCACCCGCTGCTCCTCGATCTGCTGTTTCGTCTTGGCCACCTGCGTAGGAGGGATGCTCAGAGTCAGAGTTGCAGAGCAAGCACCTGGGAAGCAGGGAGGTCCAAGGCTCCAGGGCAGGATATTAACACAGAGCACACCATGTGCAGCTGGTCTCTGTGGGCTCAGCCTGCCCAGTGCAGTCCATTTCTGGGACAGATCTGAGGTATGGCCTGGGGAGGGTTCTGGTCCTCCCCCAACAGAGCCAATATCCATGGTTAGGGCTGTTACCCAGACAGTCTTAGCTAGCTTCAGGGCTGGATAGGGCTGCAACCCAGCCTCTGTTTGCCCTCAGGCCAGGTGAAGCATCCCTCCACTGAGCTCCCCAACCTATTTCTCCACCAAATCTTCCTGTAGAGTATGAGCGCCTGGAGAACACTGCACGCATGGTGACCATCCCTCACCTCCAAGTCCAGCCATTTCTCTCCATCAGTGCAGTGGTTATCATAGTGCAAGCCACTGGCGACTGGCTTCTGAATAGCCTCTCGCCAGCTTTTGGGGAATAGGGGGACAGTGTGTGTGTATCTTTTGTAGGTCATCCAAATTCAAAAGAAAAAAAGCAAAGCAAGATCTCTTCCCACCTGTTTCTCAAGCCACCTGGTTGGTTCCCTTCCTCTCAAACCACCACTGTGACCAGCTTGTTGTATATCCTTCCAGGGCTACTGTAAGCAACTACAAGGGTATGTATACATCATAGACTACTTCCTCTTACTTAGGCAGATTTCATTTTCTTATTCCGTGGAGAGTACAGGGGTCAGAAGGCTCTTGCCAACAAGTCAGTGAGCAGAGGTCTGGAGGAAGAACATACTTCTTGCCTCATTGCTCTGGCTTAGCCATGCACCATCTTGCCTGTGATATATCCACATGAGAGATGGAGCCCCTGCCTTTAAAGGGCCCATGTGTTCATTCCAGAGGAAGGGGGCTTCTAGACGTGGTACCCTGTCCTCTTTGACCCTAAAATTTCAAACCTGTTCCAAACTGGACTAGTTAACGCTTGACCTCAGCATGCAGCTCATGGTGCTCCTGTGTTAGAGCCCCCACTTCCACCCACTTCTTTCTCTTCTTTAGACCCAGCCTCCAGCAGTTCCCTCAGAAAGAGTACACGGGATATAAGTTTTTTGAGATCTTGCTTCTGTGGGTTTTTGATTTCGTTCTTCTATTTGAATGATGATACAGTTGAGTACAGGTTGTGAAAGTGAAAGTGTTAGTCGCTAAGTCGCGCCTGACTCTTTGCAACCCCATGGACTGGTAGTCCGCCAGGCTCCTCTGTCCATGAGATTCTCCGATCAAGAATACTGGAGTGGGTTGCCATTCCCTTCTCCAGGGGGTCTTCACAACGCAAGAATCAAACCAGGGTCTCCTGCATTGCAGACAGATTCTTTACCGCCTGAGCCACCAGGGAAGCCCCCTGAGTTCAGGTTACTATGCTGTTATTAATTTTCCACCAGAATTTTGAAGGCATTGCTCCATGGTCCTCTAGCTTCTTGAGAAATCTGAAGTCATTCTGCTGCTTGACCCTTTGCTTGAGATCTCGTCATTCTCTCTGGAAGCTTTTAGTTCTTTCATCCTTGGTGTTCTGAAATTTCAGTGATGTGCTTCAAGGCAAATGTTTTTCATCCAGTATGTTAGGTACTTGGTGGATCATTCAATCTAGAAAGTCAGATAAACATGTCTGATTTTTTCCGCTGATGACTTCCTTCCATTTTGTTCTGTTTCATCTCCTGGTCTGGCCTCTAATATTCTTTCCTAGTTTTTCCATCTGTTTTGTTCTATCTTCTGACAAATTTATTAGAATTTCTCTTCCATTGTTTTTTTTTCTTCCATTTCTGCCACCTTATTAATTTTTAAAAGCTCTGTTTCCTATGTCCTGATTTGCTGGATATGAATTATTCTTTTATCTTACTGAGGATATTACCTTTTTTTAAAGCTTTCTTCTCTCTGCATAGCGCATATCCTTCAAACTGCTTTGCCCTCCTTGTGGTTTCGGCCTGTCCTTCTTGTTGCAGGACCCTTCATATGTCAGGGAGTCCGTGCTTGTCTGCTCACAGGGAGGAAGGTCAGAAACACTGAAGGGAAGCTCTGGGTATGTGGGTGAGGCTCAGAGGCTTTCAGCTTCACTCTAGGGTGACCCGGGTAGTTCATCTGCTGAGGAACCTCTGATTTAGGACCTTCAAGTCTTTCATGTTGGGTTGGTCATGTTCCCCAGAGCAATCTTCTGATCTCTTCTTTGGAATATGGGGGTTCTGGAAGTCATGTGGAATAAGGGGCTGGGGAAGCAGTCAGTATTCAGCATTCAATAGGCAGTCTCTTCACGGCTGTTACTGGGAGAGGGAGCATCGCTCAGAGGCAGACAGCTCTGAGAAGTCACTTTTCACCTGTTTCTCCTTATTTCAACTGACTTATCCCAGCTCCAGAGGCCCCTGGTGCTGACAACTTCTGTGCCTTGGGTCATTTCATTGTTTTCTCCCCTGCAGCTTTGCACTCAGCTGTCTCAGACACTTCTTTAGTCATCAGTTGCCCTGACTTTCCAGCTTCCACAGCAATGCCATGGTTTCTGTTCCTTCTGTTCCTATTCGCTCCACCTTTTGTTTCTCCCCCAATTACTCTATGTGAATTTAGTGAGATTTTAAGAGGGAGTGCAGTTAGCTGCATTTATGTCATTCATCAGCTTTGACAAACCTTCTAATTCATCTTCTTGCTTCCTCTGTTCTCTTTTGACAATCAATTCTTGATGCAGCAGCTGGACTGCTCTTTGTAAAAATGTAAACTAGACCAGACTGTGGTGTTGGAGAAGACTCTTGAGAGTCCCTTGGACTGCAAGGAGATCCAACCAGTCCATTCTGAAGGAAATCAGCCCTGGGATTTCTTTGGAAGGAATGATGCTAAAGCTGAAACTCCAGTACTTTGGCCACCTCATGCAAAAAGTTGACTCATTGGAAAAGACTCTGATGCTGGGAGGGATTGGGGGCAGGAGAAGAAGGGGACGATAGAGGATGAGATGGCTGGATGGCATCACTGACTCGATGAATGCAAGTCTGAGTGAACTCCGGGAGTTGGTGATGGACAGGGAGGCCTGGTGTGCTGCCATTCATGGGGTCGCAAAGAGTCGGACACGACTGAGCTACTGAACTGAACTGAAACTAGACCAGAGTACTTCCCTTCCTGAAGTTCTCCAATAGTTTCCCCTCGTGCTTTGAATCTCCTTCTAAGTTTCCATCTGTTGTGTGCTTAGTTGCTCAGTCATGTCCTACTCTCTGCGACCCCATGGACTGTAACCCACCAGGCTCCTCTGTCCATGGTGATTCTGTAGGCAAGAATACTGGCTCCCCAAACCCTAGGAGATCTGGTTCCCTCTGCCTCTCCTCACTCACAGCACACCAGTCATGCTGGATCAGAAACCTCCTTTGTGTTCCTGGGACACAACCCCTCTTTTTAACATCAAGATCTTTGCATGTGCTAGTCCCCTGCCTAGTCACTTGCCTTATATAACTAAGTTAAAATAAAAAAATTATACAGCATTTCCATTATCACAAGTTCTATTTGACCAGCACTGGACTAGAGCGTTCTTGGCTCACAACTCTTAACATTGCTGGCTCTTTCTCATCTTCAGGGTTATCTATCATTTTCTCACAGAAGCTTTCCCTGATCATCCCAACCTAACAACAGTACCCCTCTGATAGAATACCACCAACTTATTTTCTTCATAGCACTTAAACAACTTAATTAAAGCCAATGAAGATTATTTATTTGCTTATTAGTTGTCTCATATATTATAATGTAAAGCTCCATGAGGGCAGGAATTTTATTCTATCTCATTCATACTTATATACTCACTTCCAAAACAATGCCTGGCATTTAGTAGGCATTTAATAAATCTCTGTTGAACAAATCCTTATTTTTACAGCACCTAGCACAAAGTCTCAGAGAAGGCAATGGCACCCCACTCCAGTACTCTTGCCTGGAAAATCCCATGGACAGAGGAGCCTGGTCACTGAGGGTTGGACACAACTGAGCGACTTCACTTTCACTTTTCACTTTCATGCATTGGAGAAGGAAATGGCAACCCAATCCAGTGTTCTTGCCTGGAGAATCCCAGGGACGGGGGAGCCTGGTGGGCTGATGTCTATGGGGTCACACAGAGTCGGACACGACTGAAGTGGCTTAGCAGCAGCAGCAACACAAAGTCTGACACAAAACAAGGATCTAATAAAAGTTGAACAGAACCCAAACCAGGCCATCCTTTGATTAGCAGACAAGGAAAGCCATGTTGAGAAGATAAAGCCCCACACAAGCTGGTGGTTTTCACTAAATCAATGCTTCTCAAACTTCAATGTGTACATGAATCACCTAGAGATTTTGTTAAAATACAGATTCTGGTTTGGTCTATTGGGCTGGAGCCTTGGATTTTGTATTTGTAACAAGCTCACCAGGGATGTGCTGGGAGGCAGACCACACTTTGAGCAGCAAAGTACTATGCCACACTCAGGAACCTGTCAAGCCACCCAGGGATTTAATATCATAACTAAAGATGTGTTACACTTAATGCTTTCAGCCTGCACCAACTCTTGGCAAAAATGAATCTCATAATATTGGGTAAAGGTTTCAAAGTACAGTTGATCCTCATTATTCATGGTAGTTCCGGTTTTCATAAAGTAGCCATGAACGTTGAATTAACAAATACTTATTGTGGGATCTTAGTTCCCCAACCAGGGATTGACCCCTGCACTTGGAAGCACATAGCCTTAACCACTGGATTGTCAGGGAAGTCCTATATATCTTTGTTTTATGTATTTCTGCATAAAGACACCATATGTAATGTATTTGTTGATTCATTAACAATGAACTCACATCCAACAGCACTGTAACTCATGCCTGAAAGAAACTTATCTAACACACGTTATTTTCTCCATCAAGCACATCAAGTCTTCTTGGACTTAGGAACGCTAGACGGCACTCATTACACTTGGGGGCATTCTGAACTGTGAAATCACCAACACAGAGCACAAAAGTGCAAAATATGTAGCAGTGAATATACTGCGAAAATGACACTGTTTACAGCAGGAGCTAAAACAAGAAGGGAAAAACATCTTGTTCAACCTCAACTGAGAGGCACGTTATCAGGCAACTGAAATTTTTCTCCACTCTGTGCATGTCTGCAAATGGTCATCAATACAAAGAGCACTAGGGAAACCAGTGTTCTTTTAGCATTTAAACCAGTGTTCATTTAGCATTAGCTCTTTAAAACATTTTAGCATTGAGGCAAATTCTCAAATACAAGATCTGCAAATAATGAGGATCAACTACACTTTGCTGCATTATCAAGGCCCCCACAGGTCACTTTGTGGAATTCAGAGCCCAAGTCCACGTTTCTCTTCCTCACACCCTGTGTGATCACCAGGGCTGCTGTGAGCCTGTGGAGGACTGCCGTGCAAATCAGAAAAAGGCACTCGTTCCTCTGGGGAGATGCAAACCTATTCACAATGCACAGCTTGGGGAGTGGAGCACAGACCGATCTGAGCTCTGGTTCACCCTTCATCCAGGTGCCCTTGCCCAGGACACAACCCACCCCAAGCCCGTGATCAGCCCTATCTACACTCCCTTTCTAGGCCTTTTCTTTGCTTTTCAGCTGAAACATTTAGGTCTTTTAAATCTTCCTTATATGGAGGAGTTGGGTCAGAAACTGAGAGTCAAAATAAGGGGATCAAAGTCAGGATATGAGAGAGAGTGGTAGCCTGAGGAGAACAGGGAGGGAGTGAAGTACAGCCTGGCCACAGGGCCAGGATGGGGACTCTGACCTGAAGTTGATAGGCCAGGTCAGCCTGTGCTCGGCGCGTGTTGACTTCGATGTCGTATGCGGCCTTCTTCAGCTCGTAGTCCCTCTGTGCCTTGGCCATCTCGATCTCACTCAGGTACTGAGCAGACACCTTCTCCTGCTTGGCTTTGGCCTCCTGTTCATGCAGAGATTGGGTAGGGCATCAGAGTAGGCAGAAGAAGGCCCAAGGGAGAGAGCTTGCTCTCCACCGAGCTCCTCCATCTTCGCCCTGGGCCCGGCCTCGTCTACATCCTCTGCCAACCCTGCTCCACTGGCCCTCACGCCACACCCTCTCCCATCAGGTACACAAAAAGCCCTCGGAGACCAAGCAACCCCCAGCTCTCTCACCCGGATCCCCGCATCTCTTTTGGCCTCTGCTTCCCCAATCCGAGCATCTTTTTGGACCTGAGCTGTTCGAGCCTTCCCCAAGGAGTGCAAATAGTCCTGTGGAGAGATGCAGATGTCTCAATCCTCAGGAGAGAAGGTTTACCAGATGGGAGCAGGGAAGCAGGGAGGACCAACTGCTGAGGTTTACCTGATCGTCGTGAATGTCCTTCAGGGTGTAGCTGACCACACTGATGCCCATGTTGACCAGGTCTGAGGAGGCCACTTTGAAAACCTGCTCTGAGAATTTCTGCCTGTCCTTATAGATTTCCTGGGATAACAGGATGGAAGGAAGAAGGAAGGGACGTGCTCAGATCCTCTGGCCACCGTCTTCCTCAGATTAGCTGGGTTCTTAGGCCCCTTGCAGTCTGGCATCCCTTCCCGATCTCTCCCTGCCCTCAGGCCCACCTCCACGGTCATGTGGGCCATGATAGCCCTCTGGTGGCCCTCCAGTGTCTCCAGTGCGATGTGGGCGATCTCTGCCTCCGTCTTCCCCAGGAACATCTGGCAGGCGGCGGCCAGCATCTCCTTGTTCTGACCCTGGATCTTTACCTGTAGCCAGAACAGAGCTGGGGAGGGTGTGCGGAAGGCCTCCTGAAGCCAGAGCAGAGGCAGGGAGAGTCAGGTGCCTTGGGGATCCCTGGAGATGTGGAGACTTGCAGAGAAATTGCTCCACAGGCAGAGATAGGGAAAGCCATGGTCAGAAGATTCTTAATGTCTGGGGACACAGAAGATGCTGGGTGGGGGAGTGGACTTTGAGGAAAAGGCTCTGAAAGCCTCACCTGGGCAATGCCAGTGACTGAGATGGGGACCCCATGGCGAGTGTAAACCTTTTCACTCTTGACATTGAGGGTCAGTGTGTTGAGTGAGATCCTAAGGGAGAGAGAAGGGGTGGACAGTGTGAAAAGGAAGAAAGGGAGAAAATGGGGGTTCCCTTGCCCCAGTTTTCTTGCTACCCACCTCTGGATTTGCTGGATGCAGGGCAGGACAAAGACACGGCCTCCAGCCACCATGACTGGGGGGCTCCGGCAGAAACCTGCACGGGGAGAGGGCAGTGAGCTGTGGTGGCCGGTGGCCGTGGTAGAGCTGTAGCGGTAGAGCTGTAACGTGGGAGACAGACCTTGGGGAGGGAGTGGGGAGCAACCTCCACGAGGAAAGCTGGAAGCTGACAAGGGCGAGGGGCAGTCTAGGCCTTGGAAGGCTACGCAAGGAATAATCACAAGTGGGTGGCATGAAGCCATCGTGGGTGGGGTGGACAGGAGGCCTAGTGCTGGGGAGCTGGTAGGGAGAGGGAAGAGGCCTCTGCAGGGGGTGCTCACTGGCTGAGCAGAAAACAATACTTACCGGAGACCACCATGGCCTCATTTGGGCCACAGGTGAAAAACATGGCTCAGGCTGGAGCTGGAGGAGGGGAAGACAAAGCCTTTGCGGATGCGAAGGGGCGCCGCGCAGTCCACAGGAGCGAACTCTCCCTTTCCAGTCAGTCCCGCCCAGCCTGCAGACGCCGAGGCCCAGGCTCTTCCGCAACCCCGGATTCGCTAAGGCTTTTCCTGTGAAATTTCGCAGCCAGCGATCCTCAGCCGCTCACCGCGCCCCACCTTCAGTGATATGAAGCTCTCCAGACCCGGAGAGGTCCCCAGACCCTTGCGCTACCCTCCCTGTTCCTCTGCAACCCACTCCATCTCCCCTCCCCCACCTACCTTCCCGGACTCGGGCGGCGGCCGGGCTGGGGTCCCGGGGAGGGCGGGGCTGCGTAGGGGGCCTGGGAGTCTAGCAGGTGCCACTCGCGTAGGGTCTCCCTGGGAGCTGGGCCCGCGCCCCCAACTCAGCCGCACCCCGTTACTGCTGCAGACACGACCCCGCCCCCCGCGGAGGACCACCCCCCTCCACCCCACCCCCGGCCTCGGGCGTCCGACCCGCCCCTTTCCCGGCAGGCCCAGCTCAGATCCGCAGCCCTCGAGAGCTGCAGAAGCGGCCCCGGTATGGGGGAGGAGGCCACACTTGGCCGCCCTTCCGGGGCCGGAAGTCCCGCCCAGGCAGCCCCACGCCCCGCCCCGTGCGACGTGACTTCCGTGAGTACGCTCTCGGGCAGAGGGAGGTTGACTCACGTCGCACTTGCCCCAGGTAAACTAACTGAGAAAAACCACAGACTGGGCAACGACTGACAGCGTCCGGTCACAAGATGCTGAGTTCCATGGCTCCAGGAGGAGGGACTCATGGGCCTGGGGAGGAGCACCGGCTGGGGACTTGACCGTCTCCTCCTCCTCCTGGCGCCTTGAAAGTAGGGGACCGCCGCTTGTAAAGAGACACACACATGACTGCCGACAGTAAATCAAGTTTATTTGTGTTCATAGAACATACGGGGCGACCCCAGAACAGCCTCCTGACAGCCCACCAACCCCGCAGTCACCCCCTTGGAGGCAACTTCAAGGAGATTGTAGGCCAGGGACCTTATTCTCAACGGTTCCCCGAATCTTCACAGACTCGCGAGTTGAGATGCTGGAGAACTGAGAGTGTCACTGCGACCCACCACCGTCCTTGACTCCCAGCCCGGGCGCCTTCTCGACTTGGGTTTCCTCCATCCCTTTTCCCGGCCTCGCTCAATTCTGGGTGCTTGCCTCCACCAACCCCACAGAGCCCAATAAATACCCAGAGACCTGCATTTGCAGCAAGGTGCACATCTCGCACTCCTGCATAAGTTAAAATAAATATTACATACACCCCTCCATCACCTAGGGGGACACACATAAATACACATAAATATTATTAGGAACAATGAGAAATAAGTTAACGACGCACTTCTTCCCCACCCGGCCTAACCCCGGCGTGCCGGTGCCTGTCTCTCCAGGCTCGGACCGGCGTCTTCGCCATAGTGTTCTGAGTGCGAGTTGCCTCGCGAGTCCCAGTTTGGGATACGCTCTCGCGCACCAGGTACACCCAGTGTTTTCTTGGTTTTTCAGGTTCTTTTGGGGAAGTGGGGAGTCCCGGTTAGAAGGCGGCCGGGTGTTGCTGGAGAAAAGTGCTGAGATCCAAAGCGTAGTCCGAGGGCTCCGAGGTCAGATTAAGGGGCTCGAAGACCGGGGCTGCAGCGGTGGGCGCGGGGGACGGTGCGCTGGAGGTGTCCTCCGGGGCCAGGGGTACAGACGCACCGTCTTCAGCCATCAGGATCTGACAGAAGATGATGGTCAGCAGGACAAAGAGCAGCCTTTTGGCAGGGTTCGGTTCCTCGACTGGCAGCTGACGCCGGACCTGAGGGGAGGTGATAAAAAGAACAGGTCAGATCGGGGCCCCGGCGTCCAGTGGTTCACCCTGCTCTTCCCCCGGGGCTGTCCACTTCGGAGACACTCACCACTCGTGGGTAGAGGACCCTACGGCTGCGCTTTCGATGCCCGCGGGTGGCGCTAGGGCGCGCAGCGGGGGCCACCGCGGGCTCCGGGAGAGGGTCGAAGGTGAAGATCTCGGGACCGGAGCCCCGTCGGGGTCCCGGGCTGGTGGAGGAGACCGGGGTCGGAGCCCGCAGGACGGTCATGGTGGGGAGGGAGCTGCGAGAGTGACACATTGTGCGCTGAGCTGAGCCGAAGGACGAGTGGCCCCGCAGTCCCGCAGAGCTAGTTATGTACCCCGAGAACTGGGCGGGTCCTTCTCAACTCCACCCTGGGCTGGGAGCTGTTGGACGGTCGGCTGGAAATTCCGAAGATTAAGCAAAGGGAGGGGGCGGAGACTTGGCCAGTGCCAACCGTAGGCACGCCAAGTGTGTGTTGTGAGTGTGTGAGTTGTGAGTGGAGGCGGATGAAATCCCAGACTGCGGGCACATGTCAGGACATGTGGCAGCTGGAGAGGGGCCCACAGACAGTTTGAGCCACAAATCCCCATCTCTGGGGACGTGCAGGAAGGCTTACATAAGGAAGTCTGGCCCTCTTGCTACAATCCTGATCCAGCAGAGTCTAGGAACCACAGTTACAGTGCATAGTCACGCGTTTGTAGGGACTCAGAAAACAGCAGCCTAGGAGGGAAGTCACTAAGAAGCAGTCAAGAAGCCCAAGAGAAATGAACACACTAGCACACACAGACACAAGTCTGCCTGCTTTAGCTAGCACATGCACACACACACCATGTTGTAGAGGTGGAAAAATTTCTCCTTCTAGTTTCGTTGGCTGGCTCAATAATTAAATTGACCTAGGACAGATCAACAGGAGAAAACAAATTTAATTGCATACTTAACAGAAGCCCAAGAAAACTTGAGACTCAAAGGCAGTCAGGCAATTGAAGTTTATATGCCATCTTTAGCTAAGGAATGGGAAAGAGGCCTGGGGCTTTAAGGGGAGGTGGGTAATTCACAGGAAGATGGGAAGAGCGGGTGATTGCTAATGAGATGTTTGTCCTGCCAAGCAGGTAAGTTTTTCTGGTGAATGTTATCACTGGACCAGGCCCCCTACCTCAGTTATTTAGGCCATGAAGGGAGAGGTGCAAGGCTTCTTTTGATTCTGCTGGGTCTTGATTGCTCCAAATAATTCACATGCCAGAGGAGCACATTTTGGGGTGGCATGTTCTGCCCCCCTTCAACATGCATATTACACACACATATGCTGCACAGGGGCAACCCACAATGTGCAGAAATGTTCATTCATGGGTGGAGCAGAGGACCACAAAATATAAAGGAAAGAAGTTAGCCACCTGGGTTTAAGTTTATATGAAGAACATTTAAACTGTGACACATTATGCAAATGTTGTGGTGACGATAATAACACAAGAGAGAACGGACACATTTTCATAACTGCTTTAGAGACAGCTGCTATGGACACAGAATTTAACATCTCTTGAGCATTCAATAGGGCCAGTGTGTGTGTGTGCACGTGCTAAGTTCTTCAGTCGTTTCCAACTCTGCAACCCTATGGACTGCAGACTGCCAGGCTCCTCTGTCCATGGGATTCTCCAGGCAAGCATACTGAAGTGGGTTGCTGTTTCCTCTTACAGGGGATCTTCCCAACCCAGGGACTGAATTTGTATCTCTTACATCTCCTGCATTGACAGGCGGGTTCTTTACCACTAGTGCTGCCTGGGAAGCCCCAGCTGGGCCAGACACCCTGTTAAAAGGTACTGTTGTGTACTGGGGTAGGTTCCAGCATGTGTGTTGGTGAGTGAGCTAAGCCAGATAAAGCAAGCACATCAGGTTCTAAGAAAATGGAAGACTTAAGTCTAAGAGGAACCCAACAGAGCAACTGTTCCTGTGTGTCTAATCAATCAGACAAGGCAACAGGGAAGAATGGCATTTGAGATAACCTTGAACAGTGGGTGGGATACCACAAAGTCAGATGTGGAAGATGACTGAGAAAGAGAATGGAATCAGCAAAGGCCTTGAGCTGGAAAAGTACAGGATGTGTTTGGGGAATCACAAAAAAAAACAATCTCAGGATAAGCTTCCCGTCAAGCAGTGGTGGTGAAACCCAGCAGGACCCTGTGGGGCCCTCCTGGGGACCAAAACCTTTCTGTGTCCCCTGTTTCTTGTTTCTAGGAAAAAGGCTTCAGCTTCTTAGACTGTCCCTGGGCTCCAAAGGGCAGATGCAAACAGTTACTAATTAGGGAAGGAAGGGAATGCAGAAACAGAGGAGGAGCAGTCAAGAAACAGCAGTGCAGGGCTTCCCTGGGGGTCCAGAGGTTTAAGACTCTGAGCTTCTACTGCAGTGGGCCTGGGTTTCATCCCTGTTCAGGGAAGATGCCACATGCCTGCACAGTGTGGCCAAACAATTAAAAAAAAAAAATACTGCAGTTAAAAGCAAGGTCCTGATTCCTCCTCATGGGATATCCATGAGTGCTAAGTTGCTTCAGTCTTATCCAACTCTTTGCGACCCCAAGGACTGTAGCCCCCCAGGCTCCTCTGTCCATGGGATTCTCTAGGCAAGAAGACTGGAGTGGGTTGCCATGCCTTCCTCCAGGGGATTTTCCTGACCCAGGGATTGAGCCCGTGTATCCTGTGGCTCCTACATTGCAGGCGGATTCTTTACCACTGAGCCACTGGGGAAGCCCCCTCAAGGAATATACATACCAGTATATCTTAGTTCTCTATACAGGAACTGAGGACCCCATTTAATTGGAGGATGGCACCTTCCGCTGAGCACAAGATTCCTGGAGCACTGTCCTGTTACCACCAACCAATCAGAAGAAAGTCACACACCCCGCAGCCCTCACCCCAAATTTTGCCTATAAAAACTTTCCCCAGAGGGAGGGGGGTTCAGGATGGGGAACACGTGTATACCTGTGGCGGATTCATGTTGATGTATGGCAAAACCAATACAATATTGTAAAGTAATTGACCTCCAATTAAATAAATTTATATTTTAAAAAAATTTTCCCCAAAAAAACTATCAGGGATTTTTGAGTACGAGCCACCTGTTTTTGCTCGGCCCTGCAATAAACCTTTCTCTGCTCCAAACTGACATTTCAGTTTATTTGGCCTCACTGTGCATTGGGCTGGTGAACATGAACTTTGTTCCTTAACAGTATCTTCAAAATCTCATTTCTTCCTCTCCAAATTCATTTTAACCTTTCTTCCCCTCTTCTGCTATGCTCCAGCCACCCAGAGCCTCGGCCTTTCATCTCCCAGGACTTACAAAGCTGTTTCTCACCTTAGGTCCTCTGCTTATATTGCTCTGTCTGGGCACTTGCAGCTTTTGGCACCTTCTCATCCTCTTCATAAAACAGGAGGGAAGGAGACAGCGCACAATCTTTAGAAGAATGACATAGCCCTTGAAGATCCAAATTTTGCCTTTAAAAACTCTTCCCTGAAAATCATTGGGGAGTTCTGGTGGAGAGGGGTTGTTCTTGCTTGGCGCTTCGCATAAGCCTTTCTCTGCCCCAAACTCTGATGTTTCTGTTTGTTTGGCCTTACTGTGCATTAGGCACAGGAATCTGGCTGGGTTCGACCACAGTAGGAAGTGACAATGGCCGGGAAGAACTGGGAGGTAAGGAGAGTTTAGCTGTCAGGCCAAGGGATAGTGTTTGACTGTAGACCATGGAGCTTGTGGATCACGGGCTGACATCAAAGAAGGGCAAGTTCAAAGCTGGGAACTGAGTGGGATGAGGAGTATGCCCTGGATGAGGAGACACTGAGCCGGAGACACTGAACCAGAGGCAGGGAACAATTGGAGAAGTTCGGGCAGAAGGAAACAGGGGCCTGAAATGGGCTATGACACAGGAAACCAAAAGAAGGAGTGGCTTCAAGAGATGTCACCAGCATAAAATAACCAGAATTTAGTAATAAAATGGGTAACATTAGAGTCAGGAAGCATGGAGAGTTGGGGTGCTAACAGCGAGAGGATGAAGGGACCAAAGCTGGTTCCATAGATGTGAAGTGCCTCTGGCACAGAGCTTTGTACTAGATCATAGTATGCCTGGGGCACAAAGATTGAAGGCAGGAGGCGAAGGGGACAACAGAGGACAAGACGAGATTGACTGGATGGCATCACCGACTCGATGGACATGAGTTTGAGCAAGCTTCGGGAGATGGTGAAGGACAGAGATGCCTGGCATGCTGCGGTCCATGGGGTCGCAGAGTGGGACACGACTGCGCGACTGAACACAAGGTGAGCACGTGTCTGACTGACCTCTTCCATCAGCGGCTGTGTCACACGTGTCTTTGTGTCTTCCATAAAGCCTAGCGGAGTGCCGTGCTTGTACTAGTTGTTCAGTAATCTTGATAAATGAAAGATGAAAGCACAGAACTAAAAATGTACATATAGCATACATAAACTGGCTGGATCACCCCAAGCTTTTGACACAGGTATAAGGGAAGTGAAGTCGCTCAGTCGTGTCCGACTCTTTGCGACCTCATGGACTGTAGCCCACCAGGCTCCTCCATCCATGGAATTTTCTAGGCAAGAGTACTGGAGTGGGTTGACCATTTCCTTCTCCTGGGGTTCTTCCTGACCCAAGGATTGAACCTGGGTCTCCGGCATTGTGGGCAGATGCTTTACTGTCTGAGCCACCAGGGAGTCCCTGAGACAGGTATGCACTCCTTCACACACATTCTTGATTGAAAATGCCCTTAGCTGTTCCTTGTTTGCTGTCTGTGTAAGGCTTATTCCAGCTTTTCTTAAGAAATTCATATGTGGGATTTGAGACAGGTATACACTCCTTCTAATCCCACATATGAATTTCTTAAGAAAAGCTTATACATTCCTTCTAATCCCACATATGAATTTCTTAAGAAAAGCTTATACATTCCTTCTAATCCCACATATGAATTTCTTAAGAAAAGATGGAACAAGCCTTATACAGACAGCAAACAAGGAACACCCAAGGGCATTTTCGATCAAGAATGTGTATGAATGTAAATAAGAGAACAGCCCCAAACTGGGCTATAAATAGAGACATTCCTGCTGTATTGGGCTTATTGGTTGCTCTATTTTACACCCACCACTCCTGTCTAAACACAGGAGAAACTTCCAGCATTGCCCACCTCTTCCTGATGAGGTATAAAACACACCTTCTCTACAAACAAAGACATATCACTTTCCCACACCTGCCTTTCACACCTGCCATCAACCTTACATTTACACCCAAGCACAGTGAGCCTACCCACCTACCCACGCCCTCATTCCAAGACAACCTGCACACAAGGATCAGCATCAGTACACGACGATTTACATGTGTGGACAGGCTCACATGCTCACACAGACATAAATTGGGGATGGGGGAGATGGTGATGTTAGAAGAAAACTGCCTGTGGGAGAAGGGGAGAGTCACCCAAGGTCAGGAATGCATAACTTGTTTATGATGGAAAATTTCTCCAGGGCACTTAGGCAGGGGAGGGGAAATGAAGGGGATGTCAGGATCCTGTTTCGCACTACCTCCCACATCTGGAATCTGGGGCTCCAGCTGGACCTAGTTATCCTTAGTGTCCTCCTGGCACAGAGAGACCTTTCTTTGTGGCAAAGCCAGAATGGGACCAAGAGAAGAAGCAGAGCACCCAGATGGCTCTCCATTCATTCCAACCAATCCCATCCCTGGTCCTGGGATCCTCCAAGAGCCAGGGCTCTGCCCCACCCCCTCCCTGCCACACAGGAAGCTGGGGAAGGTTGAGAGTGAATCATTAAGTCAATGATGGTGCGGGGGTGGGGGCTGGGGGATGAGTTAAGGCCAGAAAGGGCCAGGGGCTGAGACCAGCTGCTGCACCGGTTCTCACTGCCCTAAGGCTAGGGAAAGACCTTTGCCTCTTTCCATTTCCAGTTCTCCTCATTTCCTCCCCATCTGCCCAAGATCACCAAGTCCCTTCATTCCTCTCCTCTGACCTGTGTTCTTGACTTCCCACTAACCTTTCTTAGCCCCTTGTTTGTTTTCTTCTTAAGGCTGACCACAGTAGGGAATCATTTGATGTGTTTGTTTACTTTCTGTTGTTGTCTCTCTTCCCCACTGGAATCTCATCACGAGTATATAGGACCATATCCTCCTGTTTACTCTGTGGCTTCTCTTGAAAGTACTTGGCCTTTCACCTAGTGGGGGCATAATAAATATATGTATTTTAAGTGAGTTTTATGTACAATATTCTATTAGTTTCAGGTGTGTGATATAGTAATTAAATATTTTTATAGATTATACTCCATTTAAAGAAAGTTACTATAGGGACTTCTCTGGCGGTCCAGTGGTTAAGACTCCTCACTTCCACTGCAGGGGGCATGGGTTCCATCCCTGCACAGGGAACTAAGATCCTACATGCTTCATGGCACAGCCAAAAAATTAATAATAACAGTTAAAAAATAGAAATAAAGTTCTTACAAAATAATGACTCTGCTTGCCTGTGCTATACAATATATCTTTGTCATTTATTTATTTTATACCTATTTATTTATAAATTAAGTTTATATCTCTTAATTTCATACCCCTATCTTGCCCCTCCCTCTTTCCCTCTCCCTATTAGTAACCACTAGTTGGTTCTCCACATCTGTGAGTTGGTTTGTTTTGTTATATACATGAGTTTTATTTTTTATATCCCACATATAAATGATAACAGAGTATTTTCTTTCTCTGTCTGACTTATTTCAGTGAGCATGATACTCTCTAGGTCTATCCATATTGTTGCAAATGGTAAAATTTCATTCTTTTTTATGGCCAAGTAATATGGCTAAGTGTATACACACACACACACACACACACACACATATATCTCATGTCTTCCTCCATTTATCTATTGATGAACACTGAGGTGGCTTCCATATCTTGGCTATTGTAAATAAGGCTGCTATGAAAATGGAAATGAATGTACCTTTTCAAATTAGTGTTCTTATTTTCTTCAGATATATACCCAGGGGTGGAACTGCTGGATTATACAGTTCTATTTTCAGCTTTTTAAGGAAACTGCATACTGTTTTCCATAGTGGGCTGTACCAATTTACATTCCCACCAACAGGGAATATAAATTTACTAAGGGAACCTCAATATGCCAACAAATTTGGAAAACTCAGCAGTGGCCACAGGACTGGAAAAGGTCAGTTTTCATTCCAATCCCAAAGAAAGGCAATGCCAAAGAATGCTCAACTACCGCACAATTGCACTCATCTCACACGTTAGTAAAGTAATGCTCAAAATTCTCCAAGCCAGGCTTCAGCAATACGTGAACCGTGAACTTCCTGATGTTCAAGCTGGTTTTAGAAAAGGCAGAGGAACCAGAGATCAAATTGCCAACATCCACTGGATCATTGAAAAAGCAAGAGAGTTCCAGAAAAACATCTATTTCTGCTTTATTGACTATGCCAAAGCCTTTGACTGTGTGGATCACAATAAACTGTGGAAAATTCTGAAAGAGATGGGAATACCAGACCACCTGACCTTCTACTTGAGAAATCTGTATGCAGGCCAGGAAGCAACAGTTAGAACTGGACGTGGAACAACAGACTGGTTCCAAATAGGAAAAAGAGTACGTCAACGCTGTATATTGTCACCCTGCTTATTGAACTTATATGCAGAGTACATCATGAGAAACACTGGACTGGAAGAAACACAAGCTGGAATCAACATTGCCAGGAAAAATATCAATAACCTCAGATATGCAGATGACACCACCGTTATGGCAGAAAGTGAAGAGGAACTAAAAACCCTCTTGATGAAAGTGAAAGAGGAGAGTGAAAAACTTGGCTTAAAGCTCAACATTCAGAAAATGAAGATCATGGCATCCGGTCCCATCACTTCATGGGAAGTAGATGGGGAAACAGTGGAAACAGTGTCAGACTTTATTTTTGGGGGGCTCCCAAATCACTGCAGATGGTGACTGCAGCCATGAAATTAAAAGGCGCTTATTCCTTGGAAGAAAGGTTATGAGCAACCTAGATAGCGTATTCAAAAGCAGAGACGTTACTTTGCCAACTAAAGTCCGTCTAGTCAAGACTCTGGTTTTTCCTGTGGTCATGTATGGATGTGAGAGTTGGACTGTGAAGAAGGCTGAGCACCGAAGAATTGATGCTTTTGAACTGTGGTGTTGGAGAAGACTCTTGAGAGTCCCTTGGACTGCAAGGAGATCCAACCAGTCCATTCTGAAGGAGATCAGCCCTGGGATTTCTTTGGAAGTAATGATGCTAAAGCTGAAACTCCAGTACTCTGGCCACCTCATGCAAAGAGTTGACTCATTGGAAAAGACTCTGATGCTGGGAGGGATTGGGGGCAGGAGGAGAAGGGGACGACAGAGGATGAGATGGCTAGATGGCATCACGGACTCGATGAACGTGAGTCTGAACTCTGGGAGTTGGTGATGGACAGGGAGGCCTGGCGTGCTGCGATTCATGGGGTCACAGAGTCGGATACAACTGAGCGACTGAACTGAACTAAACTGAAGGGAACCCTTGATAAATATTCCTAAATCCATCTCCTTTGAGGAGACACCCCCAGAGGTGTCTGTTTATACAGCTGTGTCTCTTCAGAGGCCCCTACATTTCCTCTTCAAAGAGGGAGTTGGGGGATGCTAGACTGTGGCTCAGGGTGACCTGCCAGTGAATCAGGAATAACTGTGCAGTTGGTGGATGGCAAAGCTGTGCCCCTCACCCTTTATGAGTGACATAAGATTGAGTCATGCCTGCTACCCCAACTGGAATACTGCTGCATTGCTGACCGCCAGCTAGAATGGGGGACAAAGGTAATGGGAAGGAAGCAGAATGGGCAGTGGAGAGGGAGACAGATATTTGGAAGTGGGAGCTTCTGAGAAAGAGGAACAAGGGGAGAGGGATGGATGCAGGGTCTTGGGGTCAGGGAATAAAAACTGAAAGCTCTCAGCTGCACTGGCATTTAGTAGATGCTCAATAACTATTTGTTGACTTAAGATGGGTTTAAGATAGAAGGGGAACATGGGGTAGCAAAAAGAATATGTTATCTAGTGGCATTTGAAGAAAGTGGGTTTAAATTCCACCTCTGTTACTTATTAACTACAAGGTGCTGGGCCAGCTACTTAACTTCTCTGACAATGTTTCCTTAACTGAAATATGGGTCAGTTGGCCTTAAGGTTGTTTCAAGGATTAACAATATGAATAGGCACAATGTAGGTGCTTTTTCCATGGTGGACATTATGATTAAGGGAAGAGGACCTGCTTTGGAGCTGAAATGGACAGTGATAAACTAGCCCAGGAACAGAAGACCAGGATGGGAAAATAGCCTCCAGGTACCAAGATCATCAGAGGATACAGCTTTTTTTTTCCATTGACCTTTCCCTCCCTCTCTCCACTTCAAGTAGGTTTTGTAGCTCTTCCTTTTCTCCAGAGAAGCAGAGCCTTCTGCATTCCTAGCTTTTGTTCAGCCAATGAGCATGGCTGTAAATACCTTTTCCCTGTTTGCCACATGCACACACATTCTAGCCAGAACAGTTCTTGCCAGAGGCATGGTGGTGGTAGGGAGCAGTGGTGAGTTCTAGCCAGCAACTTAATAAATGACCCCCAAGACTTTCATTTGGGCCTTAAAGAGGGCCAAGATCAGGCCGTGGCAGTTTTCCCTGATGCAAAAGGACGGCAGGGGTGCCTGGAGCCCCAAGGTCACCTTAATATCCCCTGCCCTGGATGCAGTCTAGCCTGGCCTGGGCCAGCCCAGTCCCACTCAGCCAAACCTCCACAAAAGCTGCTCAGAGTGGGGAGCAGGGAAAAGAACCCAGCATCCCTGTTCTGGTCCAACACTGGCTTCCTAGGACCCCAGGGTTGTGACTCCTCTCTCTGGCCTCAAATTTCCTTTCAACCAGATTATTCCTCCTTGAGAGCAGGACTTTATCCATCTTGTTAATCATTCTGTTTTCAGTGTCTAGATCAATACAGCTGCCTGGATGGGAGGGGAGTTTGGGGGAGAATGGATCCATGTATACGAGTCCCTGAAACTATCACAACATTGTTAATCGGCTTTGTTGTTCGGTCTCTAAGTTGTGTCTGACTCTTTGCAACCCCATGGACTGCAGCACGCCAGGCTTCCCTGTCCTTCACTATTTCCTGGAGTTTGCTCAGACTCATGTCCATTGAGTTGGTGATGCCATCTCATCCTCTGTCGTCCCCTTCTCCTCCTGCCCTCATTCTTTCCCAGCATGAGGGTCTTTTCCAATGAGTTAGTTCTTCCCATCAAGTGGCCAAGGTATTGGAGCTTCAGCTTCAGCATCAGTCCTTCCAATGAATATTGATTTCCTTTAGAATTGACTGATTTGATCTTCCGCCCAAGGGACTCCCAAGAGTCTTCTTCTGCACCACAGTTCGGCTTACCCCAATGCAAAATAAAAAGTTTAAAAAAATATAGACTGCCTGAAAAGGCTAGAAACACAGGGCTCTTTCACTCATTAATGTTAAAGTTGTTCATGTGGATATTGCTCTATCCACTGCTCCAGTGTCAGCACTGGAGTGTATGATTGAGATTTAACTCAAACCATGATCATGGGCTTCCCTGGTGGCTCAGATGGTAAAGAGTCTGCCTGCATTGCAGGAGACCTGGGTTTAATCCCTGAGTCGAGAAGATCCCCTGGAGAAGGAAATGGTAATCCACTCCAGTATTCTTGCTTGGAAAATCCTATGGATGGAGAAGCCTGGCAGGCTACAGTCCATGGGGTCGCAAAGAGTCCGATGTGATGGAAAGACTTACCCACATAATCATGGTGGGGGGCGGGCAGGAAGTGCAATAAATAAAGTATTCCCCTTTTGTCTTGCCTTTTCAGACACCCTGTATTTACCGCATGAGTTGATCTGTAAAGTCGAGCTTAAGATTAAAGGCTCTCCTAGGGGCCTCCCTCCCCTGCAGCTCTGTGATTCATTGGCGTCTCCTCTGTATGTTCAAAATTCAGCCGTGCCTCCCTGCTCGCTCCAAAGCAGTGGCCATAGGCCCTTTTTCTTTGAAGATTGGGAGAGACCCACGCTCCTCCCAGAGAGGCCTCGCGGGGTGGGGCGGATGCTCCCCGCTAGTGCTAGCCCGTTTACAGCCACAGAGAGGATCGCGTGTTAGGACTGGGGCTTGACCGGCTGCCAGGGGTGAGCCTTGAGGCGGTTTTCTGGGAAGGAAAGTTGCCCTGTGTGACTCAGAACCAAGTTAGGGAAAAAACAAGCTCACTCAATCGCTGGCACCCCCTGGTCTGGCCTGGCTTTGACCATGAGCTCATGAAAGAGGAAGCTGGGCCTGGCTGGCCGGTAGCCCTGCTTTCCCTCATGTTCTCTCTCCATCACCTCACGGATTCCCAGGAGTGTCTGGGCCTCATACGACGGTCATCCTGGCTCAGTGGCCCTGGTCCTTTTATGACACTTTCTCTTCCCAGACCATTGGTCACTTGTTTCCCCAGGTTGGAAATACCACCCAACAGTGAAGGGGATTGCTCACAAGGGGAGGCTGAAAATATCATTGCATCCCTTGACTCTGATGATCTCTGCTGCAGACCATGACTACTTGGGTTTGCTCCTGTGATGGCTGCAGCTCCCACACAGACCAACTGATGCTAACCCTGGGAGCCTAAATGAAGAGGTTGCTTGGGACTGAGGGTTCCCCAGTTTAGGAGAAAAGCAGAGGGTCCCTAAGTACTGGGCAGCTGAGCCACCTTCAGGGCTGATGTACCCTGGTTGAGAACTACTTACCTAACACTTTTGGTATTCAGAAAGTCCACAACCAGAACGGCACATTTCATTTCAATGGAAATGATGACAAGGACGGGCTGCAGAGAACGCTTCTAACTCCTCTCCCTACATTCCATCTTCTGTGCATTCTCCAGAGCTTTCTTATGAAAAGATGGACTGGACCAATTCAGTGTCTGGGTGGCTGACTTCAGTGTCTCCAGACTCTCTGGTGGGGCTGACACTGGCCTCCCATCCTGAATCCAGGCAGCTTTACAGGCTTCTCTCTCAACTCCCGCATTGCTTTCCCTGTGCCCTGAGCTAGGGCACTATATACGATTTTGTACTGTTTCTCATTCAGGCCAGACTCATCCATTAGACCCTTCACACATGCTGTTTTCTCTCCATCCTCCTGAGAAAACCCCACTGGTGACTCCTTGGTGCAGACCAGTCCGTCTATTAATACCTTTATATAAATGTCTTGAAGCATCAAACACAGTATATTAAGACATTTGTCTGTAGATCTTTCTGACTGCTTAGAAGTGCACTTGTGTTGTGATGCAGCCATTTTGATGCCAGGGACCTTTTGACAAGGCCTTCTAAAGTTATTAAATTGTCAGCATTTAAAGCAAATCAGTAAAAATGGGACTTGCCTGGTGGTCATGTAGCTAAGACTCTGGGTTCCCCATGCAGGGCCTGGGTCTGATCACTTGTCAGGGAACTTGATCCCACATGCCACAGCTAAGAGTTCCCCCGCCGTGACTAAAGACCCCATGTGCTGCATCGAAGGTCAAAGATCCCGAGTGCTGCAAGTGAGACCTGGTGTAGTCGAATAAATAGAGTCAGTAAGGAATGTATGAACAGTATAGTCTCAGCCCATCCCTGTGGATGGTCTCATCCTGTCTCTATGACTCCCACCCTTTCACAGAGAACTTGGTAGTGCTTGATGATAGTACTTTTTTTGGAGGAAGCACTGCGTGTCATGGGGGATCTTAGTTCTCGACCAGGGATTAAGCCTGAACCCCTTGCAGTGGCACTGCCAAATCCTGACCGCTGGACCAACAGGGAATTCCCTACATTTTCTTTTTTTTTTTTAATGCCCAGTATATTGAAATATGGTTTCCCAGGTGGCTCAGTGATAAAGAATCCACCTGCCAATGCAGGAGACCTGTGTTCCATCCCTGGGTCAGGAAGATCCCCTGGAGAAGGAAATGGCAATCCACTCCAGTATTCTGGCCTGGAAAATCCCATGGATGGAGAAGCCTGGCAGGCTACGGTCCATGGAGTTGCTAAAGAGTCAGATACAACTTACCAACTAAACAACAACAACATATTGAAATATAGCTTCTTTTACAGTAAAATCTATCCTTTTGAGGAATGCAATTTTGAGTTTTGACATACTCATATAGTTGTATAAATGCCACTACTATCATGATATAGAATATTTCCATTGCCCCAGAAAGTTCCTCATGCCCTTCTTCACTCCTAGCCCCTAGTGACCACTGATCTGATTTCTGCCTGTAGTTTTGCCTATTCTAGAATGTCATAGAAATAAAACTACAGTAGGCACTCTTTTGTGTCTAGATTCTTTTGCTCAGTATTTCTGTGATTCATCCATTTTCTTGGTTGAATCAGTAGTTCTTTCCTTTTGATTTCTGACTAGTATTTCATAGTATGATATAGTTAGCTTATTCATTCACCATTGATGGACATTTTTGTGTTTCTTTTTCCCCTTGGTTTTGGCTATTCTAAATAAAACTGCCATGAGCAGTCAGTCATATACAACTCTTTTTGTGGATGCGTGTTTTTATTTCTCTTAAATAAATATCTAGGAGTAGTATAACTCAGGATATATTTAACTTTATAAGAAATGGCTGAGCTTCCCTGGTGGTCCAGCAGTTAAAATTCCATGCTGCCACTCCAGAGGGTATGGGTTTCATCCCTGGTCCCTCCAATTAGAGAAGTCCCACATGCTGTGGGGTGCAGCAAAAAAAAAAAGAAAGAAAGAAATAGCCATCATTAGCCATTTTACAGTCTAACAGGGCTGTTCTAAGAAACTACATCAAAATGTCTCCGGTGTAAGTTCTTGCATCAGATCTGCCAAGTCAAAATGTTTTCCTTATCAGGGAAGAGGTTCATACACAGGGGACAGGGATGGGCCGGAACCCGCTGCGCCCTGAGATGCCTGTCATGTCCTCAGGAGGCCACAGTGGATGCGAGGGCCACCCTGCTGTTGAAGCAGCTCTGTGTCTGCCGCATGGCTCTGCACTCTCTGGGACAGAGTGTTAAGGAACGTGGGCCCACGCTGTTTGGGCCCACACAGTGCCTCCCAGGCACTGTCCTGAGCACTACCGAGGAATCAATCCATTAAACCTTCACAAACCCCCACTGTCATCGTCTGTCCCCTCATTTTACCGAAGAGGAAACTAAGAGGTTCCATGAGGCAAGTTCACTTTCTCAAGATTACATAGTGGGAGTTAGATTCAAACTCTACTCTAGCTCATCCCACAATCCAGCATTGTACCACATCCATCAGAGAGTGGAAGCTGGAGAGTCAGTTCCATGTTCAGGTTCAGTTTCATGTTCTAGTTCATCTAGTTCGCGTGATAAGTCTCAGAAGAAGGCCTTTACAATATCCGTTTCATAGACGAGGAGACAGCGCAGAAACTGCACAGCCATGAGGGCTACAGCTGGCATTGAGTTGCAGGAAGTTGGCTCCAGAGACAAAGCAGCCAAACTCTATGCTTCCCTGCCTCTCAACAGTCCTCATTGTTAACACGATCGCCTGGCTCACTGCTCTGGCTCTTGTGTCTTTGGGGTTTCACGGTGCTCTCATGTCTGCCTCCTTGCTTGGGTCTCACTTTCAAATTCTGAATGGGCTATGCACGCATGCCCCAAGGTAGAACAACCTTGTTGGGCAGCCGTGTTGGGTAGTCTCACCTCTGGTTATATCATTGGCCTCTTGCCAGCCCTTGGGAGATGTGTCTAGCTGGGGCAAAGATCCTAACCCAGCAGGGGAAGTAGGGGAGGTAAGGACATCCGCAGGGTGACCCTAGCCTAAGATATCTCCAGCTACTTTTCTCAGGAGGACGTGGTGTAGCCACAAGACACGTGAAAGTCTTAAGTTCATCTCAAAAGATCGTTTCCTCCAACAAATGTTGAGCTCTTCCAGATAAGAGACTGAAGCCCCTGTGGGGGCTGAGTACTGTGCCTAACTTATTCTCAAAACTCAGAAGATTTTGGTTGAATGAGGAATGAATAAATGAACAAAAAGAATCAGATTCTCTTAATTTAGCCCTGTGCTGTCCCATATGGTAGCATGTGGCTATTTAAATTTCAACTGATTAAAATTAAGTACAATTTAAAATCCAGTTCCTCATTCACATCAGCCACACTTCAAGCGTACGATAGCCTCAGGTGGCCAGTGGTTATCATAGCAGGAAGTACAGATACAGTGTATTTCCATCATCACGGAGTTCTATTGGACAGCGCCAGGCTAGACGGTGAGTGGAGTGAGAAAAGAAAACTGCTGCCCTGTGAAAACGTTCGCTGATGGCGAGTGGCTTTCATTTCCTTTCAGCACTTTTAAAGCTGTCATCATCCGCCTGTTCTCCTTAGATGATGTCTCATACCACCCATTCAGAGGCCTAGAAACCACTTCTTCAGAAACCTATTATTGAAAAAGGGAAATGTGTTTCTGATCATATACATGACCCAAACTTCTGCGAAAAGGAAGAAAAGAGGTTGAAGGGGGAACTAAGCAGTTGAGTTCTTTCTCTCACAGGCCACATGGAACCAACCAATCCAGGGTGCTCTGCACCCATTATCTCATCCAGCCCTCCCAGAAGTGGCCCCAGAGGACACAGGAGGGCGGTGGAGATAAGTGCCCGAGGGTCACAGAAATGATGGAGGCTATTCTCTGCACTCAGGTCATCAGTAGATTGTCGAATGTGATCCAATTGTGAGCAGCAGAAGGCAGACAGATGGATAAACAGGGCTTCAGAAGGTTATAGTCTAGTTAAGGGAAAACAAGAGCCAAACATGTAATATATAAAACTGTACATACTATACACACATATATGTACAGTGTATACTTATATGTATATATTTTATATATGTACATATATGTGTGTACATATAAAATATATGTACACACTAATATGGGCATCCCTGATGCCTCAGTGGTAAAGAATTTGCCTGTAATGTAGGAGACGCAGGAGATGCACTTTCAATCCCTGCGTCCGGAAGATTCCCTGGAGGAGGAAATGGCAACCCACTCCAGTATTCTTGCCTGAAACATCCCAGGGAGAAAGGTGCCCAGCCAGCTAAAGTTCAAAGGCTTGCAAAGAGTCAGACATGAGTGAGCACACAACACACATACACTAATATGTGCACAGACACAATAACAGAATAACTAACAATTATTTATTTGGTATATTAGAGCTTAACAAGTACTTTTCCTCATATGAAGACCCAGCAAATTAGTGTTGAATATCAAATGAATGGAATGTTGAGACAGAAAGCAAGCATTTTAGGAATTCAGGGCAGGGTGAGATCATTGCAAGAAAGGGTGATGGGGAAAATTTTGGTGGGGCGTAGAACTAGCAGAAATGCCGGTAGTCACACAAACCCAAATACAACTCCTGGCTTCCCTACCAGAAACCTGCCAGGTTCTTCACTGCTAATAGTTTTAAATGAGATAATTTTAAGTTCATTTTACCTTCTAGAAGATAAAATGCTGCCTAAGAGTGCTTACTGGTCTGTGTTTTGTCACTGGTCCTCCACCCAAATGATCAACATATTTAAAAAAAAAAATACTCCCATGTATTTCACAGTGATTCTAAAATCACAGAGTAACTTGGATACTCTAGATGTGAAATAGTTTGAGTTGCCTGTATTTAATGACCCAGTGACGAGCAACTGATGATACAGCTCAAATGCCTTATTAACACTCAGAGTTACACAAGGTCAGCTCTGCCCAGAATTTCTGCAGTGTACAATGCATGGAAATCCAGCCTGCGAGTTGACTGGGCTTGCCTACGTTCTCCTTACATAATCATAACTATTTCTCTGCCAGTAGTGATTGAGGAATGTCTTTCTGAAGCCCTGTGCTCTCAGGTTCCTTCAATTTTTCTAAAGCCTCTGCCCTCTTCCTTAGCATTTGGTTTGCTTTGGTTTCAAGCCACAGAAACTCATTATGGCTAACTTAGAAAAGCTGAGTGTTGCGAGGATATTGAGTAGCTCGCAGACTCAAAGGAAGGCTAATGAGCCAGGCTCGGGGAACACAGGAACCAGGGCAGCTCCTGGGACTCCATAGCAGAAATCAAGTCTCACCCTCCCTACCTGATGAAATGAACGACAACTAGTTTTTTCTTTTTTTCCATTCCTCACATTCATGTTCTTCATTCAAACTCTGGCAGAGAGAGTCTGATTAGCCTGGTTTAGTAGGGGCCCAGGGAATAAAGGACATCCTAACTGACAGCTCAATGGGACTGCCCACAGATAATTACCCCCAAAAATCCAAAGACCATTGTCAGAAGAGGAGGAGAAAGTCATTGCTGCTTGTCAAAACCCAGAAAACATCTGCTTTACCCCACTTTTCCTTCCTAACCTTCATTTCCTACTTTTTCTAATTATCCACAATAGGAATGGCCAATGTATCTTTTAGGGTTGTGGAAAACATATAAATATAAATATATGGAATTTATTTATAAATATACTGGAATTTTTCTCCCAAAAGTGACGGTTGGGGAAGTTTGGCCTTACCTCTTAGGGTTGAGTTAAAGGATACTTGTTGTTTAGTAGGTGAGTCATGTCTGACTCTTTTGCGACCCCATAGACTGTAGCCCGCCAGGCTCCTCTGTCCATGGGATTTTCCAGGCAAGAATCCTGGAGTGGGTTGCCATTTCTTTCTCCAAAAGACTTCCTGACCCAGGGATCAAATCTGTCTCCCGCATTCGCAGGCAGATTCTTTACCACTGAGCCACCAGGGAACCCCTTTAAAAAGTAAAAAGATTAAGGAAGATAATAAACGTAAAATGCCTCTCACAGTGCCTGGCACCTAGTGAGATTAATTACGTGAATTGCCATTTTAACTCCCCTGCCCCTCGTCCATTTGCTGGAGCCAGCACATACCAGCTCAAACCAGCTCACAAGAGCAGATCGTGATGTTTTCATGAATTTTGTGAGCCAACTGCCATAACACTGGTAGCTTTTAGGTGACCTTGATGAGAATATTTACACCATGGAAACTGGAAATGGAGCCAATTTGACTCCCCCCAACCTCCAGGCAGTTGTTAAATGTTTCTCAGCACAGGAGTTCAACCACCTTATAAACACTCACTTATACAAGGTCAGCTCTGCTCAGAATTTCTGCAGTGCATGGAAATCCAGCCTACATGTTGACTGGGCTTGCCTAGGTTCTCCTTACATAATCGTCGCCACTTCCCTGCCAGCAGAGATTTAGAAATATCTTTCTAAAGCCCTGTGCACTTTGCCTCAGCTTCCTTTAATTTTTCTAAAGCGTTTACCTTCCTTGCTTGGTGTTTGGTTTCCTTTGCTCTCGAACCATAGAAACTCATTATGGCTAACTTTAACAGAAAAGTTGAGTATGTGTATCAGTTAGGATTAGGTTCAGCTGTGAGTGGCAAAAAATTAGAATAGTGGTTTACTAGCTATGAGTTCATTTTCTCTGACAGAAGCAACGTCTAGATTGAGATCGGCAGTTCAGGCGTGGCTAGAAGCTCTATTTTGTTGTCTTATGTCTTGAATACATGGTTTTTTTCTTCATGATCTAGGATGGCTGCCCAAATTCCACATTCCAGTCAGTAGGACAGAGAGGGGCAAAGAGACACATCCCTTTCTGTAAATTCATTGACAGAAGCACAGAGTTTCTGCTTCTATGAAATAGGCTGAAGCAAAGTCATTTAACCATATCCAGCAGCAAGGGAGGCTGTGTGTCAGTCACTCAGTTGTGTCTGACACTTTGTGACCCCATGGGCTATAGCCTGCCAGGCTCCTCTGTCCATGGAATTCTCCAGGCAAGAATACTGGAGTGGGGTTGCCATTTCCTTCTCCAAAGGGAGGCTGGGATATATCTTATTTACTCAAGGCAGCCCTGTGCCTAGCTGGAAACGGAGAGGAAGGGAAGGGTGGATACTGGGAGACTGCTGGCTGGCCCTCCCACTGCTGGGCAGGGTTTAGGAAAGCATAGGAGAAAGGGGAGCGCGGCTCTAATGTGATGGGAATAAGTGTGCTTTGTGCAGTTTTGAAGGCGCCAGCTGGAGTAGAAGATTAGAAATACTGGAAAATGAAGTTAAATAAGCAAGGTGAAAGCGAGATCTCAGTGAGAGTCCAGGAAAGCAGACAAAAGAATCTTTATCTAGCGCCATGAGAAACAGGACACAGTGAACTTTGGGGTAGGGGAGCTGGATGATCAAAGGCATTTGAGAGATTTTAATCTGGCATTTACGTGTGAGTCCGGTTGGTGAGGTTCGGGGCGGGGGAGGAAAAACAGGAAAGGGCAGGGAGGTTGGAGAGGAGACCAGTTTTACAACCCAGGTGTGAGGTGATTATGTGGGGGCAGTGGGAATGAGAAGGAAGAAATACATCTGAGAGGCATTTGCTAGAAAATATGTTAGGATTGATGGCTAACCTGATAGAGTTTCAGGGTGGGGTGGCCAAGAAACAAGTAAACAAGTGAACCTGGCTTGATAGATGTATTAGGCTGGGTCACCTAGAGGCAGAGCCTGGCACGGAAATTTTCTCCAAAGGACTGATAGGGGAAGGAGAAGAAGGGTGAGGGGAATGAAATGACAAAGGGAAGAATCCAAGCAAGGATGTGGGTTAAGCCGTAATCTGAGTCTACAGGGAGATTCTCTGGCACAAATTGCTTCAGAGCCACCGCCACCTTGAGGGGAGGGGGCTGGTGGTCTGCAGCCACGCATCAGGTAGTCAATGGTGGATGTCGGTCCAAAGTGTGTAGTGGTGGCCGTGGCTTGTCTACCATTGGGTCCAGGTAAACTCTCCAGAAAAGGAGACAGTTGTGTGGGATTATCAGACGAGCCTGATTCCTGGGGATGAGTAGACCAGCTGTAAAGTGGATCTGGGTGAGGTCCAGACAGCAATCCATTACAGAGGGTCGACTTTGGATGTGTTGGATTCAAGGGGGCAAAGAAATAAGGTGTTGACACATGACCAGAGGGAAACTAGAAATACAAGATAGGAGATCATGTTGATGAATAGGGCTTCGCAGGTGGCTCTGGTGGTAAAGAATCTGCCTGCCAAAGCAGGAGACAATCCCTGGGTCGGGAAGATTCCCCTGAAGTAGGAAGTGGCAACCCACTCCAGTAGTCCTGCCTGGAGAGTTCCATGGATAGAGGAGCCTGGTGGGCTACAGTCCGTGGGGCCACAAAGACTCGGATGTGACTGAGAAGAGTGCAGTTGATGAATAGGACTAGTTATGGAGATACTGGCTTGGGAGACTCTACACACAGGTGGTGGTTCATCAAGGAGTGAGCTCTTTGAGAGCCAAGGTTAGAGAGAGAGGAGCAAGCCTTTGGGAAGCAAATTGGTTACAGCCTAGTAGGAAGGTGGGAGGGATAAGAAGAGCCAATGAGTAAAGCAAAGCAGAGAGGGGTAGAGAAGCACGTCCGTGTGGTAATTGACTGTATATTTTGACGGGAAGTCAAGGAAAGAAGTTGAAGGAGAATGAGCATGGAGAAAAGCCTGAGGTGTTTGGTCATTTGGGAGTTTGTTGGTGGCCTTTGAGGGAGCAATTTCACAGCAGGACAGAATTAGAAACCACGTGGTCAAGGCTAGTAATGCTTTCCACATTTAACGCCATTCCATCTGACTAACTCAGTTCCTCTAGGGCACTTTCTCCTTCAATTTCTATGCTGCTCAGAGGGCTGAGATTTGATCACTGATCCCACATACCACAACTAAAGATCCTATATCCTGCAAGGAAGATCAAAGATCTCTCAAGCCACAAATAAGACCTGGCACAGCCAAATAAATAAATACTAAAATTTTTTTTTTCTACATTGCCCATTCAGGCTCTAAAATCACTGCAGATGTAGCCATGAAATTAAAAGACGCTTGCTTCTTGGAAGAAAATCTATGACCAACCTAAACAGCATATTTAAAAGCAGAGACATTACTTTGCTGATAATAGTCCATCTAGTCAAAGTTATGGTTTTTCCAGTGGTCATGTATGAATGTGAGAGTTGGACTATAAGGAAAGCTGAGCACCAAAGAATTGATGCTTTTGAACTGTGGTGTTGGAGAAGACTCTTGAGTCCCTTGGACTGCAAGGAGATCAAATCAGTCAATCCTAAAGGAAATCAATCTTGACTGTTCTTTGGAAGGACTGATGCTGAAACTCCCATATTTGGCCACCTGATGCAAAGAGCTGATTCATTAGAAAAGACCCTGATGCTGGGAAAGATTGAAGGCAGGAGGAGAAGGAGCCAACAGAGGATGAGATAGTTGGATGGCATCACCGACTCAATGGACATGAATTTGAGCAAGCTTCGGGAGTTGGTGATGGACAGGGAAGCCTGGCGTGCTGCAGTCCATGGGGCTGCAGAGTTGGACACGACTGAGAAACTGAATTGGACTGAACATTCCTGCTAGTCCTAAATGATCTGATTCTCTAACACGGCCTAGAAGATTACCCCAAGATTTAGTGGGCATGACACTCTTTGTTACTGTCAACTACTAACTGGCACTTGCCAAGAGCGTTTGCCAGCGACTGAACATCAACAAGGGCATTTGCCATCTGCCTGTGCTGCTGTGGCTGCTGACCTTTGACCCTCCCTGAAGAGAGATCAAGGTAGAAAATGAGGCACTCTGTGCTCCAGGGAAACTGGTGGAACAGGTCTTTAGATAGTTGTATTTTTCAGGAACTTATTTCATGATCCCAATCTTTGCAGCTCCTTCTGTCTAGAAAAGCACTAAATCCCTTCATGGTGACATCAGCTCCTTGTGACTAGCAGAATACCTTTTGTAAAATGAGTGCTTGATTACACTGAACTCCCCCTTCACCAAAATCTTATATATTGATTTCTCCCCACTGCCTCTTTGGAGCAGTCTCTAAGAGCTATCTGAGGTGCTGTCTCCCAGGCTGTCATCCTCATTTTGACCCAAATAAAACAACTCACAACTCTCACATTGTGCTTTCCTAATGGCTCAGTGGTAAAGAATCTGCCTGCCAATGCAGGAGACATGGGTTCAATACCTGGGTCGGGAAGATCCCCTAAAGGAGGGCATGGCAACCCACTTCAGTATTCTTGCCTGGAGAATCTCATGGACAGAGGACCCTGGAAGGCTATGGTCCATGGGGTTGCAAAGAGTTAGACACGACTTAGTGACTAATCAGAATCTCACGTTGTGTATCTTTTTAGCCAACATTACCTTTAGGGGTTGTGTGGATCAGGAGTTTGGATGGAGTGCAGGGGGGATGTGCACAGCTTGTCTGTGCTCCAGGATGTCTGCAGTCGAAGCTGGGAGACTGGATGCCTGGAGACTGGGGTCTTTCATCTGCGAGATCCTTCTGTCAGCGTTTAGCCGAGGATGCTGGCTACCACCTGGAGGCCTTAGTTCCTTTCCCGTGGTCTAGATCGGGCTTCCCTTGCATGGTGTCTGGGTTACTGAGAAGGAGAACTAGGCATGGACTGTGTTCTTTCTATGACCTCACTTTATTATGATCCATATTGCTCTCCTCGTATTCCATTGGTTACAGCAGTCACAGCCCCACCCAGATTCATGGGGAAGGAACGTGAACTCACCCTGGAGTGTCAGTCCTGGGACCAGACGAGCAAGGGGGAGGGGCACACATCTTTGGAAAATGCAACCTTTCATCCTCTGTCAGGGTTCTCCATTTGCTTCTTATGGGTGGCTCCACTCGGTCAATGCTGCTGCTGCTGTTATGTCGCTTCAGTTGTGTCTGATTCTGTGCGACCCCATAGACGGCAGCCCACCAGGCTCCACTGTCCCTGGGATTTTCCAGGCAAGAACACTGGAGTGGGTTGCCATTTCCTTCTCCAATGCATGAAAGTGAAAAGTGAAAGTGGACGCTCAGTTGTGTCCAACCCTCAGCGACCCCATGGACTGTGGCCCACCAGGCTCCTCCATCCATGGGATTTTCCAGGCAAGAACACTGGAGTGGGGTGCCAGTGCCTCCTCCTCACTCGGTCAATAGTCATCAGTAATAATAAAAACTGGAGGAACTTCCTGAAGGAAGGGGTCTGGCCTGTTACTATTGTCTTTTTTTAATCTTTTATCCTGAACATTTTGAGGAATAGTAGGCCTGCAGTTGATCTTGTGGAAGGAAGAACTCTTTTTAAGTCTGTTTTTCTCAAATGCTACGTCACTTGATCCTAAACTAGCTATCATGACCATTTCACAGTTGAAGAAACTAACGGACTTAGAAGGGTAAGTGGTCTACCCCTCAGATGACTCAGCCAGCAAGAGCTCAGCTGGTGATGTGAACCCAGGTCTTCTGGGTTGAAGCTATTTTGTTAAGAATTTGATGCCTCCAAACAGCAGAAGTGTCCCCTTAGTGCCCCTGCCTGCTCCATCCTTACAGTAGCCCAGGGCCAATTACAGGGCTATGGATAGAGATCCCTCAGCTGCTGACTGGCCAATCCTGCATTTGATACACTGATTTAGCATGGTGATTTCATACCATCATTTAATGTGATAGTGAATCTCTTTTCTCATGAGAGCAGGTAAGGGCTAGGTCACAGACCTTCGTGTTGCACTCAGCTTCCGAGCTGGGTAGAAGGCCAGTTGGTCCTCATCTCTCTAACTGGGCAGCACCCATGTCAGGACTGTGGGGTGAGTGGAGATGCCAAGAGCTGGGACAGTCAGATGGTGATCTGAGGCAACTTCATGGGAAGAGGGGGGTGATAGCCTGAATGGAAGTGGCTGAGGCAGTTCTGATAGGTCCAGTTTGGAGGGGAGAAGGGAGCCAATTTCCGTCCCCTCCCCAACTCACATCCCAGCCCTCAACTGCATCACAGGCTCAGGAGGAAATTCTGGCCGAGTATCAAGTGTGGGTGGAGGGAATGCTTATCTAGATCAGGAGTGGGTGGAACAGATCTTAGAACTTGTATCAGGCCCCAAGTTTCCAAATCCTGCCTGTGCCCCGCCACCCCCACCCTCTCACACCGATCTTTGACTTTATCTCTTTAGAAATGTCTCCAGGCTAACAGTTTATTTCTGAGAGATTGCAGATCAGGAAGGATCTTTGGAAACCGCAGTTTCCCCTTCCGCTGTTGGGCAGAAAGCATGGGACAGCCTAAGCCATTGGTGCCTGGGAAGTGGCAGAAGACCAAATCTACCCCATGTTGTAGGACTACTGGCCTTACCAGATCTCCACTGTCACCCACCAGCCCCGAAGGGACCACTTAGGGTCCTTCTGTCTCAGGTTTCTCCCCATCCTGCTCGCCTCGGCTACAGTGCCTGCTCTCCCTGCTCATGCCCTTTGAAGGGAGCTCACTGTGACTTTTCATATCACCTCCAACTGTGTGGCCTCACCTTAGTGGACCTTGGTGGACCGGCTTTGACTGTATCATTTGTGAGTCACCCCTGCTCCTTTGTTCCAGCCCCATCAACGTGCTTGTTGGTCTCCCCCAGGCAGATTACTCACCGCTTAAGTCACTAGTCCCTCTGGAATGTGCCCCTTCTTCCATGACACCCATTCTCCCCACATCCTTTATTATTTTGTTTAAACTTACAATGTTCCCTTCCCAACCCCGCCCCTCTCCGATGATTAAAATAATGCGTGTTTGTTGTGGAAAATCTGTGAAATGCAAAATGTGTACATACTAAAGAAAATAAGTACCCCAAATCCCACAATCCCAATGTAGCTAATGTTCCCATTCCAGTGGATTTCCTTCCAGTATTCTCGCCAGCACTCTTTCCCCCTTCAGGCCTTCATGTACCTGTATTGCTCCTTTTTATTACTCCCGAAGTCTCTCCCTCTCTCCTCCTCTCCTCTTCTTTCTTTCTTCACCTCCTAGTTCTGTGAGTCAATCAACTCACCCTTACTATCATAAAGGTCATTCTCTCAGTTAAGCCTCCCTATTACGTGTTCACAATACCCAGTACTTTTCCTTGTAGCACTTACCACAGCTAGAAATAAACCATAATTTTTGTCCTCTTGTGTTTAACGTCTGTCTTGGCCACTTGACTTAAGGTCCATGACTGGCTTTCTTGTTTATTCAGACAACCCTAGCATCTACCACAGTGCCCTGGATACAAAGAAAAACACAACACCTGGCACCAAGAAGCCTTCTTGAATTACTGTGTATCTGTCCTCTCAGCACTGTAAAATAGTCAATTTCACAAATACAGCGAATCAGTTACCATAGGCCTGATCTGACTCCAGGTACAGGATACACAGTTCTTGCCCTCAAAGAACCCTTAGCCTTTTGAAGGAATGCTAAGTGACTGACTCTTTGTGACCCTGTTGACAGTAGCCCTCCAGGCTTCAAGCTCTCTGTCCATGGGATTCTCCAGGCAAGAATGCTGGAGTGGAGTGCCATGCCCTCCTTCAGGGGATCCACAGGGCAGTAAGTAGAACATTCTAGTACATCTTTAAGTACATGATGACTGATGGTATTGAGTAACACATAGAGGAAGGGTCCCTAAACCTTGGGGAGAGGTGACACCATTGTTTTATTTTGTCCTTGGTAATGCATTCACCTTGTAGAATCTCTGCCTTCCTGCTTCTGTAAGTTGAGGTTCTCTTGGTTCCTCAAATATGTCCATATCTCTTGGATATCTAAGCCTTCTATCACCTTCCCTCCTTCCTTCCTTTGCCTGCTCCACTTCTATTGGGTCTTTGTGAGGAAAAATTGATCTAGCTTTGCAATAAGCAGATATGGTTTTGCCCCGTTTTGGCCTAAGTCCATCAAGGCATCACAGGATCTGACGCTGACCTCTTTGAGAATCACATACTCTTGAGAACTAAGAACTGAAGATGGTGGCATGGACAACTCCCTTTGTGAGTCACAGACCAGAACTCAGTTCCTGCTTTATTGGTGAGCTTCCTCCTTCTGGGTCTATATTTTGGCCTTTCAGTTTCTTCTTAGGGAGACCCACTGAACTGACTTCTTGAAGAACATGGCTCTCCCTTGTAGATAAGCAATAAACTCAGCTTCCCCTCCCCCAGCTCTGATGTCTCTCTATTTTGGATTGTCATTTGCAAGTCTCAGTTAAATGGCAGTCCCTAACGAAGGTCTTCCCTGATACCCCATCCTGGGTTTTGTCCTCTGGCTCTGTATTCCTATGGCGACTTATTTTCACCTTTTAGAAGAGTCACCGCCTCATTTCTGTTTGTCTCATGTCTGTCCTTCGGAGCTTCATTGTGCAGGAAGCATCTCCATCAGGATGGTTGCATTATCCAGGGAACTAGTACAGGGCCTGACACCTCGTGGGGTGGGCAACAGCAAATACTAGCTTTTCTGAGTAGATGCTCCGTAAGTATCCATTAGCTTGCCTTGTCCTCAAAGGGTTTCTCATATAGTATATGCATTTGGTTTTCTAAAGTGGACTAAAATTTCTCAGAAGAATCCTGTCTTTTCTTTAAATCTCCTGCACTATGACCATTGTAGGTTTCTTCATCCAAGAAACATTTCATAAATGATTATTAGTTGATCTCCCCCACAATAACTTTCCCAACAGGCATCATATTTAAAGAAATGAGAAAATTTAAGTAAATATGTTATATATAGCAAGACCACTTATTATGTATTTATTATAACGATAATCTATTGAGAATTAACAAGGAATAAAGGAATTCTTCTCTTCCTCTTCTGCATTGTCAGGACTTTGTGTCCTTGAAGTTGTGGGTTTCCTGATCCTTGCTACTGCTAAGTCACTTCAGTCATGTCCCACTCTGTGCGACCCCATAGAGGGCAGCCCACAGGCTCCCCCATCCCTGGGATTTTTCAGGAAAGAACACTGGAGTAGGTTGCCATTTCCTTCTCCAATGCATGAAAGTGAAAAGTGAAAGTGAAGTCACTGAGTCATGTCCAACTCTCAGCGACCCCATGGACTGCAGCCTTCCAGGCTCCTCTGTCCATGGGATTTTCCAGGCAAGAGTATTGGAGTGGGGTGCCACTGCCTTCTCCATTCCTGATCCTTAAGGGGTTTGTACGTGTGTGTGTGTTTCAGAAAGAAAGGGAAGAATCAGGCTGGGTGGGTAGGAAGCCCACACCAACGCAGGCCTTGGTTTTGGAAGGTGCTGGCTGTCTGGTCTGAGAAGGGAGGCTGACACCTCGTGGGGTGGGCAATAGCAAATACTAGCTTTTCTGAGTAGATGCTCCGTAAGTATCCATTGGCCTGCCTTGTCCTCAAAGGGTTTCTCATATAGTATATGCGTTTGGTTTTCTAAAGTGGACTAAAATTTCTCAGGAGAATCCTGTCTTTTCTTTAAATCTCCTGCACTATGACCATTGTAGGTTTCTCCATCCAAGAAACATTTCTAGTAAGCTATTTCCTGGATGATTCTTGGACCTCTGGGGACTCAGTTTCTCCTGAGCATGTGGAGAGCTGGGCCTTTTCAAGGGCAACCTCTCTGATGGGACTGGCTGTCAGCTTCTGCAAGAACTGCACTGGGTGTTTTCAGAATTACAACAACCGCTTCCCATGCCCCAGGCAAGGCCAGATCCAGACGGTGGACAAACAGAAACTGTTGTGGTGCCCCTTGTCCCAGTGTAATTAAAAATGAAAAGAACTGCATAAAACCAAAGACAGATTTAAGGATGTACTATGTGATTTTTCCTAGATGCCTGAGTTCTTTGATGCCTTCTTGTTCTCTATCTCCTCCTCTTCCTTTTTCTTCTTTGTCTTGAATATCAAATTATTTCCAAGTTGATGTTTTTATTCCCCTCTCCTGGGTTTGCTGATGGTGTGCTTGGCTGATTAGGAATTACCCAGGTCAGACTTGTGGCCTGTTTCTGATGGACCCCAGAGGCCTGGGTAAGGAGTAAGATGATGCTGACCACATGGTCAGAGGAGAAGAATCTCATCTGTGTCCCGAGAACTGCAGAAACCTTGGTTTCCTTGTTTGATCCACGGCAGGGTGTCTGAAGACTGTCAGACACTAAAATACCATCAATGACGGTCAGGGTTGAAGCCAGACTTGGTATGAGTCCACAAAGAAATAGGACATTATATGAGCCCCGAGAGCTGTGGATCAGTTCATTCATATCCATTACATTTATAAGGATATACATGCTTGTGTGTATTAGTTGCTTGGTCATGTCTGACTCTTTGCAACCCCGTGGACTGTAGCCCACCAGGCTCCTTTGTCCATGGAATTCTCCAGGCAAGAGTACTGGAGTGGGTTGCCATTCCCTTCTGCAGGGGATCTTCTTGACCCAGGGGTCAAACTGGGGTCTCCTGTGTTGCAGGCAGATTCTTTATCATCTGAGCCACCAGAGAACTCCCTCTATACACGCTTACATACATAGACATGTTTCTATATAGGTGGAGAAAGAACTAGTACTGGGACTACATTTTTTTTTTTAGACTGAGGTTTCTTTTAAACATTGAACAAATGTTATTTTTACAGTAAAAATGTACTTCAAAAACGAAAATGGGGACTTCCCTGGCTAGTTCAGTGGTTAAGACTCCATGTTTCCACCGCAGAGGGTGTGGGTTTTGTCCCTGGTTGGGAATTAAGATTGTGCATGCTGTGTGGCATGGTTAAAAAAAAAGAAAATTAAATCAGCAGCAACAATAAACTCCTCAGATCGCTAATATTTACAGATTTCAGACTATGGGACGGCTGGAGACTCTGCTTTCCAGGAGGGCTGATCCTGTGAACCAGGCCTGGGCTGTGAAGGGGGGCTGGTGATGCCTTCCAGCTGCAGCCTGTCCAGTAGGCAGCCAGAGAGCAAGCTAAATATAGAGTAGTCTGCAAAGGGTGCCAAGATGAATCAGGGCTGGAGCCAGAACATTCCTTCACTGTGTCCGTGAGCACGTACCCCATCCCTAAGTTCCAGGCACTGAGGATGGAGGAGTGAACAAAGGAGATGGGGCTCCGTGGGCCCCAGATTTGCAGTCGAATCACAACTACCATCAAGATACAGAGCAGCTCCACTGCCCCCCAAACTCCCCTCTGCTTCCCCTCTGTAGCCACATATGCCCCCCGCCCCCGCACCACATCTCTTGCTATTCTGATCTAGTCTCCTCACTTTAGTTTTGTCTTTTTTAAAATGTCACGTAAATGGAGTCATATAGCATGTAACCTTTTTGAGACCAGATTTTTTCACTCAGCATAATGCCTTTGAGATTCCTCCAAGTTGTTGCATGTATGAATAATTTGTTTTTGTTTCTGGATAGTATGCCATGGTATATGAATAAGTCAAGTGAGACGCTTACCCATTTTAGCCAGTTTTTGGCAATTACAAATAAAGTTGCTCTGAGTATATAGTGTATAGGATGTTTTTCTCTTTAAAATTTTTTTTCTTCTTTAGTTTTCAGATAGTGTATAGGTTTTTATTTTTAGTTTATTTTATTTCTCTCATGCTGTGTGGCATAGTTAAAAAAAAAAGAAAATTAAATCAGCAGCAACAATAAACTCAACAATAAACAATAGTGGATTATTGACTTGTATGGTAAGTGTATTAACTTTACGAGAAATTGCCAAACTATGTTCCAGAGTATGAGTTTGTGCTCCACTAGTAATGAACGAGAGTCCCTGTTGCTTTGCCTTCTAGCTAACACTTGGCAGTGCTGTCAGTATTTCCCTATTTTTGTTACTCTAACAGATCTGTAGTGGTATTTCATCAGGGTTTTAATTTCGTTTCCCTAATGGCCAATGATTGAACAACTTTTTCTGTATTTGTTTGCTTTCCTCTTATCCTCTTTGTTGAAGTGTTTATTCAAGTCTTTTGCCTACTTTTAAAGTTGGGTTGTCTGTTACTCGCTGTTGAGTTTTGAGAATTCCTTGTCCTTTGTTGAATATGTGACTGGCAAATATTTTCTCCCACTCAGTCCCTTGTCTTTTCATTCTATTAGCTGGATCTTTGGCATGGTAAATACTTTTATTTTGATGAATAATATTTTTTTCAGAATATTTCTTTTGTATTATTCATCTTTTTTGAGATGTAAATGACACATAGCAAAGTGTACAAACCTGGAGTGTGCAGCTCGATAAATTTTTACATTTGTCTTCACCCATTTAACCACCATCTAGATCAAGATAGTATCGCCCCAGAAGTTTCCCTGGAACCTCTATCTAGTCAACATGCAAAACTTCTGGCTTGCCCGCCTCTAAATGAACTGCTATTCTGACTTCTATCACCCAGACTAACTTTGTCTAGAAGGTTTCTAATGACAGTGCTCCAAGCTTTGTGACCTACTTGGTTTTTGTCTTGAAATCAGAAGTCTTCCAAACCGCACATTGGGTAGAGACTCCATTGCCCCTCACCAGATGAGAGGCAGATGCCATCTGGCCTCTGGCATTCCAACCAATCAAGCTTCATAGCAGAGTCCAAAGACTGGGTAGAAAATGGTAGACAAGGCTTAGGCACCCTAGAACCTCCAACAAAGGTCTGTCTAGTCAAAGCTATGGTTTTTCCAGTAGTCAGGTATGGATGTGAGAGTTGGACTATAAAGAAAGCTGAGCACCGAAGAATTGATGCTTTTGAACTGTGGTGTTGGAGAAGACTCTTGAAAGTCCCTTGGACTGCAAGGAGATCAAGCCCGTCAATCCTAAATATTCATTGGAAGGACTGAAGCTGAAGCTGAAACTCCAATACTTTGGCCATCTGATGTGAAGAACTGACTCATTTGAAAAGACCCTGATGCTGGGAAAGATTGAAGGCAGGAGAAGGGGATGACAGAGGATAAGATGGTTGGATGGCATTACTGACTCAATGGACATGAATTTGAGTAAGCTTCGGGAGTTGGTGATGGACAGGGAAGCCTGGTGTGCAGCAGTCCACAGGGTCGCAAAGAGTCAGACATGACTGAGCCACTGAACGGAACTGAACCTCCAGTGGAGTGGCAAGGGCACAGTCCCAGGAATCAAAAGGCATGGGTTCAGCCCAGCTCCCCTGACATTTACTACAGGTCCTTGAACAAATAACCTTCCTGTGCCTCAACCTCATCTGTAAAATGGAGGCAGGAATATACACCATGTTATCAGGACTGTTCACCAATAGGTGAGTCTCTCTCTCCTTCCAGATTCCTAGGAAGACTGCACGTTGCCACATCATTTCAGTTCAGTTCAGTTCAGTTCAGTCGGTCAGTTGTGTCAGAAGCTTTGTGACCCCATGGACTGTAGCACACCAGGCTTCCCTGTCCATTACCAACTCCCAGAGCTTGCTCAAACTCATGTCCATCGAGTTGGTGATGCCATCCAACCATCTCATCCTTTGTTGTCCCCTTCTTCTCCCGCCTTCAATCTTTCTTCCCAGCATCAGGGTCTTTTCAAATGAGTCAGTTCTTTGCATCAGGTGGCCAAAGTATTGAAGTTTCAGTTTCAGCATCAGTCCTTCCGATGAATATTCAGGACTGATTTCCTTTAGGATGGACTGGTTGGGTCTCCTTGAGGTTCAAGGGACTCTCAAGAGTCTTCTGCAACACCACAGTTCAAAAACATCAATTCTTCAGCACTCAACTTTTTTAATAGTCCAGCTCTCACATCCATACATGACTACTGGAAGAACCATAGCTTTCACTAAACAGACTTTTGTTGGCAAAGTAATGTCTCTGCTTTTTAATATGCTGTCTAGGTTGGTCATAACTTTTCTTCCAAGGAGCAAGCGTCTCTTAATTTCATGGCTGCAGTCAGCATCTGCAGTGATTTTGGAGCCCCCAGAAATAAAGTCTGTCATTGTTTCCCCATCTATTTGCCATGAACTGATGGGGCCAGGTGCTATGATCTTAGTTTTCTGAATGTTGAGTTTGTAGCCCACTTTTTCACTCTCTTCTTTTACTTTCATCAAGAGCTTCTTTAGTTCTTCTTCACTTTCTGCCATAAGGGTGGTGTCATCTGCATATCTGAGGTTATTGATATTTCTCCTGGCAATCTTGATTCCAGCTTGTGCTTCATCCAGCCCAGCATTTCTCATGATGTACTCTGCATATAAGTTAAATAAGCAGGGTAACAATACAAGCCTAGACGTACTCCTTTCCCCATTTGAAACAAGTCTGTTGTTCCATGTCTAGCTAGTTCTAACTATTGCTTCTTGACCTGCATACAGATTTCTCAGGAGGCAGGTCAGATGGTCTGGTATTCCCATCTCCTGAAGAATTTTCCAGTTTGTTGTGATCCACAGTCAAAGGCTTTGGCGTAGTCAACAAAGCAGAAGTAAATATTTTTCTGGAACTTTCTTGCTTTTTTGATGATCCAATGGATGTTGGCAATTTGATCTCTGGTTCCTCTGAAGCCAGCTTGACTGTCTGGAAGTTCACAGTTCACCTACTGTTGAATCCTGGCTTGGAGAATTTGAGCATTACTTTGCTAGCATGTGAGATGAGTGCAATTGTGCAGTAGTTTGAACATTCTTTGGCATTGCCTTTCTTTGGGATTGGAATGAAAACTGACTTTTTTCCAGTCCTGTGGCCACTGCTGAGTTTTCCAAATTTGCTGGCATATTGAGTGCAGCACTTTCACAGCATCATATTTTAGAGTTTGTCATTTAACTCCTACCAATTAAGGAATGGCTATGTGACCAATTAAAATGTGTCCCTTCTACATGGAAGTGTTAGAAGCTAGCATATGCTGTGCTTTTCCACATTCTTCCCCTCTACGACGGCAAATGGCGATGTTCTAGGTAGCGGCTGCTCTGTCATCCTTTGGGGTTTCCCAGGTGGTGCTAGTGATAAAGAACCCACCTGCCAGTGCAAGAGACATAAGAGATGCCAGTTCGATCCCTGGGTCAGGAAGATCCCTTGGAGGAGGGCATGGAAACCAACTCCAGCATTCTTGCCTGGAGAATTCCACAGACAGAGGAGCCTGACGGGCTATAGTCCACAGGGTTGCAAAGAGTCAGACATGACTGAAGTTACTTAGCACGCACATGCTGTCATCCTGGGCCCTGAGGTTAGGCAACGATGGCTCAGAGCAGAGCCTCAGTCAACCCACCGTCGATAAGTGGGTTGTATAAACGCAATAGATAAATCTTTGTTGTGAAAAACCACTGAGATTTTGAGGTTCTTTGTTACAGAAGCATAATCTAGCTTCTTTGAATGACATGCCATGCTATAAGCTTATTACTAAGATTATATGAAATAAAACGTGTGGGACTTCTGGACACATAATAAGGATTGATTTCCTTCCTTTCAAAATCTCCTTCTTCCTTTCTGAGGAGTCATGAGCCCAGGGAAACTCTTAAACAGCCCAGAATGCTTGATAAGAGGTAAGAGAACAGAGACCACCACTCCACCACTCAAGCACAAATGAAAGATGAAAGGAAAAGAATACAAAGCAGCAAAGGGTCTAGATATATGACACAGAACAAGGAGGAAAAACAAGGTATTAAGGAAGGAGAGGCCAAGCATAAGAGCAGGGTAAAGGGATAGGTACAGAGGGTGCCTGAGACAGAGACGGGGTGATTCTGAGAAAAATAGTGGTTGAGGAGAATGGAAACTGTATCTGTTCCAAGATGTTCATCCCAAACCCAGGCAAACAGCATCATCTGTTAAGGTAGCTGAACGTCGGAATTTCCTGGAGGTCCAGTGGCTAGGATTCCATGCTCTCACTGCCACGGCCCAGGTTCAATCCCTGGCAGATCCCACAAGTCATGCAGCATGGCCAAGCAAACTGGTACTCTGTTAGTTCCTGGTCATCCATTCATCAGTCTTTCCACTCAGCCATTACTGATCACCTACTGTGTGCCTGGCACTGTGCTCATGCTGAGTTTACTGAGATGAGCAAGACCCAGTGCTGGCCTTTCCTTTCAGGGATCCCCCAGGCTGGTGTGAAGCAGTCACCTGAACAGTTAGGGTACAGTTTGGCCTGTGCAGTGATGGAAGTGCCTGCTAGGAACATAGCGGAAGGGGCACCCGGCTCTGCTCAGGAAAGTCAGAAAGGGCTTTCTGGGAGACATGAATCTGAGAGTTTTAAAGGGCCACCAGGGAAGCTCAAAAGGTAACTAGGAGTTGGCAAAGCAGGGCTGGGGAAGGTAGGCTGGACCAGCTAGTGGAGGTGAGAAGTGCCAGGCAGTCTGGTGTTGCTGAACCCTTGATGAGAGGCAGCAGGCAAGAGGAGATGCTGGAGAGGGCTCAAGGGCCTATCACCAGGGCTTGGTGTCTACCTGGGTGCGAGGGTGGGGCTGGGGTAGATTTGGGTGGTGAAACAGACGAGTGACACGGTCAGATTTCAGTTAAAGAGCTCTGCCTGCTGTGTGGACTGTGGGTGGGGGTAGAATCCCCCTCATTTTGGGGGGAGGGGCCCATGCCAAGAAGCTTGCAGAATCTTAGTTTCCCAACGGGGGTTGACCTTGAGCCCTCGGCAGTGAAAGCTTGGAGTCCTAACCACTGAGCAGTCAGGGAATTCCCAGGATCTCTTTTCATGAGATCTCCTGGGACTGGGCTGAACATCCAGGTCAGGGCCTGCAGGTGCAAAAGATGGCCTGGGGAAGGATTATCCGGCTAAGTCTTGGTGAGCACTGCCACAGCTGGGAGATGATCTATGTGCTCCAAGTAGAGTAGGTACTTCACCCTCCTGGCAAGCCTGTGATGAGGTGGGTATTCGTATCATTTTCCCCATTGTGACCACGAGGTAACTGGGCACAGAGAGTTTAAATTATGTGTCCCGGCTGCACATTCTGGTGTAGGCTGCCTGGCTCCTGGATCAGCCTGCCTCCTCAGGGTCTTCTGCCCTCTGGAAGGCAGAATGATGATGTATTGACATCCTGCTTCAGGTTTATGAAAGCTTTCACATGGATGACCTCATTCCAGACATGCAACAGTAGCTTCTGTGAGGAGGTATTATTACTCACAGCTCAGAAAAGCTACCGAGGTGATTTGTCAAAGGTTAGAATTTAGGTGGCAGAGACCCAGACTTGAGTCTTCTGGCCCTGAGTCCAGTGTCGGGTCTCACATTCATTTGTCAGTCAATGCCACGGCCAGCCTCATGGTCAATATGCCGCATGGTTCAAAGGCCAGGGTATTTTCCCCTCCTACTCAGCTGCTTCCTGGCGAGGAAAATGCTTTTCTGAATGGAGGAAGACAGTCATAGAGAAATGTGTTGCCAGCATCAATTTCCTCTGATTGGGCAATGGTGTCCGCCATCTGGACCAGGTGACGTCAGCCGTCTGGCTTTAAGCCAGTGTTCTCCCACCCAGGAAACTGACTTCCGGCCAGACTCCCAGCCAGCCAGCTCTGGCCTCCTGGAAGAGCAGACCTCTCTGTTTGCAAAGAGAGAAGCTTTAAATCAGATCTCTAGGAGGGTTTGGTATAGGGAAGGCGATAAAAATGGGGAAGAGGAGTTCAGAGGACAGTGGCCAGGAATAGGCAAGGCCCCCTGCCCTGTGTGGGATCTGGGGTCTTTCTTGGGCTGATTCAGAGGATCCAGGGATTTGATGGGGAGGTTTAAAATTTTGTGACTAATGGACTTAAGCAAATTGAGGGGCAGTGGGGGAGAAAGGTAAGCAAAGCTGACGAAATCTGGAAAAAGTTACACAAACACAGAAGGTCAAACATAAGTCAAGAATAGAATGTTGTTCTCAGTCCTCATGCACTTCTCTGTGGATGTTAAGTCTTGAATAAATCAGTAACACAGGAATAAGCAGCTCTTTACTGCTTTATTTTTGAATTACAAAAATGTACCAGTTTAAAAATCTAGACAATAGATAAATAAAGTACAAAGCTTAAGTGTCCCTCCCCCATTCCAAACACCCCTCTCCAGGCCTGATTGATAAATGATGTTGTTTTAGCTATTTCATCAGCCAAAATTCATCTCATTTACTGTTCACAATGACCCTATGGGGTAAGAACTATTATTATGCTTTGATTTTTATTTATTTATTTACTTGGCTGTGTCGCGTCTTGGTTGAAGGCACTCGGGACCTTTGTTGTGTCATGCGGGGTATTTTGTTAGAGCTCACCGGCTTGGTAGTTGTGACACATTGGTTTAGTTGCCCCGACCATGGCTGGAATACAGTGTCCCTGTATTGGAAAGTGGATTCCTAACCACTGGACCCCCGGGGGAAGCCCTTCCAATCTGTTTTTTGATTCTAGCTATTTTAGAGGGTGTAAAGTGGTATCTCATTGTGGGTTTATGTAAGTGTTTTTCTAATGGCTAAAGATGTTGAGAATCTTTTTATGTGGTTATTGGTTATTTGTATATCTTTGGAGAAATGTTGATACAGATCCTTTGCCTATTTGGTTTGTCTTTTTATTACCGAATTGTAAGAATTCTTAGTATATCCTACTAGATACAACCCCCTTAACAGATCAATGACTTACAAGTATTTTCATCTCATTCTGTGGGTTATCTTTTCACTTTTTTTTAAAAAAGGTTATACTCCATTTACAGTTATTATAAAATATTGGTTATATGTCCTGTGCTGTATATCTTTATAATTTATTTTATATGTGATAGTTTGTACCTCTTAAACCCTTGTCCTTATATTATCTCTTCCTAACTCCCTCTCCCCATTGGCAACCACTGATTTGTTCCCTGTATCTGTGAGTCTGCTTCTTTTTTGTTACATTCACTAGTTTGCTGTATTTTTCAGATTTCACAGGTAAACGATGTCTAGTATTTATCTTTTTCTGCCTGACTTACTTCACTTAGCATAATGCCCTCCAAGCCCATCCATGTTGCTGTAAATGGCAAAATTTCACTCTTTTTATGGCTGAGTAATATTCCACTGTGTATACATACCATATCTTCTTTATCCATTCATCTGTTGATGGACACTTAGGTTGCTTCCATTTCGTATCTTGGCATCTTTTCACTTTTTTGATGGTGTCCTTTGAAGCACAAAAGTTTTAAATTTTGGTGAAGTCCAATTTATCTGTATTATCTTTTGTTACTTGTGCATTTGGTTTCATAGCCAAGAAACCATTACCTAATCCACAGTCACAAAGATTTGAGCCTATGCCTTCTTCCAAGAGCTTAATAGATTTAGCTTTCACTTTTAGATTTTTCATTTGTTCTGAGTTAATTTTCTTATATGGTGTGAGATAGGGATCCAGATTCATTCTTTTGCCCATGGATATCTAGTCATCCCAGTGTTACTACATCTATTTGGCTTTGTTTCATTTGACCAAGCTGCACGGCTTATGGGATTTTAATTCCTCCACCAGGGATTGAACCTGGGCCCTCAGCAATAAGAGCTCAGAGTCCTAACCACTGGTGTTGTCCAGTAGCTCAGTTGTGTCCGACTCTTTGCAACCCCATGGAATGCAGCACGCCAGGCTTCCCTGTCCTTCACTATCTCCATGAGTTTGCTCAAACTCATGTCCATTGAGTCGGTGATGCCATCCAATCATCTCATTCTCTGTCATCCCTTTCTCCTCCTGCCTTCAGTCTTTCCCAGCATCAGGGTCTTTTCCAAGGAGTCATTTCTTTGCATCAGATGGCCAAAGCATTAGAGCTTCAGCTTCAGCATCAGTCCTTCCAATGAATATTCAGGATTGATTTCCTTTAGGATTGACTCGTTTGATTTCCTTGCAGTCCAAGGGACTCAAGAGTCTTTTCCAACACCACAGTTCAAAAGCATCAATTCTTCGGCACTCAGCCTTCTTTCTAGTCCAACTCTCACATCCATACATGACTACTGGAAAAACCATAGCCTTGACTCGACGGACCTTTGTTGGGAAAGTAATGTCTCTGTTTTTTAATATGCTGTCTAGGTTGGTCATAGCTTTTCTTGCAAGGAGCAAGCGTCTTTTAATTTCATGGCTGCAGTCATCATCTGCAGTGATTTTGGAGCCCAAGAAAATAAACTCTGTCACTGTTTCCATTGTTTCCCTATCTATTTGCCATGAAATGATGGGACTGGATGCCATGATCTTCTTTTTTTGAATGTTGAGTTTTAGGCCAGCTTTTTCACTCTCCTCTTTCACCTTCATCAAAAGGCTCCTTAGTTCCTCTTCAATTTCTACAATAAGTGTGGTGTCATCTGGACTACCAGGTAGTTCCCAGAATGCCTGTTTATAGATGAATAAATTGTAAGCCCCATGAAAAAAAAAAAGTCCTTAATTTTGCCCACCATAGTCCCCTCAGGATTCACTTAACCCCATACATGATATACATACAAGATGCTCAATAAATAATAGGGTGAGTCAATAAATATATGCATGATTGAGTCTCAAAGAGGTTAAATAACTTGTGTAGGTCAGTCAGCTGGAAAGCGCCACACATTGTTCAATTCCAAGACTTTTCACTCATTTCTAATGAAGAGTTTTTGTGCGTCAAAGTTTCTGACAGTTTCTCAGGTTACCAAAAGCTCTTTACCATCAGATTTCCTCAAAGTTTCATTTGCTGTCTCTCCCTGTAGCATTCAAATAACTCCAGTGTTTGTGAGCAGCCGAACTTCTTATATCTAGCGATCAGGCCCCCTCTGCCTCTGCCTCCCCTCCCCTAGTTAGAGCCAAAGACTCCGCTTCCTTATAAATTTGTTTTATAGTTGGAAAGTTTTTCTAGCTATCTAACCACAGCCTTCTGCTGCACAATTTTACCATAAATCCGAATGAGTATTTGGTGTTTGGTATATTATGGGACCTGGTTTGATGCCGGAGGCACGGTGGGTGCGCAGGAAGCTTTGTGTGCTCTGCTGTGTGGAGACCAGCTTTAGGGAAGCCCATTGTCCTTGTTCTGGTCCTGATGTGGAGCCCCCTTTGCGGACTGTGGTTTTTGATTCTGGGTGTAGCTTGCCATCTTAAAGGGGAACGAAGCCAGCTGGCATAAACACCAGTTAATGGAATGTTTAAATGGACTCATCTCTTTGAGGATGAGGACAAGGGTGAGCCCTGAAGAGAGAAAGAGGTATGCCCTTCAAAGTTTTTGCAGTTGAACTCAAACTATAGTGAGAGTTGGGTTGAATTACCAGCCCCCACTCTAACAGTGTTGAGTTTGGGCTCCCTCTGTTGGACCTTTTGAAAAATAATTATTTGAACTGGGGCTTCCCCGGTGGCTCAGCGGTAAACAATCCGCCTGCAAAGCAGGAGCCACAGGAGATGTGGGTTTGATTCCTGGGTCAGGAAGATCCCCTGGAGGAGGGCATGGCAACTCACTCCAGTATTCTTGCCTGGAGAATCCCATGGACAGAGGAGCCTGGCGGGCTACAGTCAACTGGGTTGCTAAGAGTCGGACACGACTTGAAAAACAGTTACTTGAGCTAATACAGGCAAAATTAAGACAAAGAAAGGGGAACAAAAGAAAGGACATTTGAGAGCTTGCTATACATTAAGCATTTTATTTGGGCCTCTCATTTCATTCTCAAAGTGATCCTTCAGGGAGTTTTTATCAATCCTAATTTGCAGAGTTGGAAGCTGAAACTTGCCCAAAGTCACACAAGTATTTGAACCGAGAGCTCTCCTGACTCCCAAAAGTCATCCTCTTTACAGGGCTCTGAGCCAAGGAAACCAGGGGATAGAAATAGCACATGAAGTCTTCTCCTTATCTTTACTTCCACCAGGCCTATTTAATCACTTTATCAAGACTTGTCAGGGGCCCAGAGACACACTAGAAATCCTCCTGAATTGGTGGTATGCTGGAGCCAGCTCAGACTGGCTGGTGAGAATGTTAAGTATTCAGGAGTTTTCCAAGCTGATTGTTAAACCATTGGTAATTGGAAATCAGTCGTGGTAAAAGGGAGCATTTACACCATGGAAACTGAAAACCCCTACAAATTAGGGACTTTTCCCCCACCCTGTAGCCCCCTAGTATAGATTTACCAATATACCACCGTAACTGGACTCTCTTCTGAGGTTGTCAAAGACTCAACAGAGCATTAACTTTGAGTCCCAGATTGAGGGCTGAGGACAACAGGGTCTGCCCTCGGTGGTCACAAATTCCAGCTGTAGACTGAGGAAGACTGACAATGGGCTGGAAAATGAGGGACTGTGGGCACATGGGAGAGAGCTATGAGGCTGTAGAATGTTGGTTATTCACACATGGGCAAAGTACCACTTTTTTTTTTAACTGAAACTGAAATTTTAATTAATTTATTTTTTATTCACTATTTCAAAAAAAAAAAAGATAACTGACTTTCAACCTGGAGTCAGGGGACTTCCTTAACTGGCTCAGATGCTGCAAAGAAATGGACATCTCCCGTAATAAGAAGAGATACATCCTCTGAGGGGTGGCAGTGGGAGGGAGCATCTCTGTGGGGAGAGCAAGGGACTTCCCAGCCCTGCCACGTCCCTAGATGTCTCCCTGTCCTTGTCCCTTTGTGCTTCTGAACAACCACAGCTGAAGTCATCAGCACCTCAGAGACTTTAAACAATTAAGCAGGACTTCTGTAAAGGCATAGAGTTAAGAGAGGGGAAAGCAAAGAACTGAGCAGCAGGTAACCCGATAATCTGATTCACCAGACAGACTCAGCTGATTCATCTTGTGCCCACAACCGATGGCAGGGATCTCCGCTCCCTGGCTCCTGACCTGCTGCCTCCATCCCAGAGAAATGTCCGAGTCTTGAGGGAAACATGGAAGTTCCCACCCCTGCCTGCTCAAGGCTCCCTTTCTTTCTTTTTTATTTTATGTATTTTTGGCTGTGCTGGGTCTTGTTGCTGTGTGGCCTTTTCTCTAGATGCGGGGAAGCGGGGACCACTCTCCAGTTGCGGGGTGTGGGCTTCTCGCTGCGATGGCTTCTCTTGCTCTGGAGCACAGGCTCTAGGGCCCCCAGGCTTCAGTAGCTGCGGGGCAAAGGCTCAGTCCTTGCAGCTCCTGGGCTCCAGAGCACGGGCTCAATATTGTGGTTCACGGGCTTAGCAGCTCCACAGCAGGTGAGATCTTGCTGGATCAGGGATTGAGCCTATGTCTCCTGCGTTGGCAGGCAGATTCTTTACCACCGAGCCACAAGGGAAGCCCTCAAGGCTCCCTTTCTGAGCCTCACCCTGAGGGCCTCCTCACCTATGCCTCTCGGTGCCAGATTCTCCATCTCTTTCAGACACCATGTTACTGCCAGGTGTATGATCTTGTCCTGCAGGGTGCAGAAAACCAGGTCTCCAGTTAATCCCCACAGCCAGGGGTGGAGTGGGGTGTGGTCATTCCTTCCAGGAGTTGTTGACTCTCTTGAGGTTCAACCCAGGACCAGAGATTGTGATCAAAGGGATACCCAGATTGGATGGGTGTGCACAGGCAAGATCTGTGAGCCTGACTTGACAGTTAGGATTAATCAGTCCTTTCTGCAGGGCAGGCTTCCACCTGCTGGTACAGCTCCCAGGCGAGGCGAGCCTAGGCAGACCTCACGGCAAGGCGGACACCGGAAGAGGTGCGCAGTGGGAGGGAGACTGCTAGTTTCTGTTGAGAAGAGGTTGGCACCCACGAAGCTGACAGTCAGCTAACTGCTAGCTGGTGCACCACCTTCTCGAACCTTTGAGAGAACCTGCTCCCACTGCTTATTCACATCCATTCATTCAACAAATATTTACTAAATTTCTCTTAGGCGCCAGGTGCTACTGGTTAGAGCAGGAACAGGACAACTGTCTCACCTCCAAGGAGGTCACAGGACAGAGGAATGAAAGGCAGTGAAATAATTAAAGGGAGATGAGTGTTATGAAGGAAAAGTCCAAGAAGAGTATAATGAAGTACCTAATTAAGTCTGGGGTGACAAGGGCTATCTACTGAAGGAGGTATCATTTAAGACACACCCGAGGAATCAGTAGGAGTGAAAATAGAAGCTCCATGAAGACTGGGACCATGCCTGACTTATGTACTTGTGCCTGTCTCTGGCATGGAGTAGGTATGGACACCTCTGGTTGAGAGGATGAAGGAATCCAGCTGCATAAAGGGATTGTGTGTGTGTGTGTGTGTGTGTGTGTGTGTGTGTGTAGTTAACCCTGCTTTAGTTCTGCTTCATAAACAGCTTTTATAAAACTGCTGATGCTCTGTGTGATTAATGATAGATCAGAAAGGGATATTAACAAGATGTACACCATTAGAGGCAACTTAGTAATAGAACAAGCCCTGACATAGATTCCTTCCCGTTTGGGTTTGAATCCTGAATCTACCACTTATTAGCTATGACAATATGAGCTAGTTGCCCGCCACTCTGGTGCCTTGGTTTTTGTAAATTTTATCTTCCAGTATTGTGAGGATAAAAGATAATGTATATAAATTGGAATGTTATAGTATACTATAACATTAATACTATATAACTGTTACTATAGTATAACTAATATAGATATTACATTATAGATCATATATAGAATAATATATGTATTTCACATATAGTATAGTATAACAACAACTATTAATGTAATTAATAACCATAATACTTGGTAGTTACCTTTGTTGTTTATATATACCAAAAGTGAAAGTGTTAGTCACTCAGTCGTATCCGACTCTTTGCAACCCCATGCACTGTAGCCCACCAGGCTCCAAGCTTATATCTGAAAGGACATTGATAGTTATGAGATATAAACATGGTAAACCTGGACATTGTTTAACAAGAGTAAAATAACAAATCAGGTAGAGAGGGAAGTGAGGATGAGTATGCAGTGTTGGATAATATATGTGTAGAAAGAGGATGAGCCTTTGGAAGATAAATCAGAAGACTTTCCTAATGGGAAAGGGCTGCTATTCGAGGCACACTGGCTGCTTTTACCCACCTCCCTCCCCATGAGGAAATCTTGTTCCAGGGAGTTCAGAATTTTTCAACCTCTAAGGCATGTTTGTAGCACATTTTGGGTGAGGAATACTGAAACGAAAAGATGGATGTGTATTCAACCATTGGCCATGCTTACAGAAAGAAGAGCAAACTTTTGACCTTTACAGAGATCTTCATATGTCTCCAAATTTGATGATCCATAAGTATTTCTCCAGATTTTCAGGGTCTTTCTGAATCCTATTTACATGGAGAGGCTGCTGATTCCTGCTATAGACTCTTACCACAAATTAACCGCTGCTCTTTCACTTAAGTTTTGTATCTCACTCTGTAAGATTTTTGAGCGGCCTGAAAACATTTCCTGAAATGGTTTCTCAAATCTCTTTTCAAACATCTGCAATTATGTGGATTAAGAAAGCTAAATTGCCATCAAGATCAAAACACCAATCTTTAATTTATCCTAAATTACAGTTCTGAAAAACCATTACTTTTTCACAACTCTTCACCTCTTCATTACTTCCAGCAACAGTGTTAATGATTAGTTTTTTCTTTAGTGTGTACGTGTTGGGTGGTGGTAGTGGCAATATATGCAAAGAAACAGTTTTTTGTTTCATTTTTGGCCTTGCCAAGTGGCTTGGGGAATTTTAGTTCCTCATCCAGGGGTCCAACCAGGGCTGCTGTCAGTGAGAGTCCTAACTACTGGACCGCCAGGGAATTCCCAGAAACAGTTTTTAAAGTCGTTTTTATTTTCTGGTAGGTTTCTGCCTACTGGACCACTTGCTGAGAAACACAAAGCTGTTTCGGGAAGCGGGCTGGTCTGCTCTCTTCACTCAGCTACACCCAGCTGGGTGGCGCCATTCCTGCCCGTATCTCAGCAAAGCTGCACGTTCCCACGCTGTCAGGGGTCTTTACTGACAGCTGAAGCAACCAGCATGTTAAATCTGCAGATGCCACATGTTTACTGTACCGAATATCTATATCAAGGGACACAAACAAGTGATAAAGCCATGTGCTCCATTATTACTTCATTGATTCACTGAAATAATTCTAGATATGATGAATTGTAGCTACAGAGTGAAGCCCCATTGTTAAGCATGTTTTGGTGGTTTGGGGTGGGGGACAGATTAATGGAAACACATCTCAAATGTTGCTCCTTCACCAAGGAGAGACAGAACTCACATAACACAGTTCGCATCTTTGCCTTCTATGTAAATTCCTCTCCTTTTTCTGTCGTTGCATCACTGCTGAGTCTTCAAGGCATGACCCTTGTTAGGAAATTATGGAAAACATGCAATGACTCTATCATCACCAGTTACACTGTGCCTTCTTGCTTGTAAATGCACCCGACTTTCAGTCTCATTTACTGATGATAAAATTGTAACAGGTCCAACAGCCTTTGTTCAGCGGGTGGATTTCCTGGAAAAGGATCCTAAATCGTAGCTGGCCAGATGACTCGCTGTGAAGGGAGCAATGGCTTGTCACGAGTCCCGTCAAAGACAAAGTCCTGACTGGAAGAGTTTGGCATCTTTTGGACACTTTTTCTTTACAAAAATGACAAATTTCTTTAGATAGGCTTCCTTTTAAACACTGCATGAAAGAAGCTTTGTTGATTGTGTCAGGGAGGTCTTTGACCCTCCAGAGACCTGAAACTCCCCATATTGGACTGAGGCTGTCCCTCCAGCATCTTTGTTATACATATGAAACTGCAGTGATTACATGTAACTGCCAGGTGTTTGAAATAGGAAATAGGTAAGAGATGTATGTGTTCCTGAGAAGAAGGAATGAGGCTGCACTTGAGAGGAGGAGGTTGAGAGCATTATCTATAGGTTTCTGAGCATGTGAAAAGGTATGATGCATGAAAAGGACCTAGCACAGAGTTGGCATATGATCCAGCAATCCCTCTCCTGGGCATATATCCGGACAAATCTATAAATGCATGAAAAGATACATGCACCCCAGTGTTCACAGCAGTTCTATTTACAATAGTCAAGACATGAAAATAACCTAAATGTCCATCAATAGAGGAATGGATAAAGAAGATGTGGTGTATATACACAGTGGAATATTACTCAGCCATAAAAAGAGTGCCACAGTGCCATTTGCAACAACATGCATAGACCTAGAGATTATTATACTAAGCAAAATAAATAAGAAAGAGAAAGACAAATACCATATGATATCACTTATGTGCGGAATAAAAAATATAACACAAATGAACATGTCTACAAGATAGAAACAAACTCACAGATAGAGAATGGACTTGTGGTTGCCAAGGGGGAAGAGAGTGGAGAGGGAAGGATCGGGAGTTTGGGATTATCAGATGAAAACTATTATATATAGGATGGATACACAACAAGGTCCTACTGTATAGCAAAGGAAACCATATTAAATATACTGTGACAAGCCATGGAAAAGCATATGAAAAAGATATATATATCTGAGTATATAAATATATATATACATAACTGAATCATTTTGCTGTACAGCAGAAATTAACATAACATTGCAAATCAACTATACTTTAATAAAATTTAAAAAAGAAAAAAGAGAAAAGGACTTAGCCCAGCACCTTGCAGATAGAAAGAACTCAGTAAATATCAAATTATTATTTACTTAGCAGTTTTGGCACTCTTGACTTCATGTGCCAGCAACACTTCCTGGCTTGCTCATTTCCTGCCCTTCCTCGGGTCCTTTTACCTATCTTAAGTTCTTCTCTCCCCTAAAATAATGAGTGTCTTCTCTGCGTCACATCTGGGGTTTCAGAGCTTGGAGCAGTGAGGGACCTCATGGGTAGGTGTAGTAATAGATAGGGATAGTGGCTAATTCCCAAGCCTTCTGACGTAAGAGCATTCAGGCTCTGGGGACAGGGTTTACCTTTTTCGAAATGGAATCCTGTACATATTGCATTTGATGCTTTCGAATTGTGCTGGAAAAGACTCTTGAGAGTCCCTTGGACTGCAAGGGGATCAAACCAGTCAATCCTAAAGGAAATCGACCCTGAATATTCATTGGAAGGACTGATGCTGAAGCTCCAATACTCTGGCCATCTGATGTGAAGAGCTGACTCATTGGAAAAGACCCTGATACTGAGAAAGATTGAAAGCAAGAGGAGAAGGGTATGACAGAGGATGAGATAGTTGGATGGCATCACCAACTCAATGGACATGAATTTGAGCAAACTCTGAGAGATAGTGAAGGACAGGGAAGCCAGGCGTGCTGCAGTCTATGGGGTCTCAGAGAGTCGGACACAACTTAGCAACTGAAAACTAGCAACAACAACAACATATTGTATAGTTTACAGCTACTCCCATCTGCATCGATACTGGTAGTGGTATTTGGGGGAGCATCCCAACTACCTCCGTTTCCAAAACACAGGCCCAGTTAGAATCAGGGACATCAGCTCACTTCACACAAGCAGAACGTGTTCATTTGGCATAGCCTGAATCATGCCAAAAGCCGTGCCCCAGGTGGGCAAGAGCCTGAATGAGAACCACCCCAAAAGAATCGCCTGCCTGGGGCTTTTGGACTCATTCTGAGTTGTTGAACGTTCTGCCCTCCTGGTTCGCTCCTCTGTGGCAGGTTGGCTTGGGCCTGGGGTGGAGGGTTGGGGCTACTGCTGCGCTGGAGGGAATGGAGAAGTGGCTTTGTCTGTTGGACTCTTCCTATGACACATACGGAGCCGCTGGACGAGTTGTTCCAACCCTGTGGTTTTGGGCTCTGAAGTGGTTTGTATCAGAATAGCTGCAATGCTCAGGCTCAGGCCAGTGGGAAAATAGGCTGGCATCTAGGAGCCTCCGATTTTGTTTTCAGATTCTCCCAAATGTCTCATATCTTTCTTATGAGTTTAATTTCTCTGAATCAGGGTTGCAATAAAGTCTGTATATTATATTGGTTGCTCTTTTTTCTTATGTTTCTTTAATGTGTAGGTTCTCTCTCTCATTCTTTTTTTTTTTTTTCTCTCTCTCTCCTGAAAGGTATTTGTTGAGGAATCTGTGTGTGTGTTGGAGGAAAGTGGGGGAGGCAGTGTCCAGTAGAGTTTCCCACCGTCTGGTTTTGGTTGATTATGACTTGAGGTACTATGTAACACGCTCCTCTGTCCAACAAATTCCCTGTAAATTCGTGATTTCATTGGTGATTTCCTGATTCAGTGTTTATATTTGCAGGACTCCTCAGAGAATGCTGAGAACTTCCGACAGAACGTATATAGTATCTGCTTGTCTTTCTTTCAATGATGTTATCAGTTATTAGTCATTATTGACTAATCCATGATTTCATTGGGAGTTGCAAAATGGTGATATTGAAATTCTATCATTCTGCTCAGTTCAGTTCAGTTCAGTTGCTCAGTCGTGTCCGACTCTTCGCAACACCGTGAATCGCAGCACGCCAGGCCTCCCTGTCCATCACCATCCCCTGGAGTTCACTCAGACTCACGTCCATTAAGTCCGTGATACCATCCAGCCATCTCATCCTCTGTCGTCCCCTTCTCCTCCTGCCCCCAATCCTTCCCAGCATCAGAGTCTTTTCCAATGAGTCAACTCTTCCCATGAGGTGGCCAAAGTACACTTTCAGCTTTAGCATCATTCCTTCCAAAGAACTCCCAGGGCTGATCTCCTTCACAATGGACTGGTTGGATTCCCTTGCAGTCCAAGGGACTCTCAAGAGTCTTCTCCAACACCACAGTTCAAAAGCATCAATTCTTCGGCACTCAGCCTTCTTCACAGTCCAACTCTCACATCCATACGTGACCACAGGAAAAACCATAGCCTTGGCTAGACGGACCTTAGTCAGCAAAGTAATGTCTCTGCTTTTGAATATGCTGTCTAGGTTGGTCATAACTTTTCTTCCAAGGAGCAAGCATCTTTTAATTTCATTCTGCTCATTTACTACTGGATTATTTCTGTTAAGAGAAATTCTCTTATCAATCATGTGGTCATGTATGGTTCCTATAGGAAAGGCAGGATAAACGTTGATTTCTCTTCAATAGCAGTTTTCAAATTATTGAGTTGTCTACCAAGAACACTCCAAAAGTGACCAATTAAACCTAATCATTATAAAGTCATGGATTTAAACATATTTGATGTACTTTAGCTCACTGTAGTCCATTGTAATTACTATTCTTTGGCAATGGCACCCCACTCCAGTACTCTTGCCTGGAAAATCCCACGGACGGAGGAGCCTGGTGGGCTGCAGTCCATGGGGTCTCCAGGAGTCAGACACAACTAAGCGACTTCACTTTCACTTTCATGCATTGGAGAAGGAAATGGCAACCCACTCCAGTGTTCTTGCCTGGAGAATCCCAGGGACGGGGGAGCCTGGTGGGCTGCAGTCCATGGGGTCTCCAGGAGTCAGACACAACTAAGCGACTTCACTTTCACTTTCATGCATTGGAGAAGGAAATGGCAACCCACTCCAGTGTTCTTGCCTGGAGAATCCCAGGGACGGGGGAGCCTGGTGGGCTGCCGGGGTCGCACAGAGTCGGACACGACTGAAGCGGCTTAGCAGCAGCTTAGCAGGAACATGAATACTTAAACTGTCCCGTGTTGGCCAACATCACCTCCTTCTGATACAGTCTCAAAAGATTTTGATAGTTCCTGAATTTCTGATATGACAAATATCCAAGCACAACTTGTGCATTTCCTTCTCCAGGTTGGGAACCAAACGTTTCTTCAAGGTTTCTATTGCTGGAAATGACAACTAGAGACCGTAGTCGGGGAGCAAGTGATGCTCATTGCTAGTGGGTTGGTGTTTCTAGAGCCTTCTAATGGAAAGGAAATACATACACATATATTTAAAAATATCATCCTTTGTGTATACTAGTACTTTCAATTCCAAATAGAGAGTCTCACTGGGACTTCCCTGGCAGTCCAGTGGTTAAGACTTGGCACTGGCACTGTACAGGGGCACAGGTTTGATCACTGGTTGGGGAACTAAGATCCCCCATGCCTCACTATGTGGCCAAAAAAGAAAAAAAAAAAAAAAGAGAGACTCTTACTGTCTTATGTAACTTCATATGCCTTACATCTGTTCTTTCTCCCAACCAAATATCGCAGTCCCCAAACACACCGTTTGCCTTATCTCTCAACATTGTCACCATTAATTGATTCAGTATATCTCACTACGGATATCCAGTCAAATTACTGTGGTTTAAAGTTGTTTGAAACAGTTCTGTCTGTGATTATACCACTAACTCACTGTGCAGATAGATTCTTCTATCTTGCTCTTGATTTTTAGGAAATGCTTTTTCAAGTTTTTTGTCTGTACTTAAGTAAAATATTTACACAATTCTAAATTCAGATCTTCAAAACAAGGTATAGCAGAGAAACCTAGTTTCTATCCCAATCTCCTCTATTCTATTTCCTCCTTCCCCCATAGGTAGCCATTAAAAAAAAATTTTGGCTTATCTTTCCATTGTGTGTGATATGTAGTAGCATAGTAAGTGGTTCCTCCCACTTTTCATTTTAAAAGTATTATTTTTTTAATATTTTTTTATTTATTCGGCAACATCAGGTCTTAGCTGCAGCATGTGGGATATTTGATCTTTGCTGTGGCATGTGAGATCTAGTTTCCAGACCAGGCATTGAACCCCAGGCCCCCTGCATTGGAAGGCAAACTCTTAATTAACCACTGGAGCACCAGGGAAGTCCCCCAAAGTGTTATTTTCTTAAGGTGAGCTGTTTACATAGTTTTACTTTGCTTCTTTCTTCTTTAAAATCTGTGCTGGCCATCACTCCACGGCAGTACATATATATATATATATTTTAATTCCTTTTTTATGCTCCTCAGTACTTGATACTTAATTTAACCAGCCTCTTACTGTGGGACATTTGGGTTATTTCTAGTCTTTTGCCATTACAAATAGGGCTGCAATAAATAACTTTATGCAAACACTTTTCCATATATTTGTCAGTGATTTTCTGGGATAGTTTCCAAAAGTGGTATAGATGGGCCAAAAAGGAAGTGTGTATAGTTACTGCCAACCAAATTCCCTTTGAGAGAGGTGGTCTCATTTTGCACTCTAACCAACAGTGTACTTGTTCCCTAGAGGTTGGCCAACAAAGTGTGTTGACAAGCTTTTGGATTTTTGCCAATCTGAGAGGTAAAAAATTATGAACTTAGTACAGTTTTGATTTGTATTTTTCTTACTGGAAGCAAGGTTGAATATTTTTTTACACAATATGGAGTCCTATTTCCTTTTGTCCTATTTCCTATTTCCAATTGCCTCTTGCAATTGTTGAGTTTGTGAGAGTGGAAAAAAATTTCCTTTCTAGGTTCTTTAGCTGGTTTAATAGTTAACTTGACATAGACAGGTTAATAAGAGAAGAAGAGCCCCATAAAGATATAAGAGCCCCATAAAAATAAGAAACACAAAGGCAGTCATGCGACTGAGGCTTATATGCCATCCTGAGCTAAGGAATGAGATGGGGCCTGCGGCTTGAAGGGTAGATGGTCAATTCACAGGAGGATGGGAAGAGCAGATGTTTGGTGATTAGATGTTTGCCCTGCCAAGCAAGTAAGTCTTTCAGGTGAAAACTATCCCTGGTTTTAGCTCTCTCTCTGGGCCAGGTCCCCTGCCTAAATTATTTAGGCAGTTAAGGGAAAGGTAAAAATCTTTTCCTGAGTCTGCTGGGTCTTGATCACCTTCAGGTCAATGGTCCATATGCCACAGTTGCACATTTTGGAGTGGCCTATTTTTCTCCCCTTCAACTGGTTGGTTATTTTCCCTCTATTTTTGGAAGCTCTTTATATTTTAAGGATGTTAGCCCTTCATCTGTGAAATGTTTGTCATTTTACTTTGCTTATGATAATGTTTTCTCTTGTAAAATTTTTTGCTGTTACATTTTTATGTAGCCAAATGTATCAATCTTTTCCCTCAATAGCAGCTGGATTTTTAGTCCTAGTTATGTAAGTATTCTCCACTCCCAAATAATAGAGAAATTCACCCATTTCCCCCTCCGCTATCCTGTACTTAAATGGTTTCACCTAAAAAAAAAAAATTCTATATGGAATTTATCCTTTTGTATGCTATGATAAATGAACCTTGACTTTTTTTTCATATATAATCTCAAATTTGATCTTATTAGCTCCCTCCCCGAGTCACCCTTCAGCTTGCCTTTTCCTGGATGTTTTATTCTTTTTGAGATTGCCAAAACTGGACATGGATCAAAATAAACAATCTTTTCAGCTCTCTGCATTTGTTTTCATTTTACTGTCTGTTTTTCTTTCCTGGACTCTGTGATTTCTGCCCAGTGTTTTTCCAGCAATTCAAGGGATTTATGATCTTTGGGGCTTCAGGAAGAAAGAGTAGACTAAAGACCTGTTCAGAGAGTGGTTCAAGCTGGAGAGGTTGTGCAGACGCCCAGGAAGGCAGGCTCTGCTTGGAGGTGGGGTAGGAAATGCTTCCGGGGTGGGGTGGGAGTGGAAAGGTGTGAAGCATTCAGTAACTCAGTTTTTGCTGATGATCCATGTTCCTTGTTTCTACCATCTTTTGTCTTGTCTTTTCTATCCCTCCACTTCCTTACCTACTTTCAGACAGCTCCTTGCTTTTCCCCTACTTTTCTTTGCAACAGCTTCTTATCCCAACCATTCAGCAAGCTCAAGGGTGCCAACTGATGGCCCGCTGCCTGAATATCTGTAGAAACATTCAATTTGCTAACAGCGTGTTTACAAAAAAAACATTGAATGCATTCCCAACATTTAAAAGTGGGAGATTGCACATAAAAATCCAGATTTCTGGATTTTAAAAATTCAGGCTATCTGGCATGAAGGGGCCCACATTCATTGCTGGTAACAATGGAGCTCCCCATCTCAGGTCACCAGAGTCTACTCGGTGTCCCCTGGCCTCCCTAACACTGAAGGAAAATGTCAGCTGGCATTTACCATTTAGCTTGAGCAGCTGTTTTCCCTCTAGCAGAAAAATTTCAGTCCTTACCCACTTGTTTACTCCAGAGTGGGAAAACAAAGAAACAGCAGGAGTCTTGTTTTTCTCAACCTGGGAATGCTTTGTCATCGTTTGCATTTCCTGCTTTGACCCTGAGGAGGCTGAGCTTGCAGCCTTTGCTGTAACAAAGACTCAGGCCTCCTGCTCGTTTCTCTCCCTCTCTCCCTTTTTCTTTCTCCATTGTACACTCTCCTCCCACCTTTTATTCATGTGAAGATTAGTATTTAATGCATTGCTATGACATTGAATAACTTCAGGACCACTACTGAAACTGTTCTGATCGTCAATCTTTAGAAACAGTCTTCAGAAATGGTTTTCAAAACCATTGTGTTTCTGCAATAGTTTCACGTGTGAAAGAAAATGAGAGCAGTCACTTTATCAAGAATCTAGCTGGCACAACACTGTAAATCAATTATACTTCAGTTTAAGAAAACATAAGAATTTATTTGTATCATCAGCTAACAAGCTATTCATATGGGTGAAATCTGAGAAACACTGAGCCAGGCCAAAGAACCTTCTTTTAGGGTTATTATCAGCGGAGGGATGGCAATCGGAGGGTAGTAGCAGAAACCTGAAAAACAGTGACAAATTAAGGGTTCTATTTTTCTGCATTTAAAATAACTCTTGGGATTCTCCTGGTGGTCCAGTGGTTAAGAATCTGGCTTGCAACCCAGGGGATTTGGGTTGGAGGCCTAAGAACTAAGATACCACATGCTGTGAAGCAACTAAGCCCCCACATCACAACTAGAGAGTCCAGGCGCCTCACTGAAAGATCCCACATGAAGCAACGAAGATCCCGCAACTAAGACGTGATGCAGCTAAATAAATAAAATAAATATAATAAAAGTTTTAAATAACTTTCAAGCGGAGAACAGGTCTCCTACTAGGGACTTGGCTTCCTCTAGCTTCCTGAGCCACCATCTACAAGGCTGACTCTGTCCTATATTTAGTACCTCATTTCTTAACTTATTTTCCTTTTGACACTTACACATCCTGACTATTTGTTTACAATCTGTCTCCCCCACCGGACTGTAAGTTCACCGGGGGTCCAGACCGATGTCAGTTTTCTTCATTCTGAATCCCCAGCATGGAAAACAGAGAGTGTTTGTTGAATAAATGAATAAATGCTCTCAGCGTGGCTGTTGGAACTCAGATCACCCCGAGTTTGTGTTTCTGGAAGGAAGAAGTGGGAGAGTAAAGGGCAAAAGGGGACCAAAGCCTAGAGTGTCAGCTCCAGAAGAACTCTTCTGCAGGTCCATTTTGAGACTTAGACTAATACTCCCTTAGCCAGAAATGTCACACTGTCACTTCTGTTGAATGGCAGGTTGATAAAAAATTTTTTTTGTTTATAGCACAGGAATATTAATAAGCAAAATAAAACTAGGGTCTCTAGAAGGAGGAATGGGAGAATGGATCCCCTCTCTGAATGCTAGGAGCTCCAGAGACATGGGACTCTTCACCATGACCCTTGGCCCTAGACTTTCTACTTTATTTACTCTTATGAGTAACATCAGCTTCCTTGAACTTCACGACATGGTGACTCCTTAATTTTGTACTTACTGATTATTTGTTGAGTTTCTAAGATGTAATTACACATAATTCCAGGAAGTATAAGTAGTAAGAACCCCCTCCCCCAAATCTGTCAGTTCTATTTTTAGGCCCCATTGGCTCAGCTGGTAAAGAATCCCCCTGCAATTCCGGAGACCTGGGTTCCATCCCTGGGTTGGGAAGATCCCCTGGAGAAAGGAAAGGCTACCCACTCCAGTATTCTGGCCTGGAGAGTTATAAAGACTGTATAGTCCATGGGGTCATAAAGAGTCAGACCCGACTCAGAGACTTTCACTTTCACTTATTCTTTTTGAAACACTCAGCGGCTTAAGCCTACCCTACAGGTCCCTGACTGGGTATGTGCGTACAAGTGTGCACGCGCGAGTGCACAAACCTGTGTCCACACATCACACAAAAGAGGAGGGTGTTAGTCTCTCCATTTTCCTGTCCTAGGGTGATGTTGTCGGGAACTGAAAACTCTTTGCTGTGCAGAAGGCAGGCTTGTGCACCCCAACGGGTAACTGGAGGTGTGCACAGAGTTGGGGGTCCCAGCCTGTGAGCTCACAAAGGTGATGAGGAGGGCTGAATTCCAGCCTGTGCTCAGCTCTCTTGGTCTCTCACCCTGGCACAGGGCTTGGGCTGCTTGCCCAGAAGGGTCTGTTTTCCTGGTTTATGTAAAATGTGCCCTTCATTGCCATGGGTGTATGCTTATCAGCTGCCTGTGCCCAGAGGAAGGGCCCTTTCCTATTTAAATCACCAGAGGAAGAGTCTTTAAAATGTACCCGAAGTCTCCCTGTGGGCTGGCTGCAGCCTCCTCTCCTGTACCGAGGTCAGTAGATTTTGCCCCTGCTTGTTCTGAAAGCCAGAGAGATGGGTGAGTTGTCACTGTCCACCGCTCACCCCTTCTCTCCCTTCTTTCCTCCACCGAGTCAGTGTCGGACTACTGGATGTCGCGCCGTGCGCTGCCCTCAGCAAAATGCAGCCGAGCTCACGTGATGCTGCCTGTGCTGTTGGAGGTCCACCCGAGGTCAAGGAATATCCCAGCCTAGCTCACAGCTCGTTTCGAAATCGCCTTGCGGGTGTCTGACCTCAGCCTCCCTCATCTTAATTCTATTTTAGAGAGTGACACCTGCTGATGTTAGCTCCAAACTGGGATGAGCTGTTTCTGGAGCCCCGTGTGCACGGGCCACACCTTCCAACTTGGAGAACTTGTGAATGTACGAAATAATCGGCTCTCAAAATGCTCAGTGAATAAGGAGAGTACAGAATATTAAGAGTTACGGAGCAGACTTTTAAATGACAGATTAGTCTGTGTGTCAAATTAAATCTCAGAGAGAAGTTTTCTGTATAACAAAAATGTGAAGGGGGAGAGTCTGGGTGAGGAGGGCGGAGGAGAGGAGCCCTGCCCACGGTGTACCTGCCTAGATACTCATCAGAGCCCCTTCAGGCACCTCCCTGTCTCTCTAAGGGTCTGTGGAGCATGGTTTACGTGAGTGCAGGGCAGTGGAAAGAACCCAGGCTTGGAGCTGGGAAACGGCATCAGTTCTTGCTTTTCTACTAATCCTTTGAGAGGCCTGGGGCAAGTGAAACAATCTGTCTCTCATGTAGCCTCATGTCACCCACGGCGGCAACGCAGAACAAGTCATGCAGGTGCCTGGAGCTTAAATGGGGAATTACTCCAAAAGATCTCCTTCTCACCTGCTCGGAATGTCCTTTTTCAGCAGCCTCCTCCATCTCTTCATTTGCCCATGGATCTTGATATACTCTGGGTTGAGGGGGTGGGGAGCTGATGGCCGCTTCAAACTCCATTATCCTCCTCTCCTTCTGCAATGGGGCCTCAATTTTACCTGGGTATCACTATGCTTAAAAACATTTCCTTAGACTTCCTTGCTTCTATGGGTAGCCACATAGCTACTTGACTAATAAATCATTAGAAGTGTGCTTTCAGGAATTCAGTTGTTTCTCTGATTGACTTTTTAAAAAGGTAGGGAAAAAAATTTAAAAAGTAGATTCAGGTGTGACATGCCTTTTGTCCTTTTCTCTTCCTTTCTGCCTGAAATGTGGAGGTGATGCCTGAGGGTGGAGCAGCCACCTTGCACCCACTTGGCAGAAAGATAGACAGAGGGACGGACGTGTAGCAGGAGAATGGATTCTCGGTGACTTAAAAAAAAATTGTTTACTTTAATCAAAGGCTAATTACTTTATAGTGGTGATTTTTGCCATACATTGACATGAATCAGCCGCGGGTGTACATGTGTCTCCCCGTCCTGAACCCCCTCTCACTCCCCTCCCCACCCCATGCCCCCTGGGTTGTCTCAGGGCACCAGTTCCATGCATCACACTTGGACTGGTCACCTATTTCACATATGGTAATATACACGTTTCAGTGCTAGTCTCTAATCATCCCACCCTTGTCTTTTCCCACAAAGGCCAAAAGTCTGTTCTTTACATCTGTGTCTCTTTCGCTGTCTTGCATATAGGGTCATCGTTACCATCTTTCTAAATTCTATATATATGCGTTAATATACTGTATTTGCTTTTTTCTCTTTTGTTTGTTTTTAGTTAATTTATTTGTTTTAATTAGAGGCTAATTACTTTACAATGTTGTGGTGGTTTTTGCCATACATTGACATGAATAAGCCATGAGTATTGCTGTTTTTCTTTCTGACTTACTTCACTCTGTATAATAGGCTCCAGTTTAATCCACCTCATTAGAACTGACTCAAATGCATTCTTTTTTGTAACTGAGTAATATTCCACTGTGTATATGTACCATAAATTTCTTATCCATTTGTCTGCCGATGGACATCTAGGTTGCTTCCATGTCCCAACTATTGTAAACAGTGCTGCAATGAACACTGGGGTACAAGTGTCACTTTTAATTCTGGTTTTCATGGTGTGTATGCCCAGCAATAGGATTGCTGGGTCGTATGGCAGTTCTATTTCCTGTATTTTAAGGAATCTCCACAGTGTTCTCCATAGTGGCTGTACTAGTTTGCATTCCCACCAACAGTGTAAGAGGGCTTCATTTTCTCCATACCCTCGCCAGCATTTATTGTTTGTAGACTTTTTAATGGCAGCCATTCTGACTGGTGTGAGATGGTACCTTATTGTGGTTTTGATTTGTATTTCTCTGATAATGAGTGATTATCTAATAATGAATTTTCATTCCAATCCCAAAAAAAGGCAATGCCAAAGAATGCTCAAACTACCGCACAATTGCACTCATCTCACACGCTAGCAAAGTAATTCTCAAAATTCTCCAAGCCAGGCTTAAACAGTAGGTGAACCGTGAACTTCCAGATGTTCAAGCTGGATTTAGAAAAGGCAGAGGAACCAGAGATCAAATTGCCAACATCCACTGGATCATTGAAAAAGCAAGAGAATTCCAGAAAAATATCTACTTCTGCTTTATTGACTATGTCAAAGCGTTTGACTCTGTGGATCACAGCAAACTGTGGAAAATTCTGAAAGAGATGGGAATACCAGACCACCTCACCTGCCTCTTGAGAAACCTATATGCAGGTCAGGAAGCAACAGCTAGAACTGGACATGGAACAACAGACTGGTTCCAAATCGGGAAAGGAGTACATCAAGGCTGTATATTGTCACCCTGCTTATTTAACTTATATGCAGAGTACATCATGCAAAATGCTGGGCTGGATGAAGCACAAGCTGGAATCAAGATTGCCAGGAGAAATATCAATAACCTCAGATATGCAGATGACACCACCCTTATGGCAGAAAGCGAAGAACAAAAGAGGCTCTTGATGAAAGTAAAAGAGAAGAGTGAAAAGGTTGGTTTGAAACTCAACATTCAGGAAACTAAGATCATGGCATCTGGTCCCATCACTTCATGGCAAATAGATGGGGAAACAATGGAAACAGTGACAGACTTTACTTTTTTGGGCTCCAAAATCACTGTGGATGGTGACTACAGCCACAAAATGAAAAGACAGTTGCTTCTTGGAAGAAAAGTTATGACCAACATAGACAGCATATTAAAAGGCAGAGATATTACTTTGCCAACAAAGGTCCATCTACTTGAAGTTTTGGTTTTCCCATTGTCATGTATGGATGTGAGAGTTGGACTGTAAAGAAAGCTGAGTGTCAAAGAAGCACTGATGCTTTTGAACTGTGGTGCTGGAGAAGACTCTTGAGAGTCCCTTGGACTGCAAGGAGATCCAACCAGTCCATCCTAAAGGAAATCGGTCCTGAATATTCATTGGAAGGACTGATGCTGTAGCTGAAACTCCAATACTTTGGCCACCTGATGTGAAGAACCAACTCATTTGAAAAGACCCTGACACTGGGAAAGACTGAAGGCGGGAGGAGAAGGGGATGGCAGAGAATGAGATGGTTGGATGGCATCACTGACTCAGTGGACATGAGTTTGAGTAAGCTCTGGGAGTTGGTGATGGACAGAAAAGCCTGGCGTACTGCAGTCCATGGGGTCGCAAAGAGACATGACTGAGCAACTGAACTGAACTGAACTGATAATGAGTGATGTTGAACATCTTTTCACGTATTTGTTAGCCATCTATATGTCTTCTTTGGAGAAATGTCTGTTTAGTTCTTTGGTCCATGTTTTGATTGGGTCATTTATTTTTCTCTTGGTAACTTCTTTGAGCAGCTGCATCAGCTTTGGACTGTCTGTTCCAGTCTTCTTGAACATTATGTAAGAAAAATAAACTCCTATTTGATTAAGCCAAATAGAACTTTAACCAGGATACCCTCTCCCTATGTAGTTTTGTTTGGAGCTAGAGTAAACAGTGTCTGATGTGTTCTTGCCTTTCAGTGATGCTTCCCAGATGCAAAATCCATAAATATATTCAAGAGATGCCCAAGTTACCAACTCCCTCAGGAGCTGCCAAGGCTCCTGGGAAACCAGACTCAGCCTCTGCTTCTCTGTAGGGGGATAGGACATAGCATTCAAAAAAAATTGGCTTCTTTGGGTCTTCCTTGCCACACACTTTCCCTAGTTGTGGCGTAGGGCCTTAGATGCCCCATGGCGTATGTAATTTTTTCAAACCAGGGATTGAACCCATGTTCCCTGCATTGGCAAATGAATTCTTAATCACTGGACCACCAGGGAAGTCCTGGACATAGCATTTTAATGTTCCAGTTTTCTCCTCTATAAACTGAGGAATTGGTAATTACTTAACCGGCATAGTATGTTAAAAGCCCCAACCTTGTTAGCAATTATAACCATCAGTATTCCTCCCTCCTCTGCCGTTTTTTCAGAGTCTTTCCAAAGGGAGTTGGGAACATTTGCTGCCAAGTTCACCTTGGGAGGTCCCCAGGCCCAGATCATTCTTGCCTTCATGAAGTTTCATGTCCTTCATTTAAGATTGAGAACTAGGGACTTCCCTGGTGGTCCAGGGGTTAAGAATCCACCTTGCAGTGCAGGGGACATGGGTTTGATCCCTGATTGGGGAACTTATATCCCATATGCCTAGGAGCAACTAATCCCCTGTGCCATAACTACTGAGCCCACGTGCTCTGGAGCTCACTTGCTGCAACTAAGACCCAACACAGCCAGACAGATTAAAAAAAAAGATAGAGAACTAGAGTATTCTCACTGAGTTACACATGGAATAGGTGGGCCTGGGGCGGTACTACGGACAACGTTCTACCAAACCAGGAGAGATGGGGCGATACAGCAGTGATCTCTTGCTTAGTGAGTGCTGTCCTCCTTGGGGAGCTCGATGGAGGCGGAACCACTTACACTCAAAAACCCATGACGGTGAGAAAGGGAAGTTTCAAAGAGGTTGGGCTGAGTGGGGACCTATGCAGGGTAATGGCAGTGGTTTTGCCTCTCCTGTTCACCTCTTTTAATAACAATATTTTCATAATCGTCCTCCCATGACCTTGCCTCTCTCTATCTCCCAGGGTATGTCTGTCGTCTCAGTTTTTGGCCTTAGATATGAGACAACTTGCTTCCCCCGGTGCTTCAGTGGTGAAGAATCTGCCTGCCAATGCAGGAGACACTGGTTCAATCCCTGAGTCGGGAAGATCCCCTGGAGAAGGAAATGGCAACCCACTCCAGTATTCTTACTGGGAAAATCCCATGGACAGAGAAGCCTAGTGGGCTACAGTACATGCGGTTGCAAAACAGTCAGACACAACTTAGTGACTAAACTACAACATGAGACAAGTTGAGACAACTTTCCTACTATTGTTTATCTTGCAATTCTCCGAAGGTGTTCTTCTAATAGCCTTTTGCCATCTGTCACTGTTTTCTACCTATTCCTGGATGTCATCATTTTTTCTTGCTTATTTCTGTTATGTGCTCACTCCTGAAATGTGATCTATCCTTCAAGGTCTGTCTTGGATGCCTTTATGAGGCCACTTGGATAGAGACGCTTCCTTTCTCCGGAACCCCATAGCCCTTAGTTTCCATGGCTTCTGAGATCATCAGCAAACTGGCATGTGCTTGCATTAGACTTATTGCCTGCACCACCCTTCAGATTCCTTAAGGCAGGAATTGTCTTGTATAGAGGCCTGCCCTTGGCACAGTGTACTTGCTTGAGAAGTTTCACTAAATTCAGCCGGAAGTTCCAATTTGGGAAGAAAGGACAGACATACAGCAAGCATGATACACTGAAAGAAAGAAAAGACCATTTCCCACTTTTTCTTGAGAAAGGCCTCTGCCACACAAGTGTGTACATGCTCAGTAGCTCAGTCGTGTCCAACTCTTTGCCACCTCATGGACTATAGTCTGCCAGGCTCCTGAGTCCATGCGGTTCTCCAGGCAAGAATACTGGAGTGGGTTACCATTTCCTATTCCAGGGGATCTTCCTGACCCAGGGATCGAACCCATGTCTTTTGCACCTATTGCATTGGCAAGCAGATTCTTTACCACTGTTCCACCTGGGAAACCCCTGCCACTCAGATATAGGACAGGAAATAAAAAGCTTGGCTAGAAATCACATGCTCAGAGAACTCTTTTCTTCAGGAGAAACACAAGCTATAAAATAAATCACTACCACCTCTCATTTCCTGTAATAAAGAAATTCTGAATAACTCTTTTCTGGGGACCTGTTGAGTCAGAGGTTCACACCTGATTAGGTAAGTCCTGGGTGTGGTCAGGGAAGAAGTGATGAATTTTTTTTTAGTTTCTACACCCAGCATCAGCTATTTATATATCAGTGATGCAAGTTTCCATATGTAGAATTCTTGATATTGTTCGAAGTAGTTCCATACACATGCCCAAACAGGACTGACCAAGGTTAGCTGTCTAGAAAAGGAATGTGATGGAGCAGGTTCAAAGGATCCTTCAGTCCTTGCACTGGAAAAAAGAGCTTTCTCCAGGGTGGGAACACAGTAGGAAAGGAGAAGCAGGACCTCCCTGTTCTGACACTGTTAGCACTGAGATGGGACCAGGGGGAGAGAGACAGCAAGCTGGAGAGTAGATTTCAGAGTCACTGGCATGTAAATGGGAATTAAAGAGCTGACAGTGGGCAAGGTCACCCTGGGAGGGTGAGAGGAGGAGGGTGGACTGAGGAGGGTGGACTGAGGAGGGTGGACTGAGGATGGAGTCCCAGCACTCAGACGGTGAGAGGAGGACAAGACCCCTGAGGAGGCCAGGAAGGGACGGCAGAGCTGCTAGGAAGAAGTGAGGGCGGGAGTTATGGAAGTCAAGGGAGTGGAGACTGAGGAGGGAGGGAAAAAGAGAGAGAGAATCAGCCCCAGTGGATGCTGCACAGACTTCCTGCTGTAAGAATCAAGATGTGTCCATTGGATTTGGAGTGGGCCAAAGGATGAGATGAGGGGAACAGAAGTGGAGACAGAAGGTGAATTTTCCAGGCGCCGAGAGGAATAAGAAATAAGGAGAGCGCGGCAGACATAGAGGTCACTAACTGTCTGCTCCTACAGTCTCCTCCTTCCTCCAGCAGCCCCAGGTGGTGACTGAGCAGGGCCGAGGCAGAAAGGCCTGGCTATTTCAGCCTATTTTGGTTTGCTCCGATTGGGAATACCTGCTCCAAGCACTCCACAGAGCTATCTGAGGAAGAATTGCCGGGACCAAAGCTTGGTTTCTCTCCTCCCTCTGCCCTGTTCTGCTTTCACTGGTATTGTTCCTTAAATGACATCTTGCATCCCAAACTCCACTTTGGCTTCTGTTTCCAGAGAGTCCAACTGCCCACAGAGAGTGATGGAAACAAGGGAAGGTAAAAGAAGAGAGTAAAAGCAAAAATGAAGGTTTCTTTTTTCCCCTTTCTGTTCACTTGTCTTGAGTAGGAAGGATCCAGGGGAGAAGAATTGCATGAAGACACTGGCAAGAGGCAGAGGGGTTGACCGAGCAAGGTCTTGGGGAGAAGAGGGAGGGTGGACTTTAAGGCTAAAAAGTGATTGGCCCAGAATAAGAGGGACATGTTGCCTGGTCCCTGAGACTGAGGCTGAGGACATGCTGATGGGTTGATGTTGAGCGTTTGGGAGTTGGTCAAGGTACACACTGCCAATGACTTTAGTTTCAGCACTGGGTGATGACTCTGTACTGGAGAGATGGAAGGAGGAATCCTTGAGGTTAAAGTGGATGAGATGCCTTCCCCCACAGTGAGAGAGGATCTGGGGGAGGCAAATTTTAGCACAGCTGTAAACAGAGGAAAAACCTTGGGCAAAACTCATTAAACAAGAGAATGGGATCTGGGACAGAGAGGAAAGAGCCACTTCATCCCATGAGAATCTGTTTGGCCTGTCCAGATGGATTTTGGGTACTGATTCTGAAGTCCAGTGAGTTTTCTATGTCTTAAAACTCTGCTCCATCCACATATTTGCTAAACACACACTTGTGTGTTTATATAACACATAAGACACAACACAAATATTGAACAGGGCAGGACTGTGGTGAGAACCTTCTGGCACCTTAGGTAGTGCTGTGGGCTCAGTCATATCTGACTCTTTGCGACCCCATGGACTGTAGCCTTCCGGGTTCCTTTATCCAAGGAATTTTCCAGGCAAGAATACTGGGGTGGGTTGCCATTTCCTTCTCCAGGGGATCTTTCCGACACAGGGGTTAAACCCACATCTCTTCTGTCTCCTGCATTGGCAGGAAGGTTCTTTACCTTGGGTTACTATCACTTAATCAGCTCCAGTTTCTCCTAACTGTACAATCACTTATTCCAGAAGGATGTGACGTGAGATGTCATGAGACACCTTATCCAATGCAGACCCTGGTCTATTATACTGCCCTCATTCTATTGGTCTATAATCCTGACAAGAGAACACGCCGTGAGCAGAGTCTAGCATCACCTGCCCTTGCTGAGCCCCTGTGAAGCCCGAACAGCCACGTTTGCTTCTCCTAAAGGCTCACGAAACACCTTTTTGTATCTCATTTGAGGATTTTTCCTCAAATGACTCAAAGGTCATTTTCAAGGTCACTGATGAGTAGTTTTTAACATTCACCTTCGTTTCCATCTTAGGAAATCAGAGTTACATTCTCTGTAACCTCTCTCTGCCTGTCTGTGGTTCCTCAGAGACTGTTGGCAGTGAGTTGGTGACACTCTGAGTTAATTGCTTTTTTTATTTTTTGAGAGCTCTGGAGTGGAATCCATCCAGACAAGCGAGTTTGAACACATTTAGAACAGCTATATTTTCTCTTACGTTCTTTCTTAGGTGTTTCTGAATCCTGCTTACCACATTTTTCTACCCTCTTCTATTCTAATGCCATGCTTCTAACTGAGAAGCTGGATGCACTAGAAAGATTCTGCTCTTCCTCTATCATCTGGAAACTTGACACATTTGGCCAGCAAAGGGACTAACTCCTAGCATGTCTTTTTTCCCTTTGTTGGAACCAGCTTCCCCTCCTACCAAGAGCAAAATTCCTTATCATTTCCTGTAGTGATCTGGACACCATCAAGTTGAACACCCTGCCATTTAACAGAGTGAATGATAATTCTAACGGGAATATGGGAGGAAAGTAAAAGACAAAAGGGAATTACTCGAAAACGAGGCATGCATACTTTTTTTCCAGCAACTGCAAAGGCCGTGCCTCAGCTCACCAACTGTGTGATTTGGCCACCAGAGGGCAAACTGAGTGCATTTTTTTAAAGGAAGGGGGAAGGCTGCCACCCCAAACAATCCCAACAAAACACTATGAGATAATCATTGCTGAAAATGCCCACAAGAAATCACATTCCAAGTGTCTGTTCTAAGTTGATATTTTGATATTGTTTTCTCTCCATGAAGACATCTTAACCTTAAAATTTCTAAGATGGGTCTCCTGAATTTTCTTCCCCTCCCGTGTGTGTGCATGTGTGTGCGTGTGCGTGTGTGTGCGTGTGTAGAAAGCCCCCTGAGAGCAAGAATGGGTTGCCTATACTGCATCTGACATGTACCTCCAGTTGCTATAAACACCTCATTATTGAGCCATTGAATCTCCAAGTGGGTGAAGAGATCAATGAGGAATTAGTGCTAATCTTAACATTATTGGACTAAAACATGAATCCCACCTGTGAAGAGAGGTGCTGAGTCCTATGGGAGTCTGAGGATGAGTGCAGTTGATCCCTAAGTGTTAGGCTGGTTGCCTCTGGGTATGACTTGGTGCTTGTGGGGTTTGGAGTCTGAGGTAAGGGGTGCCCGAGTCTGCTGTGGGTCTTTGAGGCTGAGGAGATGGGAGGAGGAGGGGGCATGAGAGCAGTTATGGCAAGAGGGAACTGAGAAAGTAAAAACATGCAGGGTTTGTTTTGTGTGTCTGTACACTTTTGACCCTGGGGAATTTTAAAGGACTTTTTCTAATATTTATCTTAGATGGATGGAGTCATTAATTTGATACATATCCCAGGCACTATGTAGGGGTTGGGAATAAACAGTAAATGCTGCAGAGTTCCAGGCTTCAGGGAGCTTTTTTTTTTTTTTTTTTTTTTCAGGTTGGCTGTGCTGAGCAACATGTGGAATCTTAGTTCCCCAACCAGGGATTGAACCCTGGGCCCCAGCAGTAAAAGCACCTAGTCCTAACCACTGGACTGCCAGGGAATTTCCCTTCAAGGAGCTTCTGAAGTTTGTTTTTAGCCCCATAAGGACAACATGGAAATCCCAGGAAAGGTGCTATGACACCCCAGGAAACATCTAGGGTCCAGATGTGTGGATGGAGACACAGCTCCCAGCAAAAGCAGGTTTTCTTGAAAACTGCTAAATGCGAGGAATAAGCCAAAATGGCAAACCTTCAGGAAAATACCCTAAATCACCTCTTATATAAAGGAAAACATTGAGTGTTTGCTGAAGAAAGCAAGAGAAAGCAGCATAACCATGCTGCAAAAATGTAAATTGATCCCTGGTGATTGCTAAGATCTTGATGATCTGATAAAATGGCACATAAGGCAGAGCAAACACACCTTTGTGTTAAAGCCAGAAATTTCATCTACAGTGAAAGATGTTACCAAAGACAATTGGAGGAAATCAAGTGTGTTACCGAGTATAAACAAGGTTCTACTGTACAGCACAGGAAGCTATAGTAAATATCCTATGATAAACCACAATGGAAAAGAATATAGAAAAGAAAGTCTTAATAAACAAGAAGGTCATACTGTGTAGCACAGGGAACTCTATTCAATATCCTGTGATAAACCATAATGGAAATGAATATAAAAAAAAGTCTATATGTGTATAACTGAGTCACTTTGCTATACAACAGATATTGGCACAACATTGTAAATCAGCTATACTACAATTTAAAATAAAGATCATTACTGAGTCCAAGCTCCTACTGTTCACTGCTCAACAGGCTAATACATCGCACTTTACTGTGGGACCATCACCACCATCCTCTCCAGAACTCTTTTCATCTTGTATGACAAGCTCTGTACCCATGAAACAACTTCTCATTCCCCACTTCCTCCAGCCCCTGGCAACCACCATCTTACTTTCTGTCTCTACAAATTTGACTACTTCTTTTAAGTGGAATCTTACAGTGTTGTCTTTTCGTGGCTGGTTTATTTCACTGAAAGTAATATCCTCAAGGTTCATCCATGTTGTAGCATGTGTTAGAACTTCCATTTCTTTCTTCCTTTATTATTTTTAATTATTTATTTAGGCTGTGACAGGTCTCCCTGCTACCCCCAGGGGCTTTCTCTAGTTGTATCCAGCGGGGTCTACTCTCTAGTTGCAGTGAATGGGCTTCTCATTGTGGTAGCTACTTTTGTTGCCGAGCATGGGCTCTAGAGCACAGGCTCAGTAGTTGTTTTCTTTTAAAGCCGAATATATTCCATCATATGTGTAGACCATGTTTTGTTTACTCATTTATTCACTGATGGACACTTGGATTGCTTTCACCTTTCACCTTTTAGCTGTTGTGAATAGTGCTGCTATGAACGCGGGTATATAAATATCTCTTTGAAACTCTGCTTTTGGTTATTTTGGGTATGTCCCCAGAAGTGGAATTGCTGGATCATATGGTAATTCTGTTTTTAATTTCTTAAGGAACCACTATGTTTTCCACAGCGGCTCCATGATTTTACATTCCTACCAACAGTGCATAAGCGTTTTAATTGGTTCATATCCTCACAAACACTTGTTATTTTCTATTTTGATAGTAGCCATCCTAATGGTGAGGTGGCGTAAAACCTTTTTAAACACAGGTTTTCTGATAATTTTGATCTCCCAAACTGCTAACTTTGCATAAAGTCCTAAATTCCCTAATCACAATGTTTTTATCTAAGAATATTTTTAGGAAACGATACCCACCCCCCCATGGTTAGAGAAAGGATATTCTATGTCATTTGAACAGTCTTTACTAAATATAAAGGTAAAAATTTGAATTCTATTTTAATTTTCTTTCATTATGAATGAAGTTGAACTTTTCCCTGTAATTGTTAATTAGTTATGATTTCTCTGCTGTGAATTGGGTCTGAATTTCTTACATGGCACAATATAAAGCAGAAATAACTACTGAATGTTTTCTGTGTGCCAGCTACTGTTCCAAGAATTTCACATGTAGTAGCGCAGTTAATCCTGACCCACCATGAGGCAGGTGCAATGATTAATCTCATTTTTATGGAGGAAACAGAAGAATGGAGAGATCAGGGAACTTGTCCAAGGTCCTACCCAGGAAGCCTGGATTCAGAGTCTGTGCCCTAAGCTACAGAATGGCCAATATTTTCCCAACCTGCTTGATTTTTTTCTATTAACTATAAAACTAAAAAATAATTATCAGCCTATGCCTTTCTTTTGTTACCCCTTTTTTTGAGGGGCCATGCCCTTGCCAGTGAAAGCAGAGTGCTAACCACTGGACTGCCAGGGAATTCCCAGTACATTTCTTTTTCTTTCAGCCAGTCTAGAACATTCGGTCCTTTTCAGATAATAGAAAAAATTTTATATTAAATGTTTATATATGTATTAATATGCACTTTCTTTCCTTTTTCATTTTTTTGTGGACTATTATGTGAACCATTTTTAAAGTCTTTAATTTGTTACAACGTTGTTTCTGTTTTAAGTTTTGGTTCTTTTTTTTGGCCTTGAAGAATGTGAGATCTCAGCTCCCCAACCAAGGTTCGAACTCCCACCCCCTGCACTGGAAGGTAAAGTCTTAACCGCTGGACTGCCGAGGAAGCCCCTGTATGTATTTTCCAAAGACTCTTCTCTCTGAAACCATTTATTGAATTATACTTTTTGTTCCATCGTTTCGTGATGGTACCTTTCTGCTGGTCTTTATCTCCTAATCGCTGTTTGTTTAATAAATGTTATACGTCCAGTCATCTCTTTGAGGATCCTGAAGTCTCCTTCTGGTCATTGTTTTTTTCACTTCATCTGGCGTGACTCTGCCTCTGGAGTATTGATGCTGCTGGTTGCTTTTCTTAGTGTTAGTTTCTGTGTATTGTGGAATTTTAGTTTCCAGGTCATTTCCGGGTTTTCCATCATTCATCTCCAGCTCCTCACTCCTTACCCAGCGACTGAGCAGTTGCCTCCCCAGGGCCCTGTCCAGTGTGAAGTCTTCTATGGGAGCCAGGGCTCCTGCCCTGGCCTGCCCTGCTGATGGCTCAGATCCAGCCCCACGGCCGAAGGGGGCTGGGTTACAGGCGTGTGCAGCACTGGATGCTCTGTAGGCCACAGTCCCAGGCAAAGTCAGTAGCAACTTATTTCAATCTATGTTTTTTTGGAGATGATGGGAAGAGACCAATCACAGCTCCTGAATTTTTGATATGAACTGACTACTCTGGTCCCCTAGCTCAAGTGGGCAATTCAATTCTTTATCATCACTTGACAGGACTTGAATTACTAGCTGCCTTTGACTGTATCCAGACTCCAAAAAGCTACAGCATCAGCCTTGTTCATCTTTTGTGCTTTTATATTCAGTTCTGGGAATACCCATGAGGATAATCTCCCCTGGTTAAAAATGGATTTTTAAATTTTATCTTACAGTTTATCCACCATTGCTTTGTGGATTCTATCTATTCTATTGGGTTCTCTCTTCTATCTCACTCGTGTGTCTGTTTCATTATGTACAAGCATTCATTGTTGCTTTCTCTCATTTTTTCATTGTAGCTCTCTGCTATGAGTTAAGGAGCCTGTCTGCCTGTCTCACAAGTTCCTCCAATCATGTCCTGATCGTTTTCTCCAGTCTGGATCAGGTAGGAAGCTTTACAGCAGTAATCTGACATGAGAAAGGAGGAAATGGTGCTGTCCCCCACCCAATGTGAGGATGCATCAGTGGAGCCCTGGGGTTGCTGTTCTGAAATAGCAGGAAGGTTTCTCCTTGGGAGTTCCATGCCAACATGTCACCGAGGGTCTCCAGCCAGGCTAGATCCAGCACCAGGGAGTACAGCAGAGTGAACATTGGTGGCTTGACATGGTTCCTAGATGGACAACCAGAAATTTAGAATCTGAGGGATTCCTGCAGAAAATAATGGTGCATATGGCAGCCGGGATGTACCTGAGGCATTGTGCACCATGGCCTTAGGACCTCTTGAGTAAATTATCCAACACTGGAGGCAGGGCACATCCATGGCCCCAGGTCCCTCCCCCTCTCCTGCTGCACCAGAATATTTCTCATGCCAATAGGCAAGGTGATTGAAACACAGAGCTGCAGGCAAAGTGGTGCCTCTTTTGCAGCATAAACAGAACCAGATCTTCAGCTTGAGGGCCCTCATGGCTATGAATTCAGGGGCAGGGAGCCGCAGCCTCTGCCCCACCCAGAGGCCCTGGCTCCCTTTCTGCCACTGTCTCTTGAGATGCCTGTGCAAGTCTGCCCCAGAAACACGTTCTTCCTGGAACTGGGTGTCATCTCAGGACAGAGAATATCAGGAGTCATAACTTGGCCTTGCGGCAAGTGAAGTCGGCTAGTCCGGCCGGAGACTGCAGGTTGTTGGGCTTGGGCTTTGGCCCTGAGCCGGAACTTGCAGCGGGTAGCCTCTGGGAGAGCCACCAGGGGGAGCCCTTTCCCCATCTTAGATGTGCTGGTGTGCGCACACCTGAGTTTCTACATGATGACCATATTGAATCGTGCCTCCATTTTCCTAATTTATGTAGTCAAGCTCGTCTCCTGCCATGGTTCAGGTTCTAACTTACTTCGATGTAGTTACGTAATGTTGAAATCACACATCACAGTGTGGGCTCGGAGAGAAACAAGAGGGGTTGCATGTGCCGTCACTCCCCAAATGCCGTCCCCAACCGCCCCCCTCCAGGTCTACCTCATCTGGCAACCAAAGTCTTGAGATCATCCTGAAGCTATAGTGGCCCCAGCATCAGGTGGAGAAGGACATCAGTGTAAGGAGGGCGCCTAGATTTGCTGCACGGCCCTCCAGCAGGCACCTTTGCTGGGATGGAGAGCCCTGGCTGCTGGCAAATCCTTCCTGCTCTGTTTGGATGCTCTGGAGGCTGCAGGTGGGGCCACTAGCCTTTCAAGGAGGCTCAGGGAAGAATCTGCCTGGGTGAGAAGAGAGTGTGGCTGCATCTGAGGAGGGCAGTGGCTGATCCAGCTTCAGGTGTATAGGAGGGTCACTGGGGAGGGAGCTGGAAAGAGGGGCTCTGCAGGGCAAGATGGAGCCAAGGGGACCTTTCCAACATGAACGTCACAATGGGGCTCTGGCTCCCTTTAAAGCACCTCACGCTCTCTGGCTGGGTCACAACACTGAAGGGTGGTGCTGTTAGAAGCCATATAGTAAATCTGAAGGAATTTCAGGGTCTTGGGGGCCTTATTATTCTCTGGTGCAGGCGGAGAAAAGGCCAGGCCCTTCTAGAAAAAGAACCATGTGCAACATAGTCCTGCCCACGTTGTAGGTAAGAGATGGCAGGAGCAGGGAGAGATTGAGGAGGAGAGAGGAGGCAGAAGGTAGGGCCTGCTGATCCTCTCGGGCTCCTGTGTTTCAAACACTAGTCCCCCTGAGGGAAATGAGTGGATTCAGGACAGAAGCCCGGCACTTAGAGACTAAGAGCCACCCCTGACTCCCGAAGGGAAGGGATTCCCTTGGAGTGAGACTGAAGGGATTCTATGAGGCTGTGGACATTGTGGGTCCTAGAGGATGAGGGTCTTTGGGCTGAGCCCTGGGAAAGGGGCAGAGATGGCAGAAAGGTCTGTAACAGCAGGGAGACCTCGGTCTGGCTTCTTGGAGCCTGCAGTCACTGAGGAGGAAGCAGCATGTGGAGCTGCCCACAGGGCAGAGCCTCAGTTGCCTCACAGCAGAGCCCTTGGCCCCAGCTAGAGGCAGGAGAGCTGCTCCCCACACAAAAGCGCCGTGTCCCCCAGGGAGCATGGGAAGGAAAGTTGTAGAAGATTTGTGCAGTGGATACTTCTCAGTGAAGACAACATTATCATCCTATAGCCCCATGCGGCAAAGCAGTGAATCAGCAGACAAAACGTCGAATGGAAGAAGCCAGATCCGAAAAGGCACATAGCGTATGATTCCTTTTATTAAAAGCTCAAGTCTAGACAAAATTGTAGAGACCAGAAGAATGGTTACCCTCAGGGGAGGGGTGTGACTAAAAGGAGGCCTGAGGGAGGCCCCTGGCACTTGGGGAATGTTCCGTTCCTTAGTGTAGGTGCTGGTGGCATAGAACGTGTGAAAGTTCACTGGGATTTGTGTGCCTTTCGATACAGATGTTATATTTGTGTAAAACATTTTTTTAAAAATTTAAGTGCAAGAACATGAGACTCCAGAATGGAGTGAGGAGGTGGGAACACTTTTCTATTATTTCAGTACCCATTGTGCTCCAAGCCCTCCTCCTAGGATCTTTGCTCCCATCTTATCAAGAGGAGGGGAGGCAGGGCAGAATTTAAGTCATGAAGGACTTTTACTCTTCATTTTCGACATCTTCTGTGAATCAATATATATATATATATTTGACCAACTGTTTAATGGCATCCTGAATTGATCTCATGCATTTTTCAGCTCCTGCGAAAACTAAAATGGATAAAATGGGGTTTGTGTTATTGTGAGCCTACAATTTGCTTCCTCCTTCATAAAATACTAGCTGGACCTCCAGTATATGAGCATCAGCATCTGTAAATCCAGCAACATGACTGGTGGGCTACTCACATCAAGCAGGCAGACACTGTTGATTAAGCTGGAGGTCTCCTTGATATCATTTCCTGGTCTCCTGGTATCATCTCCAACACCCCCAGTTTCATTGCAGCAGGCAAGTCTCAACTCACTGCTTGTGATTAAAGATGGCCACAAATGCTTTTGGCCACTTCTCCCATTGAGAAATGGGGTCTTCTTGAATCTGAGTGGGTTCTGGGACTTTTTGATCAACAGAAGTTGGTGGAGGCGTTGCTGAGCCACTTTCCAGACCTAGGCAACTGTTGGGGGCCAGCGTGAGGAACTCCGCCCATGGCAAAGGTCATGAGGAAGGAGGCTTGGCATACGCAAAGGCATGATCAAGCCTCAGGAAACCCCCTGTTCCCGAGCATCTACCCCCAAAACCAGAGTACTTTACAGGGAGCTCTCCCCCATAACCATTTCTCTCAGAGAAGGAGTTAACTTGCAGCTCCAGTTAATAAAAATTCCTGGGCGTGATAAGAGTGTTTCAGCTTACGAACACTGAAGGTTCTCTGGCCTGCCTGATCAGGCTCGTCCGGCCGCATGTGATTGTTTACAGCCTCCCAACTGTGAGAGGCATGAGATGCTTTAAAACTTTCTAAATACAGACTCTTTTGAGAAGTTAGAAAATTATTAGTATAGTATAGTGGGTTGATTAGAAATTATATTGGTGAAGGGTTTTTTCTTCATTTGTCGTGCCAATAATTACTGCTAATTCCCTGCCCTGGGTGTGACAAGGATGTTTCAGGTCAAACCTCTCTGCTGACAGACTAGCTTGTGTGACAACCTCTCAACCATAAACAGCACAGAGAGTCTGGAGTATTAGCATAGGGCTTTTTTCATTGATGAGTCAATGATTGCCATCAGGCCTCCATATCCTTAGGCACCTGGGAATATATTAATCAATGTATTTGGAATATAGAAAAGGAAATATAGTAGTTTTTTGATGTTAGCAAAACTAGACTTTTTGAGTTAATGAATTTTCTCTTTTGTTATAGATCACTGAACTTTGTTATAAATCACTGTGTCCTTGCTATGCAAAAATGTAACTTTATCACTATCTTAAGACAAAACAGATCTTAAGGGGAACATTGGTGAAGGGTTTACATTTGTTGAGCCAATATTTGCTGCTAAATCTCCATATTCCTGCCCTTATAATGAATATAACTAGAGAAATAAGGAGAAATAAGTATTAACCTGTAAGATTAATCATGTTAAACCTTAGGTTAAGTAAATTCCTTTCTTGATTGTAACTCACTACACCCTCACCCTATAGGAATGCAACTGTATTTGGAGGGTGGCGCCTGATTTAAGAAAAAATCACCCCTGGAAAAATAAGTTTTCTGGTTAACTGACTGGTATCAGAAAGGGCCATAAAAGGTCAGCAGACCTCATGGCCGGAAGATGATGAAACTCATAAGACCTTTGTATAATTTTATATGAAGCACCTGATTGTGACAAGGGTCAGGTCTGCTGACCCCCGCGTGACTCTGTATTCATCCCTATGTATAACAAAAAGGTATATAAACAAACCTGAAAAATAAAGAAATCGGATCAGTTTCTGGAAAGACTGATTCCCCCGTGTCGTTTCTTTCTCGCTTTCCTGGCTGAATTACCATCTGAAATGTGGGTACTCACCAAGCCTGCTAATTCTGCCTGGGCTTCTGAGATTGGACTGGGGAGGCCTCAGTGCCTCCTCTCCTTTGGGAGAATGGAAAGACGCCTGTGGCCTACGTAGGTGGTGATTGGTATTCCATGTAAACCAGTTATTCAGCCTCTTTTCTCCACTAATTCTCCTACTACACTATCTGTTTCTAATCTCCCTCTATACCTGTAATTAAATAAGTTTTTTCCAGGACGCCGACTCCGTCCCCACCTTTGAATCACCCTGGATCCACCGGGGCTGGACCCCGGCAGGCAACCTCCATTTCCAGTCTCTTGGAACACTCTCTGGGAGCCCAAACCACCATGCAGGAAGTCCATACTCCCTGAGGCTGCATGCCCAGGGAGCAGCCCTGCCCAGCACTGTGGGCACACCAGAGGTGCCCAGTGGTCCCCCCAAGGAGACAGAAATGTGAGGGAAGCTGTCTTGAACACTTTGGACTTGAACATTCTCTGCCAACTGAGAGAGATCCTAGTCCACATTGATAGGAGTAGAACTGCTGAAATGACAGGTAAAATCATGAGCGAGGCTGTTTTGAGTCACTAGGTTTGGAGCAGTTGTGCAAAAATAGATAACTGAAACATCTGAATTGCTACCTGGACCGGAGCCTCCATGTCCTTGGTTCTGCAAGAATCCATCTCCTTGACTCACTTTGCCAATGCAGCTACTACAGAACTTGCCAAGTCTTCAGTCTATTAGAATTCTTTTTGTTGCCAGGCTTGTGGCAGAATAATTTATTGTGGAATTATGTTTTGTTCCGTTCTTATTGCGCTATGTATGTTTCCCCCACTGAGAAAGTTATGAAGCTTTTGCTCTCAATTCAGAGCTGCTGTTTTGGGTATAGAGAGAGTGGGTGGGTGTTGGCATTTGGATTATGTGCAAACACCTAGGCCGAGAGAGACAGAAGTGGGCTGTGGGTATGTGCTGAGCAGTAGAGGCTGAGAATCTCTGGGATCTGAGTGGTGCCCTCCCCGAAATGAGTAGTGGAGTCCTAGATCCCTGATTGTGCCCAGAGCACACCCAGACTCGACGATAGCTGGGGAATGCTCAGAGAGGAAGAAATGGTTTCTCCCAGGCTGGAGCACATAGACCAGGGTCCCCAGGGGAGACTCTGCAGTCAGTAATATGGACATCTGTAAGGGGCAATGCTGGGCCTGACGCAGGGGGCTCCAGGGTTGACAGCAACCTCTGAAATCAGAGAGAACAGCAGAAACAATGGCTGCTGCTATGGACTGAATGTTTGTGTCATCCGTGGAGTCATGTGTTGAAGCCCTATCCCCAGTGCAATGGTATTGTAATGGGTGGGAAGTAATCAGGTCTAGATGAGGTCATGAGGGTGGAGCCCATATAAAAAGAGGAAGAGACCAGAGCACGCCTCCCCTCAACACCGTGCCATGTGAGGACACAGTGAGAAAGTGGCCATCTGCAAGCCAGGAAGAGAACTGTTACCAGACACTGAAGCTACCAGCACCTGGACTCCCCAGCCTCTAGAACTGTGAGAAAGAGACCCGTGTTGTTTAAGCCACCTTGTCTGTGGTATTTTGTTGCAGCAGCCTGAGCTGCCAGCTACCCTAGTTAGCAAGTCCAGGGACTTGCTCTCAGCTCTTCTGGCACTGCTTAAACCCCTGATGTTTTACAGTCTCCTGAAGGGAGGAGGGAGCCCCACTAATGACTAGGGTTGAATTTCCTTGCAGTCTGGCAGTTTGGGACACAGAGCAGATTCCATTTAATTGAGAAAAAAATGAGGAATGTGATATTTCATGCACACTTTGTAACCAAAAATGATAAATGTAACATGCTTCTCAAGCCATCTGGAACATTTCATGGCTTTTTCTTTATTGCATTGAGGGCTCCTCTGGCCATTGAATTCTTGGTATTTTCCTTGGCAGAATTTTCGTGAAACGTCTCCAGGGTTTGGATTTATTTAATTATTTAAATAAAAAGGGCATGGAAACAGAGGAGGGGCTTGCTCAGAAAAGTAAAACCCAAATATTTTTGATAAACGTCCTTTGTTTTTCACTTACTGAACATCTGGTCTCTGGATTCTTTGATTTTAACAAATCGTGTATGGATTTTTAAAATTTCCAATCTTCTTAAAGAGATTACATTTATGTAGTTTAAAATGAAACACATATCAAAAGGTACATGAGAAATATCACTCCCATTTAGGTCCTTCTCTCTGTTTTCTCTCACTTTGCCCCTGTAAGTAACCATTTTTAATATAATAGTGACTTTTTTATCCTTCCAAACTTTCTTTGTGCAGATGTACTTTTTTTCTTTCCTTCTTTTTTTAAGTCCTTTTTTTTTGGCTGTGCTGGGGCTTTGCTGCTGCACAGCCTTTTCTCTAGGGGCTACTCTAGTTGTGGTGTGGGCTTCTCATAGCGGCTTCTCTTGCTGTGGAGCACGGACTCTAGGGTGCTCGGGCTTCAATACTTGTGGCCAATGGGTTCAGCAGTTGTGGCTCACAGGCTCTAGAGCACAGGCTCCGAAGCACGTGGGATCCTCCCAGACCAGGGATCAAACCTGTGTCTCCTATACTGGCAGACAGAATCTTTACCACTGAGCCATCAAGGAAGCCCTGTTTCCTTCTTTCTTACACAAAAAACCATATTATATATAGCCTGCTCCTTCTTTTTTAAAAATTTAACTACTTCCTCTGGGTATCTTTCCATGTCAGCGCACATAAAATTCTTCCTCTGGTTTTTGGACACTATTCCATTGGTGTCCCCAACCTTGGCTCAAACGGTAAAGAATCTGCCTGCAATGCAGGAGACACCCAGGTTCAATCCCTGGGTTGGGAAGATCCCCTGGAGAAGGGAGTGGCAACCCACTCCAGTACTCTTGCCTGGAGAATCCCATGGACAGAGTAGCCTGGTGGGCTACAGTAGTCCATGAGGTTGAAAAGAGTCGGATACAACTGAAGTGACTTAGCACACACATACGCTGTATAGTAATATAGTTGGCCCTCCATAACTTCAGTTTCTGCATCCGCAGATTCAACCAACTGTGGATCACATGATATGTTTACCCCCAGAGGATGGTTGAATCTGTGGATGTGGAACTGGCAAATACAGAGAGCTGGCTACGGGACTTAAGCATCATCAGATTTTGGGACCCCTTGTGGGTACTAGAACCAACGCCCTGCAGCTACTGTGGTATGACTCCATTATAAAATAAAGATGAGAGATGCTGACATATTTTGAGAAGTCTATCACAAAAACTTGAGTGTTTAGCAAATGCTTATGAAAAGAAATCAACCAAGTGCAAGTGCCTTATCACGGAAGCATAGGATCCAAGCTTCCAGTTATTGTAGGAATTGAAACTGGATGTAATAAAGGTCCAGCCATTGTAAGGGAACTAGTATTCTAAAAGATGAGGGAAGCTGAGGACTATGTCAAGATACAGACATGAAAGAGTGTCACAATTTACTTATTCTTTGCATTCTCTTAGGGATGGAACAAGATTAAAGATTAACCCAGGAAACATATAATACAGTTGGCTTCCTCCCTTATACAATTCCACATTTTCATTTTCCGTGTTAACATTCATATGGAATTGATTTTGAGTATAGAGAGAAAATCCTAATCGTTAATGTATTTCATATGGTTAGAAACAAAATATCATTTATGTTATGTAATATAATAAAACTGTCTTTTCCCACTAGTTTGAAATGTATATTTTACCATATACCTGTTGACCTAAAACAAGTAAACTGCCAGTTACTTCCCTAGCAAAGGTAAGTTTACTCTGGATCAGCAAAAAATTGCAATTCAGAGCCTGTAACCACAGCAAGCCGAATGCAAGTCCTTGAGAAGGAAGAAGAGGAAAACTCTTTTCAAAAAGGGAAAAGAAAGTTGGGGGTGGGTGGCTGTAGTAAATAGAGTCCACTGGAGAAATTGAGAGTTCAGAGTGTAGTGGCTTGACATTGGCTGAGTTGTGACAGCCTCTCATTGGCTGAACACTCTTGCCAGGAAGAAGAGGAAGTCTTTCTTCCTCCTGTTGAGACACTTGCACTTGGTTGAAATACATTGTCATGGGGTGTGAGAGCTCCCCCTTCTGGCCTCTTGACTATTTTAATTGAGGTTTCCATTTATCAATTTTTATATATCAAATTCTATTTAAAAATTTTTTAATTAATTAATTAATGTATTGACTGCACTGTCTTCATTGCTGCACAGGCTTACTCTAGTTGCCGTGAGTGGGGCCTACTCTCTAGTTGCGTTGTGCGGGCTTTTCACTGTGGTGACTTCTCTTGCTGGGAAGCACAGGCTCTAGGGTGTGTAGGTTCAGTAGTTGTGTCTTGCTGGCTCTAGAGCACAGGCTCAGTAATTGCGGCACGTGGACTTAGTTGCCCTGCGGCATATAGGATCTTCCCAGACCAGGGATTGAACCCGTGTCCCCTGCGTTGCAAGGTGGATTCTTAACCACTGGGCAGCCAGGGAAGTCCCAATATACCAAATTTTTACATACAACTGAGATCTCTTTGTGGGCTTTAGTCAGCTTCATTGGTTAAGCAGTTTTAGTACCAGCAAGACTTGATTTTAACTATCAGGTCTTTCCAGTGTATTTTAACCTCTAGTACATCTGACACCCTTTCATTCTTCTTTTTTTTCCTCAAAATCTCTTGAAAATTTATTACATTAAAAGTCCTCTTACTATTGTAGTTATCTTATATTCAAAGATACCTTGGGGAAAATTGATGTATTTACAATATTGAAGATTCACATTCAAGAACTTGGGGTATTCATATTAATGTTTATGGTCCTTCAAAAATGTTTAATCTTTCTAGGGATGTGAATGGATGGATTTCTCTTGAGTGTTTCTTACGTATTTCATATATCAATATTGTGAATAAGAATTTTCTGAATTATATTTTCCAACAGGTTGTTGCTGATAAATAGAAAATCTATTGCTCTTATATATTATTTTGCAATTGTCCGCATATCTGCATTTAGTTTTACAGTTGATACTCTTATTTTCTAGGAATATAATCAAGGCTGTAAGAATACTTTGATTTTTTTCATTTTTTCCTGTATATCCAATATACATTCAAGCTCTTTAATTTTATATTATCTTATTGTTTTGGATATGTTTGCCTAGGAAATGTAAATAATAGCTAATGATAGTGGCTATAGTGGGAAATTTACATAATCATAGGAATGTTTCAGTATATATTATCTGGGTTGTTGATTCTTTAGCATGATTTTTTTAAATGTCTTTTTATTCCTAGGTTCTAAGAATTCTTTTTTTGTATACTTACAGTATTAATTGTTCAGTTTTATTAGCTATCACTAATCTTGATGATCCTGTGGTTTATCTCCTTTGGCTTACAGATATGATAAATGTGTATACATTTTAAAATATTAAGCTATCTTTGCATTTTTGGTTAAAATATTTTATACTAAAATTTCATTTTCTGGATCGAGACTCTGGAAACCTTAAAATTTCTTCCAGAAATTCTATATATCCAGTCAGCTCCCAGAAAACCTCTTATGACTAACCTCTCAGAAAGAAGATATTTTTCCCCTTTGTCCTTCATCCAATATCAAAGGAAATCTCCAAATTCTAGGTAGGTCAGGCTACTAATACAAATCAATTCTGATAAAATCATCATACAATAAACAGCTGTTGCTCGCTAAGTGATTACTCGGTGCTAGGCACTGGATTAAGATAAATATTATTTTATCTAAGACTTAAAATTGCCCTTAGTTTCTCATCAAAAGTATACTGTAGTTGAGATAAGAGGGAAGGCAGCAGGGCACAACATTTAAAAGAATGCCATAGCCGCTGAGGCTACAACAAAATCTGGTTAGAACCTGCTAGGACCAAGATGGCAGCAAGATTCAACTTCCTAGACCGTGAGCTTCATTACATGCTCATTGTAATACAGGGTTCTTCCCTACCCCAGCCCCCACCCCATGTCCTCAGTCTGCCTTTTGTTAAACTTTAGCCAAAGAATAAGTTTAATCAGAGAAGTAAGAAAGCAAAGCAAAGTAGTCAAACTGGACAAAGCAGTAACAGTTTAGTCATTAAGCAAAGTCAAGGAGCTTTAGTTTCTCCTCAAGGACAGGCATCTGCCTGCCGCCTTCCCCCCTCTCTCTCCCCCCATTGCTGGCCTCCAAAATAAAGCAGACTTCCCACCAACCTTGCCCCTCTAGTGTTGTCTTCAGAGAGGCGAGCAGCCTGGCTGAAGCCTGCTTTCAGTAACACAATGACACCCACAGTTGCCATGACAGTTCCGAGGCTGATCATAAAAAGCCGAAAAGTGGGCTTGAGACTTCCTGCCTCTTCCCTTAAAATAGTTGAAATAATCCTTCCACTTGTTAGCCAATGAAATTATCCAGCCCATAAAAACTAACCACTCCATATTTAGAGGCCACGTGTACCTTCTGAGACGGACCACTCTCTATGGACTGTGCATCTCTGCTCTCACTTTTCTATGGCTCTGATCTTGAATTCTTTCTTGCTCGAAGCCAAGGACCCACACTTGATGGCCCATCCCAGGAACTCGTCGGAGACCTGGGACATGGCCATCCTCTTGTGCCCCATTTTCCTGCAACCCCTTTATAAAAAAATATTACTAAATCTACTTGCCTATCATTTTGCCTCTCACTGGATTCCTTCTGTGCTGAGACATAAAGAACCTGAGTTTCATTAAGTCCTGAGATGAGCCATGTTTAAAAAAAAAAACAAAAGCACTCTGCTTTTGATGATAATTTTCAAACCTACACGAAGATAGTAAGAGCACAATGAGTCTTGTATCCTTCCCAAAGCTTCAACAACTGTCAAAATTTGGTCATACTCACTTAATCTACCCATACTACTTCCCCTCGCCCCAACCCCACCCAGGGATCTTTTAAAACAAATTCCCAAAGTCATAGCATTTCATCTATAAATTCTTCAGCATTATGCCCAACTTGTATTGCGTCCCTTGAAGCTGACAGCATCATGTCAAACCAAAATTCATTATAAGAGTTCTGTTAAGGTTTGTAACAATGCAATCCAAATTCATAGTGCAATGAACGTCTGTAATTGCACAGTCCATAGAACTGGAAGGACTGTATACTCTTTGAGGAACCCTACATGAATTTTGTTTCCCTTAACTGAGTTTTTGGTAAGAACTGGAGGGAGGGAGTGATATTCAAAGTTATATATATTCCAGCAAAAGCTTAACAATGCGCCACAACTACCGAGACCTCATGCCACAACTACTGAAGCCCGCATGCTCTAGAGCCCATGCTCTGCAACAAGAGAAGCCACCACAATGAGAAGCAGGATGTTCTCAGTCCCTGGGAGCTGTTCATGGCATTGTTATACTTTGCCAGGGAAACGCAAGCCTGACCGCAGCAGTAATTAGACAGTGGGTCCAGTGCGCCCCTAGTGGGCCTGGTGCCCCACTAGCAGTGGCGGCCTTTAAAGTCACTGCCTGGATGTCACTCTGAGGCATTGGGTCCTCGGCTTTACACTACACCACACCCCTGGCTCAAGTTCCTGGCCATTCTTGCAAATGTTTTAGGCTTCCTCTTTTCGTTCTCTCTTCTTTGGCGTCACTAATCATAGGAGTGGGTCTTGCCCACTGTTCCTGATTTGAGGGGGTGAACCAGAACTGCCATCTTTTCATGGGTGGGTCCCTGTCTTTTTTTCTTTTTGGCTGTGCAGCTTGTAGAATCTCAGTTCTCTTGCCAGGGATTGAGCTTGGGCAAATGGCAGTAAAAGCCTGGAATCCTAATCACCAGGCCACCAGGGAAATTTCCAAGGGTCCCTTTTCCCCCTCTCTCTGCCAAGAGGTCTCTAACACCTACACGTGATCTTCTCCTTCCATTCCAACATTTTCTGTGAAATTTACTGGCATGCTTCTAGAGCTATCCACAATTCTAAACCTTGTGTAGGTGCCACCCCAAGCACCCTGCCCCTGAGCCCACGGATACTGTCGGTGCAGCACCCATAAGCTTTGTACCAGTCCCCTTCTCTTTCTCCTATGACGCTGCTACTCCTCCAGTGTCTTAGAGGAAAGTTCTAGCCAGCATATTAAATGCTTTTTTCTCTAGACCTGGCATAGTACAACCAGAAATCATCTTTGGTCGGAAAGCTTTGGATTTTTGGTGACTCGTGATAACCATTTACATTGTTACAACTATACACTAGGTAAGAAAAATCATGGGGCATAAAGGTGGAGACCATCAGCTACACAACAAACTCCTCTCTTCTTGGGGCACACAGACTACATTTCCCAGACACCCTTCCAAACAGGTTTGGTAAATGATCAAGATATCGCCAATGGAGACCAAGTCATCTCCAGTGGAATGTGAGCAGAAGTGTACATACCAACCTCCAGGCCTGCTCTGTTAAAAAAATCTCCCACCTTCTCCTCCTTTCTCTTCCCCTTTATGGCTGACTGGGAGCTTGACACCCTAGGTGACCTTGGAAGCCGTAAGTTGAAATTGACAGAGCCACTATCAGTCCAAGCGCCTGACAGACCACAAGGAGGGCAGCTGCTCTTGGAATGTAAACCTTCTCAAGACTGTTATATAAGAAAAAACTTGTATTATATTAACTTTAAGTGCTTTTTTTTTTTTTTTTTTACTACCATAGCCTAGTCTACTCTAACTAATAGAAGGGAGGATGACAAACTATTTTATTTTCATTTTTCTTTGTCCCTTTAAACCCATTTGGTGGGACTCATTCTACTTCTGCTCCTTAATGGACATTTAAAACAGGTTCCAGGCTTCCCTGGTGGTCTGGTGGTTAAGAATCTGCCTGTCAATGCAGGGGACACCAGTTCGATCCCTGGTCCAGGAAGATCCCACAGGCTGTGGAGTAACTAAGCGTATGAGCCACATCTACTGAAGCCTGAGTGCCTAGAGCCTGTGCTTTCCATCAAGAGAAGCCACCACAGTGAGAAGCCGGCGCCTTTTAACTAGAGAGTAGCCCCCCCTTGCTGCAACTAGAGAAAGCCTGTGGATAGCAACAAACACCCAGCACAGCCAAAACACAAAATCTTAAAAAAGAAACAGATAGATTCCACCTATGTAATCAAAGGTCACTTGGTTTAATTTCCCCTAAAAGCCAGTAATTAAATGGTCTGGTTTCATGTAATAGTAAAAACTTCAAACTTTGTTTAAATTCAAGGCTTCTTCCTCTCTTTGTGCCACAGACCAGCTGCTGTCACCTGGTACTGAAGTGTGTGGTGATCTCTCATTTCCTGTTTCTTGCTTTGCGGCAGAAACTGCTATTGTCCCTTAATGTGCATTCACTTCTTTTTCCTTACTACTAAGACTCCCAAATTTTTGGTGGACTTGTAGCCACCCTGAATAAAGACTACATTTCCCAGCATCCTTTGAAGCTAGGTGTGACCATGTGACTAACTTCTGGGCAAAAGGGTCTGAGTAAAGTGAGTGATGGGAAGAACCCCTGGAGGAGGGCAACCCACTCCAGTATTCTTGCCTGGGGAATCCCCAAGGACAGAGGAGCCTGGCGGGCTACAGTGCATAGGGTCGCAGAGTCAGACACGGCTGAGTGACCAAGCACATAAGCACATAAAGTGCGTGAGGAACTTTTTGGCAATGCTTTGGACTGCGGTGGGGGTGGTGCTCCCCTTCCTCTTTCCCTCATCCTGCTGGCTGGGACAAGGACCCTGCAGATGTGGTGATGGGTCATTTCAACCTTTCAGGTGAGAACAGCATTTTAGCGAATGGCAGAACAGGCAGATAGAAGGATCCACTGTCCCCAACCTGGTAGAATTAACATATGCAGCCCAGGAGTCCTTATGTCAGAAGCGTTCCATGAAAAGTACTTCAACTGTTGTCTCTTTTTGACAGAAGCTTTTGCCCCCGGCAGCTGCACTTGTATACTAACTATTCAGTTCATCCTGGATGCATGCTTCTGTCTTTCCTGCATCATCTTGCTAGCTTACCTTGGACCCCAACATGGTTGAGTGGTGAGAGGGAGAAGCTGAAATGGACCAGAAGAGGACTTATTTGGCTAGAACTCCAGTGAGATGGCCTAAGTTTTTAGGCAGAGCTGATCCTTCCTTTCATTAGGCAGTTCTGTGGATTCTTTCGGAGAAAACTCCTTCCCGTTGCTAGGGTTTCTCACTCCATGATCGTTCAATGTGGGCAAGTGCCCTGCTCAGGCTAGTAAACTATATTTTTCTCCAGTCTCTAGGAGTTGGGCAGGACTCCATCAGGCTCACCAAACCCCTCCAGGTAACGCTTTTGGACAGCATCTAACATCATACTGCATCAGGCTTCACATCTGGTCCATAGGAAACGTCATAAATTCAGTGCTGGAATCTGGGAAGGCTGGCAGCTTCTCAGCCCAGCAACCTCTCTTGTTCCACCATCAGGGCAGCTAGCCAGTCTGTTTTTTATGATTTTCAGATTCAGCCAGCCACCAGTTCACCCTGTCTTCCACACTGCAGGGAACACACAGTAAACTCTCTGAAGGATACTATGAAGCCCCTTTCCCTGGGCTTGAAGGGAAGAAAAGGCCTGTCTCAGATTTCCTCAAGAGACTAAAGAGCTACCCTCTTTCTTCTCCCACCCATGGTCCCAGCTTTATGGAGACATTCCCGGCTCAGCACTGTAAAGGGGCTCTGGCCCCTTCCCCAAGATTCCCTTCTTTTGAGGAAGAGATTCAAATTTTTTTGTTTTGAAGCTCATTTGTCTTGAATAAGAGCTCATTTGTCTTGTCTGTTTGCTTTCCAAACACCACCCCCACCCACTTACCTCTTATCTTCCAGGGCGTCCTGGAGAAATGAACATGTCCAGAAGCTCTAGTGAAACTGCATTCTGTTCTTCTGTTTGAACTTCCAGCCCACTTTACCCAAGGCCGCCTGCAGCAGGACTCCGCCGCTGCCACTATCCCCAACAGAACAAGGGAATCTCTCACCCTAGTCTGTGGTGCAAGCAGTATTTCAAGGTTGAGTTAAAACATGTAGCCTGAGTTTCCCTGCGTCTCACTAGCCTATGGGTGGGGTGTGTGTTCGGTCACTTAGTCGTGTTTGACTCTTTGCGACCCCATGGACTATAGCCCACCAGGCTCCTCTGTCCATGGGATTGTCCAGGCAAGAATATTGGAGTGGGCTACCATTTCCTCATCCAGGGTATCTTCCTGACCCAGGGACTGAACCCATGTCTCCTGCATTGGCAGATGGATTCTTTACCACTGAGCCACCTGGGATATGCAAATAGGGTCATCTTAAGATAATAAGCCAAATTTTAGCTTCTCTTTTCAACCCTTGCAAAGTCCCCTTCTCTAAGTATTTCTGGGGGTCTGAGTGAGGTGTCACAGGTCTCACAATTCTAGTCATCCAGTATACGGTAACTGTCTCCATCTCCCACTGAGCATCACTCACTGAACTGGAGCCCTTAAGATGCCAAATCTGCAGGAGGTGGGGGTGTCTATCCCTAGAGGGGAGATGCTTTTCCTCTTGTGATCCGCTTCATTAGTGCAGTGTCTCTGCAATGCCTGTAGGCTCTGGGATCTTGCAGAGCTTGTAGGACAACAGCTTCCAGGTTGCCCTTCAGCCTTCTTTCTGCCTGGGATGCATCCCCGGAGCGGGGATGCTGTCAAACATCCATTGACTCCAGAAATTTCCTGAGTTCCTCGTCCCTGCTAGTCACATGGTGAACAAGATAAATGTGGTCTCTGAAACTAAGGAGCTTTCAGCCTGATGCAAAACTGAAAACCAAACACCCCCCACCCCTCAAAAAAAAGCACTTAAATTGTAACATTCGAGATTTTGTTATTATTGGGTCAAGTTCATTGTACTTGGCTGTTGCTTCTGCTTGGGTGAGTTCTGTGCATGAAGCCTGTCAACCCTCAAGCAAATAGACGCTGACAGCGTCTTACCTAAGGCAGCAGCAATCCTCCTCACCGGCTGCCACAGGAATCCCCTGGGGCCCAGCGCTGGAGGTTAACCCTTACTGCGCTGTAAGTATCTAAAACTCTCCACTCCCTGCAGTAAAACTGCTTAAGAGACTGGCCAGGCCACTGTGATAACTTCAAAAATATAAAAGGAGGCCAAAGATTTTCTAATCCTGGGGTAAGAGGGGTCAAGTCAGCGTAGACCAGGCACGGGAGGTGTAAGACCTTGAGAGAAGGTAAATGACAGGGAATTTGTACAGAGAGAGGGGTCAGGTTGAAGAAGGAGGTATGGGAGAAACTGAGGGCAGTCTTGGAGGCCTATTTTCTGCTGGTCTAGGGAACCAGAGAAGGGAGAGAGAAAAACTGGAAATGAACTTATAAACGAAAATTCCAGAATACATGAAAACTCACACTGAGGAAGGCAGCCAGCAACATCAACACTCCAGAGACAGATTCATGCCAGATGAAAAGAGTAGAACAACCAGAAAGAGACTTCAGTATCCTCAAAGAAATGATTGAACATATAACGTTCATTTGAAAAAAAAACCCACAGCAATTAGGAAATAAAGACTAGCAGAAAAGTACCATCACAAAACAATGGAAGAAAAAATATAATTCAATAACTATTTGGGGAGAAATGATTATCTGGGAAAATACATACATATGTGAAACATCTAATATACCAAAAATCCAAATATTTTCTATTATCTGAAAAGGAGAGGATGTTCTAAGCTGGCTAAAATGTTAACTGGTCCAGTTTTTTTTAAAAAAAAGGGAGTATGGTGATAAATATAACCACAATTTTGTTTTTATTTTTATAGTTTATGGAAAAACATTGAAAACAAACAAATAACTTAAGAAAATACTGGCCATATTATAAGTAAGGACACAGTCTCTGAAGCCAGACTTCCTGGGTGGGACCTTGGGCAAGTTCATTGACCTCTCTGTGCTTCTGTTTCCTCCATTAAGTAATAATTGCACCTGCCTCATGGTGGGTCAGATTAACTGACCCAGTAACTACTCAGTTACTACATGTGAAGCTCTTAGAACAGAAGCTATCACATAGCATCCAATAGCTATTTCCATTTTATTTTGTGCCATGTAAGAAATTCAGACACAAACAATTCACAACAGAGAAACCATAACTAATAATTTAGTGAAAAGTTCAACTTTACTAATAATGAAAGAAAATTAAAATAGAATTCAAATTTTACCTTTCTAGTTGATAAAGACTTTAAGATGACAATATAGTATTCCTTTTCTAACCGTGGGGGTTATGCTCCTAAAAATCTCCTTGAATGAAAACACTGTGATTAAAGAATTAAGGATTTTATGCAAAGTTGGGATAGGAGAGATCAAAATCTTTAGTAAACCTATGTCCTGAAAAGGTTTTATGCCACTTCACCATTAGGATGGCTACTTTTAAAACAGAAATAACAAGTGTTGCTGAACATATGAAGCAATTAGAACATTTGTGCCCTGTTGGTGGGAATGTAAAATCATGGAGCCGCTGTGGAAAACAGAGTAGTGCTTCCTTAAGAAATTAAAACAGAATTACCATATGATCCAGCAATTCCACTTTTGGGGACAGACCCAAAATAATTGAAAGCAGAGTCTTAGAGAGATATTTACACACCCATATTCATAGCAGTATTATTCACAATAGCCAAAAGATGAAAGCAGCCTGAGTGAATGAATGAATAATCAGAATGTGGTCTGTACATAAAGTAGAATATTATTCAACCTTAAAAGGAAAGGAAATTCTAACACACATGCTACAACATGGATGAACCTTGAGGATATTATGTTCAGTGAAATAAGCTGCCTCTAAAAGACGAATACTTAAGATTCCACTTATAAGAAGTAGTCAAATTTGTAGAGACAGAAAGTAGGATGGTGGGTACTAGGGGAAGTGGGGAATGAGGGGTTGTTTCACGGGTACAGAACCTGTCATGAAAGATGAACAGAGTTCTGGAGAAAGGTGTGATGATGGTCTACAGCAATGTGAACAAACCGAACACTACATTTAAAAATGGTGAAGGTAGTAAATTTCATGTTATGTGTATTTTACCACAGTTAAAATTTTTTAAGATTTTATTTTTTTACATTTTAAAAGCATTCTTTATTTTTACTAAAATAAGCTATAAAAGATTACAAATTTTACCAGAGTAACTGCTGATCAAACAATGATTGTCCATTAACCCTCTCTTATTGGAGGGCGGCCTCCAAAGTCCTCCCTCTCCTGCAGTTTCAATGAGATGTTTGCAAATTAATTCCAGTTTATTACCGCTAATGGGCCTACAAAGAAGGATTTTGTTTGCATACAGTTCTTCATCCAAACACTCAGTGCCTTTCTAATTATCGGTAGGAACATGTAATGTATTGCAATCATGTATTGCAGTTATGAAACAGAGAGAGTGTGGTCCAGGCAGAATGCAGTTATCAAGGTCACAGCACTAGAAGAGAGGCTTGTGCACTGCCCTGGGATAGTCCGTGCTCCCAGCCCTGGGATTCCGATTTGCAGGAGGGGTGTGGAAAGAGGGCCCGGCTGGCTCTAAAGGGCACCTGCAGAAAGGGAGGGATCAGGGAAGGAGACCTGGCTTCCACTGGGACCCATCCCCCAACCTACAGTTCAGCCATAGATGAGAGTTTCCATTTCCTGGGTTTTAATGTCCTCCTTTTGTTATAAAGTAGAAAAGTTGGACTGAAGTCGGGTCCTTATTCCATGACAAGACAACATGGTATGTGAGGAAAGAACACGGGCCTTAGGTGTTCTCTGTAATCCTCTTCCTCCGTCTCCCCTACATAGGTCTTTCCTGCCTGGAAGTCTGTCTCCCATCTGTCCCCACCTGCCTTTGGCGGCTGTCTTTACTCAAGCGTTCAACACTGCTCACTGAGACAGTTTCAATAGCCTCTCAACTATTTTTCCAGACACCAGTCTTGACTTTCTCCAACCCACCCTGGCACTGCCTCTAGCATCTTTCACTGTGGATGAAATTTCCAGCTTTATCACAAGGGTGTGTTTGCTCTGCCTTTATACACCATTTTATCAGATCATCAAGATAGTAGCAATCACTGGGGAGCAATTTACATTTTTGCCACGTGGTTCCCATTGTGTTACTGTCTCCTTTCTTCAGCAAAAACTCAATGGTTTCCTTTGTATAAGAAGGAATCCAGTGGGAGTTTCCCGGTGGTTAGGATTCTGCACTTGTACTGCGGTGGCTGGGTTCAATCCCTGGTTGGGGAATTGAGATCCTGCAAGCTGTGCATCAAGGCAAAAATGAAATGAAAGAAAGAAGAAATAAATGAGTTAGGATGTTATCCTGCAGGTTTCCTATTTTGACTTACTGCTCACAATGAGCAGAGTTTTAAAGGAATTTTGCTTTGGCTGGAGCTGTGTCTCCATCCACACATCTGGATGTTAGGTGGTCCCTGGGGCCTCAATGAAATCTCTTCTGGGATTTCAATCTTGTCCTTGGGGGGCTAAAAAACAAACTTAGAAAGCCCCTTGAAGGCTGGAGCTTCATCTCATTTACTGTTTATTCCCAACCCCTACACAGTGTTTGGGATATTTATTGAATGAGTGACTCCATCCATCTAAGATAAATATTAGAAAAAGTCCTTGAAGATTCCCCAGGGTCAAAAGTGTAGAGAACCACAAAACCAGCCCTGCATGTTTTCACTTTCTCAGTTCCCTCTTGCCATAACCGCTCTCATACCCCCTCCTCCTCCCACCTCCTCAGCCTCAAAGACCCACAGCAGACTCCGGCACCCCTTACCTCGGACTCCAGACCCCACAAGCACCAAGTCATACCCGGATGCAACCAGCAGGGACAGCCTAACACTCAGGGATCAACTGTATTTGTCTTCAGATTCCCGCAGGACTCTCAGGAGTTCTCTTCACAGGTGGGATACACGTTTTAGTCCAATAATGTTAAGATTAGCACTAATTCCTCATCAATCTCTTCACCCACTTGGAGATTCAATGGCTCAATAGTGAGCAGTTCATAGCAAAGGGAAGTAAATCTCAGATGCAGGCATAGTCAACCCATTTCCAATTCTTGCTCCTGGAGCTTTCTACACAGGGAAGAAAAATCCAGGTCTAAATTAGGATTAGGAGGCCCATTTTAGGAATTTTAAGATGAAGAAAGGGATTTGGAAAAAAAGAAAGGGATTTGTCTGTATCTCGATGGTGAGAAAACCATAGAATATCATCTGTCACTTAGAACAGAGATAGCCCCAAGGCCTGGGCAGCGGGTGCGAACCCCAGAGACTTGGTACTGTTTGGATCTGGCCTTGAACACCTTCAGAACCATCCTTCCTCGGGGTTTTCTGTGAAGGTGAAGAGTCTCCTCAGCTCCCAAATGACACCTAAAGGAAATGTGTTCTTGCCCTACTTGCCCAGGTGAGGAAAGGACACCCCAGCAAGCACACAGCAAGACCCAGCCCCTTGCCTGTCTCTTATCTTGTCCTGGGCCTTCCCTACTGCTCAGCCCCCTCCAGCTGTGCATCCCAGAGACACCCAGCTGAGGTTCCTGCTTCATCTGAAGGTCATCCAGAGCCGAATACCAGCCCCGGAATTTAGCTTCCTGTCCAGGAAAACCAGCTACATAAATTGTTTTTTTTTTTTTTTTAACAATTAGAATTTCAGATTTTCATTTTCGTTTGCTTACTTTCTAATTGTTCTGTTGCTTGGAATACAGAAACTTTCAGTCCCTCCCTCTGTGAAGTGTCTAAGGATGTGAAAACACACACTACGGAAACATTAAGAGAAGATCCCGCTTAATGGGATCCCATGATTCTTTCATCAAGTGTGAGATTCTTTCACATTTTGAAAGTTTTCACTGTGTCGGCAAGTAGAATATTCTGAAACTGATGTTATAATGTCGATTCAATAAGTTAAAAGGCTGATTCCGTGATGGGGAGGAAAGATCGCTGCAGAAAAGTTTCTTCCTCCACCTCCCACCTCCAAACTCCTCAGACTGGGGTTTTTAGGAAGCCCAAGCCTCACTCCAGGTGGGAGCCTCGCTGAGGCTGGAGGAAGCCTCCAGAAGGTGACTAATACACTGCCTCTGGCTGCCGATTGTAGGCAGTGGGAAGTGGACAGGCAAAGTTTGAATGCTATTTTCCAGAGCTCCGTGAACTTCAAGCCTCAGTTGATGGTCACGTGGTTGTGTGGTGGGGGCAGACTGTTTATCTGATGAACGGAGGGAGTCAGCCAGCCCAGAGGATGACACAGGCCACTTTGTCTATACCACTACTTGCCCTCCATTCAGGCAGGGCACAGGTCATTATGAAGCCCTTGCCAGTGGGTTCTCTGGAATCTTGGTGATAGGGGCATGAGATGCCCCTTGGACACTGCTTCCCCCACCCATGAATATGTCACAGATGGGAGTGTAGTTTATGACATGATGCTTAAAATTAGACAGTTCGGAGTCTCAGGGTATCACTTTTAGCACCCTCAATGGGACACAGTGGTCTGTTTCAGGAGCATAGTGGCACAATTTAGCACTTGTGTGAGCCTCCTCTGATTAAAACATTACAGGCTCCCTCCCACCCCAACCTCTGATTGACTCCACACACAGAGGGTGGTTCTGGGTCCTAGTCAGGCACTGGGGGTCCGCTGTTCGTATTCAGCTTAGCCTCTCCCATGGCTGAAGAGCTGTGAAGTTCACGGTGGAAGGTCTCCAACAGGGGAGTTTTTGCTGCCCTTGTGATCCAGAGGGCATGATGAGCTATCCATCCATCTGCCAGTTCTTGTTTCCTGGTATGTGTATAATGTAGAATTAGAAGCACATTAAAAAATAGCCTTATTACTAGCAACTCTGCCTCTAATTCCACTTTGCCTTTATTTTATTCTTTATGCATGCATGCTAAGTCCCTTTAGTCATATCTGACTCTTTTTGACTCTATGGATTGTAGCCTGCCCAGCTTCTCTGTCTTTAGGATTTCCCAGACAAGAATACTGGGGTGGGCTGCCATTTCCTTCTCCTGACCCAGGGATCGAAACTTCATCTCTTACATCGGCAGGCAAGTTCTTTACCAATTGCACCACCTGGGAAGTCCCTTTATTCTTTATAACATTATGCAATGGGGGCTTCTCAGCTGGTGCTAGTGGTCAAGAACCTGTGTGCCAATGCAGGAGACATGAGAGATACGAGTTCGATCCCTGGGTCAGAAAGATCCCCTGGAGGAGGGCATGGCAACCCACTCCGTTATTCTTGCCTGGAGAATCCCATGGACAGAGGAACTTGGCGGTCTATAGCTCATAGGGTCACAAAGAGTCAGACACAACTGAAGCAACTTATCATTATGCAAATCTGATCATGTCCAGACTCAACTCTTAAAAATGCTTTCCAGAACCTACTGGATAAGATCCAAATCTCTAGGTGTGGTGGGCAAGTCCTTTCAAGAAAGCCTGTCCAATCTCATGAACACGTTTTGCAGAGGACAATTTTGGCACTCACAAAACGGCCACCCTAATTTCTTGCTGGCAAACCTTTTAGAAATTTTATTTACTGGTTCAGCGTTGTCCTTTCATATATTCAGAGAAGGTGGTCTCTTCACAGCCGAAAGAGCTATATTACTATGATGGCTGTTCAGCCAAGCCATTCCTCTTGCCACAGGGGATTTACGTGCAGGGTTCTGGACCCAGTGTGACATGGTGGGTATTCAGCAGGGAGTTGGCTGGGGCACTTCCAGGAAAGATTTTATGCCTCTGGACATTATTATTTTTTTAATTTTAATTTTTTTTTTTTTTTGGCTGTGCTAGGTCTTTGTTGCTGTAAGCAAGCTTTCTCTAGCTGCAGCAAGCTGGAGCTACGCTTCTTTGAAGTGCATGGGTTTCTCACTGCAGTGCCTTCTCTTGTGGAGCACAGGCTCTAAGGAAGCGGGCTCAGTAGTTGCAACTCGAGGACTTAGTTGTTCCTCAGCATGTGGGATCTGCCCGGACCAGGGATTGAACCTGTGTCCCCTGCACTGGCATGTGGATTCTTAACCATTGGACCACCAGGGAAGCCCTCTGGACACTGTTGAGGATGCAGTATCTACCACTGAGGTGGGCAACCAAAGTCTATGATGCTGAGTCTTGACATACTGAGGATGGGACCAGCTGGAAAAAAGCTGGTCCTTGATGATACTATAAAGCCACTACATTAACTGAGAGCTCTTTTCTCTGGGAAACTTTTAAACTCAGAACCTTTTGTTTCTTTTGTTTTTTTTTGTTTACCCAGCATCATCTTTTATGATTCACCTTTCCTTCTACTTAAAGCCTGTGGTGGTCTCTCTCACACCTTCATGTTCTCCCGTCAATTCTCAGAAGTCCAGAGGTCCCAGGCTCTAACTTCCCTGCTCTGGATCTTCAGGGGAGGGTTTGGATTTTAACAGAGATTCCAAAGCTATAGCTTTCTTTTGGAGACTCCTGAAGGGCCAGGCCAAGTTTAGCCCTGCTCTGAGGGACCTTTTGGGAAGAAATATAATTCTCATGAACTTAAGTTATTTTTATTACAATTATGTGCAAATGCAGCTAACTATGAACCCTCATGCTTCAGGACTTAAACAGTCATAAACCCAAAACTAAGCTGCAATAAATACAAGCACAAGTAGAAAGATAAATTAAAATACAAGTAATTTGATGTGATGGGGGCTTCCCTGGTAGCTCAGATGGTAAAGAATCCACCTGCAATGCAAGAGACCCTGGTTGAATTCCTGGGTTGGGAAGATCCCCTGGAGATGGGAACAGCTACCCACTCTAGTATCTTTCCTGGAGAATTCCATGGGCAGAGGAGCCTGGTGGACTACAGCCTATGGGGTTGCAAAGAGTCAGAAGCGACTGAGCGACTAAGCACAGCATAGAAATATGATGTGATGAACGGTGTTTTTCTGAAATGAAGTTGCTGTTGGCAACATGAACACGTACAGGTACTGCCTAACTGGTTCTTTTGCAGCTGACATGATATTCCACTGTGTGCCCAGCATGACTCAGTTCTCCCCCGACTTGTGTCTATTCAAATAACTAAGAAATTTTTTGTCAGTACATGCCCCCTGGACTTCATTTGGTAAACGCAACCCAGACAATTAGAGAAGTGCTAACTTGACCATCAGCAGGTAAACACACAACAGGAATGCAGGTACTAACACGCAGGGCCCTAGATCAGTTACGTAGTATCCAGAACATGCTTAAAACACTTTCCCCAAAATTACCAATGAGACGAAAACATGGGATTTAATAATCTTCACAGACAATTCATGGGATCTCAGTTTGAGAAACACTATCCTACAGCTGACCTTGACTTCCAGTATGACCTTGAGCAAATTGTTAGCCATTGTTCAATCTCTGCACGCTGTTTGTGCACAAACGAGAATAATTTGGGCCCCAAGAATAGAAACATTCTTGGGAGATGAAGAAAGTTATAGAGAAGTTAATGTCCCAGGGTCTTCAAGGGCGATAAAGGAAGGGGTGAGGGTTTATGACAGATCCCTATAGTTGAACCAATAATGATGGGTGAGACACTCCAGTCCAATTTTGACTTTGCTGTCAAAAGCACTTGGGTTTGAACTCTAGATCTGCCAGTTGCCATGTGTATGTCTGTGGGCAAGTTCCTGACTTCTCAGATCCTGTTTCGGCCCCTGTAAAACTGGAAGTATCTCAAAATACCACATCACAGAGCTGCAGTGAGGGCCAAGAGAGATGATTCTGGCAGGTGCTGAAGGCAGAGCCTGGCACCTACCTAGCAAGGCTCAGGAATCAGCTCTTATCAGGAAAAGGCCAGGGGTTGCCGAGAATGCCACAGGCTTTGGCAAAGGATGATAGCAAAGAGAAAGATTCTAAGATTCTGTCTATAAATAAAAATATTTCTGCTATGTGACTGTGAGGATATTTCGCCCTAATGAGCCTGCAACCCTGAGCTTGGGCTCAGCCTTTGTCTTTTCTCCTCCTTGGCTGCCTCTCCAGAGCTCGGCCCCGCCGGGTTCCGCGCCCGGGCTTGAAACTCCTTCCCTCCAGGCTTTCACAATTATTCTAGTGTTGGTCACCTGTGCGGCGAGCGCCCTCCCGTGGTTTTCCTGTTCATTGCTGGGACCATGGGGTCCACAGAAGACTGAAGTAAGGTGCGGTTTCCAAGGCCGGCAGGACTCCGGCGGCTCCTGCCTTTGCCTAGCTTTGCCGCTCTGGGAGCCACTCAGCACCTCCCTCCTGGCCCCCGCCCCGGCCGCTCTCGGAAGAGAGAGGCGGAGGAATCTAGAAAGACTGGGTGAGAAGCCGCACCTCACCACAGATCTAAGGCAAGTTACAACCTCTCCGGGTCTGGTTGCCTTTTTATGAAGCGCTCTGCCCCATGCACCTCAGAGGCCCCGAGGGGACTACCAAGTGATCGGTGAAGACGCAGGGAGAGTGCCTAGCATGTGTTTTTCTGTAGGATCTTACCATTTGCGCAGGGCATTCCTAGCTGGGGGTCTGGTCGGGAGAGACCCCAAATGGAGGAGGGCGAGAGAAAGGTGTTAACTCCTCCCTCCTCCCCCGCAGCCATTACTCCGCGCTGTGTATCCATGTTGCCAGAAACCACATACCTCACATCTAATCATGCCATGCGGTGTTCCAGCTCAGAAGCCCAACGCCCTGCCTCCTCACCTTCAGAGTAAATCAAACTGCTTCTGAGATTACCCACCTCACTCTGCCTCCCTGGATTTACACGGGCAGATTCTGTCTTCCAGTCACAGCTGCATTTTCACATAACCCACTTTTACGTCTCTCTGCTATTGTTCCCTCAGCCTCTTTGGCCAGGGATGGCCTGGACTCGTTTCTGCAGATCTTTGTCTGATTTAAAACCCACTTCAAGCTCCAGCTCATCCATGATGTTGTCCTTGATCTTACCTCCTCCAGAACTCAGGAGGACTGGCCTGCCCCTCTCCTGGGTTCCCACAGCCCCTTCCAGCTCTGACTATAGCACGGGTCAGGGTGTCTTCTGTGATTCTGTACATATACAAGCACACACACACATATATATATATAAATACATATTTTACACATGTATATACTTGCCTGGCTCCCCTTCTAGACTGTAAATGCCCAGAGGATGCAGAGGGGGTTGTATTCCTCAATGTATCCTTCGCAGTTCTTACTGTCAGAACCCTGCCCTGCACAAACCTTTCATAACTGTAGGATGAATTGGCGGGTGGGACTCAGGGACCCAAGTGACCCATAAGAAAAGACACAGATGGAGATTCTGTTAGTGGGGTTTTGATGGTTGTCTCCATCAGTGGAGCCTGTATGCCATCCCACATTATCATCTCAGCAGACCCCGGGATCGGGTACTTAATGTCATCTTTCTGATGAGGAGACTGAGAGGCTGTAGGACTCAGCCAGAGGAGCTAGATGGCAGATGGCGGATGGCAGTTTCGATCCTTGCTTCTCAGCAGCAAAGCCTGGCTCTCTCTCCTTCCCTTTTGGTACTTTGCTTCCTCTCACGTGAGACCTTGTCACTGTTCCCTCCTGGCTCCACTCCCTCCAGGCCTAATCGGGCCCCTTTGGCTTCGGGGAGCATATTTTATAGGTCAAGAATCAGAGTACATGTTGACTGACGTTGCTGTTTATACTTCAAAGATGACCGGTCAGAATATCTGAAAGTGGGCTTGTTCTTGAAAACTTGAGTGTGCCTATAGAGCCTGGGTGCTTCTTATGCTTTGGTGTAACTGGCAGGAGCCACTCACCGTATAATACTTTGGGGGTAGCCAACTAGGATGCTGGTATTCTTGTTCTCCCCAGAAGGGAAGAGAGAATTCCTGAGGGAAGGAAATGAATTGCTAGGGACCCAGAAGGAGGCCTCGGAAGGACCACTGTTAATCTCTTCTCCCACCTCCTGTCCGTTTGTCCTCCTGGATTCTCCCCGCTCAGCAGGACCTAATGCCTGTTGCCTCTCAGCCTCAGGCTGCTGCTGCTGCTTTCTCCCTCACTGCCTCGCGGCCTCCCTTCGCCTCCCTTTGTCTGGGGTCTTTGTCTGTGGTCCCTGCGGTCCACAGTCCTCGGCCTCCCCTCCCTTTTTCCCTGGCCTGGCTGCTCCCTCCCTCTCTGCGGGGGCTGGGAGGCTCGGCGAGGGGAGCGGGCTGCGTTGCCATGGTCACATCGAAGCCGGCCGCAGCTGGCCCGGGCAGCTGCTCCTGGGGCTCCGGATGGGCGGACAAAGCCAGGCGGCCTTGGCAGCCCCAGAGCCGGAACCCCAAAGCCCTGAGACGGGGGGGACTGCAACCCAGGAGAACCTTGAGCTGGAGGTGAGAGGGAGGAAGCCAGAGCCCAACCGGGAGGGCAGGAGGGGGACTGCCGCTGGGCCCTCCCCTCTCAGGGAGGGACCGGGTGGTCCAGGCTGGAGGTGTGGTGGGAGGAGGGGAGTGCAGCCGAGCCCACGGGGTGGGGAGGAGGGAAAGGATGGGGAACAGAGTTGGGGCCGAGGTGTGGCAGATGGGCTAGGGCTAGGCTGTTTCCAAGGGGAGTTCTGGGACCCTCGTGCCCTGACACCCGGAGGCAGATTCGCTTCAACCTTTGGAATTGGGGCCCCTGTCCCCCTAGTCTGTCCCTTAGTTTTCCCTTCCCATTTCAGCCCCTTACTCTTCTCTTCTCCCAGGTCCCTTCCTTTCAATCCCTATGCTTCGGTCTTCCTCTTCTCCCATCTCTGGATTCCAGCCGCCTCTTTTCCCCTTGGTGTTTGTATCTGCTCCCCTTTTGAGGAGGAGATACTCTTCTCTGTCCTCCTCTCTGAGCATCCCTCCCACCCTTTCCTGCCTCCACTCCAGTTCTCTCGCTTGCCCAGCCCTTCTCCCCAAACTCTGGTCTTCCCATCTTCTGCTGAGCGCCCTCTGTCTTCATTCTCCCTTTCTCTCTCCGATCCCCAGTTCCCCTCTACCGCAGCCTAGTTTATCCCCTGCTCTCAGAGCTCTCTTGCCGTGGCCTCGTCTCTCTCCATCCCCCAGGCTGCCCACAGCTGAGCTCTGTCCCATCTTCCTCCCTGTGCTACATCATCTCTTCTTCCTCCTCTCAGGCCTCAGTTTCCCAAGTGGACTTGGTGGCATCAAGGCCTGTCTCACACTCCGGGCCTTCTCCACCCCCTCACCCTGCCCCCCCACCCCCCAGAGGATTCTCTCCCCAGCTGCTGACCCAGCCTGCTTGTCCCAGAGGCAGCTGCCTCTCCCAGGAAGGGGACAGCAACTTGTGTGGAGGGCCCATCCTCTCTCTCACTGGTCCTGCTGGGCTTCCCTGTAGTGGCCTGGTGGTCTGCAGGCTGGAGCTGCTCTCTCCTACGTGCCTCGCCTCACATTTTCCTCAGCTGTTCCTTCTCTTTCCTGGGCAGCAGGAAGCCATTGGCTTGAAGGGGAGGGAAGCCCGGAATGGAAGGACGTGGAGGGAGGAGGGGTAGAGGGTCCTCTGGGGGCTCAGGAGGACATGGGGGCCTACTGGAGTTGGGAGTGAATCGGGAGATGTGGGCGGGCTCTGGGGACCACCGACCGCTGTGTGGATACACTAGGTGTGTGGATACACTCAGTCCTGGGTACTACTCTGGGGGCCCGGATGGCAGGGACTTCCCTCTCTGGCCCCTGAGAGTCTCGGCTCAGAGCCTTGCATTCCAGCCGGCTCCAGCCCCCTCTCCGCTGTCACTTGACTCCACTGGGCCCCAGTCCTGCATCCCTCCCACTCCTCTAGCTCTGGGCTGGGATGAGGTGGGCATCACCAACTAGGAATGTCTCCTGGGGACAAGAGGGAGCAAGGGTTTCAGGAGTCTATGGTTTCTTTGACTCTCTGCAGTGGACTCCTCGGTCTGGCACCGCCATGCCACCTGGCCAGGGTCAGCGTGCGCCTGGGGTGTGGAATGTCCCACTGGGGTGTGAGGGGCTGTGACTCCTTCCCTGAGGGATCTGGCGGCAGCTCAGCCCGGCTGCCCGCCCGGGGCTTCCCGGGAACAACAGCCCCGGGAAGGAGGGGCCGAGAGTCCACCCAGGTGAGGTTACTCGGGAAACCTTGGCCCCACCCCCGGCGGGCCCCACCCCCGGCCCGGCCTCTCCGGGCCCAGATTCCCCTGCGGCCGACTCTGGAGGGGGAAGGTACGCCGGGGAACCCTGGGGCTTTGGTGGGAGGGGACAGAGAGGCAATTCTACGGGGCGGTCTGTTAGTGAGTCCCTTAGCAGTTGGGGTTCCCGAAGGTTTGTGGGTTGACCCGGGGTTGGAGTACGTGCCCATGTGTGCCTTCACCTCTCCCAAGGGCCCATCTCTTCCTGGTAGTGCCCTTGTGTACTTATCCAGGACGTCGTGTTTCTTTCTTGGGACTGTTGTCTGGGTCTGCACGTAGGGTGAGTTTCTGTCTACTTGCTCTGAGGTGCAATGGGGCAGAGATCTGCAGTGGCGTGAGGCCCTACCCTACCCTGCAGGTGATTGGCAGGTGTGGGGGGTGGAGAGAGGTGGTGGGCCCCCGGTAGCCCCTGAGCGGGGTGGAACACCTCCCCGCACAGCTCTTCTGTCCTGCCCACCTCATCCAGCAGCTCTCTGCTCTTTCTCTCACTGGATCTGTTTACTCAGTCTCTTGGCACCCAGCTTCTCGGTACCGCTCCTTTTTGACTGTGTGATTTTCTCTTTGCCTCCCTGTCCTCCTCCTCACCCCCGCTGCTCACCTGTCCAGGCCCGTCCTTGCCAGCGATCAGACCCTCTGACCCAGGGTCAGAGCTGCCTGGGCCTGAGGGGGCCCTATCCTGAGGAGGACGCTGAGGCTTTGAGCAGGTAGCCAGGGGAAACAGGGCCTCGGAGTCTGGACGCTAGGGTCCTTGAGAGAGACTGGGAAGGGCCTTGCTGGCTTGTGGGGAGGAGCTGGAAGGTGGAAGTCGAGGAACGGGCTGGGAGAGGTGGAGCTGGTCCTCAGGCTGGGCTGGCGTGTATAGGACCGGAGACTCAGAGCGGTCAGAGAGAAGCCGAGGCTGGTAATGTGAAAAGAGTAGGTCTAGGAGGCCAGGTTGGACAGGTGAGCCCCTCTCCCTTCCCCCATTCAAACTCCGGCGCGGCGCCGGGCCTGTGGGAACGCGCTCCTTCCCTCTGCCCTGGGGCTGCTCCCCTTCACCTCCCTCTCTAGGAACTGAGCCCAGAAAAGGGGGGTGGGTGGGTGGAAGGGGGGGGCCATCCCGTCGTGGGGGCAGGGAGTGTGGGAGGCCCTGAGCGGTCCACAGCTGGCCCTCCTTGCGGCGATCCTCCTTTGTGGGGCTCCAGGGGCTGGGCCGTGGGCGGGTGGAGGGAGGTGGGCGCGCCGAGCTGGTTACCTGGGGGAGGCCGCGGCGCGCGGGGGAATGCGGGTGGGCGTGGCGGGGCGGAGGGGAGCGCGGGGCCGGGAGGGCGGCGCCGGGCGTGGGAGCGGCGGGCGGGGACTGTCCGGCCCGGGCGGGGGAAGGGAGGGCCGCGGCCCGGGCGCGCGGAGAGCCGGCGGAGCGGGGGAGCGGGGAGGGGGAGGCGGCGCCTGGGCTCGAGCCGCCCCAGCCCTGGCTCCTCTCCCCGGAACAGGCCCCCGACAGCTGCTCGCGGGAGCCGCCTCCCGACACCCGAGCCCCGCCGGCGCCTCGCGCTCCCGGCTCTTGGCTCCCTCTGCCTCCCCCTCCCCGCGCCCCGCCGCCGCCGCCGCCGCCGAGGAGGCCCCGCTTCGGGGTCGGACGCCCGGGTCTGCGGCGAAGAGCGATGAGAGGTAGGGAGAGCGGCGGGAGGACCCCAGCGGGGTGGAGGGGCGAGGGCGGCGGCCCGGGACTCCGGGGGCGCGCGGTGGCCCAAGGATGAGGGCATGGCCGGGAAGCAGGACGTTCCCTGGCTGGACTTGGTCGTCCAGCGTTGCTAAGTCAGTCCCTGCCCGCCTCCCCAGCGCTCTGGCTTACTGCCTGAAAATGCGGGCAGGGGGGACACCCCTGACCTCCGAGAAAGTGTGCTCCAGTCTTGAGGAAGGACCCCCTAACTCAGTCTGGAAGGAACTGCACCCCAGGAAAACAGGTGTCCCCACCCCCACCCCCCATCATCTCCAAGCTTTCTGGAGAAGTGGGCCTGTTCTCCCACTGGGCCAGTCTCTGCGGGCACCTACTCACTGTTAAGCCTGCTCACCCAGCCAGCTCCCAGTTGGGCAGCCTGGCCTCAGCCCAGCAGAGAGAGGGCCTGACACCCTGACCTGCCAGCGACAGGCGCTCATTCACGCTGGATGGTCAGTTGGTTCTGCCAGGAGATACTGTCATTGCCCAGTGAGCACCATCCTCAGTGTCCCTCCCCTACTCTGGTCTCCTAAGTGGGGAGGGAAACCAGGGGTTAGCTCTGTGTCTGGCCCTCCTTTCCAGCCTTCACCCTACAGGTCCCCTGCTGGGTGGACATTCCTTTCCAGCACTTCCACCCCCAGCCAGACTCACTGTTGCTGATGGCACATAGGCGTGCCTGGAATTGAGTGGTACAGTGAAGACAGGTGAAAGCTGAGCCTATGGGAACGTAGAGAAATGGCTTTTTCTTATTGTCACTCTAGCCACCCAAGTTTCCTTCTGTTCCCCAGTCTCTTGACTTCCTTATGGTCACCTTGAGTATTAGTGGGTAGGCTCCAGTTCTCTTGGGATCCTGTGCCCAAGGACCCGAGTGTGTGTGTCTCACACTGTCCTCTGATCATAGGAACGTGTCCATCATGTCAGGTTCACAGGGGTCGGAGGATGGCTAGTCACTAAGTGGACTTGTAAGAATGCAGAGGTGTGGATGGAGCTGATGTGTGCACAAGTGTCTGTGTTTGCCCTGCGGTTGGGGGGGATGTCTGTGTGTGTAATGGATTTATGAGACTGTCTCTGAAAGTCTATGAGACAGAGTTTTGTGTATGTGTGTGCGTGTACCCTACATCTAACCCCGGTGTTTACATCTGGCTCTATAAGTTTGAGTGACCACGTGTGTATATGTGTGTGTGTGTATACAGAGCTCTGTGGGTATTGTCTGCAGTGGGGGTTGGGAGAAGAGGGTGATGGGCTTGCAGCAGAGTGTTCCAGCCCTTGGCTTGTAATTGGTTGTGACGGGGTTGGGAAAGGTCTTCTGGGCCTGTCCTTGGTGCTTCTGACCCAGTGGAGAGAAGTGGGGTGACAGGGTGTCAGAGAACAGATTGCCCCAGACGCCTCTGTGCATTTCTCTGCTTGGCTCTGTGCCCTGCGCTTCGAAGCCTGCTCTGTTTACCTCTTGCTTTGTGTTTCTCGCCCTGTCTCCCCCTGCCTTCTTTCCTCTGTCTTTGTATCTCTGCCCCAGGCTCCTCTTGCTTGCTCCGTCTGGCTGCGATGACTCATCTGGGGTAGGCATGAAGGTTACTCAGGGGAACAAGGGCCCCGCTGTTCCCTGGGGAGGTGGGGGGTGGAGAACAGCACCCAGGAACGCCAGGCTGCCTGCCTGGGGCTCCGGCAGTCTGCTCTGGGTGTCGGCTCCCCGACCCTCAAGGGACCAGGTGTGATGCTTCTGGTTCCAGCTCTCCTTTGATAACTGGGTCCCCCCACAACTCAGTAGCCCCTCAGCTGCTGCTGCAGCGGAGCTGTGGGGTCTCAGCTGCCTCTTACATTCCTGCCCTAGAGCATTGTGGGAGCAGCTGGAGGAGGACAAAGGGATGGGGGAGTGTCCCCCCACTCCTCCTACCTCCTGGGGTGACCTGGCTTCCCTGTCTTTAGAACCGCCCTCATCTCCAAGGCAACTCAGCCTTTCCCTCTGCCCTGGGCTCTTCCTTCTGAGGCAGCCCTCTTCAGAAACTGGGAACTGGGGGAATAGGATGTCAAGATCTTAGGAAGGGAAAGCAGAGCAGGTAGAGGGGATAGGAGGCTTGGGGTCTGATGGCAGAGAGGGTAAAGGTCGGAGGGGTGGCGCTAGGAGTCCCAAAGAATTCCACAGCCTGGAGAACTGAGTGCTGACCTCTGCTGGGAAGAAGACAGGTCAAGATAGTTTGGTCTGGCTCTGGGCCTGGGACTGAGGCTGGGGAGGGTAGGTACCTGGGTTCATAAGGAGTTGTAGTTGAAATGGTTTTCAGGGGTGGGGTGGGACAAGCTGCCTGGGGCCCAGTGAGGAAGAGCTAGGATCCTTGAGCTGTAACAGGCACAGGTCACCTGGGGATTGTATTAAAATGCAGATTCTGATTGTGTGGGTCTGAGAGTCTGCATTTCGCCCAAGCACCCAGATGTTGCTGAAGCTGCTGGGTCAGGGGCCAGCAGGGCTGTGGCGGGCACTGAGATTGGGAGATGCTGGGGTCCCCCACTTGTTTGAGAATTCTGGTCTCCTAAGTGGGGAGGGAAACCAGGGTTTAGCGCTGTGTCTGGCACACGGGGAGCATTCTAAAAATACCGCTGATGCTGTTAAACAGCGACTGTTGTGGTCATCTTGCTGCAGTTATCCCCAGAGCAGCCCATTCTGTGTCTCTCGGGTTGTTGGCTGTGAGCCAGTCTCCCTGATTGCCCTTACACTAACCTCCCCTCCGCTTATGTCTCTTGCAGAGATGCTGCCCCCGCCCCCATAGGCCCAAGGGATCTGGAGCAATGGCCCCAGGGGCCCTTTCATTTCTACTGCTGCTGCTCTTGGTGGCAACTGGAGATGCTGACATGAAGGGACATTTTGACCCTGGTGAGGAGACTGGCTGTTGGGTCCCTGATGGATGGGGCTTGGGAGACTGAGTTGGTGGCCTTGACCTTCCATACGCCTGTGTTCACCCAGCCAAGTGCCGCTATGCGCTGGGCATGCAGGACCGGACCATCCCAGATGGTGACATCTCTGCCTCCAGCTCCTGGTCAGACTCCACTGCCGCTCGCCACAGCAGGTACCTGGCACACCTGGGGCTGTCCCAGAGGGAAACCCCTGGGGCTGCTGCTTGTGCTTCCAGCCCTCTGACCAAGTCAAGAGGCTTCTGAGAGGGCCAATGCCAATGGCAAACCACCCTCCCCCCCTTAGTTTGAAGTGTCTGGGTCGGGATTAAATACTGGAGACAGAGGCAGACCTAGGGCCAGGCATCCCCTGTGACCTCCTGCCCCCTCCCAGGCTTGAAAGCAGCGACGGAGATGGCGCCTGGTGCCCTGCAGGGCCGGTGTTCCCCAAGGAGGAGGAGTATCTCCAGGTGGACCTGCGGCGGCTGCACCTTGTGGCGCTGGTGGGCACCCAGGGACGGCACGCGGGGGGCCTGGGCAAGGAGTTTTCTCCCAGCTACCGACTGCGTTACTCCCGGGACGGCCACCGCTGGATGGACTGGAGGGACCGCTGGGGCCAGGAGGTGAGGCTGGCGGGGATAGCTCCGGAAGGCTGGGTCCCCTCTGTGCCCCAGCTGTGCGCTATACGCTAATGACTCTGCAGTGTGTGCCCTCTAGCCTGGGCATCTCCCCTGAGCTCCATCAAGTGCTGCAAACCTGACCACTTCCCACCTAGATGTGTAATAGGCTTCTCAAACTTACCATAAACTTCTCAGGCTGAACTTGATCCCCATTCCCACCCCAAACCTGCTCCGCCCCCAGCATTCTCCAACTCAGGAAATGGTACCACTGTAAGCTAAGATGCTATCCCCGATTCCTCTTTTCTTCCCATCTCCTACTTTAAAGCATCAGCAAGGCAAGTCTGTTCTGCCTCCATGATATTTCCTGAAATCTACTCATTTCTTAGCACCTCCATCTCTACTGCCCCAGGCCAGGCCCCACCATCCCCTGCTTAGACGAATGCAGTAGTCTCCAGACGGCTCTCCTTGCTTCTTTCTCTCCTGAAGTCATTTTCACCTGGAGGCTACATCCAGGGTGCCTGAGAAAATGCCAAGCAGATGCGTCATGCCTGGCTCGCTCCCTCTGCTGGCTTTCCTCCCCGCCAGCACAAAAGCTGAGCTCCCTCCTGGGTGCAGAAGCTCAGCCCAGGCTGGCTCTTGTCCACACCCCTTAGTCCTCTCCCTGTTCATACAGGCCATGCTGGTTTTCTTGCTGTTCCTGGAACACTCTAGGGCTCACCCCACAGTCTCAAGACACCTTCACTTGCCAGTCTCTGTGCCTGGAAAGCTCTCCCTCCCCAGCTGTGCCCAGGCTTTCCTCCTTCCATTCAGTTCTCCCCCAAGATATCACCTCCTGAGAGCCTTTTTCAACTCCCCACTTCCTGCTGCCTCTTGCTTGTGTAGCTGTCTCTCCTCCTGGACTCTCAGTCCTACAGGGGAGGGATGGATGCTCACCCCTGGAGGCTGTGCCTGGCTGGTGCAGAGTGAGTGCTCAGCCAGTGGCTGCTGAGTGAACAGAGGGATTGGGATGAAGGAAGAGGGAAGCCAGAGCAGGGGTCCAGAGCTGCAAGGGCCTGGGTAGAATCCGGGCACAACAGGATGAGTGGAGCCAGGCAGGGAAGGGATGGGAGAGCTGACGCTGGGAGGTCAGGACAGACCGTCAGGCTGGGAGTGGTGTCAGAGGGCTCTGCTGCAGCCCCTTGTCTTACTGAAGGCCCAGCTGTACTCCACTGCCCCAGATGCTCGGTCCCACCCTTTGTGGGTCTCTCTGTGGGCCACTGTGGGCTGGGCCAGGAAGCCGCTGGTGGCTGGGAAGTTAGATCTGATCTGGAGCCTCCTTCTCCCATCTATCCCATGTCCCGGCCCACAGGTGATCTTAGGTAATGAGGATCCTGGGGGAGTGGTGCTGAAGGACCTTGGGCCCCCCATGGTGGCCCGACTGGTTCGCTTCTATCCCCGGGCAGACCGGGTCATGAGCGTGTGTCTGCGGGTGGAGCTCTATGGCTGCCTCTGGAAGGGTGAGTGTTCAGACCCCGAGGATTCATTCCTGTCCTGGGGATGGGGGAGCAGGGATGGGGAAACGAGGTGTCCAGGATCCTCTCTCCTGTTGGGAAGCTGTCCCTATGAGTGAGGAAGGGACAGGCAAGCATTGCCTCTGCCATGCCAGTGGCCTGTGGCAGCACTTGAGAGAGGGGTCTGAAACCCACCCAGGCCTGACACGGGTGGGGGAGGGAGGCTAGATGCTCTGTGCCCCTAACGCCCCTCCTACCCCCACCCCAGATGGACTCCTGTCTTACACAGCCCCTGTGGGGCAGACGATGTACTTATCTGAGGCCGTGCACCTCAACGACTCCACCTACGATGGATATACCACGCACACTGTTGGCGGGTGAAAGAAGCGGGCCCCGCAGGACACGGAGCCTGGGGTGGGAGGGTGGACGGGGTGGGTGGGGCAGGGGTTTGGTTAGCTGTCTGGGCAGGGAGAGGGCGGAACTGCAGAGAGGGATGGCTTGGGTGGGGCCTCCAGGGACAGAACCAGGATTGAGGGGTAGCAGGGTGACCACTAGCTCATGTGATACTTGGTGCAAATTAGGAAAAGGCGAAGACACTTAGCTCCATTGTAAATTGTCACAGTAAATACACACATCGTGGGTTGAGCAGTGTCCCTTAGAGGCGGAGCCTTCGTGTAGCATGTGACTGCAAGGTGCTCCACCCCGCCCTCCTCGCGGGGTGTGGAGAAGAGAGAGCTGTGTGAGCTTGGGACGGGGTCGGGGGTTGCTGGGCCAGGCTAGCCAGACCACTGGGGGGCAGGGTTGTAGGGCACCCAGACAGGTGACACTTTCTTCTCTTCCAATCTCTTCTTCCTTGGCCCCCTGCCCGCCAGGCTGCAGTACGGAGGGCTGGGCCAACTGGCAGACGGTGTGGTGGGGCTGGATGACTTTAGGAAGAGCCAGGAGCTACGAGTCTGGCCGGGCTACGACTATGTGGGCTGGAGCAACCACAGCTTCCCCAGTGGCTACGTGGAGATGGAGTTTGAGTTTGACCGGCTGAGGGCCTTCCAGGCCATGCAGGTGGGTGCAGCCAGCTCCCAGGGTAGGCTCTGAGACCACGCTGGGTTCCCTGGGGTGCCTGCTTGGGCTCGCCTTGCCTGAGGGCCTTCCAGGCCATGCAGGTGGGTGCAGCCAGCTCCTAGGAAGGGCTCTGAGACCAGGCTGGGTGCCCCGGGGTGCTCGCTCGGGCTCTCCTGGCCTTGACCTTGTGTCCCTCCTCCCTTTCCCCCAGGTCCACTGTAACAACATGCACACGCTGGGAGCCCGCCTGCCCGGTGGGGTGGAGTGTCGCTTCAAGAGGGGCCCGGCCATGGCCTGGGAGGGGGAGCCCGTGCGCCATGCTCTGGGGGGCAGCCTGGGGGATCCCAGAGCCCGGACCGTGTCAGTGCCCCTGGGCGGCCGCATGGGCCGCTTCCTGCAATGCCGCTTCCTCTTTGCGGGGCCCTGGCTACTCTTCAGCGAAATCTCCTTCATTTCCGGTAAGCCCCTGGTCTCTGCCCAGTTCCAGGCCCCTGGGATTGCTAACCTGTAGTGACCCCAAATAGTCATTCTTGGCACCAGCTTCTCCCCACAATCCAGCAACTAAAAGGTTAACACCTACCACGGCCACAACCCTCCAGGATCCTATCCTACTCTCCTTCCCAGTGGGCTGCTGCTACACTGAGTATCAGCCCTGCAGCCTGTTTAGTTGTTCAGTCGTGTCTGACTCTTTTGAGACCCCATGGACTGCAGCCCACCAGGCTCCTCCGTCCATGGGATTTCCCAGGCAAGAATACTGGAGTGGGTTGCCATTCCCTTCTCCAGTGGTTCTTCCTGACCCAGGGATCAAACCCTGGTCTCCTGCATGGCAGGTGGATTCTTTACTGCTGAGGCACCAGGGAAGCCCTGCTCCCGCTTCTAACCAAACAGCAGGTCATTCCTTGGCTCTCGTGCATGTGGGCCTCCCTTTGGTTGCCCCCTTACTGACTCCCTCTTTTTTCTCCCTTCTCCCCAGATGTTGTGAATGACTCCTCCCTGGCTTTGGGCGGCACCTTCCCACCAGCCCCCTGGTGGCCACCCGGCCCCCCTCCCACAAACTTCAGCAGCTTGGGTGAGCCGCCCTCGGGCCCCCTTAAAGGCGTGTGGGTCCTGTGCCACCAGTCGTCCCTGGGGCCCCCGCAGCATGGGTGGGGGTTTCTCCGGTGGTCCTGACCCTTGTGCTCCCCCCGCCAGAGCTGGAGCCGAGGGGCCAGCAGCCTGTGGCCAAGGCCGAGGGGAGCCCGACTGCCATCCTCATCGGCTGCCTGGTGGCCATCATCCTGCTGCTGCTGCTCATCATTGCCCTCATGCTATGGCGGCTGCACTGGCGCCGGCTTCTCAGCAAGGTGGGCAGTGGGGGGATGGGTGGGATGCGGGGGCAGATAGTGGGACTCCCGTAGGGGTTCGGGGTCCAGCAGGGACCACAGAGTGCAGTCGGATGAGAATAATTAGAGGGAGGCTTAGTAAGGAACCCACGTCGAGAGACATGGGCAGGGGGTATGTAAATCAGAAGTAGTGCAGTTCCTAGGGCCTGCTCACCGCAGTGCTGCCTCCATCCCTGGGCCTGTGGGTGAGAGGAAGAGGCAGTGACCGGAACCCAGGAGGAATCTAGGAGGAGTGTGGAGAGGGCGCCTGAGACGGGCATCTGACATAGGTGCCAGGAGGCAGCTCACCTGGGTCCATCCCTTGGGGCGAGGCTGGGAGGCTAAACACCCTGACCTCACTTCCTGCCTATTCTCCAAACTCCTGCTGGGGCCCCTCTCTGGCCAACCCAGACCCAGCCCGCTGATGGGGCCCACACATCAACCTCTTGGGGCAGAAGCCCAGTGGGAAAAGGTGGCGAGTGGAGCTAGAGGGGCGACTGGAAGAAGTGGGGCACACCCCCACCCCTGCCCACATCTTCTGGGTGAGAGTCCAGTGGTGGTGATAACGTGTTAAAGTTGATAGTTGTGAACTGGTAGGATTTGGGTTGGAACCCCACTGTGGGACTTAAATGCACCAAAGCCTGTTTCTTTGCCGGTGAGATGGAGTAATAGTAGACACGATACAGGCCTGTAGTGAGGACTGAAGGAGGGCACAAGGGTAGCGCAATTAACAAACAGCTGAGCAGTGGCTGCGCTTAACGTTTCCTGTTCCCCACGACAAGGCCGAGCGTAGGGTATTAGAAGAGGAGCTGACAGTTCACCTCTCTGTCCCCGGGGATACCATCCTCATCAATAACCGCCCAGGCCCCCGCGAGCCACCCCCTTATCAGGAGCCGCGGCCTCGTGGGAATCCCCCCCACTCTGCTCCTGGTGTCCCCAACAGCTCTGGTAAGACCTGCCTTTCCCCAGTCCCACCTCCATCCTCTGCCTGTCTTCCTAGTGTATCCTTTCCTCTCTCCTTTACCGTTCCTTTCTTTTCCTTTCCCAGTTTCAACTCATTTTCTTATTTCTGTGTCCCTGGCCCCAGCCCTCTACGTTACTCATGTCCCTACCGTATAATTTCCCTCTGGAATTTCCCACAGTTCCCAGCGCTCTCATCCTGTTACTGCATCCCCCACGCACCCCAGTCTCTTCTCGTTGTGTCTTTCTGGCTCCTCTCCTCTCCTCGACTCCCCATGTTCATTCTGTCCGTCTATCTGTATTTATATATCCATTCTGTCATTTTTCCATCTGTTTGTCCATCCATCCATATATACTCATGCATCCATTCGTCCATCCATCATCCGTTCATTAACCATTCATCATCTGTTTGTTCTTTTATCATCTATCCATGCACTCACTCTCCATCCATCCACATATATTCATCCATCCATCTACCCATCCACCCATCATCTAACATCCATCCATCACCTATCCGTCCATCCATCACCTATCCGTCCAGTTATCCAGCACTCTCCAGATCCTTGTTTTACACCGTCTCTCATAGTATATTCAGTCTCATCAGCCCTAGTCTTGCCCTGTTCTGTGTCTCCCTGTCTGTCTAGCCTTGAGTCTCATCCCTCCCCCTTGTCTCCCCCCGCCCGCCCTCTGTCTAGCCTTGAGTCTCACCCCTTCCCCGTGTTTCCCCCCCTCCTTCTCCCGACAGCGTTGCTGCTCTCCAATCCAGCCTACCGTCTCCTTCTGGCCACTTACGCCCGCCCCCCTCGAGGCCCGGGCCCCCCCACACCCGCCTGGGCCAAACCCACCAACACCCAGGGTAAGCCCCTCACCCCTAGGCTCTGCCAGGCTCCTGGTACCTCTACTGGGGCAGGGAAAGTCCTCAGACCTTGCTCTCCCTCCTCTCCCGACTGTGGCCTCTTCTGCTCTCCTGAGCTCCCAAGGAGGAAGCTTTTATGCCCATAGCGCTCTTCTGCTGCTGCTTGCTCCTTTTTAAGGCCGCCCCCTTGAGCTGAGGAGTAGAAAGCTCCCTGGTTCTCAGCTCGGTTCCCCTCCTCCTGTCACACCCATCTCTTGAGCTCCCAGAGCCAGAGAGGAGGATGCAGCGGTGGCTCCAGGCTCTCTGTAACCCCTCCTTCACTCTGCCCTCTCTAGAGCTGCAAGGAGGCCCTCTCCCCCACGTGTCCTCTCTCTGCTCACGCCCCCTCCCTTCCGTCTGCTCCTCCTCTCCCCTGTGTTGCCTTCTTGTCGCCCCTTCCCCAGGGCTAAGCGGGGACAGCTCTGCTTCCTCTCCTGTCTGTAGACTCCGTGTTGTGCAGGCTGGGAGGCACTGTTCTCTCCCTCCATGTGCCCCTGTCTCTCCTTGTCTCTGAGCTTGGTGTGTTGGGCCAGGGAGGGGTTGGGTAACCATGGCAGAGAGGATGAAAGGATGCAAGCAGTGGGTAGCCCAGTAACATGAATGGCAGTGGCCGGCGGTGAGTGGGACAAGGGTTTGGAAAATGGAGAGTCACCAGATGGCTGGGACCATCCTTCTAGTGGTGGGTAGAGGAATTCCATTTTCAGCCAAGACTTTTTCATGGTCCTGGACTGTGCTAGGATCCCTAGAGAACATGAGTTCATGACCTTCTTTGCTTATCCATTTCCACTGCCTTGAAAGCTCTGTAGCAGCTCTTATCCCATGCCAGCGCCTCCTCTGTTTTGAGGCTGCTGGGTAGAATACCAGGAAGTGGAGGGTAGACCCCGTCTCTCACCTACCTGGGAGGCGGGGGATGAGGCCTCTGGGCGGTGGGGGATGTGGAGAACCTTGCCCCTCAGGGGCTGTTTTTGATGCCTCTTTCTGTCTTCTTTCCCTCACCCCTCCAGCCTGCAGTGGGGACTATATGGAGCCTGAGAAGCCAGGTGCCCCGCTTCTGCCCCCACCTCCCCAGAACAGCGTCCCCCATTATGCCGAGGCTGACATTGTCACCCTGCAGGGCGTCACCGGGGGCAACACCTATGCTGTGCCTGCGCTGCCCCCAGGGGCGGCTGGGGATGGGCCCCCCAGAGTGGATTTCCCTCGGTCGAGGCTCCGCTTCAAGGAGAAGCTTGGCGAGGGCCAGTTTGGGGAGGTAAGTAGGATTCCTCTCCAGCCGTCTGCAGTGTCTGCCTCTCTCTGGGGCTGCATGCCACAGCCAGGCCTCCCCTTGGCCAGGAGCCTGTCCTCGGTGGCTATGTTGTCCCAGTGGGCCCTGTCACCTTGGTGAACCTCGAGGCTCCTAGCAAATCGCCTTCTTCCTCTAGGTGCACCTGTGTGAGGTAGAGAGCCCTCAGGATCTAGTCAGTCTTGACTTCCCCCTCAATGTGCGCAAGGGACACCCTTTATTGGTAGCGGTCAAGATCCTACGGCCAGATGCCACCAAGAACGCCAGGTGAGGACCAGGGATGGCGTCTGGAAGGTAAAGAGTGAGAAGTGATCAAGAAGAAACCTGGAACAGTGGGGAGAGTGGCTGGGAGCTAGTGAGCAGGGGTGCAGGGTGCTAGTTTAGAAACTGCAGGGCAGCCCCTCGCTGTCCTGCCACCTTCTCCCTGCTTCTCCAGGAATGACTTCCTGAAGGAGGTGAAGATCATGTCGAGGCTGAAGGACCCAAACATCATCCGGCTGCTGGGCGTGTGTGTGCAGGACGACCCGCTCTGCATGATAACCGATTACATGGAGAACGGCGACCTCAACCAGTTCCTCAGTGCCCACCAGCTAGAGGACAAGGCGACGGAGGGGGCCGGGGACGGGGAGGCGGCCCAGGGGCCCACCATCAGGTACACACATAAGGGGGTCTCATCTGCTCCCCTCGCCCCAGCTCAGCAGGAAAGGGGAAGCACGGGGTGGGCAGGCAGGTAAGGTTCCAGGAGGGGGCCTGGGATGAGACACACGTGGCCATGTTCATCTGGAACTTGAGGGGCAGGAAGGCGGGAGATGATGAGTGAGGGTGGTGCAGGTCAGGAACTGCCCTGTGCGCTCTCTCCCCCACTCTCTCTCTGCCCCTGAGTGCAGGCTGGGGAGCATAATAAACATGGTGCCTCTTTGGGGTCGGGTGAGCATAGAGAAAGGTTGAGTGGACCTCCACCTGGACTTTCCATCTCTGCCCCAGGAGGAGGGAGAACCCAATCCTGGGAAGCGGGCTCTCCTTCATCTCCCAGCAATCTGTGAGGTGGGCATGAGTCTAGGGCTGCCCCATGACCCTCTGTTGTCGGCTCCCGTACCCAGCTACCCGATGCTGCTGCATGTGGCGGCCCAGATCGCCTCGGGCATGCGCTATCTGGCCACACTCAACTTTGTGCATCGGGACTTGGCCACGAGGAACTGCCTGGTTGGGGAAAATTTCACCATCAAAATCGCCGACTTTGGCATGAGCCGGAACCTCTACGCTGGGGACTATTACCGTGTGCAGGGCCGGGCGGTGCTGCCTATCCGCTGGATGGCCTGGGAGTGCATCCTCATGGTGAGAGGCCCCTAGAGAGGCAGGCAGGGAGGGGAGGCTGGGGCAGCACTGACTGCCACTCGGAGCTCTGGGAACTCGTTCAGTCCACCTGCCTTCCCTGGACTGCAGTCTTCCTCATCACTAAGATGAAAGTTTGGGCTAATGTTCTATAAGGTCTCAAGGGACTTGAGGAAGCAAGGAGTTATGGTGTGATGGGAAGCAGTCCAGGAGCCAAGATCGAGTGTGAGAGATGGAGTCAGGGTAGCAGAGAGAAAGGAAGATAAAGAAGCTAGAGACAGACTGGGAATCAGGACCAGAAAATGGAAAGAAAGATGGATAGAAACAGGAAGAGGTGAGGCGAGGACTGGAGCAGCAGAAGGAAGGCAAAGCCAGAGGAGAGGAGTGGGCTTGGTGGGAAAGAGGCCCAGCTAAGGAGGGTGGAGTGTCGGGGGCGGGAGGGAGGGAGTGTGGTGGGTGGTGATGCTGAGTGGACATGGGGTCCCAGTGGGGAGAGCAGGAGGGTCTCTGTTGTCTGATGGCTTTCTCTGCCTCTGTTGGTTTACCACACACCAGGGGAAGTTCACGACCGCCAGTGACGTGTGGGCCTTTGGGGTCACCTTGTGGGAGGTGCTGATGCTCTGCAGGGCCCAGCCCTTTGGACAGCTTACCGATGAGCAAGTCATCGAGAATGCAGGGGAGTTCTTCCGGGACCAGGGCCGGCAGGTGAGAGCAGAGGGGAGGGAAGATGGGTCTGAGGGGCTGGGAGGCCCAGAGCCTGTCATCTTAGGGACTAAAGACCATTTGCCTGCCTTTCATCCATGCTGCCACAATGCAGGTGTACCTGTCCCGGCCCCCGGCCTGCCCGCTGAGCCTGTATGACCTGATGCTCCGGTGCTGGAGCCGGGAGCCTGAGCAGCGACCACCGTTTTCCCAGTTGCATCGGTTCCTGGCAGAAGATGCGGTCAACACAGTGTGACTCACAACACCCAGCCACCCTCCTCGGGGAGGATTCAGGGGAGGCCAGTGCACTAAACAAGAGGAGCTTACGGCACCCCCACTCCATTCCCCCTCCCGACCTCCCTTCACCTCTGAGAGGCAGTGTGGCCGAAGGTGGGCTGGCCCTGCCAGGGAGCTGATGCCCTCCCTTCCCCGGACATGCTCTCATGCCTCCTTCCTGCTCCTCTCCTAGAAGCCCCTGCCGCCCACCCAGCTGGCCCTGTGGATGGGATCCTCTCTGACCTCCTTGAGCCATCCCTTGGGGGAGGCTGGGAGAAGATATAGGGCAGACACTGGACCTGGCCCACTGGCGCACCTGGGCCCCACTGGACAACACTGGTACCTGGAGAGAAGGCTGCTGCCCCCAGCCTCTCTCTCTCCGTCACACACTGGACCCCACTGGCTGAGAATCTGGGAAGTGAGGAGGACAAGAAAGAGAGAAGGGGGTTCCCTTGTATCTCCTCCTGGAATTGCCCTCAGCTTTGGCCTTTCCCTCCTCCATTCTCTGAAACACTGGACTTGGGGGTGATCCCTACCCCCACCCTTCCGCCTCCCCACCTCCCACCTGCCGTGTTGTAGCTAGAACTTCTCCAAGCCTGTATGTTTCTGTGGAATAAGTATTGGGATTAGGGGGGAAACTGCAATGGCCTGTGGCCCTGGGGTTGGACATCTCTATCGTAGCTGCCACGTTGGTTTTTCTATAATCACTGGGGTTTGTACATTTTTGGGGGGGAGAGACACAGATTTTTACACTAATATATGGATCTAGCTCAATGCTATTTTAATCCCCTGCACTAGGCAGGTAATAATAAAGGTTGAGTTTTCCACAGCTGCGAGTGGGCTTCTTGGGGTTTCGTCAAAATCTGCCTCCTGCTCCCCCACAACCCATTTCCTTTCTTCCTTCCCCCCTTTTTTCCTTCTTCTCCCTATTCCATTTCCTAACATGTTTTGCCCAGCAGAGTGTTCTGTTTCTGCATAAGTCAGACCCTTGCCTGTAGGACCTCAGGTCCCACATGAATACGGAGGTCTGCAGGAGGCCTAGAGGCAGGCCTGACCCATGGACCCCTTTGGCAGTCTGGAGAGGTCTACTGATTCTTCCTCAGAATTATGTTATAAAACCTGTTTAAAAAACATTACATATATATATATACATACATATATGGAATATATATACACATATACAATTATGACTACATGTATATAAAACAGGAAAGCAATTGAAAGTTGACCAAAATGTTAATAAGAGATATAGTAATGCTTTAAAAAGTACTTAAGACCTAGCAGCAGGTATAATAATTACTGATATTTTCAAAAAAGTAATAAGCATAAATGATATTCTGAGATTTCTACAGCTGTAGTGGGATATGAAAATAGCCATAGTGTCTATCAGTGACAAGTCACAGGTACTGCTAATATACTGGGGCTTTTGCTCAGTCACACTTGGAGGAAATGCTAAGTTTCAGTTCAGTTCAGTTCAGTCGCTCAGTCGTGTCCAACTCTTTGCGACCCCATGAATCGCAGCATGCCAGGCCTCCCTGTCCATCACCATCTCATGGAGTTTACTCAGACTCACGTCCATCGAGTCCGTGATGTTAGAGGATAATAAAAATAGAGGTGTAACTTTTTTCTTGCCGAAATTCTAGGAAACCCTCCCACGTCTTGGATCCCTGGGTCTGGAAGCCACAGGTAGAGAATCCCTGGATTAGACTGATCAAGTGTGCGAATAACCCAACAGGTGTGAACTGTTTGAGAGCCAAACCAAGAGCATAAATGATCTCAGAGGCCTGGAAGAATGAGCCACAGCCACCAGGAAAATGTTTAACAAAGAGTTCAAATTTGGTTGGAATGAAAACAAAAAAATTCACTGCAAATATTGGAAAAGGCAGACCCATCTTGATGGCAGTTCATGTGAAATAAAGATCCTGGGTCTCAGTTGATGACATTCACAAAATGAGTTAACTGGATAATGGAGTGACAATAAAGATAATTTAATCTTAGGTTGTATTAATAGGCCCTTGGGGTTCCAGGTCACAGGTCTCAGTCCTGCTGGAAACTACACAGGTCAGATCACAATGACCCACAATTTAAGATAAGCACTGACAGAACAAAGAACTCCCAAACCTCTGACCTTAAAAGTCTTAAGCTCTAGACCTATGCAATCACCTTGGGCTCATTTGAATTTAAGTCTCAGCAGGTTCAAACCTGCTGCTCATCTGTGTTTTTCTGACAGTTGCACAAGACAGAAACCTGTGGATCATCCTTAATCCCTTCGCCCCTACTCTCATCTCCCAAGTCCAGTCTACCAAGAAGCTCTGTTGCCTTTGCTTCCCCAGTTCCCCTTAAAGTCATCATTTCTGTTTCCATCCCTATCGGGGCACATGCTACCTCCATCTTGCCTGGACCACTGAGTAATCTCCCAGGATCTGTTTCTGTTCCTCTCTGGTTTGTTTAAGCCAGTGTGATCTTTAGGCATGCAAATCTAAACCCACTCCTTTATTCCAAACCCTTTAATGGTTTCCCATGGGCCTCAAAATAGAATAAAATCTTTTGGAGCAAGTTTGCTCCCCTACCCCTACTTTGTGCACTACTGGCCTTCTTTCAGTCCCGCCAAGGGACACAGTCCTTCCTGCCACATAGAATTTGCAGCTTGCTCTTCCTCCACCTGGAACATAGTTCCCTGGTGTTTTTGCCTTGTTAACTCCAGCTTGTCCTTTAGTAATGTTCCTTGACTTGCCCAACCAGGTCAAATCCCCTCTTGATGCTCTCAGAGCACATGATTCTTCTTTATAGCACTTACTACAGGTATGAATTTACATGTTTTTGGTTATTTTTTTAGAAAATAATGACAATGCTACTTACTGAGCGTCCTCTATGTGCCAGGCTGTTGTTCAATTGCTCAGTCATGTCCAACTCTTTGCCACCCTGTGGACTGCAGCACATCAGACTTCCCTGTCCTTCACTATCTGCCAGAGTTTGCTCAAATTCATGTCCACTGAGTAGTGATCCCAACCAACCATCTCATCCTCAGTCGTCCCCTTCTTCTGCCTGCAATCTTTCCCAGCATCAGGGTCTTTTCTGGTAAGTTGGCTCTTCACATCAGGCAGCCAAAGTATTGGAGTTTCAGCTTCAGCATCAGTCCTTCCAATGAATATTCAGGACTAATCTCCTTTAGGATTGACTGGTTTGATATTCTTGCAGTCCAAGGGACTCTCAAGAGTCTTCTCCAACACCACAGTTCAAAAGCATCAATTCTTCGACACTCAGCCTTCTTTATGGTCCAACTCTCATATCCATACATGACTACTGGAAAAACCAGAGCTTTGACCAGACAGACCTTTGTTGGCAAAGCAATGTCTCTGCTTTTCAATATGCTGTCTAGGTTGGTCATAGCTTTTCTTGCAAGGAGCAAGCATCTTTTAATTTCATGGCTGCAATCACCATCTGTAGTGATTTTGGAGCCCAAGGAAATAAAGTCTGTCACTGTTTCTGTTGTTTCCCCATCTATGTGCCATGAAATAATGGGACCAGATGCCAGGATCTTCGTTTTTTATATGTTGAGTTTTAAGCCAGCTTCTTTACTCTCCTCTTCCACTTTCATCAAGAGGCTCTTTAGTTCCTCTTCACTTTCTGCCATAAGAGTGGTATTATCTGCATATCTGAGTTATTGGTATTTCTCCCGGCAGTCTTGATTCCAGTTTGTGCTTCATCCAGCCCAACGTTTCTCATGATGTACTCTGCATATAAGTTAAATAAGCAGGGTGACAATATACAGCCTTGATGTACTCCTTTCCCAATTTGGAACCACTCCATTGTTTCATGTCCAGTTCTAACTGTTGCTTCTTGACCTGCATACAGGTTTCTCAGGAGGCAGGTCAGGTGGTCTGGTATTCCCATCTCTTTAAGAATTTTCCACAATTTGTTGTGATCCACACAAAGGCATTAGCATAGTCAATGAAGCAGAAGTAGATGTTTTTCTGGAGTTTTATATCTTAGTTAATTCAACACAGGAAGTAGTTATTGCCATTTTGCAGAGAAGATAAATCTATGTTAGGTTAGCAATATGCCCAGGACAGCACAGCTGGGAAATGGAAAAACTGATGGCGAACAGCCTGGCAGCTCCTGGCTCTGTTCCTTCTTTCCAGCACACCTGAGGGGGAGAAGACATGAGCTCTCCATTACCCATCATAGAATGTTTTCATACACAGAGTGGATAGCCCTAGTCAGGGAGCTCTTTCCATAATCGCAGCTCCGAGGAGCCCAGGCTGACTTTCCTCTTGAAGGCCAGTTCTAAGAACTCAGACTGTGCTCAGCCGGATATCAGACCCCTTGCATCCCTTAAAGCAGGGCTCTCCAACAGAACTCTGTGATCATGGTCTTCAACTGCACCATCTAATAGGTAGCTGCTAGCTACATGCAGCTATTATTTGAAATGCAGCTACTGTGACTGAGAAACTGAATTAAAAATTTTATTTTAGTTTTTAAATAGCCACAGGTGACTAGCAGCTCCTGTTCTGGACAGTGCAGACTTAGTTTTCCCTACATTGCAGGGAACCATGATCCAGTCCACCCATCTCCCCTTGCTTGTTCTGATTAAAATGAAGCATATGGCCTATTTCAGTTTTACACACACATAAATGCTTACTTAAAAGATGGCACTGGACTCGGTGTGCCACTTTGTAATCTCCTTTTCTCCCTGTCATGATAGGTGGTCCACAGTTCAGGCCAGGAGGCAGTGACCTCCTCTGCAAGTGTTGCCTGGCATTCTATATTTCAAAGACCCACATTTTATCTAACCAGCTCCCAGTGATAAACATCTGGGCTCTCTCCAATGTTTTCAGGCTACAACAACAAACACAGTTTAGTAAACATCTTTGCATGTATATCTCTCTACCCATGTGGAAGTTCAGTATGCTACCTTCCTAATGGGGAGTTGCTAGGTCAAAGGGTAATCATTAAAACCATTGGTACATATCGCCAAATTACCCTTAGAAGGGTATGCCTATGTCAACTTTCCACGAAAATATTATGAATATGGTCAAGTGCTCATGTATACTGAAGCCAACAGTGAGGTTGTCATTATTACTATCATTCCTAACTGGACATTATTTATTTAAATTATCTTTCCTTAATTAACAGTGAATTCTCTGGTGGCTCAGACAGTAAAGAGTCTGCCTGCAATGAGGGAGACCTGAGTTCTATCCCTGAGTTGGGAAGATGCCCTGGAGAAGGAAATGGCAACCCACTCCAGTATTCTTGCCTGGAAAATCCTATGGACAGAGCCTGGGGGCCTACAGTCCATATAGCTGTGAAGAGTCGGACACAACTGGGTGACTTCACTTTCACTTTCAGTTAAGAGTGAAGGTGAAAGTTTCTTGGACTTACCTGGTGACTCAGCTGGTAAAGAATCCCCCTGCAACGCTGGAGACCTGGGTTCGATCCCTGGGTTGGGAAGATCCCCTGGAGAAGGGAAAGGCAACTCACTCCAGTATTCTGGCCTGGAGAATTCCATGGACTGTATAGTCCATGGGGTTGCAAAGAATAACTTTTTTTTTAAAGATGTATTTATTTTATTTTTAGCTACACTAGGTCTTTGCTACACACAGGCTTTCTCTAGTTGAGGCAAGTGGAGGCTATTCTTCATTGCGGTGCACAGGCTTCTCATTGCAGTGGCTTCTCTTGTTGCAGAGCACAGGCTCTAGTGTGTGGACTCAGTAGATGTGGAACACGAGCTTAGTTGCTCCGTGGCATGCGGAATCTTCCTGGGCCAGGGATCGAACCAGTGTCCCTCGCATTGCAAGGCATATCTTAACCACTGAACCACCAGGGAAGCCCCAAGAATCACTTTTGAGAGTTTCTTCATTTGGTTACAAGGCACTTGTGTTTATTCCATTTACCGTCTGTTATTTTTTAGTATTTCTATTATATTGTTTATTTTTCTTACTGCTTTTGAGTGATAAGTGCTCTTTGTATTTTGGCTATTTTATCCACCATTTCTTCCCAGATTATCAGTTCAGTTCAGTTGCTCAGTCATGTCTGACTCTGCGATCCCATGAACTGCAGCACACCAGGCCTCCTTGTCCATCACCAACTCCCAGAGTCCACCCAAACTCATGTTCATTGACTCGGTGATGCCATCTAACCATCTCATCCTCTGTCGTCCCCTTTTTCTCCTGCCCTCAATCTTTCCCAGCCTCAAGGTCTTTTCAAATGAATCGGCTCTTCGTATTAGATGGCCAAAGTATTGGAGTTTCAGCTTCAACATCAGTCCTTCCAATGATCACCCAGGACTGATCTCCTTTAGGATGGACTGGTTGGATCTCCTTGCAGTCCAAGGGACTCTCAAGAGTCTTCTCCAACACCACAGTTCAAAAGCATAATGATGCTACGGCTCTCAGCCTTCTTTATAGTCCAACTCTCACATCCATACATGACTACTGGAAAAACCATAGCCTTGACTAGAAGGACCTTTGTTGGCAAAGTAATGTCTCTGCTTTTTAATATGCTGTCTAGGTTGGTCATAACTTTCCTTCCAAGGAGTAAGCGTCTTTTAATTTCATGGGTGCAGTCACCATCTGTGGTGATTTTGGAGCCACCCAAAATAAAAGATTATAATTTGTCCTTTAACCTTATTTAACGTCTGTCATAAAGTAGCTTTGCCAGTTTTGTGTCACTCTTTGAGGATTTTAAACATTGTTCAAGAAATAGAGCAACAAAACACGCATGGGCTGGCTACAAAGTGTAACAAAGCTTTAGTCTTACCATTTTGATTCCTGGTCACTTGGAAATGTACTTCAATTCCCAGTTTCAGCACTTTCTAGCTATCTGATCACAATCACAAATTTCTTATTCTCAATGAGTTTCCATTTTCTAGTCTGCAAAGTGGGAATAACAAAACGTGAAAGTGAAAGTCGTTCAATGGTGTCCAACTCTTTCTGAACCCATGGACTATACAGTTCATGGAATTCTCCAGGCCAGAATCCTGGACTTGGTAGCCATTCCCTTCTCCAGGGGATCTTCCCAATAAAACCTGCCTTTCAGGAATTTGGGTGACCATGTAGCTCTGGCTTTTACTGAAGAAGTTTCCTCACCCCGTAATAGTTTCATAAATCAAATCAGGCCAATCAATTTTTCTTTCAAAAACTGCATTTATTAGGATATTCTAATTAAATAGGAAGCGCTGAAACTCCAATACTTTGGCCACCTGATGCAAAGAACTGACTCACTGGAAAAGACCCTGATACTGGGAAAGATTGAAGGTGGGAGAAGGGGACGACAGAGGATGAGATGGCTGGATGGTATCACCAACTCAATGGACATGAGTTTGAGTAAGCTCCAGGAATTGGTGATGGACAGGGAGGCCTGGCTGCAGTCCATGGGGTCACAAAGAGTCGGATACGACTGAGCGACTGAACTGAACTGGGGAGGTGAGTGGAAGCATGCAGGACATGAGAACATATGTGGAGGACTTGGGCTTCCCTGGTGGCTCAGACGGTAAAGAGTTTGCCTGCAGTGCGGGAGACCCAGGTTCCGATCCCTGGGTGGGAAAGATCCCCTAGAGAAGGAAACAACAACCCACTCCAGTATTCTTGCCTAGAAAAATCCCATGGATGGTGGAGCTTGACAGGCCCCACTCCATGGGGTTGCAAAGAGTCAGACACGACTAAGCGACTTCACTTTAGGTACCGAGGAAGGCACAGTGGATTGAATTAACACCTAATTTGAGAAAATGCTCTGGGAAGTGCATTATTGCAATTTTACGGGAAGCAACTGAGCTCAAGGAACCCAGTTTCCTGCGTCTCTACACGTAAGCGCCTCACCACCAAGCAGTTTCTGCACCTCCGCCAGGAAGCCCTCGGGGTATTTCTACTCCCAGCGTTCCCACTCCAGTTCAGTCAGTTAGACTCGCCGTTAGCCGAGTGGGTGGAAAGGGAGGCGGAACCAAGCAGCCAGACCTCTGGTGCTGCCGGCTCTCTTAAATACAAGCCAGCCTCTCTCCGCTAGGCTTCCTCGCGGTGCCTTTTGGGAGTTGAAGTCAGACGCGCCTCAGCTTGCTCCCGGGTGAGGAAGGACAAGACTCCAGTTCCCAGCATGCCTTGCTGTGGGCGAGTGCAGCGCCGATTCTTATCCTCCCCACTTCTCTACTCCTTTCCTTCTCTTCTGAATCCTCCAATCTGAACTCCAGTCGGTGAAATTCTTCGTCTTTCTCCCATTTTTTCCCTGTCATTTCCCGCCGTCCTTTTCCTCTTCCAGGGAGCCACTGGCTCCTATAAGCGACGGCTTGTGATTCGGAGTGCACTAGAAGGGGATCGACACGGAGTTACGGTAAGGGTGCAAGGAGAGAAGGGATGGCGAAAATATGAGAGAGTTGAGAGAGAGGCGAGGATTGGGAGGAAAGTAGGGGACAAGTTGGGAGATCGTGCGGTGTAGATCAGGGTGAATGGGATGAGGGAAGAGGAAAGAAGTGGAACTGGATTTGGGAGACATGGAGGGGAAAAATAGTTACTGCCGTGCTCAGCACGAGGTGGGGCCAAGAAGTAGATGGGAAGAACATACAAATTTGGAACTTATAGGCTGATCAGACCAAGAGAGGCAGAAGGGAAAAAGGGTTGGGCTCAAACAAGTATCTTTGTCACTGCTTAGGTAAAGATGAGACAATTCATTGAAATATCAAGTGTTTTTGCAAATATGGGACAATTGACAATTTTGTTATCTAGAAATTGAGAGAAGACTGGTGTTTAGGTCAGAAGTGAGGTGAGAAGGCAGGAAAAGAGGAGAGGTTGGTCAGGATTGGGAGAAACAAGAGGAGGTGAGTGACATGAAAAAGGAAACCATAGGTGAGTTTTCATGGGGGCCAGTGGATTGGGAATCAGAATTAGAAAGGTGAGGGGTGACGCTGGCCTGGCTTGTGGGGGTACACTAACACTTGCATCTCTCAGGTGATGGAGAGCACCCCTTCCAGGGGTGGACTGAATCGAGTACACCTACAATGCAGGAATTTGCAGGAATTCCTAGGAGGCCTGAGCCCTGGTATATTGGATCGATTGTATGGGCACCCTGCCACCTGCCTGGCTGTCTTCAGGTGAGGAACCCCCTTCATGGTAGGGTCCATGGTGGGGAAATGTAATGGGGCCTGCAGATTGAAATAAGTTATTGTGGGTAGAAGCTTAGCCGTGGCGGGGTTGGAGAGTAAAGTGTGTCAGGCCAAGCCAGATGGAGGATGTGGCGGCAGCAAGACAGGTAAAAGCGTGGGGGGTGAATGTGAGATGTTTGAGAGGCCATGGACAGCAAGGATGCAATTCTAAGACAGTTTCTGATGTTAACATTGTCCCTCTGCCTGCTTATAGGGAGCTCCCATCTTTGGCTAAGAACTGGGTGATGCGAATGCTCTTTCTGGAACAGCCTTTGCCACAAGCTGCTGTAGCCCTGTGGGTGAAGAAGGAATTCAGCAAGTGAGTCTCTCCTGCATTTTTAGCCAGATACAAATTTCTCAACAGCCAGGCTTCCCAAACTGCTGTTCTTGGAACACTTGTAGGAAATATTAATGGGGACACCAACAACTTGTAATTAAACACATTTGGGAAATTCTCATTACTGTATTTTGCCTCTCGGAGAGTTGTGATGTCTGTAACAAGGCTCTGGTAGGTGTTACAGTAAAGAAATTTGCCTTAAGACACTGATCTCACTCTGTGAAATGGTGTTCCGAGGACCACCAGTTTAGAAAAGGCAGAAACTGACACCTTTGTGGGTCTCCTTTCTGTTCCCTAGTTATCTCCCTCACCTCTCTGCTTCTGTTCCAGAGCTCAGGAGGAAAGCACGGGGTTGCTGAGTGGCCTCCGTATCTGGCACACCCAGCTGCTCCCTGGTGGTCTCCAGGGCCTCATCCTCAACCCCATCTTCCGCCAAAACCTCCGCATTGCCCTTCTGGGTGGGTATGTCACTTCTGTCTTTTCCTAAATTAGGTAGGGGACATAGTGATTGAATTGCTGGCCGGGGAGCTCCTGAGGGGCCTCTCTGCAACCTTGCAGGCTCCACTTTTGGAAGCTCTTTTGGGAGTAAGTTGGACCAGATGGAGCTACATGGTGTAGGAAATGTCTCCCACTCATGGTCCCTGGGGATGAGGGTCGACTAAGGGCAGAAGCGTGGGTGGGGAACACAAGTAGGGTTCCTTACTGTTGGCCGTCCTGGCATAGGGGCAAGGCCTGGTCTGATGACACAAGTCAGCTGGGACCAGACAAGCATGCCCGGGACGTCCCCTCACTTGACAAGTACGCCGAGGAGCGATGGGAGGTGAGGACTTGGGACTCTGTGGGTGTTTCTGCTTGTGTTCCTGTTTCCCACAGCCTTTAAGGCATCCAACTGTGTTCTCTTCTGTTCCTCAGGTGGTCCTGCACTTCATGGTGGGATCCCCCAGTGCAGCCGTCAGCCAGGACTTGGCTCAGCTCCTCAGCCAGGCTGGGCTCATGAAGAGGTGAGGAAGCCGGAGGTACAACAGCTCTGTTTTGCCATGTCCTTGAGTCCCTGCTAAATTGAGTCCACCTTGGGTCAGGATTGGAGAAGGTTGACTGAAAAAGGCGGGCTGAGGGACTTCTCCGGTGGTCCAGTGGCTAAGATTCCACGTTCCCAATGCAGGGGGCCCAGGTTTAATCCCTGGTCAGGGAACTAGATCCCACATGCCGCAACTAAGAGTTTGCATGTCACACAAAGATACTGCTTGCCTCAATAAAGATGGAAGATCCCGCATGCTACGACTAAGACCTGGCATGGCCAAATATTTTTAAAAGGAGAGTAGAGCAGAGTATGGCAAGAGATAAACAAACAAACAAAAACGTGGGCACACAGGTGGGACGGTGGCCTTTCTCTGCACACCTCTGCCATGAGCCCTGTCTGTCACCAGTGCCGAACCTGGAGAGCCACCCTGCATTACCTCTGCTGGCTTCCAGTTCCTGTTGCTGGACACCCCAGCCCAGCTCTGGTACTTTATGTTGCAGTATCTGCAGACAGCCCAGGTGAGCAGGTCAGGGGTGCCCGCCAGCACTCTCTACTCTTGCCCAGACCCACTGAGGGACTGCTGCCCGCAGTCTCTGTTCCCTGATTTTCTCTCATTTCCTCCCTCCCACCTCTCCCCCTTTGTCTCTGCCCATTCCTCCCTAGAGTCGGGGCATGGACCTAGTGGAGATTCTCTCCTTCCTCTTCCAGCTCAGCTTCTCCACTCTGGGCAAGGTAAGTAGGAGGCTTGAGTGGGCAAGATGGGAAGAGAGTAAAGAGATGGGAAGGGGAAATGAGGTAATGGGGCAATACAGTGGAGGATAAGCATGAACAAAGAACAGGAAGAGATGGGAAAAGAGGGAGTGAGTGTATGGGATTGGGAAAGGGAGAATGGGATGTGTTTTGGACCCCAGCTGGCCTCTCCTTTTCCCCAGGATTACTCTGTGGAAGGTATGAGTGATTCTCTGTTGAACTTCCTGCAACATCTGCGTGAGTTTGGGCTTGTTTTCCAGAGGAAGGTATGAGCACCCAGACACATGGCCTCTACCAAAGAGACGGGGTGGGATGGTGCCTTGGCCTTTAAAGGAGAGTGGGGTCTTGGGAGGCAGTCACGAGAAGCAGTTGCCAGGACTGAATACTTATCTCCCTTGAGGGAGAGAAGTTGGGAGCTGAGGTCCTGGGCACCGGGAGGAATCTGATGTTTCAGGAGGAAGACATAGTGCAGTGAGGCCTGAGAGAGGGCCTGTGGCCTTTCCCTTCTCCTTTTCAGAGGAAATCTCGGCGTTACTACCCCACACGCCTGGCCATCAATCTCTCGTCAGGTGTTTCTGGGGCTGGGGGCACCGCACATCAGCCAGGCTTCATTGTTGTGGAAACCAATTACCGACTGTATGCCTACACGGGTGAGGCTGAACAGAGGGCCCCTGGGAGAGCAGGCTGGTGGGGAGGGGAGGAAGAAGGGGAAGGAAGCAGGAGGGACTGCCAGTTTCTAGTCACGTACACTTGTAACTTGGTGGTTTACAGAGCTCTCTGAGGCTTGGGGGAGCCTAGATGTGGGAAGCCTCCTAATCCTCTCTTCCTATCTTCTGGTCAGAGTCGGAGCTGCAGATCGCCCTTATTGCCCTTTTCTCTGAGATGCTCTATCGCTTCCCCAACATGGTGGTGGCACAGGTGACCCGGGAGAGCGTGCAGCAGGCCATTGCCAGTGGCATCACAGCCCAGCAGGTATCCCTGCCTGGGGAAGGTGTGGGTGGAAAGAAAGGCTGCACTTGGGCTGTAGGGTACGGGGTGGTCACCTACCAGAAGGCTAGCATAGGGTCTATTACAGAAGGTGGTGGTGAGTTGTCTACATGTGAACATCAGGTCATGAGAAATCAAGGCTCTCAGTGTGGGGAGAGGTAGACCCTCCTGCAGAAGACACGTAAGGAGGAGCTATAACTCTGGATTTGTGTCTCAATACCACCACTTCCTAGCTGCACAGGTGGTCTAGTTGTTTCTCTTATCTGAGCCTCAGTTTCCTCATCTGGAAAACGGAAATAATGACAGTTCCCCCTTCAGGGCTTCTGATAGATCTCACTTCAGCTATCAGGGCTTCCTTGCTAGCTCAGTTGGTAAAGAATTCACCTGCAATGCAGGAGACCCCAGTGCAATTCCTGGGTTGGGAAGATCCACTGGAGAAGGGACAGGCTATCCACTCCAGTATTCCTGGGCTTCCCTTGTGGTTCAGCTGGTAATGAATCCGCCCTCAGTGTGGGAGACCTGGGTTCGATCCCTGGGTTGGAAAGATCCCCTGGAGAAGGGAAAGGCTACCCACTCCAGTATTCTGGCTTAGAGAATTACATGGACTGAATAGTCTATGGGGTCACAAAGAGTTGGACATGACTGAGCGACTTTCACAAAAGGTTGTTGAACGAAGTCAGTGAAATAAAGGTAAAGCATTTAGTTCAGAGCCTGCCATGCAGTTAGTGCTCAAAAATAATAGTTGCTGTTAATTTAAAGAAAAAAAAAAAACCTATGGAAAGGGCAAATATGCCAAAGAAGGAGCGGCAGACATCACCAATGGGAGCAACACCTAAGGACAACAGCTAATCTGGGATGTGTTGAATTGATAGGCATATGCCTATGAATTTTTAAACAATCAGTTGATGTTCAATGACATTAGGAGATAGGTAGCTTTTCTGCTCTCTTATTTGAGAATTCTGTGCAATGAGAATTGCACTTACTTGAGAATTTATTTACTGCCATTGATCCCAATTCTTGTCTGTTTTCCTAGATCATCCATTTCCTAAGGACAAGGGCCCACCCAGTGATGCTTAAACAGGTACAAAAATGAGGCTGGAGGGACAAACAGCTGCAGGAGGCTGAGAGCCCTTGGTACCTGGTGATGAAGTGATGGAAAAGAGAAATGGAAATCCAAATCTGGGGAATGAGTGGAGGGCTGGGGCTGCCTGGAGCAGTACTTCTGAATCTTACAAGGGCCATCCCTTGTCCTTGCAGACACCGGTGCTGCCTCCCACCATCACAGACCAGATTCGGCTCTGGGAGCTGGAAAGGGACAGGCTCCGGTTCACAGAAGGTGCGTGGCTTCTGGTGGGTTTTTTTTTTGGTCATTGGCCAGAAGAAGGACAATTCAGTCTGGGTGAACTGAAAAAGCTGTTCATGCATTTTATTTTTTGTTTACTGCATGGGCTAGTAAACCCATGCATGTTTTATTTCAGGATGAGTTGATGGCAGTAAATAAATTCTCGAATGGGTGTGATTTGGATTCAGCTAGAAGAGGGAAATTGGAAGGGATTCAATTCAGTTCAGTTGCTCAGTCATGTCCGACTCTTTGTGACCCCATGAACTGCTGCACACCAGGCTTCCCTGTCCATCACCAACTCCCATACAGCTTACTAAAACTCATGTCCATCGAATTGGTGATGCCACCCACCCATCTCATCCTCAATGAGTTAGTTCTTCACATCGGTGGCCAAAGTATTGGAGTTTCAGCTTCAGCATCAGTCCTTCCAATGAATATTCAGGACTGATTTCCTTTAAGATTGACTGTTTTGTTCTTGCAGTCCGAGGGACTCAAGAGTTTTCTCCAACACCACAGTTCAAAAGCATCAATTCTTCGGTGCTCAGCCTTCTTTATAGTTCAACTCTAACATCCATACATGACTACTGGAAAAACCATAGCTTTGACTAAATGGACCTTTGTTGGCAAAGTAATGTCTCTGCTTTTTTAATACACTGTCTAGGTTAGTCATAGCTTTTCTTGCAAGGAGCAAGCATCTTTTAATTTCATGGCTGCAGTCACCATCTGCAGTGATTTTGGAGCCCCCAAAAATCAAGTCTGTCACTGTTTCCATTGTTTCCCCATCTATTTGCCATGAAGTGATGGGACCAGATGCCATGATCTTAGTTTCCTGAATGTTGAGTTTCCAACCAACTTTTTCACTCTCCTCTTTCACATTCATCAAGAGGCTCTTTAGTTCTTCGCTTTCTGCCATAAGGGTGGTGTCATCTGCGTATCTGAGGTTATTGATATTTCTCCCAGCAGTCTTGATTCCAGCTTGTGCTTCATCCAGCCCAGCATTTCTCACGATGTACTCTGATATGTTAAATAAGCAGGGTGACTATATACAGCCTTCACGTACTTCTTTCCCGATCTAGAACCAGTCTCTTGTTCCATATCCAGTTCTAACTGTTGCTTCTTGACCTGCAAAAAGATATCTTAGGAGGCAGTTCAGGTGGTCTGATATTCCCATCTCTTTAAGAATTTTCCAGTTTGTTGTGATCCACACAGTCATTGGCTTGGGCATAGTCAATAAAACAGAAATACATGTTTTTCTGGAACTCTCTTGCTTTTTCAGTGATCCAGTGGATGTTGGCAATTTGATTTCTGGTTCCTCTGCCTTTTCTAAATCCAACTTGAACATTTGGAAGTTCACAGTTCACATATTATTGAAGCTTGGCTTGGAAGAAAGACTTTGAGCATAGTTTGCTAGCATGTGAGATGAGTGCAATTGTGCCGTAATCTGAACATTCTTTGGCATTGGAATGAAAACTGACCTTTTCCAGTCCTGTGGCCACTGCTGAGTTTTCCAGATTTGCTGGCATATTGAGTGCAGCACTTTCACAGCATCATCTTTTAGGATTTGAGGGATAATTCATAGGGATGATTTCTTTGGTTTTGGTTAGCAATGGGTTTTCTTACTGTATTATACTGCCTTCCTGAATATGGCTGGGTCATGCTAGTGTTAGGATTTAAATGTGGGTGGCAAGCCGAGACCGCTGGTTCCCTGAGGCTGCCATCGAGGGGCTGCCACCTCCCGTTCTCACCTCCTCTCTCTCTCCCTGCTGCTCCTGACTTGCGGACCCCAGGCGTCCTGTATAACCAGTTCCTGTCACAAGTGGACTTTGAGCTGCTGCTGGCCCATGCGCGGGAGCTGGGCGTCCTGGTGTTCGAGAACTCGGCCAAGCGGCTCATGGTGGTGACCCCGGCTGGGCACAGCGACGTCAAGCGCTTCTGGAAGCGGCAGAAGCACAACTCCTGAGAGTGCGGGACTAGACCTGGGCGGGGCGCAACCCGAAAGGCGGGCTGCGTGGAGGCTGGCGCGGCCTCAGAACTCAGGTTTTTTGTTTTTTTTTTTTAAATTCACACTTCGGGACTCTTCTAGTTTAATAAAATTGTGAAAGTGAACCACACGACCCCCGCCACCTCCCTGCGAAACTTCCTCTCTTCGCGCCGGCAACGCTCATCTCCGCGTCGACAGCCATTGGTTCGCGAGAAGGAGGAGGTGTGGCCGAGGCCAGCTAGTGCGCACGCGCCCGGGCGGGGCTCCGCCCCCCAACGCCGCGCGGCTAGCGAGTCACTCTCCGGCCGGGTTCGCTGGTTCCCCAGTACCTGCCGCCGCCCCCCTACGCTCCCCGCCGCGGGGCGCCCTGGGATAGCGGCGGGCTCACCGGGTGAGCGCGCAGCGGGCCAGCGACTGGGGAGTAGGAAGTGATGGAGGGTCAGGACCCGTGCGGTGTGTCGGGCGGGAAGGCGGATCAGCGCGCGGGCTGGGGGCAGTGCAGATGGCCTTTGAGCAGGCGGACGAGTAGTGATCCTGGTGGGACCTCTTGCTGGCTCTGATGTCCATCATCTGCCAGAATCCCTGAGTCCTTTTCCCCTTCTCTGTGTCTATGGTCACCCCCACATCGCAGCTGAATAGGTTGAGGGCCTGATACCCTGTCCCGGAAGAGCGCTGATAATTAGAAGACCCTGTCTACTCTAGTCCTCACAGAGGGAGGGTTGTGAGGGATGGGCTAGATACTTTATCAACCAGTGCTGGAGGGAGGCGGGAAGGGGCGGGGGGAAGAGGATGTGACTTTGGGAGGTGTGACCCTCCCTCACCACCATACCCTCCCAATGTGCTGTAGCTGGAACAGACTTTGGCCCCTTGCCAAGCACTCCCGATGCCTCATTTGCCTCTGACCTCTTTTCGACCACCGCTTTGGGGCTTGAGGCCCTCACGGGGCCTCCCCAGGTCCCGTCCCCTTTCCACCCAGTCAGAGCCACATGGATCAGCCATCTCCCGGAGGAACCGTGAAGCCAAACAGAAGCGCCTGCGAGAGAAGCAGGCATCCCTGGAGGCTGGGATAGCCCCCAAGAGCAAGGTTAGGAGTCCCGACAGCTGGTCCTTGGTTCTCTGAGAAATCTTGGGAGAGCACTGGAGGAGAGACTGGCTGGATTCTAGATGCCTGGGGTATCATGAAATTGCAGCCCGCATTCTGGTTCCTCCTCTGCAGTCACCTGCAGAATCCAGTAAGGCCTGGACCCCTAAGGAGAGAGTGTTGTATGAAATCCCCACGGAACAAGGAGAAAAGAAAGGTAACTAGGAAACCTGAAGGCCTTTTCCCTCATGTTTTGGTTGCCCATTCGGTCTGCTGAAATGCAACCTGGGAACAGAAGTCAGGAGTTAGTGGGGCTCTCCTCTGCCTCTGTAGATGTCTCCCGACCCCTGCCTCCTGCATACAGCCCCCAGTACGTTGAGGCTGCCTGGTACCCTTGGTGGGTGCGAGAGGGCTTCTTCAAACCAGAATATCAGGTTAGTACCTGGCAGGGAGGAGTGCTAAATGGTCCCCAGGTCCCTAAGATTGGTGGGCACGAGTCTGGAGCTCACAGCCAATCACATTGCAGAGCCTGCCAAAAAGCAGGGAAAGCTTGTCTTCTCCCCCTGGTGTCTCAAAGGTTTTTCTCTTTCCTGTTACTTGCCGGACTTTATCCTATAGTTCCTTCTGCTTTGGAGACACCAGAGGGTGCTATTCCCCAGGGAATATCCAGTCCTCTCTTGCCCTTTGACTTTTCTTTCTTTCTAGGCCAGGCTGCCCCACGCCACAGGGGAGACCTTTTCCATGTGTATCCCTCCGCCTAATGTCACAGGCTCCCTGCACATTGGGCATGCGCTGACCGTGGCCATACAGGATGCTCTCGTGCGCTGGTGAGAGGGGAGTGGGGCTGCTTGAGTTCTTGGAAGAGAAAGAAATTGTGAAGGGATGAGGCTAAATGAACATGTAAGGCCATGGATTCCCATGAGGGTTTTTCTTTCGCAGGCACCGGATGCGTGGGGATCGGGTGCTGTGGGTCCCTGGCTCAGATCATGCAGGGATTGCAACCCAAGTATGTCTTTTGCCACTCGTCCCTTTTCTTGAGTGGGATTTCTTCCCCCACAGTGACCTGATTCTCTGTCCCCTCATCTTACTGTAGGCTGTGGTGGAGAAACAGCTGTGGAAGGAGCGAGGAGTGAGGAGACATGAGCTGAGCCGGGAAGACTTTCTTAGGGAGGTGTGGAAGTGGAAGGAGGAGTGAGTATGGAGGGCAGGGCAGGAGGGGGTGGGACAGCAGGTTTGGATCCGGGCTTCCCAGCCCATCTCCTAACATGTAGTCAGGGCTTTTCCCATTCAGCTCTAACTTCCCGTGGGAGTGTAAGCTCTGAAGTCCCTTAGCATTTGGTGGGGTCTCCAAGCTTGGTGTGTGTGCATGTGTTGTGTGTTGTATATATTAAAATGCATATATTTATGTGTAAGTGCACACACACACGCACACACGCGCGCGCGCGCACACACACACACACACACACACAGGCTCCCCTGGTAGCTCAGTGGTAAAGAATCTGCCTGCCAATGCAGGAGCCACAGGAGACAAGGGTTCAGTCCCTGGTTAGGGAATATCCCCTGGAGAAGGAAAGGGCAACCCACTCCCATATTCTTGCCTGGAAATTTCCATGGACAGAGGAGCCCGGTAGGCTGCAGTCCACGAGGTGTCAAAGAGTTGGACACGACTGACTAAGCATGCATGCGCTCCCCCATATATCTATATGCATGTGTATATATATATATATATGTCTTTTCTTCCATTTATCCCATTTTCCTTTGCTTGGATTTATTTCATCATCTCTCCTCACCTGTTCCCGCTTTGCATCCTCTTGAAATTACCCTTATTCTTCCAGGTCTGTTATCACATGCTGTCTTCTCTGTAAAGCTTCTTTGTGTTTCCCACAAATCGCCTGCCCCTTCCCTTTTTACTAGAAATGTTATGTTTCTTTCAATATCATGGAAAGCCATATACTGGACCTGTGTGTCTCCATTAGCTTCTTGAGGCTAGATCAGTCTCGAACTCACTCCAGCATCCAGCGCTGCTGGGGCTTCACTGGGCCCGGGACATAGTTGATGTCTGGGACACGTTTGCTGACCCAAATCTGTCTGGGTACAGGAAAGGTGGCGAGATCTGTGAGCAGCTCCGAGCGCTGGGGGCCTCCCTGGACTGGGACCGAGAGTGCTTTACCATGGATACCGTGAGTGTTCGGTGCTGTGGTCCCTGTGGCTGTCAGGGAGGTGTTCAGAGTTCTGTGTGAGGAGGCGGGTTGCTGTGTATATTAGGGGAGCCAGGGGGATGCCTGGGTCCCTGGCGAGGGGGTGGGCTGAGAAGAGGCTGTTGGATGTGGACACTCAGGTCATTCTAGGGCTCCTCAGTGGCCGTGACAGAAGCTTTTGTGCGGCTCTACAAGGCTGGGTTGTTGTACCGGAGCCGGCAGCTGGTCAACTGGTCGTGTGCCTTACGCTCCGCCATCTCGGATATTGAGGTGAGGCAGAGAAGGATAGGCGGGTTTGTGAGAGCTCTGAGCCTGGGGGAGAGCTGGGACTCTGGACCCAGGCTGCCTGGATTCACATCTGAATCTGGCCACCTCCCAGTGATGTGGCTCCTGACAGGCTGTTAGCCTCTGTCAGCCTCAATTTCCTCAGTCTGTAAAATTCAGAGGTGATGGAAATGCCTGCATCACAGGGGTGTTGTGAGAATTCAGCGAGAACTCCTAGGAGGCTGGCGTAATGCCTCTGTGTGGTTGAAGTACTCAGTGAAGATTTGCTTATTTATTTTTGCTGTGCTGGGTCTTCACTGCTGTGTGTGGGCTTTCTCCAGCTGTGTCGAGTGGGGATTGCTCTCTAGTTGCGGTGCACAGGCTTCCCTTGTTGCAGAGCACAGATTCTAGAGCGAGGGCTTCGTAGGTGTGGTGCGTGGGCTTAGTTGCCCTGCAGCGTGTGGAATCTTCCCACACCAGAAATCAAACCATGTCCCCTGCACTGGCAGGTGAGTTCTTAACCCTTAACCCAGGGAAGGTGGTCCCTTCCCTGGACCACCAGGGAAGTCCAGGGAATATGTTCTTTAACTGTGACTGCACAAGGATTAGGTGAGGGGAAGGAAGTGGCTCCCACGTCCTCTGAGTGGCTTTTTGATGGATGGCAGGGAGGCCGGGGCCGTGGATGAGTGGAGGTGGGAAACCAGCTGTGAGCCTTGCAGAGAGGCTGCTCTCTGACCCTGCCTCTTCCACACCCCCAGGTGGAGAGCCGGCCCCTCCCTGGCCGCACGGAGCTTCAGTTGCCTGGCTGCCCCACCCCCGTGTCTTTCGGCCTCCTCTTTTCCGTGGCCTTCCCTGTGGATGGAGAGCCTGGTGAGGGTAGTCCTTGGAAGGGTCACCCACTCAACCTCTGCTTCCCCTGTTTTCTTGAGCCCACCTTGGGCTTTTGGAGGCAACCCACTAGCCTGTCTTCTATGTGACTTGGTTGGAGGGGCATAGGGAACCTTGGAAGTATTGCGTCCTGGTGATACTCACCCTGGGTATCCTGGGCCATGTAAGAAAAGTGCAGACAGTCACTGCCCTGAGGGAGCTTAGTGTAATTCCACAGCAGGCTGCTACCGCCAAAAGAGACAGAGGATCAGTTCTAAAGTGTGGTTTGAGCAGTAAGTATTCCCAGGAGTTTGGAGAAGGGAAGATGGATGATCTGGAATAGTCAGAGGTTTCTTATAGGAGGGACTGGTGCTGCCTCCAAGAAGGCACAGCATTTATGATCAGGGCACCAAGCAAAGATTCTAGTTGTATTTATTACAGAGTCTTCACCGATTTGTGGCCCGGGAAAAGATTCTGTCAGCACTGAGGGAGTGGGGCCTGTTCCGGGGCCTACTTTTGTCTCCCAAGCGGGCTGTTGAGGAATTCTATAGCACCAGACATCCCCTTAGGCCTCTGGTCATTAGCTTAGCAGAAACCCCAGGGTCCTATAGATGTTGGTCCTAGTTTTCTCCAGTTACTCCTGGGGGCCTGCTCTACCTTGACCATCCCTGCCTCCCACCTTTCCCAGTTCTCCTGACTTTAGCTGTGTCAGAATACAAGGTGAGGGCGAGGACCACCTTTAAGTGCTTGAATTTTGTCTTTAGACGCAGAGGTCGTGGTGGGAACCACGAGGCCAGAGACGCTGCCTGGAGACGTGGCCGTGGCGGTCCATCCTACTGACTCCCGCTACACGGTAGTGCTCAGTGCTCCCTGCGTCCTGGCCTTCCACCCCCGTGCTCTCTCTTCCTTTCCTTTCAGGGTGGCAGCTCCTCCTCTCTGCTCCCTCTTCCTTTTCCTGAACTTCCCTCATCTCAGCTCTCCAGTGGCTCTGACTCAGCTCCCTTCTCTTCCTGATGTTACACTTCAGCTCAGGGGCTGGCAGACGGTGGCCCGTGGGCCAGATCTCCTGTTTCTGTGTGAGCCACCCTCATTCCCTGTGTATCGTCTGCAGCTCCATCGTGTGTTATCTAACTCTGCCATGGCGGTGGAGCGGAGTTGTAGAGACTGAATTTACCTCCTGGCCTGCAAAGGTTAAAATTCTTACACTCTGGCCCCTTAAGAAAATGTTTCCTGAGCCCTGCTGTAGGTCTTTACCTTCTGGTTTTCACCCTCGTATTCCCAGGGTTCTCATGCCCAGCCCAGACCCTTCTACCCGACACACGTGTCTGTCCTTGATCCATCTCCCTTCCCTTTAGCACCTACATGGGCGACAACTCTGTCATCCCTTGACGGGGCAGCTTCTCCCCCTTATCACAGACTGCACTGTTCAGCCACACCTGGGCACAGGTAAGTGGGGGCAGGGGAGAGACAGGAAGTCAGGGCTTCTGGGGGAGAGCGGAGGGGAGAGAACCAGGAAGAGGCAGAAAGTAGGGGAAGGGTGGTCTCAGTGGATAGTGGAGGATGAGAGGGAGGGATGGGGTAGCGTGGGCGATGGTGACACGTCTGGAAAAGCAAAAGCCAGGGTCAGGGTCCAGTGTTAACGGCAGTCCTGCTCCCCTAGGGGCAGTGAAGGTGACTCCAGCGCACAGCCCTGCCGATGCTGAGCTGGGGGCCCGACACGGCTTGAGCCCCCGGAGTGTCATTGCAGAGGATGGGACCATGACCGCTCTTTGTGAGGACTGGCTGCAGGTGGTACCAGCCCAGTGATACCCTGTCCTTTGAGGGCACCCTCTGCCCCATCTCCCCTCCCCCACTCTCTTATTTTTCTAGCAGCCTTTAAGCTTTACTTTTGCTACTTTTCCGCAGGGTCTTCACCGATTTGTGGCCCGGGAAAAGATTCTGTCAGCACTGAGGGAGCGGGGTCTGTTCCGGGGCCTCCAGAACCACCCCATGGTGCTGCCCATTTGCAGGTAAGCCCGTTTGCACTCCTTTCCTCTGACCGCCCCCAGAAGGGGATGGGCGAAGCTCAAGAGTGACTGCAGGGTGGGCTGTGCACCCCTCGTGCTAGAATACCAGCCCTGTGTCTGTGTTGTTGGCTGCCGTGTCCTCGGCACCGAGGGCCTGCCACAGAGTCGGGTCCTTCATCCCTTTCAGCCGTTCAGGGGACGTGGTAGAATACCTACTGAAGAGCCAGTGGTTTGTCCGCTGCCAGGAGATGGGGGAGCGAGCCGCCAAGGTGAGGCTGCAGTGTGGGGAGGGCCTGGGGCCTGGGCGGGAGTGAAGAAACAGGGAGGCTGGGGCCCTCTCTGGCTGTGCTCGTTGAGGGGAGAGCTGTGGGGGTAGAGGCAGGGTGCCCAGAAAGGGCTGACTTGCATCTTCACTCAAGTCCAGACTCTTCTCAGGAGGCTCGGTAGGTTCTTTCTGAGTTTCAGAACCACCTCAGAGACCACTGGTCCCATTCATGGGGATCGGGGGTGCAGGTAGGGAAGCACCATCTAAAGGTCCTTCCCTCTCCAGGCCGTGGAGTCGGGGGCCCTGGACCTCAGTCCCTCCTTCCACCAGAAGAACTGGCAGCACTGGTTTTCCCACATTGGGTAAGAAGGGGAGCTGTCAGGGGAGGGGGAAGGGGGCCCACTGGTCATGCTAAGAAATCACTCATAGGAAAAAGGAAGGAAAAAATCACTCGTATCCTCTCGGCAGTGACTGGTGTGTCTCCCGGCAGCTGTGGTGGGGCCATCGGATTCCAGCCTACCTGGTTGTAGAGGAACATGCAAAGGTCAGTAGGAGAAAGCGGAAGGGAGGGCTGGGTTTGGCCAGAAGAGCCTCAGCACGAGAGTCAGAGGGCTTCCAACGCTGGTCCCAGCTCCCTGCCCTTGCTGTGCTTCTGATCTATGAACCTCTGTTGTGTGAGCTCAGCTTCTGAGCTTTCTTCATCTCACCACCAGAGGGCGCCAGCCTTTCTCAGCCCACCGGAGACCATGAACACTCAGTGCTGTCTCACACCATGTCCCCTGCTCCTTACTTCTGCAGGGTGATACGGAGGACTCCTGGGTGGTCGGGCGGACAGAGGCTGAAGCCAGAGAAGTAGCTGCTGAATTAACAGGGAGACCAGGGGCGGAGCTGACCCTGGAGAGGGGTGGGTATTCCACCCGAGGCGGGCAGGGGAGGGAGCAGGTACTGAGGTGGGAAAGGTGGGTCAGGGAAGCTGGGAATGGGGCAGAGCCCTGGTCTCTGTGAGTGAGGGTCGGGCTGGAGAGGTGGGCAGCAGTGGGCCGAGGTCCTGACGCTGAGGTTCCAATTGTTTCCGTTCTGTCTTCCAGACCCTGATGTCCTGGACACGTGGTTCTCCTCAGCTCTTTTCCCCTTTTCTGCCCTGGGCTGGCCCCGAGAGGTGAGATGGGTTGAGAGGAAGAGAGTGAAGGTGGGGATGAGGAAATGACCCCCAGGGCCCCTCAGAGAGTCTTATGAAGAGCTGGAGGCCCCACGCTTGGGCCTCTCACTGTTTGTCTCTTTCCTCCTAGACCCCAGACCTGGCTCATTTCTACCCCCTGTCACTTTTGGAAACCGGCAGTGACCTCCTGCTGTTCTGGGTGGGCCGCATGGTCATGTTGGGGATGCAGCTCACAGGGCAGCTCCCCTTCAGCAAGGTAAAGACCCTTCGGTGTCCTGCCCTTCTCTGAGACTCCCCAGTCTCCTCTAAGCTTTGTCCTCCATTCTAACCCCCCGTATAGGGTTTTCTGGGTTCCCGGTTCCTTTATCCTGATTCACTTTCCAGCCTAACCTCTAATCCCTGAAGGACAGCCAAGGGCCCTCCAGAGGAAAGTTCTTCAGACCCCACTCTGACCCCCTCCATGCCTCCAGGTCCTGCTTCACTCCATGGTCCGGGACAGGCAGGGCCGGAAGATGAGCAAGTCCCTGGGGAACGTGCTGGACCCACGGGACATCATCAGTGGGGTGGAGCTGCAGGTCAGGATGAAGGGCTCCAAGAGGGATGGGGTTTTCCAGATAAAGGAAGGGGAGCTGAAGGGAGGGGCTGGCAGGAGTGCTGGAGCTGGGAGGGCCAGCGGGAGGGACCCTGGTAGGGGCAGAGACTTCCACTGAGGCCAGTGAATTACTCACCCACCCCAGGTACTGCAGGAGAAGCTGAAGGATGGAAACTTGGACCCCGCAGAGCTGGCGATTGCAGCCTCGGCGCAGGTGAGTCTGACCTGTTGCAGCCTCGAGTTCGTGGCCACCAGTTCCCTGTGCAACCTGCCTTCTGGCCCTGCAGCCTCATAGGCAGCTCCCACCCCTCTCCTTTCTCATTGCAGAGAAAGGACTTCCCTCATGGGATCCCCGAGTGTGGGACAGATGCTCTGAGATTCACCCTGTGCTCCCATGGGGCCCTGGGTAAGCCTGGGTGAGGGCAGCGGGCAGTGGCCTCTGTGTGGTGGGGCGGAGCCAAGGACTCCCGGGCAGCTGCCACCAGTACATGCTCCCTACCTCCACTCCCTCCCAGGAGGCGACATGCACCTGTCCGTCTCTGAGGTCCTGAGCTTCCGACACTTCTGCAATAAGATCTGGAATGCCCTGCGCTTTATCCTGAATGCTCTTGGGGATGAATTCATACCCCAACCTGCGGAGGAGGTAAGAGAGAAAGAGGAGATGCTTGGGAGCTGGGTAGTCCGACATCTGAGTGTTGGAGGAGGCGTCTGGAAGGAAAGGACGCGGTTGGGTGGGAATCGAGCTGTCCCAACCTGAAGCCCCCTCTCAACCACAGCTGTCCCCCGCCTCCTGCATGGACGCCTGGATCCTCAGCTGCCTGGCCCGCACGGCCCAGGACTGTGAGCGAGGCTTCCTCACCCGCGAGCTCTCGCTCGTCACCCACGCCCTGCACCACTTCTGGCTGCACAACCTCTGCGATGTCTACTTGGTGAGTGAGGCGGGGGCAGTCCCCCTGCAGCCCTGCTCCCTGTCCCCTGGCAGAGAGCTCTGAACTGGGTTTTGAATTCCTCCCTCAGGATAGGAAGAGAGGTGAGATTGAGAAATCCCAGTTCCCCTCTTCTGTGGGACTGGCCTGGGCACTGTTCCCTGCTTGTCACCCGAGGAGCAGGGAGGAGAAGGGGACACTTCTAGAAAACTGAGTCTGACAACACAGGGTTGGGAGGCTTGTTGTTCACTTGCTAAGTTGTGTCCATCTCTTTGCGATCCTGTGGACTGCAGCACGCCAGGCTACCCTGTCCTTCACTATCTCCCGGAGTGTGCTCAAATTCATGTCCATTGAGTTGCTGCTACTGCTAAGTCACTTCAGTCGTATCCGACTCTGTGCGACCCCGTAGATGGCAGCCCACTAGGCTCCTCTGTCCCTGGGATTCTCCAGGCAAGAATACTGGAGTGGGTTGCCATTGCCTTCTCCAATGCATGAAAGTGAAAAGTGAAAGTGAAGTCGCTCAGTCGTGCCCAACTCTTAGCGACCCCGTGGACTGCAGCCTACCAGGCTCCTCTGTCCATGGGATTTTCCAGGCAAGAGTACTGGAGTGGGTTGCCATTGCCTTCTCTGTGATGCTATCTAACCATCTCATCCTTTGCCTCCCTCTTTGACTGAGCGACTTTCACTTCACTTCTCCTTTTGTCTTCAATCTTTCCCAGCATCAGGGTCTTTTCTAGTGAGTCGGCTCTTATCGGAATGGAGATTGTTTTCAGTTCCTGTAATTGCTGCGTTCGGACCCTAGGCAGGCTGGGAGCCGACAGGGAGCAAGAGTACCGGTCTTTAGACCCAGGGATTCTCTCAAAGGAGGGCTTGTTTACCATGGAGTGTCAGGTCCCACCCCCAGAGTGGCTCAGGCAGGCAGGTTGGGGGGGTGGGTGGCGAGTGTTCATTTCTTGTCCCAGGTGATCCTGACACTGTTTGCTGAGGACCCCGTCCTAGATTTCTGTTTCTCAACTTAAAAAAAAATTTTTCTGTCTCTGCGGTTAAAAAAAAACACAAAGCTCAATGCTTTTCATTCTAAATGCAAACATCCCTGACAGTTTTATTCCTCACCCACCCCTGAGTCCCTGCCCTGGATTTCCCCTTGTCGCATGCTCCCTACTGTGTCTGGGGACGGCTCATGGTCTCAGAGATGCTGGGTGCTCCCGTTTCCCCACAGCATCCCCACTGGCAGGGCGGCGAGTGTGTGAAGGAAGGAGGAGGCCGTGGCTGCCCCCTGACCATTGGCTTCCTCCCTAGGAGGCTGTGAAGCCGGTGCTCTCACACTCTCCTCGGCCCCCGGAGCCGCCTCAGGTCCTATTTTTCTGCGCTGACGTCAGTCTCCGTCTCCTCGCCCCATTGATGCCTTTCCTGGCTGAAGAGCTCTGGCAGAGGCTGCCCCCCAGGCCTGGTGGTCCTTCTGCCCCCAGCATCTGTGTTGCCCCCTACCCGAGTGCCCGCAGCTTGGTGAGTCACACCTATGGAGTCTTGGAGTGGGATTACTGGTAAAGACTCGGCGGGGAAGTCTTCTAGAAGGGCTTGCCGCGGTGGGGTCATTGACAGTGCTGGTCTGTACTTTGCCGTGGAGCCTTGAGGAAGATGGATTGTTCCTGCAGGGCTGGAATAACTCTAAGGTGTCGGGGGCAGTATTAGCAAGTGGTTAAGAGCAGGATGCTGTCACCAGACTGACACTCGCTGTGTGACCGTGTGTCGATTTCCTCCATCTTTAAACCGATGACAGTAATAGTACGCGTCACGGTTGTGATGAGGATTAGATCTTAGTAACAGGATATCCCAAAAATCTTAGTGTAGTTTTAAGCTTTCAAATGCTACAAATACACCCAAAAGTCATTTTCAAGTTTAACCAAGTTTATTTTTTTGCTTACTTGGTTTTGTGAGCTTTGAATAATACCTTTTAAATTATAACGTATTTTTGGTTGTTTATCATCTTCAGTCTAAACATTGTCCATGGATCATCTTAGATGATGCCCTAGTTTTTGCCACGTTCTGTTCCTTGAGGTGGTGAATTGTGTGTGTGGTGGAGAGAGCAGGTCCTTGCTCTAAGGAGATGGGGGTGGGCGGGTGGAGGTCAGAGCCGGGAGAGTTGAGACCGAGTCTGGGGGGGCCCGCTTACCGACCCTGGATGCACACCTCCAGGAGCACTGGCACCAGCCTGAGCTGGAGAGGCGCTTCTCCCGGGTTCAGGAGTCCGTCCAGGCGCTCAGGGCTCTGCGCGCCACCTACCAGCTCACCAAGGCCCGGCCCCGAGGTGAGACGGGCCCCAGGCTCCTGAGTCCCTGCAGATGGGAGGGTCTGATGGGGAAGAGGGTGGAGCTGGGAGGGCACGGCCCAGAGTTAGGATGTGTGGGAGGAAGACCTGGGCCCTCCACCTGACAGCTCCCGTTCCTCCCCAGTGCTGCTGCAGAGCTCAGAGCCAGGTGAGCGGGGCCTCTTTGAGGCCTTCCTGGAGCCGCTGGGCATCCTGGGCCACTGTGGGGCGGTGGGCCTTCTACCCCCTGGTGCAGCAGCCCCCTCGGGCTGGGTCCAGGCCCCCCTCAGTGACAGCAGTCAGGCGTATATGGAGCTGCAGGTGAGCAGAGGAGACTGGAGCAGGCAGGGAGGGGCTGAAAGGATGTCGGGAGGAGGGCAAGGGGTGGGTCTGTAAAAGTGAGAAGGGGTCTGGGAATGGTGGTGGGTGAGCGGGAGGGAGTGTTGGGTGGACGGCAGAGGTCTGAGCCTTCTTCCTCTGTTCTTCCACAGGGCCTGGTGGACCCCCAGACCCACCTACCTCGGCTGGCTGCCCGAAGACACAAGTTGCAGAAACAGCTTGATGGCCTCCTAGCCCGGCCCCCATCAGAGGGAGAGGCGGAGACTCAGAGGCAGCAGAGGGTGAGGCTGGGGGAGTCACTCAGCGCGCCGGACTCCCTGAGGGAATGGGGCTAGGGGCACGCAGGGCGGGGTGGCTCCCCCGCCTCCATTCTCAGCCACTTCTCTCCTTGCCCAGCTTTCTTCCCTCCAGTTGGAGTTGTCAAAACTGGACAAGGCGGCCTCTCACCTCCAGCAGCTGATGGATGCGTCTCCAAGCCCTGGGGGCTCACCATCCCCGTGACTTTCCTTCCTCCCAGACCCGCCTTTGAGGCCTCTGGGGACAAACCGGGCAGCGTCGGGGTGTTCTGTGGCTCAGCCCCTTCGTTTTGTCAGTGAGGAAACAGACTGGCTTGGTCAGATGACTGGGTGACCTCAAGACGCTCATGCTTTTGCCCTGGCCTCCCTCCTCCGCAGTCCCACCTGGAAGTTTGGGAAGGAGGACACTCAGATAAACTTAAAATCCCAAACATGTCTGCTGTGGTCCTTTTATCCTTTCCCTTAGCTAGCCCTGACTTTCCCGCCTCTTGGCTGTTCCTGACACTGGTCTGGGAAAAGGGGGGCAGCCTCCTAGTGCTCTGGGCCATGGTGGGAGTGGGTGCTGGGCAGGGCCTCCCTCACTGGAGGAGAGATGCTCCCGAGTAGGGCCTGAGCACAGTGACCCCAGTTCCACTTACTTCCTGCGCTTACTGACAGTGGCCCGACTTCTGCAGGCTCTTCCTCCTCTGCTTTTCACCAAAAGGGAGCTTCCCTGCTTCTTGGCCTTATCTCTAGAGATGCTGAGGAGATGGGGGACTTCCCACAGGCCTGGGGAGCTGCAGGCTGTGCTGGGGACCGAGTTCCTCCCGCTTCTGTGTACCTGAGACCTCAGTGCTAGGGACACTGCCCAGCCTCAGACAGGGGTACACAGAAACACACAGATGCCCACCTAGCCACCTTACACACCTTGTCTCATTGGTGGAATTCAGGGGCCTGCCACCCAAGTGACATTCTGTCCAGCAGCTCTGAGAACTACTGTATGTGGTGGGCCTGGCTGGGTCCTCTGTGGTGCCATTTATTCCTCCTAAGAACCTCATGAGGTGGGTGTTTGCTCCATTTTAGAGTTGAAGAGACTTGCTCAGGGAATAAAAGGAATTAGTCCACAGTATTAGCTGGAATGACTGGAGTTCAGCCCAGTAAGTTAGGTGCCAGTTATCTGCCTGCTGTAACCGAGCTTCAGAGATAGTGGTGGCTAATCTATAAAAATATTGAATCACTATGTTGTACATCTGAAACTAATATTATGAATCAGCTATACTTCAATTAAAAAATAAAAAATAAGAGTTATTTTTAAAAAGCAACAAAGATAATGGTTATTTCTTTTGCTAGGCGTAAGCAGTGCAGGACTCCGCAATGGAGAAGTCCGTATCCCTTTTGATCTTACTTTCCTGCCGTCTTGATACGCTCTTCCCAACTCTGGGTCTAAGGAATGCTCCCACCAGTATACCACATCCCACCAGAGGGGAAGGAAAAGCAGGGAGTGAGCACCTTCCTTTTTCTTGAACACTTATTGCATGCTGGGCTCTATTCTGATCCCCTGGATTTACCAATAAGAGAAACAAAAATCTGCTCTTTTGTACTTCAATTCAGGCTTCCCTTGTGGCTCAGATGGTAAAGAACCTGCCTGTAATGCAGGAGACCCAGGTTCCATCCCTGAGCCAGGAAGATCCCCTGGAGAAGGGAATAGCAACCCACTCCAGTATTCTTGCCTAGAGAATTCCATGCACAGAGGAGCCCTGGTGAGCTAAAGTCCATGGGTTGCAAAGAGTCTGACATGACTGAGTGACTACACTTCTTTTTCCACTTTGATTCTATCAGAGAGAGTCAGAAAAACACACATGTAAAATAAATAAAAAATTAAACAGCAAAAACAGTGCACTGTCTGCTCCTCCATCCTTTTGGAGATCCAGACATTCAATCCCTCAACTTGTTTGGGGGCTAGTCACCTGACCCACCTGCCCACTGGTGAAGCCTAGGGGTCAGTCATGAAATATTGGGGTCCTACAGAGCCCCCAGCTACCTCTCCTCCTCCAGGGGTAGTAGTTCCAGGACAGTTGTCAAGGAAACGATGGAAATTTTGTTTTGTTATGCTTTCATATCTTCAGGGATACTCCATTTGGAACTGTTACCTTTCCCTTGTTCCAAAGGAGTCAGTCTCTGGTTTCATGTGGTGATGCTGTGCGGGGCAGGAGCGGGTTGGTAGGACAGGTACTGTGGAGAGCAGGAAGTAATCATACCAGTAGCCCTTCATGGTCAAGTCTGGGCTGCATGCTTGCATTTCAAGTCAGCCAGTAAGAAGTCAAGAGCATCTTGAGTGTGGAGTAAGATGAGTGCCTGCCTTAAGAACTGCAGGAGGTGGGACTTCCCTGGTGCTTCAGTGGTTGGGACTCTGTGTTTCCACTGCAAGCGGACCAGGTTTGATCCCTGATCTGATCTGGGAACTGGGCTCCTGCATGTCGTGCAGCCAAAAAAAAAAAAGCAGGAGAAGGAAGATCCCTGGGGGACTAAGACTTTTATACTGGGGCCAGGTTTCCACCCTAATAAAAGTTCCTACCACCCAGACCCACTTATCTGACAGGTACCATGGCAAGTGTCCTCGGTAGCTTATCCATGGAATCTTCAGGACAATCCAAGGAAGCAGGTACTACCATTATCCTCATTTTGCTGGTAAAGCAGTAGAGACTGGGACTTCCCTGGTGGTCCAGACTTAATAGACTTTGAGCTTCTTTTTTCTAATGGCTCTTAAAATCTTTTTCTTTTTTATTGAAGAATAATTGCTTTACATAATTTTGTTGTTTTCTGTCAAACCTCAACATGAATTAAAAATAAGGAATGCTTCACAAATTTGCATGTCATCGCACGGGGGCCATGCTAATCTTCTCTGCATCGTTCCAATTTTAGTATATGTGCTGCCGAAGCAAGCACCAGACTTCGAGCTTCTAATCTGGGGCCTGGGTTTGATCCCTGCCCAGAGAACTAGATCCCACATGCCTCAACTAATACCCAGAGCAGGAAAAAAAAAAAGAAGTTCTAGGAGAATAAGAAAGTCATCTAGGACAAAAGCGTAGGCCTGTGGGATTACACGTTCCCATAGGCACCCGTGCTATTTCCCCGCCTGTTCTGCCAGGCTGGCCATCCTCTCACAAGCTGAACCCCTCATCTCTCACATCAACGGTCCCCCACCCCACCTGCTACCCTGACTGACCTGTGGGGATCCCTGGGCATGTTCTGCCCACATCCCTGCCTGAGGTTCCTGAGCCCCCAGCCCCAAAGCTAAAGCAAAGGAAGAAGAAATGAAAATCTTGCTTAAGCCAAGGCATTTGTCTGGTGTCAGACGTCTCCATTGTTAATGGACCTCAAGTGACTTACCCTCTCAAGCCTCGATTTCCTCACCTGTAAAATGGGATAATGAGATCTATTAAGCTACATGGGAAAGCCTCTTGCCTGGAACAAAGCAGGAATTCAGTAAAGGTTCCTTTCCTTTATTCCCAGGTGCTCTGACAAACTCAACTTGAAGTGTGTGTGTGTGTGTGTCCCCAAGTAGGCCTTTGGCATGGTGTTAGGAGACAGCACATCCACCGGGGAAACCCTCTGCTGCGCAAGGGAGTCAGAGACTTGAGTACCCAGTTCCCTTTTCCTGCCAGCCCCTCCGCGCATGAACCCACAAAGTCAGGTCACTGAATTCAGCATATTTACTGCCACTGAGCCGGGTGAGGGCCTGCTGGAAGACAGGGTAGGGATGGTGCCTGCTCCCCGGGGACTGGATGCCCCAGCCAAGAAGGGCACAGGCTTCAACTCCTCTCAGACTCTGCAGGTGGCGTGCTGTGAGGACCCTGCTTGATGCAGGGTGACGTTGGTCCCCAAGGGGAGGTGGAGGAGGAGACAGAACTGAGGGAGACAAAGGGCCAGAGGGCGAGGTGTAAGATGGCTCTCACTCACACCTGGGGGCGGCCAGCTGCCCAGACCAATGCAGAAACGCACTCCAAGTTCACACAGCCCCCTGTTTCCCTCCCAAAGGACTACCTTCTGGAGAAAGTCCAGGAAGCTGGAATCGTAGGAGGAATTTGCCGGAAGGGAGTACTTCAACTTCAGATGCAAAGTCATTCCCGGCCCTAGGGATCCAGATGCACAGCTGAGGACCCAGCTGCCGGGAACAGGCTCCCTCAGGGGTGTGGGCGCCCCTCCTGCCCTACCCCAACCCGAGGTCTTTCGTCCCTTCCAGACCTCCTTGCTGCAGTTCAGCCCTGAGCCCTCAGGACCTCAGGACTAGGGCGCCTCCATGTCTCTCTCACCTCCTTCTCGTCTTGGGGACCAGGTGTGTAGCCCTCCAGACTCACCTGCCCCCTGTGAAATGCTGACGAGGGTCAGGAGGAGGACAAGGGGCAGCCCAGCCCCCATTGCGGCTCTACCTCCTTGCTTCTCAGATGCTGGAAGAGATGTCTGAAGGCCCGCTGGCCTCTGCTCACTGGGCCTGCCTTCCTGCTCCCCGCTCAGTCCTGAGCAATGGTGCGTGTGGGGTGATGGGAGGGGGGCTGGGCAACTGGATTTTCCAGTTCTCTCAATAAGGCTCTGAGGACCGGGAGAGGGCCATTCACTGGGCTGTTGGGGAAAGGGAGGGTGGTCCCCTTTCCTCAATCCTGTGTCCCACTTCTCCCCCACGTCTCAAAGCTTGAGAGGGAGTGGGTGCCCCAGGGAGGGAAGTTGGGGAGGCGTCCATTCATGCTGGTGTCTGGGCCCCACCCACGCCTGGGCCTCTCATTGCTCTTTAGGGATTAATTATTAACTGCGATTAATTTCTATCAGCCATGCCACCCAAGGGCTCAGGAATGTGGGCCTGAAAGGGAGGGGTAGATTACACCGAGTTCTCCCCAAACCCATGTCCTGCTCTCTCAGCTGCAGTGACTTTCTGGGTGAGGGGGAACTTTCATCTTTGAATATTTTGTTTTAGTCTAACATATCCTAGCAACTTGGGCGGAGATGCAGTTTCATCAAATATCCCCACCACGTCCTGCCTTGAGCGCTCACGCAAAAGAAATCCCTTCACCCTCCCAGCCAAAGCCCTTTCCCAAATCACTCAGAATGGCAAACACAAGGACAGGATGTAGAGGGAATTTGGAATCTGTCTAGTTTACCTTCTTTCTTTCTTATTTATTTATTTTATTTGACTGCACCGAGTCTTAGTTGAGGCATATGGGGATCTAGTCCCCTGACTAGGGATCAAACACTCCCCCTGCCTTGGGAGTGTGGTTCTAGCCTCTGGACCACCAGGTCCTACCCTCTTTCTTTAAAAGATAGGAAACTAAGGCTCAGAGAGGGTAAATGACTTATTAAGGTCACATAGTAAGTCAGTAGCAGAGAGGTTAGAGATAGACCAGGCTGTCATTATGCCAGACACAGGGATAAGCTCAACAGATTGACAAAGTAGTCGTGTAAACCCTCTAGAATACACAAGGGCACATGCCCTTTTATCATCTTAGTTGCCTCCCTATGCATCTTCTCTCCCTTTCCCCCCAAACCAGTGGGCCCCTGAGCAGACGGATGGAGACAGAGAGGGTACAGGGCAGAGTCAGGGAGAAAAGCCAAAAGCAGGACCAGTATGATGGAGAGATGGAGAGAGACACTGTCTATACCATAAATGTATATGGTATACATATACGAGCAACCCAGGAGCTCTCAGACGTGTATTGGACGCAGGAAGCCCAGAGTGGGAGGAATTCATGGACAAAAGGCTCAGCAGACATAGGAAGCAGGAGCAGCGGGGAGGAAGCAGGAACTCAGGCGCTTTGGGGGATCTGAGTCCTAAGGGAGCCTGCCTCTGTCTTTCCCATCGGGTGCTCATCTTTCCATGTCATCATAGCTGAGGCTGCTGTGTGCTGGGCACCTTAGAAACATTATTTCCTTTAATCCTTATTATGGCCCTGTGAAGTAGGTACTGCCTTCTCCCAGTTTTAGGGGTGAAGACTTTGATAGGTCACATGACTCGCCTGAGAGTGCACAGCTTGAAAGTGGTAGATTCCAGCGCAGTGGGTTCAGAGCTGGATTCTGAACTTGCTCATCCCACTGCCCCTGAACAGATGGTTGTCTTGCCTGGTGCCCCTCTCCTCTCATTACCCCTTCTCTGCCAAAGGAATGGAAAGTTCTGTGGGCTGCAGCCACTGTGAAGGAGGGATGGTTCAGGTGTTCACCCTCCTGCCCTGCCCTGGTCTCTCCTAAGAGTCAGATGAGGTCCCCGGGCTGTGTCAGTCATTCTCCACCCACTGCATCCCCAGGGGACGCATACACCTCACCTCCCCGTGGTCATATTTCTAGGAGCACAAGGACCTTGGGATAGGAGACCTGGGTCTTTCTGCTTCAGAGAAGGTCTGGAATAGGGACTGACTCTGACCTGGGGGTTAGATCCTGAACCCAGAAAGAGCCTGAGAGCCTGGAAGGAGAATCCTCAGGCTCTTACTCATTCTCCCCCTCGCCCAGTGCTTCCTGGAATCAAGCTGGGACAGGTTAATCCCCCTGGGGACAGCTGGGTGGCCTCTCCCTGGGAATGAAGATCCTGGTGTTGATGGAGGCCCTGGCACACCTGGCTCTCCTGAGCCTCCTAATAGGGCCTTAAAGCCTTTAAAGAGCCAGGGAGATGGTCCTGGAAGCGCATCTCAGCGGGCACTATGGCTGCTGCACTGGTGCTGCTCCTGGGCCTGCAGGCCGTCGCTGGCTACGGTGAGCACGGTGGGTGTAGGGGCCAGATGTGGACGAGATCCAGGGAGAGGGCCAGCTCTTCTAACTCCATCTTCTCATTTTTCTTCTGCGAACAGCTCAGCTGATCCCATCGGGGACAGCTAACTCTGGAGGTCTCCCCACCGTCTCTGCTGGTCTCCCTACCATCGATGCAGGTCTCCCCATCTCTGGGGATGTCTCTGCTGGTCTCCCCACTGTCTCTGCAGGTCTCCCCACTGTCTCTGCTGGTCTCCCCACTGTCTCTGCTGGTCTCCCCACTGTCTCTGCTGGTCTCCCCGCTGCCTCTGGGGATGTCTCTGCTGGTCCCCCTACTGTCTCTGCAGGTCTCCCCACTGTCTCTGCTGGTCTCCCCACTGTCTCTGGGGATGTCTCTGCTGGTCCCCCCACTGTCTCTGGGGATGTCTCTGCTGGTCTCCCTACTGTCTCTGGGGATGTCTCTGCTGGTCCCCCTACTGTCTCTGCAGGTCTCCCCAGTGTCTCTGCTGGTCTCTCCACTGTCTCTGCTGGTCTCCCCTCTGTCTCTGGGGATGTCTCTGCTGGTCTCCCCACTGTCTCTGGGGATGTCTCTGCTGGTCTCCCCACTGTCTCTGGGGATGTCTCTGCTGGTCTACCTACTGTCTCTGCTGGTCTCTCCACTGTCTCTGCTGGTCCCCCCACTGTCTCTGCTGGTCCCCTCACTGTCTCTGGGGATGTCTCTGCTGGTCTCCCCACTGTCTCTGGGGATGTCTCTGCAGGTCTCCCCACTGTCTCTGCTGGTCTCCCCACGGTCTCTGCAGGTCTACCTACTATCTCTGCAGGTCTCCCCACTGTCTCTGCTAGTCACCCCACTGTCTCTGTGAGTTTCTCTACAGTTTCTTCAACACCTGGGGCTTTGCCCAGTAATCCTCAGACTTTAACTCCAACCATTCCTGGCAGCCCATCAGGAGCAGCATCAGCGTTGCCAGGTGACACTTCTGTTGCTCAGTCCATCTCTGAAGAGCTCTTTGGCTTTGCCTGCAGCTCTGGGTGGGGGCTTCCTGTGCTCAGCCACGAATAAATCGTTAGCTCCCAGAGCCTCACTGAAGCAGTCCTGGCTTTGGTGGCTATACAAAGGCCCCCCTTCTGCTTTTCAACTTAACAACTTTTTCTCTTGTAATTAGTGTTTTTATATCCTGCCTAAGACATTTTCTTGCCTACTTCAAGGTCATGAAAATATTCTCTGATGCCTTCTTCCAGAAACTTTACTTTCAAATTTAGAATCTTTGAATCTAAGAATCTTAGCTTTCAAATTTAAGCCTATGACATATCTCAGATTAATTTCTGTGTATGGAGTGAGGGAGGGGTCAATATCCCTTTTCTCCTCTTACAGATAACCAGTTGCCCTGGAACCACTCATTTCAAAGACTCTCCTTCTCTCCCCACCATTGAAATGTAAACTGACCTAGTCTATTTCTGGGCTCTTCTGTCTGTTCTTATTCCAGGGCCACAGTCGTTAGTGTCTGCAGCTTTGCAGCCAGTCTTAAGGTCTGGTAGTATAAGCCTTCCACTTCTGTTTTTAAGACTGTCTTAGCTTTTCTCAGTCCTTTTATTTTCATTTACCAAACACTTGCCAGGATTTCAATTGAGAGGGCACTGGATGGAATTTCTGCTTCTGTTCCTGCTCAGATATCCACCTGTTTTCCCCTCTGCCCTTCTAGGATCTGTCTCCCCAACAACAGCCCTTGGAACTGCTTTACCCTTGCCTGGGGCTTCCACACCAGGTGGGGCTGTCTCAGGCGGTTCTGCAGCCACCACAGCTGGAGGAGCCACTGCTTCCTCTGGGCTCAGCATCCCGACCAGTAAGGGGCCCTTGTTTGCATTGGGTCACTGACTGGCAGGCACGCCAGCTCCTGGAGAGGAGTGTGAAAATGTGAAAGTGTTCATTGTTCAGTCGTGTCCGACTCTTTGCAACCCCATTGCCTGGGGCCCACCAGGCTCCTCTGTCCATGGAATTCTCCAGGCAAGAATACTGGAGTGGGTTGCCATTGTAGGGACAGGCTTCAGGCCTGCTTTCTACTGTGTTTTGAGTACACCTAAGAACGTCTCTAGTTCTTCAAAGGGTTTCAGTGCCCCTCAAGCCTCTGGTAACACCAGAAGCTGAATGGCTGTTACCTGATCACTTCCTTGAAAGGTTTTCGAATATATTCCTTGTGGCCCAACCTGTCTTTGCAGGGCAACAAGTATCCCCTCCCGAGATCCTGTCTTCCTCCTCCCTCTGTCTCCTTCCTCCCTCCCACTCAATCCAAGTCTCCCCACCAGGCAGTCTGAAGGCAGGAATCGAGCAAAGGGAAAACAAGAGGACTGGCTCTGGCTCCCCTTAAAGATCAGAGTCAGGATGGGGTGGTGAGGAGGGCAGAGGGGCAGCCTCTGAATAAGATGAGGGACCGGGGGGCTGTCAGAGTGCAGAGGCATGGCAGATGAGAGAGGCCCAACAACAGCCTGGGATATGGAGGACGGTTCAGAAAGACGGAGAGGCGTGGATGTCAGTGAGGACTTCAGAGACTGACAGACACGTCCACAGGTGTTAGGGAAGAAGTGAGTGCGGTTTGGAGTGAAGCCCTTTGAAACCCCCTCCACTGAGATTCTATTCCCAAGATGACAAGACACCGAGCAACGTGGTCTCAGAGTCATGTAGACATCAGAGTCACAGAAGGAAAGGTGCAAAGTTACAGAGGGCAGTGGGGAGTCGGGGGATTGAAGTCTCACCTGCCTCGGTCACAGCCCCTCTCTGGTCCTCAGGCCCGAAGCCACAAGAGAAGGGCTCTGTCCCCGACTGGGCCATCGTGTTGATCACTCTCTCTTTGGTGGCAGCAATTGTCAGCCTGCTGTATGGTATCAAAAAGGTGAGTGAAGCTGTGGTCCAAATGTGTGGGTCCCTGAGGCCAGTGGGACTGGCCCTGGTGCCCCAGAAGGACAGGGGCTTCAGGGGAAAATGACGGCTTACCACGCTTAGGGAGGGATGAGGGGGGAAAGGGACCGCAGTCTGGGTGGCTGAGAGGAAACATCGATTGGGCTGGGATGGGGGGATGGGGCCACTGAAAGAGGCAGGGGAACGCTGCAGGCTGACCAGCCCACGGAGGCACTACATTCAGCTCTAGGCAGTGAAGAGTCAGCTTCATGGAATTACATTATAACTTGGGTTTTGAATCCTGGCTCTGTCATTACAACTGTGTGACCTTCTGCAAGTTACTCAGCCTCTCTGTGTTCTGTATTACTCAATAAGTAATAACTGACACTTAAATAGCACTTATTCTGTGCCAGGTATTGTACATATTTTAGCTCACAGCAACCCTATGATACAAGCAATATTATTGTCTCTTATTCTACTGATGAGGTAATTGAGTCCTGGATAAAATGAGAAGGATATTGATAGTATCCATCTCAAAGGGTTGTTGGGGGGTAAAATGAGCTTACACATGTAAACCGCTTAGGTGCTTGGCTCATAGTAAGTGAAGTGAAGTTACTCAGTTGTGTCCGACTCTTTGCGACCCCCCTGGACTGTAGCCCACCAGGCTCCTCTATCTATGGGATTCTCCAGGCAAGAATACTGGAGTGGGTTGCCATTTCCTTCTCCAGGGAATCTTCCCAACCCAGGGATCAAACCTATGTCTCCCTCATTGTAGGCAGACGCCTTAACCTCTGGGCCACCAGGAAGCCCTGGCACATAGTAAGTGCTCAGCAAATTAGTCTGGTTCATTATCCTTCCTGTTTTTGCGGGAAGAGGAGCTCTGAGAACCTGAGTTGTTGAGGAGGCCGCAGTCCATGGGGAGAGCTGAGGGCTGGGCAGCTTAGTTAACCCTTCCTATCCATCCCTCATCTCACAGGCCTGCGAGTTCCGGAAGGAGATGAATATGGGGTGCGGTTGTGCCTCTGTGACCCCTTATGGCTGCCACCATGAGGCCACCAGCCAGCGCTACTCCGTCAAGTGAAGGGGGCGTGGCCGGGATCGCCTATGCCCCTCTCCCGATGGCCTTCCTCCTTCCTTCCCTGAGCAGACTCACTCAAGTCACCAAGACTCTGATGCAGTTTTCTCGTCTGTAGAAGGAAGGACCAGGGCACCATGGTCTCCAGGGGTCTTCCAGCCTTCATGGAATCCCGATCTGGGCAGTGGGAACCTCCTCTCCTCACTCTTTCTTCCTGTTCCCATCCTCTTCCCCAACTATCAGAGAACTTAGCTGAGGGCACCTTGCTTGGCACCCCTGGGGACCAGGATGGGGGTCCCCCTTTCTATAAGGAGCCCCCTTGGGCTGGCTCCTGACCCTCTTGAGACCTTCAATTCTCTCACCTCAGTACAGGTGAGGAACCCTGCTCTGTGACGCCCCTGCTTAGACCACTCCAGGTGGGTGGTGGACACAACTCTTGCTAAATAAAACAGTAGCGCTCCCCTGGTGTCCCAGCCACTGTGTAATTGTCCAAGTGCTTTGCCGTCGGGCAGGCACTGACCAGGTCTGGTCTCTGCCTCTTACCAGATGTGTGACCTTGGGCATTTAAATCACTTCCCTGAACTGAGCTTGTTCATTCTCAAGTTGTAAAATGAGGCTGACACTGCTAACCTCATAGGTTACAACAAGGTAAGGTGCTAACCGCATTTCTCTGTACCTAGAACAGCTCAGACATCAGTAGCTGGTAGGGTTGTTTTGTGACCCTCTCAGCCCAGGTGGTGCAATGGTATAGAATCTCCTGCCAACACAGGAGACGCAAGAGACACGGGTTTGATCCCTGGGTCAGGAATATCCCCTGGAGGAGGAAATGGCAACCCACTCCAGTATTCTTGCCTGGAGAATCCCATAGACAGAGGAGCCTGGTGGGTTGCAGTTCACAGGGTCGCGAAAGAGTATGACATGGCTGAGCCATCACGCACACACAACCTATCACAGCTCAGACACAACAACCTCTTCTGACATCAAGAGCCTGCATATACCTCTAAGTTCCTCCACCTCTGATGCATGCGTCCTCTGGGGGACGTTGTGGCTAAAAGCGAATGGGGAATGTTTACTTACACAGTGAAGGCAGAGAGTCTCAACCTAGCACTACTGCTATAAGCTGGAGAGTTCTTTGCTGTGGGGCTGTCCTGTGCCTTGCAGGATGGCCAGGAGCCCCTCTCGCCTCTACCCGCTGGATGCCAGGAGCAACATCCTCCAAGGTGGGACAAGGTTGTCTCTGCTGCTGCTGCTGCTGCTAAGTTGCTTCAGTCGTGTTCAACTCTGTGCGACCCCATAGACAGCAGCCCACCAGGCTCCCCCATCCCTGGGATTCTCCAGGCAAGAACACTGGAGTGGGTTGCCATTTCCTTCTCCAATAAGGTTGTCTCTAGACATTGCCAAATGTCCCCAGGGGACAAAGTTGCCTCTCCTTGTTGAGAACTATTCTCCTGGAGACTTGTGTCCCTGGAGGAAAGCGTGGGGTGGGGCCAGATTAGTGGAAAAGGGGATTTTCAGTCCCTCCTGGGTCCAGACGGAGAGGCAGAGGTCTGTCTCAGTCTCCCCACCCTACAGGAAGCATTACTTGGGAGGCAGGCTACCCAGTTGTGAGCAGTCAGGCTTTGGTCTGATTTCATGGAGCCCAATTACTCGCCTAATTGTGTTAATGAGCAGCTGGCCTCTCCTCTTCCCTTTCATTCCAGCCCTGCCTAGGTCTTAGGGACCAATCATGCCAAGCACTGAGATGGATTCACAAGTTTGGCCCTCTAGTCCTCCCATGAGCCCCGTGTTCCCAGGGCCCTAGCACCCTGCCCTCCGGGTCCGGCCCTCTCCACCCCCTCTGCCTGCTCCACTCGCCCCTAGAGGTAGGAGCCAGCCCTGGCTTCCACTCCATTCAGCCAAGTCAACACGACTGACTGCATCCCGTGTGCCAGGCCCTGGCCCTGGTGCTGGGGCTGCAGCAGCAATCATGGCAAAGACCTCGCCGGCTGCTGACTCCCCAGTAGAGGAGACCCACCGTGAAAAAATTAAGTGAGCAATAGGGGCAGTGACTTAAGAGCCCCGGACCCACAGCTTCCTCTCTCCTTAGAATCCGAGGGAGCCTGTCCTCCCCCTATGCCAGCCCCAGGCACTGTCTCCTGGGAGCGCAGTGTATGAACTTTGACAACCTCTGAGCTAACGTTTGCTTCAGGCAGGGAATCAGGACGAAGGGGAGAGGGAGACTCCAGGGAGGTCCTAGACATGAGAGGTCTGCATTTCTGTTTAGGGGTGAATGGGAGCTTGGTGGCAGAGACAGCAGCAGGCCTGCCATTGGCTGGGCTGAGGTGGGAGAGGAGGGGGCTGGGGAGTGAAGGCAGGGTCCCTGTCTGCTGAGGATTTCTGCCAAAGACCCTGGCTTCAGTGCCTCTGGGTGGCCTGGACCGGCTGCCAACCGTGCTGAGGGATATGGAAGTCCCTGGGGTTCCATGTCTGCCTTGTCTCCGCCCCCACTGTCCCCACTTGTTGGTGTGTCATCTCTGGACACCTGGAAGCACCTGTCTTTGCAGGAGCCAGCCACTGGAGGGCTTTCCCCCGTCTCTGCTCTTTCACCTCATACTCATGGGCAGCTCCACCCAGGGCAAAAAGAATGATCATGTGTGAGTAAGGGGTGTGGAGAACTGGGCTGACGTAAAAGAAGTGGAAAGTGGAGGGTGCAGCTGAAGAAGAATCAGAATTTGAATCTCTTCCCAGAACCCAGGCATCCAACTGTCTTCCTCCCCATCCCACCCCAGCCAGATCTCAGTCTTTCTAGAAGCCACGGTCTGCTCCCCACCAGCCCAGAACCCCGGACGCCACCCACCCAACCCCCTCAACCTCTGCTGGGGCTGGGGCAGGAGTCAGTCCCTCCCAGTTGCCTTTCCCTGCCCCCAGATCCCACCCCTTGGGTAGACACCCATGTTCCCTGCTTCATGACGAAGCTGCTGTGGTCTCCCATTATCAGGGCACCCCTGCAAGGTGGGGCGGTTCCATTTGTTTAAGATTTCGGCCTGAGGAGCCCCAGCCCCCGTGACGTCAAAGCTGGGCCCATATAAGCTGAGGGGACCCCAGCCTACAGCCTCAAGCAGCCGTCCAGCTCCGACATGGCCCAGCCAGCCCACTGCATCCGCTCCGTCTTTGGCCTCCAGTGCGTCTTCCTTTTCCTTCTCACCTCTCAGGAGGCAGGTAAGATGCCCTCAGAGGCAAGGGGTCACCATCACACAGGGGCATAGAAAACAGAGAGGAGTTGTTTCTTAGCACGCCTATGGCTGACCATCGCAGAAATGAACTGCAAGTGAATGTGCTGGGAAGATGGGTGGGTTCCAAGCTGCTGCATGCGGTTGTCTAGGGTGTACGCTGCTCAAATTTGCCAGCTGAGGGGCATGCTGGAGATGAAACACAGCCTATGCTCTGCTTCGCTCTGCTAAAACGTGGCCTGCAAGGCTGCAGACACCAAAGAGGGGCTTCTTCCCGTCTGGATGCTGGCAGTCCTGGGCGGGCAGCTGTGGGGATCTGACGCTCCCTGACCATCTGCTTTGTGCAAGGAATTCATGGGTGTTCAAAGTACTGCACCTCGTTTCATGTCCTCAAATCCCCTGAGGTGATTAGTGATATCCCATTTTATAGTGAGGAAAGTGAGACTCAGAGAGGTAAAATGCTTGTCTAACATCACAGAGGCAAGCAGGAATCCTGCCACGCCACCCCTGCCGCTGTCCTCAGGGCGCATAAAGAGCATTTCTTTCCTTGTTCTGCACCAACCTGCGTTCCAGCCCTGGCTCTGGCCCAGGTACTTAGTCTGGGCTTCTGTAAAATGGGAGGATGCACCTGGCCAACTGGTTACTACACACCAAGCGTCATTCTAGGCATTTCATCTACGTTTATTTACTTAATCCTCATGACAATTCAATAAGGTGTGTGGTTTTATCCCCATTTTACAGTTGGGAAACATCCCAAGGCTTTGGGAAGAAAGCGAATATAGAAAAGTTTGACGATGGCCAGTATGGGGAAAGAATCTAAAAAAAAAAAATAGAAGAGTGGAGATATATCTGACTTACTTTGCTGTACGCCTGAAACTAATATATTGTAAATCAACTATATTCCAATACAAATTAAAAAGAAAAGTTTGACAAGCCAAATAGACCTCACCAGGTAAAGTGAAATTGCAAAATTAGTTCACTTAATTAAGAGAGAGTTCTGTGACAGAAACTGGGGAGCAGAGATGTCCAAACATAGGGGCGATCTGGAGGGGCCTGGGCAATTCAGAGGAGGGTCTTTACAAGGTAGATAACTGGCAGAAATAGGTTCAGAGGGATTTTCTACGTATTGCATAGACTCATTCACGGTAATAGCCTTGATGATCCCAAACCAGGGCCCAGAAAGGCCTGAGTATGGACACTCTGGGTCAGGGGAGGCAGCAGCTTTTCCTTCCAACAGTGTTTGACTGAAGGCGATGTTTCTCCTTCCCTGAGCTCAGGGTCACGTTGAGGCTGGAGGGGCCGGGGCAGGTGATGGGGCTGATGGTGGACAGTAGGGGCAGAGGCCGAGGAATCTCTGTGTCTCCACCAGGTGTCAGCAGCACTGTGATTGGAGGCCCTTCCCCCCTACCTCAGAGGCACCAGAGCCACCCTGAGCCACCGCCCCGGTCTCACCCACCTTCTCATCCCCTTCCCGTTAGGCTGGCTGTCTGACCTGCCGCTCTCCAGCCCTCCGTCACGCTTCTGCCCAGGGAGAGGATCCTGCAGAGGCAGGAGGGAATGAGTCTCGAATCAGCTCCGCACACATTCACTTATTTTTTTTTCTTACATTCACTTTTGAGGGAGGTTTACTCTAGGACAGTGGTCCCCAACTTCTTTGGCACCAGGGACCAGTTTCCTGGAAGAAAATTTTTCCAAAGACCGGATGGTGAGGGGGGATGGTTGGGGGATGATTCAAGCGCATTATATTTATTATGCACTTCATTTCTATTATTATTACATCAGCTCCACCTCAGGTCATCAGGCTTTAGATCCCGGAGGTTGGAGACCCCTGCTCTAGGGCATAGGACAGGCGCAGGGCACACTTGAAATCTGAATTCTGGAGCAGGACACGGGCTCTGTGGGTGTGGTCTGGGAGACGGCCACGCTGGAGCTTGGCTGGCTGGGACTGAGGGGATGGTGGGGAAGGAAGGGCCCCTGGGTGCTCGGATCCTGCAGAGTGGACCAAGGGGGTGATGGGTGGGGAGGGCTTGAAGCCGGGGTGAGGTTGGGAGGGAGTCAGGGTGGAAATAGAGTGTGAGTCAGGGCCAGGACATGACTGTGTCCTGCAGAGACTGAGGCCAGGGTGGGGAGGGAAGAGTGTCAAGAGGAGTGGATGAAGACCTTTAGCCCACAGCTCTGGGGTACGCCCTGTCATTTACCCACAGGACCAATCAATACTCAGACGCAGATAACTAGATCCTAGAACCCCAGAGTCTGCATCATGCAACCACAGAACCACAGGAGCAGAATCTAGATGAAATCATCACTGCAGAAAGCACAGATGGGGCTGAGGTCCTGGGGAGAATCTAAAAAAGACATTTTTCTACAGTAAATGTCATTTGATTTAATTTCTATTACATAAATAATATATTCTCACCCTAGAAACTGGAAGATGGGAAAAAATAGAAAAAGAAAATCTCTTCTAATAAACCCCAGTTGCCCAGTCAAATATTTGAGTGTATTTCTCTTTCATCTTTTTACTATGTCTGTGTTTTAGGTCACATGTTGTGCTTAAACCATATAGACACTTAAACAAGCAAGCAAATGGAGTAAGCCATTTTTGAGGGATGGGATATCAAGAAACATCAGAAATACTCTTTTGGGTGAGGCTGTTATGACAGAGACCCCATGGCACAAGTTACTTAGTAGGATGTCCATTTTCTTTTCAAACTAGTGAAAGAAGCAGATATAACAGGCCTTTGGAACTGTATGCACAGTTTTGATATTGTAAGATTTGTTTTCATTCTTTTATCCAGGCTGAGTATCTACCTTCAGCGTCTTGGGCTAAAGTCAGGTTTTCCTCTTTGTTTATACCTTAGTGACCAAAGCAGTTCTCTTCAGATCATTTTTATAGCCAGCGAAATGAATATCTCATAGCGAAAACTTCCTAGGAAAAGAAAGTTGCTACCAATGGTAGATCTGCTGGGCAGAAGACAAGGTCATCTCAACCCTGAGGTTTAGTCACTGATTTGCCTCAAGACTCAGGACCATGGGTTACACTGAGCTTCAGCTCCAGATTTTATAATCAATGGTTCCACAGCTATGTGATGTAGATCCGGAATTCTAAAATCTAGTTATCTAGGTCTAGTTATTGACTATGTGGCTCCTGTGGTTAAATAACCGATATCCCAAAACTGGTGAGTGAGAGGTCTTCTTTCAACATCTTTTCATCTCAGGGCTCCATTACTTAACCCAGCAGAAGTTAACCCTTAGTCTCCCAAATTTTGGAGGTCACATTTATGTTTTGTGTGTGTTTTTTTTTTTTACTCAATATGCATAATGAAAAGCTGTTGGCATGGCTTCTGAAAAGTTTCCATCAGTCTTAAAAAACTCCCTCATTTATCTATTCAACAAATATTTATGAAATGCCTCCCATGGCCCAGACATTGTTCTAGACTGGAGACATAGTGATGAATAAAACACATAAAAGTCCCTGCCACTGGGGGAAGTAAACTGCACTTACTATACGTTAGAAAGTGATGAGTGCTATGTTGATAAAACAGGAAGCAGCTCAGGAACGTGGAGGGGTTCCATTTTGAAGGTGTGGTCAAGGTAGGCACAGAGGTGTAGAAACCAGGGCAGGTAGAAGAGGCATCTGGGGCTGCAGAAGGCTGCAGGGCAAGGCCTCAGGCTCGGCTTCCCTTACTACCAAGAGAAAAACAAGAAAGTCTGAGATTGTTTCAAAGACTACTACTTTAAAGAGTCTTCTACACTTCAGAATCTTCAGTGCTCCATACTTCCTATAGTCTTCACACTAAACGAGTGGGTTGACATCGTTATTTACTGTTCAGGACCTGAGCCTTCAGAGCATTTAAGTGGCCTGAGTGAAGATGCAAAGCTAGTGAGGGGTAGCGCCTGGACTCCATCCTGTCCTCTGACTCCTTAGGCCAGTGGAATTGGGTGTTCTGAACTGCCCGTCTGCCTATTTCTTCACTCCATGGATATTTAGTCATCCCTTATCACATTTAAAAGCACCTGGGGTGTAGTGAAAAGCCTATCTTTGCCAATTACTCATCCTCTTTGAACTCCCTTTTCTCACCTGTAAAATAATAAGATCATATCTTGCCTCACAAGTTCATGGTGAAGCTTAAATGAACAAGTATGTGAACAGCATCCTTCAGGGGTCCCACCAACGTCAGTGTTCTTTCTTCCCCAAGAGACTGGGCTGACTTATGGGCTATATCACCGACTCAAGTAAACTGCAGGAGTTGGTGATGGACAGGGAGGCCTGGCATACTGCAGTCCATGGGGTTGCAAAGAGTTGGACATGACTGAGTGACTGAACTGAACTGAACTGAACTGAACTGAGTGTGGCCTTCACCAGTAAAAGCCTGGGCCTGGGAGCCCAGAATATGTGTTCCAGTTCTGGCTCAACCTCTTATCTGCTGAGTGTCCTTGGGGAGATTGCTTAACCTCTCTTAACCTTGCTTTCTCATCTGTAAAAAGGAGAGGATAATAAACTCTCAATCTCAAAAGGTTGCTGTGAAAAGTAAATGGGTTAATACATGTCCTACTTCATAAGACCTGCCTGTCTCTCAGTAGGTGTTCCAGAAATGTTGGCCATTGCCGTGGCCAAGTCACCATTGTGTGCAAATCATCATTTCTCCAAGAAACTCGAGTTTCTTTGCTGTAAAACAGGGACATTGACAGTTTCTGAGATGCCTTGTAGGGAGCTGGGAGATCAATTACCTTAGAAGACAACCCAGGAAGAATGGCTATGAGGCAACTAGCAGAGTGCCTGGCCCCAAGAAGGGCCCCAATAAATGATAGACATGGGTTTCCCTTGTGCCTCAGTGGTAAAGAACCCTCCTGCCAATGTAGGAACCACAGGAGACATGGGTTCAATCCCTGGGTCAGGAAGATCCCCTGGAAGAGGGCATGGTAACCGACTCCAGTATTCTTGCCTGGAGAATCCCAAGGACAGAGGAGCCTGGCCAGCTACAGTCCATGGGGTTGCAAAGAGCTGGACATGATTGAGTGACTGAGCGTGCACACACACACACACACACACACACACACGTGATCAGTACTGCTGCCAAGAAAGTCAGAGAATGACTCCGGCCAGTGGAGCGAGGGCCTGACTCTTCAGCCCTCCTCTCTCCCCCCAACCTCCAATCCCATCAAGGGACTTGGGCTTCCCTCCCACTCTTGACCCCTTCTTTTCTACCTGTGTTTCTTTCAAGGACTGCATTCCTCAACCCTCAGCCCTCCTAAGCAGTCAGCAGGCGGGTGGGTGGATTGTGGTTTCCTGTGACTGGGGGTGCGTCCAGGTTCTGGTCGCCACCTTGAGCTAACAGAGCCTGGAAATCTCGGTTATGTAACGACGCTATCTCTCACTCTTCAGCGCTCTCCTGGCCCATGCTCTCCTGATTAGAGATCAGAGACATCTCCTCTGTCTCCACTGGTGTTCTTACACAGAGTTAAGGCCCATATCTGCTCACTGATGGGGTTCACACCCTGTTGTTAAACATATTCGGTCCCTGCCAATCCAGTGGCCTCATTCACACCTCCTGGGACCCCCAAGTAAATCTCTTTTTCTTTCAAAAGGGCCACCTTCTTCTGTCTCAGAGGGCTTCAGGTGTGTGAGAGGGGGAGCCAGTGGGGAACCATAAGGGTTGAGTCCTCTCTTCTGCTTCCTGGAATCCAGATCAACCTTCATCACCAAAATGGAAGTTTCCCAACCCCCTCCTCTACCCACCCTCTGTCCCTCTTTCTATATTCTCGTGAGTCACCAGTGTCTACTTACTGTAGGAGGTTTTGCTAGGGGTCTTACTTAGTCTCTCACACACTTACATCTGGAATGGAGCTGAACTATTATGGAAAGATGGAGATTCGGACATTTATTCCCTTTCCGCTCAGCTCTGCCGTGGAAAGACAACTCTATTCCATAAGTATATAAACTCTAGCGCAACACTTGCAAAGCAAAATACCAGTCAATAATTCCTCTCAAAATCTTACAATGTGATAAACTGGACAGGGGCAGAGATTGTAAGCTCAGTTGCTCAGTTGTGTCCAACTGTACTCAACTCCTGGACTGTGGCCCACCAGGCTTCTCTGTCCATGGAATCTTCCAGGCAAGAATACTGGAGTGGGCTGCCATTTCCCCCTCCAGGGGATCTTCCCAACCCCGGGATTGAACCTGTGTCTCTTGCATCTCCTGCATTGGCAGGTGGGTTCTTTACCACTGTGCCACCTGGGAAGCCTGGGCAGAGGTTGACAGTCACACAAACCACTGGCATGTCACATTGAAGGCAGCAGGAAAGAGTAACTAACAAAGAATTTTTTGAGCACTGAGATGAAGTTGGAGCTTATTTGCTGAGAAAGATCAGGAAAAAGGCCATAAAGCTAGGAAGATTGAAACTGAGGAGTAAGGAGTAGAGGTCGAGAGGAGAGAGGCAGCATTCCTGCTGAAAGCACAGCCACACACAGAGGTCCAGAGACTGGAGGTGAGAACAGGAATTAGATAGCAGGGTATTCCAAAGAGACTGGCTGGGGAAACACGTCTGGGATAACAAAGGGAGCCCTACCAATGACATAAGAAGGGAAGCAGGGAAGAGCATGGAAGAAGTTTCTTATTTGCCTCTCTCCCTTCACAGGTGCTGCCGCACTTCAAGAACTCCAGAAAACTGGCAAATCAACATCTGATCATTTGTTCTCTCTGGCTACAGCCCCTGTTTCCATCACCCCGTCTAATCACGCTGCTCTTCATTCAGAGCACAGCTCTCCAGACCCCCTGATATCTACGGAAACCCATAAGCCAAAGCACCAATGCACTACCACGCACCGCTCCAAGCTGGCTCACCAAAGCTCCACAACCCAAGCTGCTCCTCCTGCTGCTGAACAGAACCCCAGCAAACAAGGAAGAGGGCCAATTATCCGGAACGAACATGCTTCTGAACCTAAGGACACCGCTAATACAGATCAAGGGTCAGATGGGGAAAGACATACAACTCCAGTACCCAACAGAAAGAGTACCACTTGTCTTAAGCGCACAACAAGCAGATCAACAGTGACAAGCAAACCAGCCAAAGTTGTAACACCAAGTACCACCTCAAACAAGACTACAGAAAAGACAAAACAAAACCTAGGAAAAGTGACTGACCGCAAGCAATCAACCACAAGGGGCCATGAGAGGACCACAGGAAGCCCAGAAAAGTCCACGGAACACGAAGGAAAGACCACAGGGGACAATAAGAGGGCCACTGGAGCCTCAGAAAAGTCCACAGGACACAAAGGAAAGACCACATCAAACCACGAGAGGACCACTGAAACCTTTGTAGGCACAGGACACGGAGAAAAGATCACATCGGGCCATGAGAGGACCACAGGAAGCCCAGAAAAGTCCACAGGACACGAAGGAAAGACCACATCAAACCACGAGAGGACCACTGAAACCTTTGTAGGCACAGGACACGGAGAAAAGATCACATTGGGCCATGAGAGGACCACAGGAAGCCCAGAAACGCCCACAGAACATGAAGGAAAGACCACATCAAACCACGAAAGGACCACTGAAACCTTTGTAGGCACAGGACACGGAGAAAAGATCACATCGGGCCATGGGAGGACCACAGGAAGCCCAGAAAAGTCCACAGGACACGAAGGAAAGACCACATCAAACCACGAGAGGACCACTGAAACCTTTGTAGGCACAGGACACGGAGAAAAGATCACATCGGGCCATGAGAGGACCACAGGAAGCCCAGAAACGCCCACAGAACATGAAGGAAAGACCACAGGGACCCATTATAAGACCACAGGCGGTTCAGCAAAATCTACTAGACATCAAGAAAAGACCACATATGTCACTGAGACCATAAAAGCTCCAATAAAACTCACAGAAAATCCAGCAAAAAACACAGCAGCTACAGAGAACATAAGACCTGCAGCGAAGGTCACAGGAGACGCATCTATCAGCACTACATCTCCTTGTACCAGTAACACTGAGGCTTCCCGATATGTACCCACTGGTTCCTCTACACCCCCCAGGTCGATCGTGTCAGAAGCCCCCGACAACAAGAGCCATCCACAGCAGAACAAAGATGACTCACAAGGAGGTGTCCCTGAGGGAGAAACGGAAGGGACTGATTCCTTCCCTGCATGGGCCATAGTGGTCGTGATCCTGTTGAGTGTGATTCTCCTTCTGGTGTTCATCGGCCTGATTGTCCTGGTAAGGGAGAGTAATGCCCGGCGGGGAGGTGGGGAGTGAGCCCATGGAACAAGGAGTTGAGATGATGTTATGGATCAGAACTGGAGGGAACGATAAGTCAAGGAAAAAGCGGCATGGTGTGGGAAAAGATAATAGAGGGAGTGTGGTGGTGGAAACTATGGAGAAAAAAAATAGACGGATGGGACATGACAAATGGAATTGGGAAGCAAGCAGTGACTGAGGAAAAAGAGCTGTGAAGCAGGGAAAATGTAGGGGTTGGAGACAGAGTCTGGGGGTGAGAATAGGTGACATTCGGATAAGGAAAATAGGACAGAAGAGGAGACTGGAAATGAAGTGGGGAACTCTATACTGAATCTGGGACTGGAATAAGGATTAGGGTTTGAATGGAATCTTGGGAAAGGAGCAAGTCAAAGGTCCAAGGTCAGGGAGAACAGAATTGAGGACCTGAGTTATGGGTGTGGATAAAGGCAAATGGCATGGCAGATGGTACTCACTCTTCTTTTCTCCTCCCAATCACAGGCCTCCTACTTGGCTCGAACACGCCGTGCACTGATCCAGAACACTGAGAATAATGACTCAGAGAATGCTGGGGGTTCCAATTCCTACCCAGTTTACCTGATGGAGCAACAGACTCTCGGCCCATCCCAGACCCCTGGCCCACGATGACCATTCAGAAGTCGCTCACCCCCAGATTTTCCATGACTTATCCCTTTCCTGGATGAGACCCATACAACAGGGACCCACAACTGCGAGTCCCACAAGTGAGACCCACAGTTCCTATTTCCTGGACTCCACAAAGGGCAAAGTACTGACAGTTGACACGCCAACACTTCAACTGCTGTGATCTTATTTAAACCAGCCAAGGTGCGAGGTGATAAGCAAAAAGGATGTGAGTTTGGGGTATAGAAAAAAAGAATGAATAATACAAGCGAGTGTTCTCTGTAGAAGATGATGATCTGAAAATGAAAAGATGTTTGATGGATGTATGGGGTGGAGATCAATATAGGACTCTGAGTCCTGGGAGGGGCAGCACAGTTGGGGAGCCTTAGAAAGCAATGCTCCAGACCTGACCGAGTCAGGATTATAGGCAGGGGGAGTCAAAAGACAGAGCCTCTGGGTTTCAGGACCAACCTATGTTATTTCCACCTCTCACTTAGAGTTTGTGTGTGGACAAAGCCTCTGGGTTTCAGGACCAACCTATGTTATTTCCACCTCTCACTTAGAGTTTGTGTGTGGACAGGTTTGTCTCTCAGTTCCCAGGGCCCTTGATTTTTTCTTTTAATAAAAAAAATAGGATCTGAGAAGAAAAGAGGATTTCCTTCTCTACCTTCTACATTCTCAGAAAAATTCCAGGAAAGATCATCCCACAGAGTGATATCTCCCACCCAGATGGTTCGGCCCTCTTCCTTCTGAATCCCTTAGTTTTTCTAAATGTCTACAGTGGGCATCCTGTTGCTGGGTTGTGGGAGGGCACGCAGGGAGGGATTTTTGTTTGGCCTGCAGTCTCTTCCATGGATCTCCACCCCAGGCCTTCCTTGACAGTGTTCCCCACTCATCATTTATTTTCCTGTCTCTTCCCCTAAAGCCCCAAAGTCTTGGCTTTTTCCTATAGAAGTCACCTATCTTCTCTACTGCCCCTATCCTCTCTCCTCACACCTTCACCCCAGATTATGATTTTTCTCCTTACAGACATTTCATCTGGGTTTTTCTCTCCAACTTATTAAAGTTCTTTCATCTGTTACTGATTGGGCAGAAGGAGAGTCAGCTGATGACAGATAGCTTCTTTCTATCCATTGGTCTTTCTATAATAAAGTGTAAAATAATTATAAAATAAAGCATAATAATTACTGGACTATCAGTTGGCGAAAGTCTTGATATGTTCCTGACTTTAGCTGTGACCTTGCAGACAACCTTCAGCAGGAGTGGCTAGAAGTCAGGGATTCTTTGGAGGATGAGGAAGAGAAGGCGAAATTCCCATTGCTCCTAAAATGGCTCATTCCTGGATTCCGAGAAGAGCCAGCCTGAATTCATGCTTGGCTCATTTGCATGGTGACAAAATGAGGAGAAAATGGGTTAGTAAGCAAGTATTTCTAAGTACCTATTTTACATTCTGTTGAGGATTACAAAGAAGTATAAGACATTGCTCTCATCTGAGACACCAAAACAGGAAAGTAGGAATTAAGTAATTCAATCAGAGTTATCACAAGGCTGCTGCTGCTGCTGCTAAGTCGCTTCAGTCGTGTCCGACTCTGTGCGACCCCAAAGATGGCAGCCCACTAGGCTGCTCTGTCTCTGGGATTCTCCAGGCAAGAATAGTGGAGTGAGTTGCCATTTCCTTCTCCAATGCATGAAAGTGAAAAGCAAAAGTGAAGTCGCTCAGGCGTGCCCGATTCTTAGCGACCCCATGGACTGCAGCCTACCAGGCTCCTCTGTCCATGGGATTTTCCAGGCAAGAGTAATGGAGTGGGGTGCCATTGCCTTCACAAGGCAGTACTACACAAAATAAAATAAGACTCCAATGAATTAAGCCCATATTTATGCACATCTGCCACGTCCAGTACTTGTTAAGACAGCAGCCCTGCTCTAAAACCATTCTGCGTCCAGACGTAGGTCCCGACAGAACATCTGCCTGTCATCCATGTAGACTTGGGTCTCACCTTTGCTAGAAGAGGATAAGGCAAGAGTGATAGAGAAAGGCAAGAGAAAGCCTCTCTAGTTTGCCAAAGGCCTTCCAACCTTGACTCCGTCCAGAATCAAGCAGCAGGGTTGTGGGCAGCTTTTTGGCAACCCCCTTTGCGGGAGGCTGGAAGGCCATCATGGACACCACTCCTGGTCTGGATCCTCCTATCACTGGATCATCTGTCAGGATCCAGCTCTGGGCTGGGAGGGCCCTCAGGCTTGAGGAGCTCTCTGCATCTCCTGCTGCAGATCCGTAACATGGGTTCTGAAAAGCAGCCAAGCCAGGTGCAGAGGGAGCCCCATCATATGTGCCTGGAGAGAGCCTGGAGGCAGAGACGCCTGGTTCCCAGAGAAGGCTGGGGTGCTGTAGGATAAAAGGAGGAGGCAGCCAGGTTTCCAGACTCTTGGCAGATGGTGACTGATCATGTGACAGCTGCCGGGATAGGTCACTCGCCCTGGGAGGAAAGCAGATACCCCCTAACCCCAGACTCTTAAACACTGAATTTTCTGAGCCGGGACCCTATTCAAAGAACTCAAACAAAATAAAGCAAAACAGCCAACCCGACCAATGCCTCCCCCTCAAGGCACCAAAATGGAGCACTGGGGTCAAAGGGTGCGGGTTTGGAGGAGTGGGGGAGGTTCTTCATCTCCCCAAAGCAAACGGGGACTATGGGCCCCAGGGTGCGGCCTTGAATGTCTCCCTTCTCACTTGTCTCTCCCAGGATAATGATCACTTGGAAATCTAAGGACAAGTCCTTTAACAAGCTCTGGAGCTGGGCTCGGGTTAGGAAAAATTACTTAAGGAGTGAGTGGCAAGCCAGGGAATAGGCTCCCGGCTCACAGGCTTATCGCTACCCCCATTCCCAGGGCCCCAGTCCCGGGGCAGAGGAAAGCACTGCCCTGGCCGAGGGCGCCCAAGACCCCAAGGGCTGGAGGGGTCTCCGGGCGCAAGAGCAGAGGGGCAGCCTTAGCAGCCGGGGCGCCAGGTTCCCCAGGCGGGGACGCGGCCCTCCGTCCCTGGAGGCCCCACTTGACCGGCGGCTGCAAAACTCGCTCCCTAACAGAGCTCAGCGTCAGCCCGAATCCGGCTCACGGTCTGGCGGAGGGCAACACCAGAGGGCGACAGTCCCCGGCTGCGGACTCACCACCCTCGCTTCCCCCAGCGGAATGCCCCGCCTGGCGGGCTCCGGCCTATGCCCTCCAACTGCCCTGAACCCTCTGACGAGGAAAGAGGCGGCAGGGGGCTGTTTCAGGCGAGTCCCCTCTCCTGGCCTCAGCCACAGTCTCTGAGAGCCCCACCACCTCCACGTAGCATCTGTGCCCACGACACGCTCGGTTTTTGGCTGTGCGGGCAAGCTGTGGGATCTTAGTTCCCTGACCAAGGATGGAACCCCAGCCTTTTGTGCTGAAAGCGCTAGAGTCTTAACCACTGGACCACCGGGAAAGTTCCGGCACCCTCTCTTCTGATCTCTGAATCCACCCAGGCCTCCTCCAAAGTCTCTAAGACTACCGGGCCTCAGCAACAACATGCGTATCCACCACAGCCTCCACCATCGGGCCCACAATATCTGAGAGCACCATGGCCTCCGCCCCCAGTCCTGAGAGGAGGACAGCTGCTTACACAGCCTCTGATACCGCAGCAGTCTCCACTAAAACCTCTGTGCCCGCCACAGCTACCACAGTGCCCACTGAGACCACCACAGCCTCCATGATGGCATCTGCACCCATCACAGTCTCCACCAATGAAACCACCGCAGGCTTTGAGACCACCCACCTTGGCTTCTACCATAGCCTCAGGAACCCCTGTGGAGTCTGTGCCCACCCAGGCCTCTGAAACCACTGCGGCCATCTCAAAATACTGAGTATTGGTATTGGTCCAGGGGATGCGAAGGATACTTCACAAGTCAAATCTTCCTTGTTATTTGTCTTTCCAAATGAAGTGCTGGAACACAGCCACACCTATATGTTTACATTTATAGCTGCTTTCCAGCTACTTTGCATAATTGTGACAGAGACTGTGACCAAATGGCTTAAAAATCTACCATCTAGCTCTTTACAGGAAGAGTTTGCCAACATTGTTCTAGTCCAAGGCCAAAACTAGTTTTTTTTTTCATACTCTGGCACTTGCTGTTAAAAAAACCCATCTCTGCACTTGCCATCAGCACTCATAATGGAACTGATTCTACCCACTTTGTTCTGATACTGTCTGCTATTCCAGTGACTGAGACTGTTCTTCTATCAGCCTAGCCACTACTCATCTAAACACAACATTGCTGCGGACACCCCCTTCTCTACGGCCTCTTCTGTATCATGTCCTCCCCCCTTGTGTGAGTCCCCCCTCCTCTCGCCCAGGTCCCTGGGGTCACCATCTCCTTCATGTGGGTCAGGTTCTTCCATATCTATTTGGAGCACACTCAGCTCAACTTTGTTGATCACCAAGACTGAAGGAGTCTTTTGGGCCCAGGAAAGAAAACAACAGTTTCAAAGGCCCTTGCTGAATCATCTAACTTCGGAGAAAACAAAACAGAACTTTAGGTCCCTCCCTGATGCTCCAGGCTGGTTGCATCTATCTGGGACTTATCACCCCCTGTCCAGAAACCTTCCACCCTCTACACCTGCCCAAAAGATGTATCACTCCCTGCCCAACTATAAATGCCATCTCAACTAAAGTATACCCAAAACATCCCGCCTGATTAATATTTCCCTTATTGCTTACACAAACCTCTCTATAAATATGGAGCCTCCCTGATCCCTCTCAGCACTCAGCCTGGTCGTTAGGCCGACTGTCGCCCCTCCTTGCCCGAATAAAGGTAACCTACTTCTGTTGAGGTTGTGTTTCCTTTTTCTGCCTCGGCCTGAACTGTACCTTACAACGACTGTGTTCAATTATATCACCTCTGCTCCAAGTCGTGACCATTGCCTCATCCATGGGTAAATCTTATTCTGTCACCTCTTCCTCCAGCACTGTCTTACACCCAGTGACTAGACCACAAGAGTATCAGACCCTGCTCCTTTTATCCCAGCACACGCTCTTCTCTGTGGGTGGCCACTTCCATACTTGACTGGATCTCCCTCTTCTCCATCAGCCGTGGCCACATCTCCTCCAGCTGCTGCCTCCACCCTCCGCAGTACCATCCATGCACGGATTCTACCTCCTCTTCTGTAAGACCCTCGTCTCTATTCCGGGGACTGTGGCCTCGGGAGAATCACTTTCTACTGTCTCTCTTCCCACCAGAACACCTCTCCTCAAACCAGCACCACAGTTGTGTTAGAGTCAACCCCTCTGCTCTAAGTACACCTGCCTCTCCATTCATTTTCTCCACTACAAGTGCATCATGTTGGGTAATCTATTCCCCAGGCACTAGGATCCCTGCAACAAAACCCAGATACCCCCATTTCTGTCACCCCAGCTTCTGGAGTGAACTCCACGTCTCCTGCTACCAGCAATACCATCCCTGGGATAGCTCTGATGCCCCATGTACCTCTGGCCTGGGCACATCCATTATTGGCGCATCATTCACCACCACAGTGCCAGGTACTAGGACCACCAGGACAGGATGTCCCCATGAGCCAACCACCAGTCCTGGAACCAGCACCATCTCCCATGAAACAATCCCTGTCCGCACGGGCACAAACATAGTGTAAACCACATGCCAATGTTATGCCCAAGTCGCGAAATCTCCCAATGACCACCAGGGAGCCGATATCCGATGCAAAAACAAGAGAGTTTTTATTACCAAGCTCGAGCTGGGGCTCCCACCGATACCCACGCAGCCGCTACAGGGAGGAGCCCTGAGCTCTGGGTTACATTGCTTATATAGGGTATTCTTGCGTGCAAAATTCGAAAAATGGGAGTCTCTGGATCTGATTAGTCACCCTCTGGTGAGGGGTTAGGTGTTGAGTTTTAACTGGCTCTCATTTCCCGGGCTGGCTGCGGGTCCTGATTAGTTCCCCCCAGGCTTGCCAGGGGTTCTGATTGGTCCCCGTTTCCCGGGCTTGATTTGAGTTTCCCGGGCTTGCTGTGGATTGGCCCTTGTGTGCTGGGCTCATTTCGGGGAACTGAAACTTATTTTTGGGGGAAATCGCAACTGAGGCCTTTTCTGGTTTTATAGGGCCTGTCATGGAGTTTGTTTCGCCCTCACACGAACACATGTGCTTCAACCAAGTGGATATTTGCAGCCTGAGGCATCACCCTCATTTCTCTGGCTGCAGCCTTGGCTGAGCTGGCCTAACGCAGGGCTGAGTTCTGTCTGGTGAATTCCTGTTCATGGAGATGGGGGGACCCACCTAGAAGATAGATCATGAATGGGAACGGAATAATAGAAATGGGACCAGTAAGACATTCAGAACGAGAAAGCAATGTGTGGCAAGTCACACATATGCTAGCCTCATCAACAGGAGATCAGCGGGAGCAAACTTGTCTCATTAAGCCAGATTTATTGGCTTGTTGCACCAAAAGAGTCTGTACACTAGAGGGACTAAGGAGCTTCTTATCAACTAAGGAAGAGGCACTGTAGTGTCGAGGAAAGCATGGAGTTTGGGTGCAAGTTAAATGAAGCAGTCTTAATAAGCTTAAAACAAAGCAGGGCTGTGTGCACAAGGATCCACAGCAACTGGAGACTGTGAGTTTCCATGGAAACTACAAAGTTACAAGAGACCTGGAATGTTATTCAGAAAGTCTCATCTCCCCCGGGGTAGGAATTCCAGGCTGCTTCTCTCTGGCAGAGTAACTTAGATTCTCCAGATAAGAATGGGCTATTTCCTTCTTACTGATAAAATTTCAAATGGCAAATTTGCGATCATCTATGATTTCACAGAACTAAACTTTTCATTGACAAAATCATCGAAAGTGGCTAAGTCACTCAAAGAAGGGGGCTGTTTTGATGCTTCACAGCTGCAGCGTGTTCTTGGGAAAAATACTTTCAGTAATCTTTGCATCTGGTTTGATCTACATTGTTATCCCAGCCTGGTGAACTGTAAGATAGACTGTTACCTTCTGTATCAGAGTCTTACTTTCTCACATGACATAATACAAAGGCCGAAAGAGGGAGCAAAACAGAAAATATAAATGATAGATTATATAGCAAGAAGTGGAAAAAAAAGAAAACAAAGATGAAGTGGGGGCCCAAGAGAGAGGTAAGTACATGGATCTATGTGGTGTGGATAGAGGCGAGGACAAAGGAAAGTTTATCTTTTAAAAAAAAAATAGCAGGAACTAAAACTAAGTGTTAATTTTAATTCTGGAATTCCTAAAAGACAAAGCAAAAAGACAACTACACTGTAATGTATTCCTTCTGTCAAACTAAAGACACAAGAGATTTCCTAAGAAGCAAATTGCATTTCCAGAAAAAAGCCACTCTCAAAGAAATCAAGAAATTTATCACATGAATCCTGTAATGAGACATAGACTCATAATAGAGTCTGTCTTCCACTATGATTTTGCAAAGGACCCAAAACACATATAAAAAGGGGCATTTCTTAAATTGCTCTTGTCTAAAATCCAGCCCACTCAAGTTCTCCATTTCTCATTTCAGGAGCAATATTTAAAATATTTACCAGCAGAATGGCACAGGCCTTGGTTTTGGTGCAGAGCCTGAGAAGAATCCTACTGTGTCAGGGTTATTTCTTTCATCTGATTGTAGCAAGTCCTGGGGTCCTGAGGGAAGGTCTTTGATTGGAGGGACTTTGCTCAGGGGGCTATGTACAGTGGTTATTTATCAATTGGTAGAGAAGAATTTTAATATTTTAACAACTGATGCAACCTGACCTTTATGCATAGATCTGGGTGTAAGTCTAGAATGGAGTATGAAGCACTATAAATTCAAAGCATCTTCCCTACGCCCTGAATCCCAGTAATTTTAAGGTGATGTCTGGCTGTGATTTTCATTTTGGTGCTCCCAGGTAGATCCTCAAGTGCAGCTGCCGTTCATGCTGAACACGCCCATCCAAGAGTGTGACTGTAAAGCTTTAAATAAAATAACACTTCGCAGTAAAAAAGAAAAAAAAAAACAACAACCTGGAACTATGCACTAAAAAAAGAATCTTTAGAAAGGGATGAACATTTGGCCCCCAACAGATTTTTCACTGTCATAGGTATCCCCACATGCTAATTCCCAGGATGAGAGTAAGGGGCTCTTTCCCCCAGTTTTTATGATTTTACCCAAGTGAAAAGAAATTCACTTTTGTAAGTGCCTCTTGTGTGTGTGTATGTTAGTCACTCAGTCATGTCTGACTCTTTGTGACCCCCAAGGACTGTAGCTCACCAGGCTCTTCTGTCCAGGGGATTTCCCAGACAAGAATACTGGAGTGGGTTGCCATGCCCTCCTCCAGGGGATCTTCCTGACACAGGCTTCAAATGTGGGTCTCCTGCACTGCAAGGCAGATTCTTTACCATCTGAGCCACCAGGGGTACCTCTAAGCACACATCAGATAAGTTGGACACACTAAGCGAGGATAACAAGAGAATACCCTTAGCAAGGACAGAGCCCCAGAAACACCCGTTCTTGTACAGAGGAGGCTTCTGAGCTTTGAGAGCTGACCTGTTTGGAGGCCTAAAGCCCCCTGCAGTTCTCTGGGGTTGGGGGCGGGAGGCGGAGAGGAGTGATAGCCACATGCCAGTGGCAGAAGGCATTTCTACATTCTATTCTCCATCCTAGTTTTAACCCTCTAATATATCTCTCTTGTTTTATTTTTTTTTAATATATTTATACTTTCTGGGGACTTCCCTGGTGGTCCAGTGATTAAGAAGCTACCTTCCAATGCAGGAGATGTGGGTTCGATCCCTGGTCGAGGAACTAAGATCCCACATGCCACAGGGCAACTATTATAAGCCCATGAGCCACAACTATAGAGAAGTCCGTACACCTCAATGAATACCCAGTGCAGACAAAAAATTAAAAAAAAAATATATATATACACTTTCCTTTTTTGGCAGTATGTATTCCTGAAGTAGACTTCAATGTATGTAGGATGAGCCAGAGTAAATACACAATAAATAAATGGCAGATCCACACACCAGCCACAAATAGCTGGCATAATTTATAATAAACTTACTTGCATTTCTTATTTCAGATTCTCTGATCTCTCCCAGTGGGGAGAACAAAATGTGACTTATCAGCCATGAACAATCCTCTAATTGTTTAAGGTAAAGATGTAATAATAATAACTAGTACTTTATTAACTCTGTACTAGGTTCGAGGTCCTGGTCTAAAGTACAAGAAAGCGTTGTTTCTCCTTAATTCTGCTTACCCACCTTTGGGGCGTGTACTCTTATTATTCCATTTTACAGGCTAGACACTGGAGTCAGAGACTGGAGGTGCTTGTTGAAGATCACAGGGCGAGGTGGGACAGAACTGGGGCTCTAACCCAAGCCTGCTTCACAGGAGAGTCTGTGCTCTTAGCCTCAGTGTTTAAAGCTGGTTCTCCAACTTTTAGTTCTTAATGGGCCTTCCTTTATCTTAAAAAATAATTGAAGTGTAACTTACAAGAAGTGCACAGATCTCAAGCGTACACCTTGATTACTTTAAAAATGTGTACGCACCCGAATAACCACCAACCCATTCAAAATAGTGAACATTCCTGGCATCTGAGTAGTTTCTGGTGTCTACTCCCTGTCAATACCTGCCCAACCAACTAAGTATTATTCTGACTTCTAATTTATGAACTCTCATAAGTTTCTTGTTTTTACCTGCCCTCATCAACATGTGACTTTTTTTGGCTGATAAACACAATGAAAGCCTCCCTATTTCTGGGAGACTCTACTCTTGGCTGTGGATTTGCCAAGGTAGAGAGCAATGATCGTAGCATTCACATAGAGAATATGTAAGTGCAGTAATAGCAAGGCTGTTTTCTCAGAGATGCTGAAAAAAATAAATAAACAAGAGGAAGAGAGACACACACAAAGAATGGATGAAAAGAGAAAATTTGTGATTTTTGGCAATCTAAGCTTTAATGATCTGAAAGAAAAGGATTTAACTTTAATAATATATATATTTTCTCTTTTATAAGAACTTTTAAAATAATTTTGTTTATTTATTTTTGGCTGTGCTGGGTCTTCATTGCTGTGTGGGCTTTGCTTTAGTTGTGGAGATCAGGGGCTACACTCTAGTTGTGGCGCAGTGGCAGAAGGCATTTCTACATTCTATTCTATTCCATTCTACATTCTTCTCATTTCAGTGGCTTCTCTTGTGAAGCACAGAATCTAGTAAGATGCCTGGACTTCAGTAGTTGCGGCTCCCGGGCTCGAGAGCACAGGCTCACCAGTTGTAGGCAGGGGCTTAGACGCGCTGCAGAATGTCGGATCTTCTCGGATCAGTGATCGAACCCGTGTCCCTTACTTTGGCAGGTGGATTCTTTACCGCTGAGCCACCAGGGAAGACCCTAGAAGGACATTTCTATTTCCCTGATGAAAAAGAGTCATTTACAACCTCCATGACCACAGAATTGGCATTGGTCTGGACCTTGACTCAGGATTGGGCTCTGGAATGTTCCATGGCCTAGAAAATGAGTTGGTTCATGGAGGAGCATAGGCTTTAGACACAGGGTAGGCCATGGAGAGTGCCACGAGCTGATGAAGGACAGGGAAGCCTGGCATGCTGCAGTCCACGAGGTTGCAAAGAGTTGGACACGACTGAGCAATTGAACCACCACCAGGGAGGTGGTTATGGCATGAATCCTGGAGGGAGTCAAAGACATGGAAGGAGCCATGACGAGGGGCATAAAGTGGGTCACAGACAAGGCCACCAAGGAGAACAAGAGGAAGGCGGGGTGCGGACACAGACTGGATATGAGGGAGGCTTTGGAAAAGGAAGTATCGCAGAAGAAGGGGGTTACAGAAGAGAGGTGAGTGATTATAAAATGGGTTAAGATGGGCTTCCAGTGGTCTTCAGCGAACTGGCCATGGAGATGGTCATGAGCAAGGTAAAAAAAAAACAAACAAAAAAACAAGAGCCAGAGAAAAGACAGAGGTCACAGAAGCAGGACAGCCAGAAATACAGAGAGTGTTCTGGAGGAGACCTGCAGCCTCATCATATTTGGACAGGAGCTCAAATTAAGATACTTCCAAAGCTTCACCACAGTTCAGAACCTCTTAAGAAGTCACAGTGACCAAACGTGCAACAATTTCTCTTTGCTCTCGTAACGCACAAGTAATCATGTGTGCCCTTTTCAGTTTGGAATTGTTTTTTATTTCCTCAGGACACAATGTGACTGGCAGGAAGAAGGATATTAATATTACAGCTTAAAAAAACACAAGAACTCGTATTTCTGGTGGCAAGATGACTTGTTTTTTCATTTATCTGTTTGAGCATTCTTTCTTTCCCCTCCTTTTCCCCTTTGTTACTGAGTGCTTACTATGTACTTAGGATTGTACTAGGTAACTTTAAATGCCCTATCATTTAACAAGTTTGAAATTGTAATCTCAAAACAATCTTTTGAGAACTTCTACTTTTCCGGCAAGGTAGTGGACAGGATGCATTAACCACTCCTCTTAATGAAAGCAACAAACATGCTGGATAAAGTATTGAAAAAAAATCTTTGTAAATGTGTCAGTCACCTGGGTAGAAACTATCAATCAGCTGGGTAGATAGTAAGTAATGTTTAGATCAACAACCAAGAGAATGCAGAGACTCAGAGAAGCTGAGGAAAGCTTTGAACCAACCTTCATATTGAAGGCATTTATCATATGTGTGTTTAAACTTACCTTCTCACAGCTTCTTTGTATGTAAGGTACAGGAAACAAAGTCCAGGACCTACATAAGGTGTGGAGTCTAACAGGAGACTCTAAAGAAAGCTGAGACCTAAAAGGGTTAAAGCCTCAATGTTGTGGTTAAATAGAATGAAATTGTATTGCCCACTTTGCATATTGGCGATTGAGACAAATGTTTGTTTCTAAACTTGACATGGAGTGGAACCTCCCCTGAAAATTTGTAATTGCATGACATTCTTCATTTGGGTTTGTAGCTTCAACATACAAACTGGGTAGACAGAAAGCCACCTTTGACCTACTCATATCTTCCAGATCTCCTTTATTTTGGGGGAGATTCTCACTCCCCACTTTGTCTTTTCCAAATGCTATGACAAGTAAGGAGAAAATCACTGCCACATGCTACAATTAAAATCTCAAAATACACTTAGCAGCTATGTATTTATGGTTTTCCTTTGTCCTTTATTATTGCTTTCTTATTATGTACAAAACATTGTTGTTGTTTAGTCGCTAAGTCATATCCAACTCTTTTGCCACCCCATGGACTGTAGCCTGCCCAGCTTCTCTGCCCATGGAATTTCCCTGCAAGAATACCAGAGTGGGTTGCCATTTCTTTCTCCAGGGGATCTTCCTGACCCAGGGATCAAACCCACATCTCCTGCATTGGCAGGCAGATTCTTTACCGCCTGAGCAGTAAAGAGCCACCAGGGAAGTCTCCACTAAACACTGTGCTGTGCCTTTAAATACACCATCATTTATTTCTCAGAACAATCCAATGAAAACTAAATGTCTGAGTCTATAATGGGCTCCCTGCCTTGACTTAAAATACGCTGAAAAACTAAAGATGGTGGACTAAAACTTCTTCTTAGATGTATCAGTGACTCAGCAGGACAATAAGGAATGCTAAAAGGAAAGAGTAAAGTTAAAGTAGGAACCCAAGGAGTAAGGGGATTACTCAAGCCAACGTTTGCCCAACCAGTGAATTTAAGCTTCTGGTAGCACAGCCTCAGTCAGACTGACCCAAGTAAGGACTCTCTTGGTAGACCTTCATATAAAACTGAAACCTTCAGGGAGAGTGTATAAACTAACCCACTCTTCCTCTAAGGAAATGTGAGCAAAATTGCTTCTAAATTCAACGCAGAGGAAGGAAGGATGGGGAAGTATCTTTTGAGAAATAATTTGTACACAATACTTTACATGGTTTGCAGCCCCAAATCAAGCAGACTTGGTAATTCAAAAGAGCTCAAGCCTATGATTTAATTTAAAGGAATCTTCAAGTGGGATTGCCTCCTTATGCTTGGTAAAAACATGCAAATTTACTGTGGACGGTCAGAACTCATTTCGGGTTTCAAAGGACTTACACACATAATAATGCAAGAAAAATAAATTTATAGTCATAAATCTCAAAGCACTAATGAGGTACCACGAGTGAAAACCAGCAAGAGACAAAACAAAACCAATAGCAGGATCAGATCCACAAAAAATCAAAGGTGTTGTCATAGCTTTATGGTTGTCTACTAATATCCACTCTCCATCTTTGACAATAGAATTCTCAAGATTTAGTTGAGCACATGCCCACCCAGCAAAGGACTACATTTCCCAGACTCTCTTGCAGCTTACTGTAGCTGTGTGACTATTTCCCAGACTCTCTTGCAGCTTACTATAGCTCTGTGACTATACACTATTATATTAAATAATAGTATAAGCACAAGCTGGGATCAAGATTCCTGGGAGAAATATCAATAACCTCAGATATGAAGATGATACCACCTTTCTGCCAGAAAGTGAAGAGGAACTAAAGAACTCTTGATGACAGTGAAAGAGGAGAGTGAAGAAGCTGGCTTAAAACTCAACATTCAGAAAACTAAGATCATGGCATCTGGTGCCATCACTTCAAGGCAAATAGATGGGGAAATAACAGAAACAGTGTCAGACTTTATTTTCTTGGGCTCCAAAATCACTGCAGATGGTGACTGCAGCCATGAAATTAAAAGATGCTCACTCCTTGGAAGAAAAGCTATGACCAACCTAGACAGTGTATTAAAAAGCAGAGACATTACTTTGCCAACAAAGGTCCATCTAGTCAAAGCTATGGTTTTTCCAGTAGTCATGTATGAATGTGAGAGTTGGACTATAAAGAAAGTTGAGCATCAAAGAACTGATGCTTTTGAACTGTGGTATTGGAGAAGACTCTTGAGAGTCCCTTGGACTGCAAGGAGATCCAACCAGTCCTTCCTAAAGGAAATCAGTCCCGAATATTCATTGGAAGGACTGATGCTGAAGCTGAAGCTCCAATACTTTGGCCACCTGATGCGAAGAACGGACTCATTTGAAAAGACCCTGATGCTGGGAAAGATTGAAGCCAGGAGAAGAAGGGGCCAACAGAGGATGAAATGGTTGGATGGCATCACTGACTTGATGGATATGAGTTTGAGTAAACTCTCGGAGTTGGTGATGGACAAGAAGCCTGGTGTGCTGCAGTCCATGGGGTCACAAAGAGTCGAACATGACTGAGTGACTGAACTGACGTGCTCCTTGGAAGAAAAGCTATGACAAACCTAGACTGTATATTAAAGAGCACAGACATTACTTTGCCAACAAAGGTCAACTGTGTGACTATGTTCTTATGGTGTATAAGCAATAATCTCTTGTGAAGTTAAAAAAAAAAAACAAAATAAATTTAACATACTTGATAATGTACGAGTATGAGTTGGGAGACATAATAAGAATGAAAGTGTTCCAAGATCCTTATATTGTTTGAAGGAACATAGTTTTCATTCCAATCCCAAAGAAAGGCAATGACAAAGAATGCCCAAACTACTGCACAATTGCACTCATCTCACATGCTAGTAAAGTAATCCTCCAAGACAGGCTTCAGCAATACGTGAACCGTGAACTTCCAGATGTTCAAGCTGGTTTTAGAAAAGGCAGAGGAACCAGAAATCAAATTGCCAACATCCGCTGGATCATGGAAAAAGCAAGAGAGTTCCAGAAATACATCTATTTCTGCTTTATTGATTATACCAAAGCCTTTGACTGTGTGGATCACAATAAACTGTGGAAAATTCTGAAAGAGATGGGAATACCAGACCACCTGACCTGCCTCTTGAGAAACCTATATGCAGGTCAGGAAGCAACAGTTAGAACTGGACATGGAACAACAGACTGGTTCCAAATTGGGAAAGAAGCACATCAAGGCTGTATATTGTCACCCTGCTTATTTAACTTCTATACAGAGTACATCATGAGAAATGCTGGGCTGGATGAAGCACAAGCTGGAGTCAAGATTGCCGGGAGAAATATCAATAACCTCAGATATGCAGATGACACCACCCTGATGGCAGAAAGTGAAGAGGAACTAAAAAGCCTCTTGATGAAAGTGAAAGAGGAGAGTGAAAAAGTTGGCTTAAAGCTCAACATTCAGAAAACGAAGATCATGGCATCTGGTCCCATCACTTCATGGGAAATAGATGGGGAAACAGTGGAAACAGTGTCAGACTGACTTTATTTTTCAGGGCTCCAAAATCACTGCAGATGTTGATTGCAGCCATGAAATTAAAAGATGCTTACTCCTTGGAAGGAAAGTTATGACCAACCTCAATAGCATATTAAAAAGCAGAGACATTACTTTGCCAACAAAGGTCTGTCTAGTCAAGGCTATGGTTTTTCCAGTGGTCATGTATGGATGTGAGAGTTGGACTGTGAAGAAAGCTGAGCACGGAAGAATTGATGCTTTTGAACTGTGGTGTTGGAGAGTCCCTTGGACTACGAGTAGATCCAACCAGTCCATCCTGATGGAGATCAGTCCGGGGTGTTCATTGGAAGGACTGATGCTGAAGCTGAAACTCCAATTCTTTGGCCACCTGATGGGAAGAGCTGACTCATTGGAAAAGACCCTGATGCTGGGAGGGATTGGGGGCAGGAGGAAAGGGGATGACAGAGGATGAGATGGCTGATGGCATCACCGACTCAATGGACATGAGTTTGGGTAAACTCCAGGAGTTGGTGATGGACAGGGAGGCCTGGTGTGCTGCGATTCATGGGGTTGCAAAGAGTCGGACATGACTGAGCGACTGAACTGAACTGAACTGAACTGAAAGATTTTAATTACATTGAGACTGATAAGTATGTATGTCTTTTAGGAAAACTCTAAAGGGTAAAATCTGGAATTGAATTCAGGACCTCCTCCTCCGAATAATTTAGAGGGAAGAAGTTTTCTTTCTTAGAGTGCTATTGGCTTTCTGGCCACAGGACAGGATTACTGGGGGTCCAGAAGCCCACCTGTCCCTGACTGGCACCTCACACCTCAGCCTCAGAAACCAAGCAGGCTTGCATGCAAGCCTTTTCCAGCACACTCTGTCCCTTCTGGCTCTCAGACTCAATTATTCCAGCCATCTCCTGCTTGCCAGTTTCTTTGTAGCAGGTCTAACATGTCAAGGATGCCTGTTCACCTATAAATAAACTACCTGAGACGTTGCCTATTCCATGAAGCTTCTCCTCACTGGCAGGGAATGGAGACAGCTGACTTTGAACGTGCGGACTGCACTGGAACTCCCATCAACCCCATCCCCTCGCCCTGGCCCCAAGAAGTCTTCCCCATGAACTCCTCAAACCCTCCACTCATTTGCATCGCTTCAGTCATGTTCATTTAGCCAACTGTGTGTCCTTTCTCCCGCTGGATCTGCGTCCACACCCAACTCGAAGTTCCTAAGGAACTTGGACCATGTATCTCCCTCTCCCAACAGAGGTGAGGTCTCCTGATGTGGTTCCCATGCTATACCCTCCTGGGAGATGCTTCATTAAGTCTGAAGCAACATTTGAAGGGTCCCAGGGAGGAAAAGCTCCTATGAATTACTCTGAAGACAAACAAGAAGGGAACCTCTATGGTTGAGAATCAAAAGGTGGCCCTTGAGGGTGGGGAGGGAAAGATTGGGAGTTTGGGATTAGCAGATAGAAACTATTATACATAGGATAAAGAACAAGGTCTTACTGTATAGCCCAAGAAACTATATTAAATCATAGAGGAAAAGAGTATGAAAAAGAATCTATATATCTGTATAACTGAATCACTTTACAGCAGAAATTAATACAACATTGTAATCAGCTATACCTCAGTAAAATTTTTAAAAGGGAGGGCCTATATCACCCCTTCACCTGCTATGAATATGACAAGTAGTTTGTTCCTGCGTATTCAACACTCTCTCCCACCCTCATCCCCCATGCCTCAGAGACCCCAAAGATAACTACATTGCCCATGGGTCTCTCTTTCCCTGTTCAGTCATTGTGTATTGTTGAGTGCCTACGGCATACTCAGCAATGTACCATCTGTCTTCTGCCTGTATCCCAGGAGCCCAGATCCCTAGTTACTACTCTCTTTGAAGTCTCATATTTTTTTGATTCGGAGATGTGGGGTCCTGCCCCCTCAGCTCAGTCTGTTAGAGTTTCTTTCATGCTAAAAGCAAACTCACAGCACTTCATGACTAGGAAACAAAGTCGTGAACTGGAACAGGTTTCTGACCCCATTTTTGCCTCAAGGGTGGGTCCCTTCCACTCTGACAATCTTGATCTCCTTATCCAATCCTACTTCCTGCTCAAACCCAGCCCAATGCCCTGCCTAGTGTGATCACATCATTCTCCTTTCTCACCTTCCTCTTGACCCCCAGCCTATTCCTTCCCAGACTCAGTATTGTTTTGTTACTTGCTCATAGTTTTGCTTGAAAAACAGGTCAATTTCCCAACTCCTCCCCAACTTATATGAAGCTATAAAGGCCCCTGCAGCTTATCCATGATAAAGAAAGAGGCAACAACATCGTGTGAAGAAAGCTTAAGTAGCCCGGGCATCTCATCTCCCACCACTCAAGCTCAAGATTCTTTCCAAGAACATATACTTAGGAGACCTAAGCTCTTGGAAGCTCCAGCCTTTATCTCTTCACCTTGAACTCTCCTTTCTCAAGATACTGTTCTTTGTCTTCTAGGTCTTGGCCACATCTGGGATCCAAGCACCTTGTTTACCAGCCACGAAGAGGAAGATCAAGATGCAGAAAAGAAACATTTGCCTTAAGTATTGCTTATTGTTGCATCTCCTACTATTACAACATGGTGAGTGCTTTTCTTAAAAGGTGGGTGATCTGTGAACTTTTGAGAGATCGTGGGAGATGATGATCACCACTAGGAACAGCTCTGGTTTTCCTCCATAGACTGAGGGTCATTTCACTCCAATCACTTCAGTCTAATAAGGTATCACCCAGGAGGCAGTCAAGCACAGTGCTTAGAACTGTGGCCTTAGTGTCTAGTTGTCAATGTTTGAATCATGGCTCCATCTGTTACCTATGCACTTTAGGTTAGTTAGCTGTTCTGTGCCTCAGTTTATGCATCTATAAAATGGCAATAATCCATGAGATATGGCTAGAGGGCCAAATATTAATAACAAGAAAAATTGACTTATTTAAAAATATTCCTCTTCTATATTCTATAGTCTTAATTTTCCTCCTGTCCTTAACCCTGATTCCCAATCAGTGTAAGTCAGCCTCAGACCAAGGAGAAAAGGATTTAAGAGTCGAAACTAACCCTCACTCTGTTCTATACTTCTGACACTCTATTAAACACCCCTTGGGCCATCTTCTATTGTGCAGCTAGGAAGCATGACTTCTTAGAGAATCCTTTAATTTTTATTTTGGCTGTGCCACATGGCTTGCAGGATCTCAGTTCCCCAAACAGGGAATGAACCTGAGCCATTTGGCAGTGAAAGTGCCGAATCCTAACCGCTAGACACCAGGGAACTCCCTGAGAATTCATCATTTTGTATCAAAATGAGCCCTCATAGAATTTTGATGCACCTAGTCTGTTCTTCAAAACTTCTCAGATCAAATCCATTTCCTCTTTTACATATCACCCCTACTCTTGTTTAGCTCAGTTTCTTTTTTAAAATTATACCTTATGTATGTATATGTTTTTGGCTGTGCTGGGTCTTCCGTGCTGTGAGAGGGCTTTCTCTAGTTACAGCAAGTGAGGGCTACTCTCTGGTTGCTGTGCTCAGGATTCTCACTGTGGTAGCTTCTCTTGTTGCGGCTTGAGGGCTCTGGAGTACACAGGCTTCAGTAGTTGCGGTACATGGACTTAGTCACCCTGTGGCACCTGGAATCTTTCCAGACCAGGGATTGAACCTGTGCCCCTGCATTGGCAGGCACACTCTCAACCACTGGACCACAAAGAAGTCCTCATCTCAGTTTCTTATTTAGTTTTACTCATGATTCTGATCTTAACTCCAATTTGTACTCTATTGCAGACTTCAGCGGGGAGCAGGGCTTTCCCCAAATAGAGCTAAATTCTAGTCGTATATTATATAGCTCAGTACATAAAGCATCTACCTACAATGCAGGAGATCTGGGTTCAATTCCTGGGTTGGAAGTTCCCCTGGAGAAGGAAATGGCAACCCACTTCAGTATGCTTGCTGGAGAATCCCATGGACAGAGGAGCCTGGCAGGTTACAGTTCATGGGATCCCAAGAGTCAGACATGACTTAGCACTTTCTTTCTTTCTTTCTAATCCTATGTTAGTTCAAATAAGCCTGAGGGAAAAATATACCTGTGTGGGGTGAGGTGATAGGCACTCAGGTCCAAGTTAGTAGTAAAATGAACCAGAAATGAGATAAATTTTATGTGGGGAGCCTGAGTATCTTTGTCCTTCAAGGTAGTGAGAGGCAAAAAACAGGCACAAACTTAACTCCACCTGAGCCTTCAGGAAGGTGGAAATGCTTCCCTGTACCTGTAGATTTTGATTTGCAGACCTTAATCCTGGGAGATCTTTTATATTTCAGCTACATATAACTTGTTCTTTTCCGATCTTTGCGTTGTGCTCAGGAGCTCCTGGAACTTAAATACATATATAATCACTCAGATACCTAGTCTTATCTCAGATTCTGATTCATTTAGTCTGGAGTGGTTTGCCTAGAAATCTTTATTTTTAACAAGCTTCCCAGATAATTCTGATATAGATGGTTTCTGAATAACACTCAGAAATATTTTTCAAGAAAGAAGCTATACCGATTTAAAAATGAATTAGCCAATGTATACATTTCACCTAGGTTCTACAATTCCTTTATAATACTTTTTATCTGTGTTAAATATTGTACAGCAGTTGATGGAATAAGCTCATTCTCGGTGAAATTAGGTCATGTAACTCTGGTTTTAGAGGTGGATGTGGAGGATGACTTAGCTTGGTGGTTAAAAATGCAGATTCAATAGCCTGGGTTCAAATTCCTGTTCTACTATTTACTAGCTGTATAAACTTGGGCAAATGTCAACATTTATAAGCTTCAATTTTTTCATCTTAGCTGTTGATAATAATAATATCTATTTCATTGGGCTGTAGTGAAACATTAAATAGAATTATCCAGGTAATGAATTTAACCAGGCATTGAGCAGAAAGTATATATGCTCAATATATATCATCATTTATAATTATCATTAGGCGTAACCTCCAGTGATACTAGTACAACTGTCAACAATGAATCCAGCCCAACTTCCAGTGAACCCACTACAGCCACCACTGGATCCAGTGCAACCTCCAGTGAGACTAGTATAGCCGCGAACACTGCACCCAGCACGACCCATGGTAGTCCTACCACAGCCACTAATGCTGGATCCCAAGAGACCTCCAGTGGATCCAGCACAACCTCCAGTACTGGACCCACCATGACCTCTGAAGGATCCAGCACAACCTCTGACACTGGATCCAGTGTGACCTCTGGAGGGTCCAGCACAACCTCCAGTACTGGATCCAGCACAACTTTTGGAGGGTCCAGCACAACCTCTGATACTGGATCTAGCGTGACCTCTGGAGGGGCCAGCACAACCTCCAGTACTAGATCCAGCATGACTTCTGGAGGGGCCAGCACAACCTCTGACACTGGATCCAGTGTGACCTCTGGAGGGGCCAGCACAACCTCTGACACTGGATCCAGTGTGACCTCTGGAGGGGCCAGCACAACCTCTGACACTGGATCCAGTGTGACCTCTGGAGGGGCCAGCACAACCTCTGACACTGGATCCAGTGTGACCTCTGGAGGGGCCAGCACAACCTCTGACACTGGATCCAGTGTGACCTCTGGAGGGGCCAGCACAACCTCTGACACTGGATCCAATGTGACCTCTGGAGGGGCCAGCACAACCTCTGACACTGGATCCAGCATGACCTCTGGAGGGTCCAGCACAACCTCTAGTACTGGATCCAATGTGACCTCTGGAGGGTCCAGCACGACCTCTAATGCTGGATCCAGCATGACCTCTGGAGGGTCCAGCACAACCTCTAGTACTGGATCCAGCATGACCTCTGGAGGGGCCAGCACTACCTCTGATACTGGATCCAGTGGGACCTCTGGAGGGTCCAGCACAACCTCTGATACTGGGTCCAGCACAGCCTCCAGTGGGACCAGCACGGCCTCCAAAACTGGATCCAGTGCAACCACGGGAGGCTCTGATACCTCTTTTCCAACTGGAACACAAACAACTCCTGGCAAAAGTAGCACAAGTGCTGGAACTCCAGCGGAGGAAGTGAAGCCCAGTGGGTCCCTGAAGCCGTGGGAAATCTTCCTCATCACTCTGGTCTCAGTTGTAGTGGTCGTGGGATTCTTTGCTGGGCTCTTCTTCTGCGTGGTGAGTGCCTAATACGTAGGAAAGTGCCTGGGGGGAAGGAGTAGCAGGAACATAAGGAAATGAAGTGTGAGTAGTAGGACCATCAAGTTAGGGGTGAGTAGAGAGGAAAGAAAGATTAGGAGAAAGGTTCTAAAGAGAAACAGCAAGTTAGAAACAGAGGAACCAATCAACGTGCAGAGGAAACTATTGACTTGTGGGGAAGGAGGGGGAAAGGAGCGCAAAAGAAGAAATAAAGACTGTAAAGACTGGTGAAAGAACTACCATTTGAGGGAGATGGTTTAAAGGGGAAGAAGATTCCAGCAAGAGTCCCTGGTGAAAGCTTGCTGGGGGTGGGGACCCAATTCTGAAAGGATTCTGCCTTCTTTTTCTAGAGAAACTCCCTGTCCCTGAGAAATGTCCTTGACACAGCTGTCTACCGCCCCCATGGCCCCAACCTCGGCCGGGGCCCTGGAGGGAATCACGGAGCCCATCACAGGCCTAGGCGGAGCCCTGCCAGGTCCTGGAACAGACCCATATCCTCAGTAACCATGGAGATGAACGAAAGTCACAGTGGGTTCTGAGAGGCTGCTGAAGCCATGGAGCCACATTCCTCAGAGAGAAAGCCAGCCCAGGGGACCAGAGATCTGAGTGTCCGTTCATTCGTCCCCAGGAGCCCCCTCTCATCTTCATTTGGGTCCCTGCAGACTTGAGGAAGACACTTCCTCTTTCTCTCTTGCTTTTACCAGATGTTCGGAAGAGACTCTGTTGGTCTTTAAGCTAAGAAATAAACACATGAAATTAAATCACAGAGAGAACTTGTGTGTGCACACGAGTGGGTATCCGCCGCGCTGAGTTGAATCTCCTGGTTGTATGAGAGAACCCCATGCCGGAATCCGTTTGGCATTCAGAATCTCCACGGTAAAATTTGGACACCTCATTCATATCTGTCCCCTTTTTCTAATCCTTTTTTCCCCAAGCAGGAACCCTATGTCCCAAGACTCCCAGACTGACAGAACTGAATTGGGAGAGATGAGAAAGGAGGGCAGCTGCCAGGATCCTACAGGCTCATGGGATTAGGCCTGCGGTTCATAGAGATTGCATTATAGCACATGCAGAACCCAGAGCGTGAAAGGTAGTGGTTTCCTGTTGGCAGGGCGGTGTCACTCAAAGTCGCAGTATCCAGGCCATTTACATTTGCTCCTGACTTGGGTTACTTGTCAAAGTAAAGGTGCTAGTTGATACTTTCACTCTGAGAGTGCTGCCTTTGGAAGCAGAGAGAAAGTGCTTCCTGTTTTTATGAGGGAAAGACTTTACCAAGAGGCTCATGGCAGGAACACCTGGGGTAAAGCCGAGATTCTCATGAATTCCCCTTCCACAGGGGCTGCACATACCCCTTTCAAGGTCTAGGATAGAAGGCTACCTGATCCGACAGGTCTTGGAAGACAGAGAAGAGCTGTGTTGAAAAAGGCTAGTGGCTCTGAATCCATGAGGCAGTGACAGGGCTTCCACCTGGGACAGAGCCCTCAGGAAAGAACTAGCAGGTTGTGGGTGGGTTCACCCCAACTCACAGCAGTGGGAACTGCTCTGCCTTCCACTACTCATTGGGTTTCTCAAGTGTCAGCAAACCAGACAGCTGATCCTAGTCAACGAGGCCATGATGAGCCATACACAGGCCCACCGCCACCACCACCACCATCTTACCTAAACGGACCCAGCAACCAGAAGGAGAAGCTGAGTTGACCCCCCTAGAAAGTTGCCTCCCACTGGTGTGAACTGTGGAAAATATAATGTGAAAAATGTGCAAATAAATGAGATTGGGGAATTATTTAAAGGTAGTTTATTTAAATAATTTAAAATTGCAAAACATGCATTTTCACATTTAAATTGTAATAGACAAATTTAAGGAAGTTGGCTGAGAATAAAATTAATTATCTGGAAGATCAAGTGAGAAAAGGAGCTCAATTAGATGCAACAAATCAGAGATGAAAATCACCCAGAAAATAGAAGACACTTAGAGGATTGATTCAGGAGGACTAACACATGAGTAGTAAAGTTCAAAACAGAGAAAAAAGGAAGAGATAGACCAGAGGGAGTAAAAGAACAAGAGGGAAGAAATAATTTAGTATGCAATTCGAAAGCGCTTATTAATGACTGTAAATATACTAATCCCCATTCAGTTAATTTCAGTTCAGTCGCTCAGTCATGTCCAACTCTTTGCTAACCCATGGACTGTAGCACACCATGCTTCCCTGTCCATCACCAACTCCCAGAGTTTACTCAAACTCATGTCCATTGAGTCGGTGATGCCATCCAACCATCTCATCCTCTGTCATCCCCTTCTCCTCCCACCTTCAATCTTTCCCAGCATCAGGGTCTTTTCAAATGAGTCAGTTCTTTGCATCAGGTGGACAAACTATTGGAGTTTCAGCTTCAGCATCAGTCCTTCCAATGAATGAATATTCAGGACTGATTTCCTTTAGGATGGACTGGTTGGATCTCCTTGCAGTCCAAGGGACTCTCAAGAGTCTTCTCCAACACCACAGTTCAAAAGAATCAGTTTTTCAGCACTCAACTTTCCTAATAGTCCAACTCTCACATTCATACATGACAATGGGAAAAACCATAGCTTTGACTAGATGGACCTTAGGGCTTTCCTGGTGGCTGAGAAGGTAAAGAGTCTGCCTGCAATGCAGGAGACCTGGGTTCGATCCCTGGGTCAGGAAGATCCCCTGGAGAAGGAAATGGCAACCCACTCCAGTGTTCTTGCCTGGAAAATCCCATGGACAGAGAGGCCTGGTAGACTACAGTCCATGGGATTGCAAAGAGTGGGACACGACTGAGTGACTTCAAATCAATTCACTTCACTTCACTTCAGATGGGCCTTTGTTGGCAAAGTAATGTCTCTGCTTTTTAATATGCTATCTAGATGGTCATAGCTTTTCTTCCAAGGAGCTAGTGTCTTTTAATTTCATGGCTGCAGTCACCATCTGCAGTGATTTTGGAGCCCCAAAAAAATAAAGTCTGTCACTGTTTCCAATGTTTTCCCATCTATTTGCCTTGAAGTGATGGCACCAGATGCCATGATCTTAGTTTTCTGAATGTTGAGCTTTAAGACAACTTTTTCACTCTCCTCTTTCACTCTCATCAAGAGGCTCTTTAATTCTTCTTTGCTTTCTGCCATGAGAATGGTGTCATCTGCATATCTGAGGTTATTGATATTTCTCCCAGCAATCTTGATTCCAGCTTGTGCTTCATCCAGCCCAGCATTTCTTATGATGTATTCTGCATGTAAGTTAAATAAGCAGGGTGACAATATACAGTCTCGACGTACTCCTTTCCCAATTTGGAACCAGTCAGTTCCATGTCTGGTTCTCACTGTTGCTTCTTGACTTGCATACAGATTTCTTGGGAGGCAGGTCAGGTGGTCTGGTAGTCCCATCTCTTGAAGAATTTTCCACAGTTTGTGGTGATCCACACAGTCAAAGGCTTTGGCATAGTCAATAAAGCAGAAATAGATATTTTTTTGGAACTCTCTTGCTTTTTTGATGATTCAACAGATGTTGGCAATTTGATCTCTGGTTCCTCTGCCTTTTCTAAACCCAGCTTGAACATCTGGAAGTTCACCATTCACATACTGTTGAAGCCTGGCTTGGAGAATTTTGAGCATTGCTTTGCTAGTGTGTGAGATGAGTACAATTGTGCAGTAGTTTGAACATTCTTTATCATTGCCTTTCCTTGGGATTGGAATGAAAACCGACCTCTTCCGGTCCTGTGGCCACCACTGAGTTTTCCAAATTTGCTGTTATATTGAGTGCAGCACTTTAACAGCATCATTTTTAGGAATTGCAATAGTTCAACTGGAACTCCATCACCTCCACTAGCTTTGTTCATAGTGATGATTCCTAAGGCCCACTTGACTTTGTAAACCACATTAATATATCTATTTTAAACAGACGAACTATATGCAATATAAATTATATCTCAATAAAGCTGTAAAAATATTATACAGCAGGCATAACTTGTGACTAAAAATTTTGATTTCCAAAGATAAACAGCAATAGGCACTTCAAAATAGAGGGAAATGAAAAAGAAGAGCACCACAGTGACTCAGCTTGTGGTTAATTCACATAGTTACGCTGTGAACATCTCATTATTGCCAGCAACTGGAGTGTGTAAGTGGGGTTAAGAAGCATCATGACTCAGCTTTCATCATGGGATCCACTTACATGAACGAAACACATTTTAACCTGACAAAACCCCAGCTCACCCAGCAGGTTTGACCCAAGCAGAGGTCTAGGCAGTGGATGGGATTAAGCACTTTCGCACTGCTGGCCTAGCGCAATGATCCTTAAATGGAGTCTGTGCATATTCTTGGAGGTATATGAAGGCTTCTAAAGAGTGTTATGCAGGAGTGGGGTGTCTTAACGGGTGGGAATCATCGTCCCAATTTTCAACTTCCATATGGCTTTTTCTGCCTGTGGTCAAAGCATCAGCTAGTTAAGTTACACTTTTGTAGTCCCCCTTCTACAGCCAGCCACCCTTTACCTTCCAGCCCCTATATTATTATGGTGCATTTCCCTGAGGTGCAAAAAATTCCAGGGTGCAGACTTCCCTGGTGGTCCAGTGGTTAAGAATCTGCCTGCCAATGCAGGGGATGCAGGTTTAATTCCTGGCTGGTGAACTAAGGTGCCACATGTTACAGAGCAACTAAGACCAGGAGCCACAAGAAAAGATTCCGCACGATGAAATGAAGAGTCCATGTGTTGCAAGTAAGACCCGAAGCAGCTAAATAAATAAATATATTTTTGAAAAGTCTACAAATAATAAATGAAGGAGAAAAGAGAACACTCCTACACTGTTGGTGGGGACGTAAATTGGTACAGCCATAATAGAAAACAGTATGGAGGTCCCTTAAAAAACTGAAAAGAGAGTTACCATATGATCCTGCAATCCCACTCTTGGGTATATATCCAGAGAAAACTCTGATTCAAAATGATACATGAACCCCAATGCTCATAGCAGCACTATTTACAATAGCCAAGACATGGAAGAAAACTTCCATAAAAGACATGGAAGATATCCACTGACAGATAAATGGATAAAGAAGATGTGGTGCATATATATACAATGGACTATTGCTCAGCCATAAAAAAAAAATAATGAAATAATGCCACTTGCAGCAACATGGATGGATCTACAGATTATCATATTCAGTGAAGTTAGTCAGACAGAAAAACACAAATATCATATAATAGCACTTATGTGGCTTCCCAGGTAGCTCAGTGGTAAAGAATTTGCCTGCCAATGCTGGAGGCCCAGGCTTGATCCCTGGATTGGGAAGATCCCCCGGAGAAGGAAATAACAAGCCACTTCAGTATTCTTGCCTGGGATATTCCATGGAGAGAGGAGACTGGTGGGCTGCAGTCCATGGGGTTACAAGAGCTGGACACAGCAGAGAGACTAAACCACCATCACCAAGAGTCAGGTACCAGACAACTAAAGACCACCCCTATTGCCCAAGCCTGCTGAAATTATTCATACTAGCCAATCCTAAATATAGAGGACCTAAAAAATGATACAAATGAACTTATTTACCAAACAGAAATAGACTCACAGACTTATGGTTACCAAAAAGACAGTCAGGGGGAGGGAGATATATTAGAAGTTTGAGATTAATATATGCATGGTACCATATATTAAAAAAGTAAACAACAAAGGACTTCCTGTATAACACAGGGAACTATATTCAATATCTATAATAATAATATAGTATAATCTATAATGGAAAAGAATCTGAAAATGAATATGTATAATATATATATTATATATATATATTACTGAATCAACTTGCTGTACACTTGAAACTGACACAACATTGTAAATTAACTGTACTTCAATTTTTAAAAATCCTCAAGGTGGGAAAAACTTGGAAAAGGATAAAAAATTCATTTTTATACCTCTGACTTTTTAATCTAGATCTTCTACAATACATTTGCTGTGCTTTGCTTTGCTTACTGTTGTTAATTTCAAGTTCAGTGTGAGTAAAATAAATACCTGGAAAAAAAAGTGAGAGTTTGTGATTTTAGTCAACCAACCAGGTGGATTGTGAAATGTGAGAGGATTACTCTCTTAAAATATTCACATCTTTCTCTTTTAGAGGGATACTCTTCTGCTTCCAAGAAACACTTATTATACCCATGATTTTGGCCTGGGTCCACTGTTCTGCAGCCTTGACAATAAACTGAGTTGTGGAGGGGCCTGTGGCCTTGGCCATGAAGAAAGCTACAATGTGGCCCATGAACTGAGTCACAGTCATGAAGGTGATTGTGAAAATGAGTCACCGAGGTTTCTACTGAAGAGGCCATGATGAAAACCACAGGCTTGGGGCCACGAACAAAACCATGGAAGAGGACACACCAGTGAGAGCCACAGAGCAGATCTTAGTGGAGTCATTGAAGAGGACATGGCCATAGATGCTGGGAGTGGGAGACATGTTAAGGGAGGAAACCTTGATGGAGAAGAGGACCATGGAGGTGAAGACAAAGAACCATGATGAGGGAGTGAGTCATGATGGAAGACCAGGATGCTCCCAGGGAATAGCCATAGGCTATAGCCTGTGTCAAGGACAAGAGTAAGCAAAGCCTTCCCATGTCTGACAAGCAAAGTTACAGTGTTGGAGCAGAGTGTTGTTTCAGAAGAGACTCATAGCTTCATCAGGCTTAGCAATGATGTCAAGCAAGTATGTTCCTAGGGCTCTCCTCATAACTTAGAATTATAGGATCAAGGAAGTTGCTTGACTGGGTATTGGGATGGGCACAGTAACAGCTCTTATGGTCACTGCTTCCCCATCTTTCCTCCACTCAGTTCATTTCAGGGCCCTCCAGAGCTTGACTTTGTCTTTAAGAAGAGTCTTCCTCCCTTCCTGTGTCTCCTCCAGACGTTGTGTGATGAAGAAGAAAATATAGCCACTCTGAGAAATAAACATACTCTAAGAAATAAAAGTTTATCAATGCATGTTGACCATGAAATCGTCATCTTTTTAACTTTGTGTTTGTTTTGCTATCATTTTGCTTCTGAGTGACTTCCACTTTTTTTTTTTTTTAATATACCATCGTTTAGTTCTCACAGCAATCCCATGAAGTTCAAATTATAATCCCTATTAAATAGATGAGAAAAATGTCACTCAGAAAAAACAGCTAAGGTGCGGAGTCTTGGAGGAGGCCGGGCGCCCCGGGCACTGCCTCGGGACTCGGGACTCAGGGCGCAACCGAGCGGCTGCAGGGGTGGGGCGGGCTAGACGAGCAGCAGGGGACCGGGCGCCGCGCAGGGAGGCCGCGCCACCCCGGGGGAGCTGCCCGGCGGCGAGTTCGCCCCGCAGCTGAAATAAGTCTGGAGCCGGCGGGGGCCCTCAGAACCCTCTGGCAACCCGGCCCGGAGTCTTCGGGAAGCAGCTGCTTCCTGGGACGCCCTCCTGGATGTCCCCGCCGAAGGGTAACGGTTCAGGGCCCCCGGCAGAAGGCGCCTCCGGGAGAGTCCCAGAGGGGCCCTGCAAGCCGCGGGAGACCACCCCCGGGGTGCGGGCAGGGAGAAAGGGGCTCGGTGGAGACGCGGGCCGGGAACCGAAGGAGCCGGAGCGCGGCGGCGCGGGGCCGTCCTCCCGCGAGCGGGGCTGGGCAGCGCCTCGGCTGGAGACGGGCTCTGGGACTCTCTTGAGCGGGGGGCCTCGGCGACCCGCCCGGCGGGGATCACGGCTACGGAGTGGCCTAGGGGACCTTCCCCCAGAGAGGCCGGCCCGGGACGAGGAGATGAACGGCTTTAGCACCGAGACGAACTGCCGCGAAGGGCCCCCTGCCGCCCCCGCCGCCGCCCCGGGCTGCGGCCTGAGCTGCCTCCTCACCGAGGACTGCCCCGCCCGAGGGCAGCGCCTCCTTCAAGGAGAGTCCAGAAGAGCATCTCACAGAAGAAACTCAAGCTGGACATCGACAAGAGCGTAAGGCAGCTGTATATTAGCGATTTCCACAAAAATTTCATCCAGAGTGTACAAAATAAAAGGCAGAGGAAGACAAGGGACGATGGCGGAGATTCTCCTGAGCACGACACAGACATTCCTGAGGCTGATCTGTTCCAGCTGCAGGTGAACACTCTCCGACGTTATTAACGACACTATAAATTGCAGATCAGGCTTCACTAAGGCCCAGTTAGCAGAAACCGACAGCCAGCACTTCAGCAACATACCTGTGAATGAAAAGGAGACCCTCACTTTCTTCATCTACATGGTGAGGAGTAACAAGAGTAGGCCGGACCAGAAGTCAGAGGGTGGCAAGCAGCTTGAGTGATGATGAGGCAGACCTTCAAGGAATGAAGTGTAATGCTTAATACACAGCTGACATCTGCTCCATTGAAGTCCATAATGACTGCTAAATTTTATTGTAAATAAAAAAGTTTGAAAGATAAAAAAAGAAAAACAGTTAATATATCAGTAAACCAGTGCTGTAAGACAAGTCCTATTACTCCAATATATTGTAGAGAAAAACATCTTTCTACTTAGAAATGTTCCTGGGATTTTTACCTGAGATCCCAATACCAACTTGTTACTGACCACACTCCTCATCCATCCCCACATGGGACTTCCCATCACAAACAGTGGGCAGGTCAACAACCAAGGCCTTTCCTAGGACATCCTAGAATCTGCTTCCTCCCACCCAAAAGCTCATTTTCTACCACAACCCATTCTCTTCCTGCTTTTAAAACTCATTCACAGTTCTTTTCTATCTTAGATATAAGCTCCAAAATAACACAAATCTGTTTTGTTTACTGGAGTACGATGTCTGACACATAGGAGGAAATCACTAAATATTTGTGGGATGAATATACATCTCCTGCTTGTCAGCTCACTTCCCTCCATCTTCACAGGCAATGAATATTTCACCCAAACATCTAAAGAATCTGAAATGGGGGGATTCCCTAGCTGTCCAGTGGTTAGAACTCCATACTCTCACTCCAAGTACCCAGGTTTGATCCCTGGTTGGGAACTAAATCCCATAAGATGACCAGCCCTCCCTAAAAAGAGAATCTGAAATGGTTCCTCTACCAGAAAACCTCTGTGTCTAGAGAAGGTGGAGACAGCTTGCTTTGATTACACATAACATCAAATTAAAACTCCCATAGAATCCTTTCCTGATTTTTTTTGCCATGAACTGTGAGTGAAGGCACTATCAATCCCATCAGGGGATTGTCAAAGCCCCATTACTGTCTTTGTTTTATCCTCCTCTTCCAGCTGTCTTTGTTTCATTTCTGCTGGTCTCGTCTACTATCTAAACAAGCTAGTAATGTGCCCTCAGCTCCCTGGCAAACTGGCACAGTCCTAAGTGTAGGAATTTCTTTGATCATTCCGCTTGTCTGGCATGCAGCACTGATGAGAAGAACCAACTGAAGTTCCTTGGGTGGATAAGTTAACATATCCGGATATGTTAGTCCGGATGATACTGGACAATGAGATTCACAGTGACAGTGAATCTCATTTTATGTGTCCTCCCAACTAAGTTCTGTTCATCAAGTCTTTCTTCTCACACTCCCTGCCCTGCCCAGTCATCCCGGTTACTCAGGACTTCTCTCCAGGAAGCAAGGTCTTGAGCTGAACAGATTTTTAACCCCATCTGTGCCTCAGAGGAGGAGTTCCCTCCACTGTGACAATTTGATCCCCTTGAACTGTACAACTTCCTGCTCCTCCCCAGGCCCTGCCTAAGGGGACCACGTCATCTTCCATTCTCATGCCTCTCCTGGCCTCTACAGCCCTCTTCTCTGAGTTCAGATATTCTGTTACCTGCCCATAGCTGGAAGAACAACAGGTCACATACCCAGCCCCTGCCCAGCCCCAGTGATACTATAAAGACCTTCTTCGAAAGAGAAAGGAAGAGGTGACACTCTGTGAAGGGATCCTAAGGCACCAGGCATACAGTCTGCAGCCCCAGGTGCCCCCTACTGGTATTTTTCCTTAGGTTGAGGACCTATTCTTTGGAGACCCAAACTCCCAGCACTCCAGCCTCAGATCTCCACCTTGAGATTCTTCAGAAAGAAGAATCTCAGAATTTTTTCTTTCCATTCTAGGCCTAATCACATCTGGGATTCAGGAAACCTCCTTTCCAGGCGTGGCAGTCAGAGTATCTCAAGATGAAGGAAAAAGTGTTTTCCCTTGACTGCTGGCTGTTGTTTCATCTTCTACTACTTTTAGGAAATGGTGAGTGATATAATCTTGAAGTCTGAATAGGGTTTGGGGAAAATGTTGTCCAGTCCTGGCACACACACTCTGCCTGTTAGCTCTCATTCTCATTAAAGAAGTAAGGACAGATATTTTGCTTTATTCTCTTCCATCCAACCTAGCCTTTGCTGTCTATTCTGTTCCCAATAACAACTCTTCTGCCCAGAAGTCTGGCCTATTTCCTCTGTAATAAATCAACCCTAAGGACAGATGCATTGGAGTTGGAAGGTATCTTAATGTCTGACCACCCGCAGTAGGCAGGAACCCATTTCCAACATTCCTGACAGTGGTCACTTAGTCTCTAATTAAGCTTGTAAGTTTTCCACACTCACACAGATTGGATTCTTTCTAGAATTTGCCCATCATGACTTGGACTGATTTGTTTATGCCCCTGAACAAAACAAATCTATTCCCTCTTCATAGGTCAACTTCTCATCTCAATTTCTTACTTAGCTTCTCTCTCTCTCTTCCTCTCTCTCTCTCTTTTGCATTTGCAGGATTTTAGTTCCCTGACCACAGTTTGAACCCACGACCTTGGCACTGAAAGCATAGAGTCCTAAGCACTGGATTGCCAGGAAATTCCTCTTTTTTCTCTTGACCCTAATCATAACCCTAATCGGAGGCATTAACAAGGAATTTTTGGACTCTTCCTCTAAATCTAAATTTGTGATATTTATGTTAGTCCAGATGATACTATGAAAGGAATAAGTAACGGGAAGAAAACCACATCCTAGCAGGAGAACAGAACCATAGATGAGGTGAGGGTATATACGCAGCTGGGAGGCCAAGAGCTTGGTTGTTGTTGGAATGGAAAATCAGAACAGGGCAGGAAAGAGACATGAAATAGAGGGGAAAAGCACAAGCCTCATCTTGATGCTCACTCATTAAGTAAGGAAGTTGGGTCCCTTCCCAGAATCCTGGGGGATCTTATCATTTCGGGCTACCTGCAGCAAGTTCTATGCCAGGCCAGGCCAAGTGTCAGGGTCACTTGGGGTCCCATACCTGGCAGCTCCCAAACTTTTGTGTGCATACGAATTACCTGATAGTAGTGAGAATACACACTATTTCCCCTCCCAAGTCTCCCCTTGATTATTCCTCCCCTGGAAGACAGGTATAATTCTGTTTGGAGTAGCTCAATATATACACGTGTATATACACATGGACCCTTCAACTAGCTCTTTTGTGTTCTTTATCTGAAGAGTATCATGAATAGTTAGAGAAGGAATAATACCTGTGACCCCAGGTCATGTGACTTCCCATGTCACGTGACCTAGGATGTAGACTACACAGGTTAAGGGCTGGAGCTAGTGTCAGTCAGCCTTGGTTTAACTTCCTGCTCCATGACCCGCTAGCTGTCTAGCCTGGGACCAGGCTTAACTTCTCTGAACCTCAGTTTCTCTGTCTATAAAATGGGAGTGCTACAAGTTCCTATCTCACGGCGGTATTGTGAGTATTTGAAGGACTAGTTCATATGTGGCACTTAGCACAACACCTGGAGCATTGTCATTATTCAATAGATGATAGTTATTATTGCCATTGACCGTGTGACTGAGCACGTATGCACGTGCGTGCACACACACACACACACATTATTGCCATTGGTGGTAGTAGTATTTGCACAATCAAACAAAACTTCCAGTGGGACTAACCAGCCATCCTTTATTAATAAGCTGTAACGTCCACTGCTAACACTACAACCACCTCCCTTGGATCGGCCACAACATCCAGTGGAACTGACATAACCGCTACCAGCGTCACCATCTCCAGCGTCACCAGCTCAAGTACTGCTCCGCCAAGGGAAGAGGAAAAGCCTAGCGGACACCTGAGGCCGGGGGAGGTCGTCCTAGTTACTCTGGCCTCGGTTGCGATGGCTGTGATTCTCCTCACTGGGCTTCTCTTCTATTTTGTGAGTGCCTGATATGCAAGAAACGCCTTTTTTTTTGAGGGAAAGAGAGCAGGGAAGTCAAGGAGGAACGAGGCAAGAGACAGCAGGGTGACTGCGGGAGTAACGGGATAAGAAACTCAGGAAAGACAGAAACAGCAGGTTAGAGTCAGCAAGAGAGGGCCACAAAGCCAAGACATTCAGAGGAAAGTGATGAGGGGAAGATGGGAGCCAAAGAGATATGAGGAGGGGGCGAGCACTGGAGGAGGGGGACAACACTCTGAAACTGCTCAGCTTCTTGTCTTCTAGAGAAACTCTGCAAGCCTAAGAAACCTCTTCAACGTAGATCTCTTGCTGCCCCCACTGCTATGCCCTCACGGCTGTTATGAAGTCCCAGAAGGGTCCAGGGGGACCGTAACTGACTTCAGAGGAGAGCTGTCTTCTCCTGCAGCCAGAGGGCTGACTGGGAGACAAGCATGGCCCTGAGCGTCCCTGAAGGCAGAAGCAACACAGTCCTCGGGGGCAGAGAGGCTGCTGACCTGGATCGAGAGGTTAAGTGCCCCCTGTTCCTGCTCCTCTCAACTTTTCTTCAGCCTCCTTCCCAGCTTGATTCTTCCAACAAAAGGAGGCTGTAGCTGAGACTGAATTGTTGAATAAATGCATCTAATATACGTGGAACCAGACACTGTGGGTGTGTGCTTATACATTGCTGTGAATAAAGGTTCCTAAAGACCCTTCTTGCCTATGTTCTCCCAGCTCTCGAATCCCTAGGGTGAAATCCAGACTGTGCATTTATCCCCTTTTCTTCCCCATTCCCTGAAGGTCTCCAGGCTGATGGAAGAATGGAATCAGGAAAGGGTCGGGGGAGAAAGTGCTGGGCTTCACAGGTTTGTGTTGCACAATCAGAAAACAGTTGCTGTGCGAGTTCAGAGCACACATTCACAGATAGGGAAGCAGAGAAGGTGTTGCTAACAGGGCTGCCCCCAGAGGTGGCACACTGCCTGGTTCCCTGGCCACACAAGCCTGGTCTTCACTGGAAAGACAGGTGTGAGTCGGCACCTGTCTCACCTGCAGGCTCGCAGCCCCAGCAGCCGTCCTGGGCAGAGAAGTGTGATCCCAGTTTCTGCAAGGGTGGGCTCAGCCTCCACGGCCAGGAGCCAAGTTCCTGGCACTTCCCACAAAGCCAGGTCTCAGAACAGGGCCAAAAAATCCATGTGTCAGCACCCAACGATGCTGAAAGCCAAGGCCTCGTTAAGGATTCTGGTGCAACTTGCTCATCACACACATTCGCTGACCCTTCCTCATGCCAATGAATCACTCACCTTTGTTTCATGTTTTCACTTGGCTTTTGCTGTGGTTCTCAAAGTCTGAACGTTTGCCAGAGCCTTCTTAACAGGAAGACACAAACTGACAGTTCCTAGGGAGGAAAGTAGGGGATATATTGGGAGACTAGGATTGACATAAATACACTACTATATATATATAAAATAGATAACTAATAGCGGCCTACTGTATAGCACAGGAACTCTTCTCAATACTCTGTAAGGACATGACCTATATGGAAAAAGATCTAAAAAAGAGTGGTATTTGTATATGTATACCTGATACACCTTGCTGAACAGCAGAAACAAATGCAACATTGTAAATCAGCTATAATCTAATAAAAAATAAAAAAGCTTTAGGATATCCTATAAAATGATGATACTCTTTAAAAGTGTCAACATCATGAAAGACAAAGACAGAGGAACTGTGGCAGATTAGAAGAGACTAAGGAGACCTATAAATAAATGCCATGTGGATTCTGGATTGGATCCTGGAACAGAAAGATGACATCAATGGAAAAACACGTGAAATCTGAATCAGTTCTGTAATTTAGCGAGTAGTGTTGGACCAACATTAATTTCTTAGTTTCTATCATTGTATTTGTTGTTCAGTCACCAAGTCTTGTCCGACTCTTTTTGACCCCAGGGACTGCAACACCCCAGGCTTTCTCTGTCCTTCCCCAACTCCTGGAGTTGGCTCAAACATATGCCCATCGAGTTGGTGATGCCATTCAACCATCTAATCCTCTGTCTCCCACTTCTCTTCCCACCCTCAGTCTGTCCCAGCATCAGGGTCTTTTCCAGTGAATCAGCTCTTCGCATCAGTGGCCAAAGCACTGGAGCTTCTTCAGCTTCAGCATCAGTCCTTCCAATGATGAACATTCAGGATTGATTTCCTTTAGGATTGACAGTTTGATTTCCTTGCAAGAACTCTCAAGAGTCTTCTCCAGCACCACAGTTAAAAAGCATCAATTCTTTGGTGCTCAGCCTTCTTTATGGTCCAGCTCTCACATCTGTACATGACTACTGAGAAAACCATATCTTTGACTATTAGGACCTTTAATTGGCAAATGATGTCTCTGCTTTTTAATACACTGTTTAGACTTGCTGCAGCCTTTCTTCCAAGGAGCAAGCATCTTTTAATTTCAAATTTTTCATTACTATTTTTGCAACTCTCCTGTAAGTCTAAAATTAACTCTAAATTTAAAAAATTTAAAGCACAAAGCCTCACAGATCTATACATGAAAAAAGGTGGGTCTTACTAAATGCAAATAGTACCTCTTGACTTAAGTCAAGAGGTACAAACTCTGGGAGTTGGTGATGGACAGGGAAGCCTGGCCTGTTGCAGTCCATGGGGTCGCAAAAAGTTGGACACAACTGAGCAACTAAACTGAACTGACTCCTTATGACAGTCCTTTAAAATATTTTCATTAGTTATAGTTAACATATAGGAATACTTCCTTAGTTCATCTAAATAGTATTCTCTTTGAAAGTATTTAATCCATTCAAATAAAATCAGTAGTTGAAGTAACCAATTAAATTTGGTAAGCCGACCATTCATTAAATTGACTTTCACGGAATCAGCTGCCCTCTCAAATGAAACATTTGAGCCCTTTTTGAGGAATCTGAGGTATCTACAGCCCTCCTGTAATCCCCCAGTGCCTCTCCCACTGAAGAGGACACTGGGAAAGAGATAGGCCCCACAAATGTCAGGAAACTTCCTGCCTCTGAATGAGGACAGACAGCTATAGATTTTTGGATAACACTGAACGAGGCATGGTGGAAGTCAGAAAAGGAAGCAATATGACCATTCTCATTAAAAGACAACTGGAACTTTCGGAGGTGAGCTAATTTCATCTAGTCACTGAGGAAAGTTTGGTGGACTGAGGGCATTCAAGTTACAGAAGCAAGGAGATGCATCTGCAGGGGGGAGATGAGCTACTGGAAAGGACTTTTGTGAATGACTGACTGAGAGACGGGGGCAGTTCTTAGAGAGATTGGGTATTGCTCCCCTTCGTCAATGACCCTCCTTTGTGGTGAGGACCAAGTGCTCTCTGAACACCCTCGGATGTCCTGTTTTCTTCACTCTCCCCTATCCCTCAGGCAGGCCTGCCATTACCCTTCCATTGTCACCCCAACTTTACCACTCCCCCTGTGGAAGAGGGAGTCCAAGCCTCTCCCTGAGCACCAACTCTGGTGTCTGTCCAGGGCCCTGCGTCAGAAAGCGATGCCACTCACACTGACAAGCTTAATCCCCTGTTACTGCCCAACTCTGGGCTCTGGGCAGCACCAAGAGCTCCTTCTTGCACTTAGGACCGCTCTCTTCCACCCTGCCACTCCTCTGCATCAGATTCTTCTTCCTTTGATTGACAGTAAAAGAGCAGGCTGTTCCTCCCCGAAAGAAGGAAGGAAGACCCAGGCATTCTGGATTCCCTTGGTAGCAGCAGATAGAAACCCCACACCTGCTGTGTGCTTACAGAGAAGGAAGACAGAAAACGTAGAGAGAAGGGAGGAGGAAAAGGCATCCTGGGTTGCAGCCCATGTGGATTCTCTTGAGATGAAGAAAAGAAAAGGCCCCGCTCCCTCCCTTCTCCTGCTGCTGCTTCTCTTCAGGTGTTTGGAATTGGGTGAGTGAACTGTTTAGGAGAGAAGAGTGCAAAGGTTCCCCAGGATCTGGAGAGCTGCGGGTCAGGATCTCTGGAGAAGGAACCTCTTAGGACTCAGGTAGGGCCCTCCTGGAGGGAGGGTGTGGAAGAGGTGGGAGAACCTTGGGGAACTCCAGACCCTGCTACCTGCCCCCAGTTCCTGGTCAGAGGAGCAAGGTCTGATGGGCCTGCTCATTATCTTTCTCACATCCTCTTTTAAGGAAATGCTCTATTTTTTATTGTTTAGACTTTATGTTTCTGTATGTTAACCTGCCTTGGGAAATGAAACATTTGAGCCCTTTCTGAGGAATCTGAGGAACTGGCAGGAGGTAGGAGAGAATTGTTTTGAGCAGAGGAACCCAGAACTCCAAAATGTATGCCATGTGGGCTACATAATCTCGCAGTTCTGATATCCTGCAGGTGGGCGTGGTGGGAGGTGGAAAGACTCATCTCTTCCATCTACTTGTACCCAAATTAATGCTGCTGTCAACCCCAACCAGACCATATCCACAGCCCTTTATGAATCCTCCTACTCTCAAAATGGGGTTTCCCAGGTGGCTCAATGGTAAAGAATCTGCCAGTCAATGCAGGAAACACAGGAGACTCGGATTTTATCTCTGGGTCAGGAAGATCTCCTGGGAAGGAAATGGCAATCCACTCCAGTATTCTTGTTTGGGAAATTCTATGGACAGAGGAGCCTGACAGGCTACAGTCTAGAGGGTTGCAGAGTCAGACATGACTTAGTAACTGAGCACAACACGCCACCTCAAACCACCTTGAATATTACCTGCCCTCAATCTTGCCACTTCAGCCCCAGATGTGACCCAGAGTCTGCTTCATTCTAATCATATACCAAACCATGACCTGAATTCTGTCTCTAGTAAGAATCATGGTTCCTGTCTCACTTGTTTACCAGAGACCCAGGCATAACTGGATGAGTGGAGACACAGACAAACCTGGAGTCAGAACACCCAGATTGCTGAAACACCAATAGGAGAAGTGAAATTTAGGAAGAGATCAGAACCACAAAGAGCAGAATCAAAGGCTGGATGAGATGATCCTCCCAGGACATGACTTAGCTCTGGATATGCCATATTGTTGAGCATGCTATTGGAACATGTTTTATCAGAATTAAATCTAAAATATCAGATGATCTTTAACTCAAATAGATCTAATCCCATTATATAGGGAGATGTGTTATTTGTAAGGGCGAGACAGCTGTGAAGACTATTAAACAGAGCAGATGATGATGGACCATCAGTGATCCACATTAGAAGAATTTTTTTTTTTTTGAGTGGGAACAAGCCAAATGTTTCCACTAAAGACCCAGAGACCAGCCCTGGAGACTCAAAGACAAGACAAAGCTCTATCATTTTTACATTTAATTTTTGGCTGCCTGGGTCTTCCTTGCTGAGTTGGGCTTTCTTTAGTTGCGGAGATTGGGGGCTACTCTCTAGCTGTGGTACGATGGCTTCTCTTGTTGCAGAGCATGGGCTCTGGAGTGCCAGGGTTTCAGTAGTTGTGGCACACAGGCTTAGCTGCCCCACAGCACATGGGATCTTCCTGGACCAGGGGCCAAACCTATGTCCCCTGTATTGGGCAGGCAGATTCTCAACCACTGGACCACCAAAGTTCTGTCATTTTTGGCCCAGGGACCACTGAGAATCATGTCACTGAGGGCCCAGACGAGAGAGGACTACATCACTCCAGACCCAGTGACCATGGAGGACTATACCACTCCAGACCTGAGGACCACGTAGGACCACACCACTCCAGACCCGGGGATCACGGAGGACCACACTACTCCAGACCCGGGAACCATGGAGGACCACGCCACTCCAGACCTGGGGATCATGGAGGACTACACCACACAAGACCCAGGGACCACGGAGGACTACACCACTCCAGACCTGGAGATCACGGAGGACCACACCACTCCAGACCCGGGAACCATGGAGGACCACACCACTCCAGACCTGGGGATCATGGAGGACTACACCACTCCAGATATGGGGATCACGGAGGACCACACCACTCCAGACCTGGGGATTACAGAGGACTACACCACACCAGATCCAGAACCCATGGAGGACTACACCACTCCAGGCCTGGGGACCATGGAGGACTACACCACTCCAGACCTGGGGATCACAGAGAACTATATCACTCCAGACCCCGGGACCACAGAGAAATACACCACAGCAGACCCGAGAATCACAGAACACTACACCACTCCAGACCCAGGGACCACGGAGGACTACACCACTGAACATCCAGACACTCAACTGGAGGGAACAGACTCAGTAACAGCAGCGAGACCCCCTGTGCTCCTGCCGCCCAGCAGAATCATCCTCATTTCCCTGGCTGCTACCGCTGTTACCGTTGCACTCTTTGTTGGATTTGGCTTCCTAGTGGTGAGTATTTGGCCCTGAAATGTGAAGGACATTATGGGAATGAAAGCATCTGAGGAGGATGAGGTGGGCAAGGGGGGCTGAAACAAAAAAACTGTCAGAGGTGAGGAAACCTCCAGAGAGCGAAGAAGAGATGTATCTTTGCAAAGATAGAGAGAGACACAGAGATGGAGAGAAAAAGGAGCAAGAAGCATAAAAACTGAAGGCAGAACGGAGAGAGGAAGGAAGGTGTGCGAGACAGAGGGGAAAGGAGAGAGGAGGGAAGGGGAAGAAAGTGTGGAGAGAGAAAAAGAGCACAGAGAGAGGGCATTGGAGCACAAATATGTTAAAACATAATGTGAGCTGGAGTCAGGCTTGAACTATTAAGTAAGTACAGAGGCAAAAACTTGTAAATTTTTATAACATGAGAAATTGAGGCAGGGATAAGAGAAGAGCAGAAAATGGAAGCATTTTAGGCATCCACCCATGTCAGAAATTATGTTACTTTGTATTAACTGCCTCTCACTGGGGAATTCTGCAGATTTTTTAAAACCAAGATTGCATAGGTTATTATGAGCAGGGCTACTCTGTCCTGGATAGACAATGGGTGTCATTGCCCACAGGGGAGCTCTAGGTGTTTTCCTGTCTCTGAGGGACCTTCTTTCTAAAACAGGAGATAAAAGGATCTGTGCCAGCCCTGAGACTTCCTGTTGACCTTTGGTCTAAAATCCAAGCCTTCAACTTGTGGCCTCTGCTGGACATAGAAGGGCCAGCCCTTTGACTGGCCATCCTGACTGAAGGATGAAGTGCACATTGGAATCTCAGCAGGGGTGGCTTACATGATTAGCCAGCTCAGGCAGGTCATTAAAACCTCATTCATTCCTGTTGGTCATTGATGCCAGTGTGCATTTGACCTCTGCCCCAAGAGGCAAACACACACAGGATCCATTTGTGTGATTAAGCCAAACGTAATGCTTCATTCAGTTGAGGTGTTCGTGTTTAGGTCTACCAAAAGCACACCGTGAAACTAGGGCGTTCTGAAAGATGGCTGACCAAAGGAAACCAGGAATGAAGCCTTCACATGTGCTTGGCACATGCATGAGTCACGTTCATATTCATCAGTAGATGGAGGCCCTTCTTGACTTCACTGGCATCACAAACAAGTGGCCTTTTGATCACGTGGCTCACGATGAAAAGTCAGATACTCTCGCTCCAGGCTGGGGGAGCCTTTCCTCCCTCCAAACCAGCCTCTGAGTGCTGGCACTGAGTCGCCACTAGCAAGGGCACCTTCTTAACCTCTGGTAGAGACAAAAACAGGAGACGACTCCAAAGACCCAGGGTACAGAAAATAAAAGGAAAGTTTGTATTCCCAAACTTACTAAATTCTTAACTTTTAAATATTTAACCCAAAAAGTTTAGAAAACAAGAATCATCTGTGTTTCTATACCTCCCCTCAAATCCGCTGATTGAAATAGTTTTATTTTGCCAACATGACTTCAGCATTTTTGGAAACTGCATCTTTTGCAGTAAGTCCCAGGATCTGAAGAAAGTGACAAATAGGAAGGAGTCATAGAGATGAGTGGGAAGGTCTTTATAAACCACAACCGCCAGGATTAAGAGAGGAACAAAGTCTTAAAAAACAAACCACTTTCTTTCTCCCTAGAAAAATTATTTCCTGCAGCCGTTAAATCCACTCCCCAGAGTCGTTTATCATCCCCACATCATGGATTGGAGTACACCATAAGGAGAATCCCAGCAGTGCCTACGGTTGGTTCTTGAGCAAACCAGACTCCTCTCAGGCTCTACAGGACCCCACGAAGTGTGAAGATGTGTTCTAAGGCCTCCACTCTCCTCCCCGAGTCTAGAGCCCCGGAACCACCAGATGAAGAAGGTGGCCAGCCCTGAGAATAAGCATGTTAGGGACACTCAGAGGAATGCCTGTCCACTTTGAGGATCACCTAATTCTGGCCATGGTTATGTCTTCAGGAAAATTACCTTTACCTATCTACCAGGTTTGGATGTGAAAACTATTTGGGGAAGATACACATAACTCAAATATAAGAGATATTCATTAAGTCCGATCAAACAAATGAAGCAAATACTTGTTTCTGTCTAGGTAATGTATCTAAATCTGGTCATGTTAACAAAACAGTTATTAAGGGCCCAGAATGGAGAAGGAGGTGGCAACCCACTCCAGTGTTCTTGCCTGGAGAATCCCAGGGATGGGGGAGCCTGGTGGGCTGCTGTCTATGGGGTCGCACAGAGTTGGACACGACTGAGGCGATTAGCAGCAGCAGCAGCAGCAGCAGCATGGGTCAAACACTCCATGCCTTTCTGTCTGTTCATCTCGGTCCGTCTAGCTGAGGGATACAAATTTCTGTTCTCTCAAGAGCACCACATTCAAGGATGTAGAGTTGTCTACAGGATGAGGCCGACTAGTCACTCATCGAGTATGTACTGACTACCAAGTGGACTAGAGAAAAATTCAATTTTTGTTCTTTTTGCTGCTTCCACAGATCCTGGGGTTGTATCACTACATAGGATAATGGCATAAGGATATGCAGGGTAAAGGAAACTCTTAGAGTCAACTGGCCCCTATCAATTACCCCCAAGACACCCATGTCCCTCTGGGTCAGCAGTTTTGCCAAAAGCACAGGGTCTATGCCAAGTCCACCTCTCTCGTCTTGCCATCTAGACTCCATCTCCAGAATGTGACCACCTCTGCAAGGTGCTGCTGGGAAGGCGACCACAGAGAGATACATGGCCACCTGGTCTCTGGATAGTACTGAAGGCAGAAAAGGACAAGGTGAAGATGCAGAAACATCCCGAAGGACAAATAGGAAGACTCAAAGAATCAGGGAAATCCCTCCCTGACCACTCCTCGGACCCTGGCCTACAAGGCTTGGTAGTGGCTTCCACGTCATATTATGCTCATACTCGTTGTGACACTATAATTTATTACACATAGCTATGCATGTCATCCCTTTAGTGACTGTATACAGTTCATCCAGTGTGAGTTCAGCCCCACTCAGCTAATCCTCTTTGCTTCTTTATAAAGGCCAATATTTCAAGAAAGCCTTTCTTTAGGTATTGTTACACAGAAGTACAAAATCCAGGTGACCCCAACTGCCAGATGCTGTTACTGTGCTGCCCAGACTAGGGAGATCGAGCAAGCACACCCCTTAAAGAATTGTGCCTGAACAGGATTTATGCCCGTTTGGGTGTGTCACCCCTCACAGAAATGTCTGTGAGTGCACATTCCAGCCCAGTCTCCTGTCTTTGCAAACGAGAATGTTTGGTGAAGTTGTCCAGCAGTAGTGATTCAACATTCTCCCTACAGAAGGTATTGTTTTATACCTTAATACCACGCAGTTATTTTTCTAATCTAGTCATGACCCTTTCTGTGATTTATCGAAAACCCCTAACTCTAGAGTCTATACATCGCCATACTTTTTCCCTTTATGGAGCAGCCCAACAGAAGTTCGCAAGTTGAATCTCTGTTTTAATTTCACTGTACATCTCCCTCCATTGTCCACTGTATATCTCCTTCCACTAGAATGTTAGTTCCTTGAGAACAGGGATCTTGAGAGCAATATAGGAAATAAGAGTTGGCATTCAATAATCATTTTCTTCATTCTCCCCCATTACATTAGAGTTTTAAACATAATCTAAATGGTTGTCATCAAAAAGAACCAAATAACCAATGTTGGCAAGGATGTGAAGAAAAGAGAACCCTTGTACAGTGTAGGTGGGAATGTATATCAGTGCAGCCTCTTGTGGAAAACAGTATGGAAATTTCTCAAGAAACTGAAAATAGAACTGTCATATGACCCAGTGATTTCACTCCTGGGTATATATCAAAAATAAAAAACCCCAAAACACTAATTCAAAATGATATATGCACCCCAATGTCCATAGCAGCACCATTTACAATAGCCAAGATATGGAAGCACCATAAGTATCCATCAACAGATGGACGCATAAGGAAAATGTGGTATACGTATGCAATGGAATATTACTCAACCATAAAAAAGAATAAAGTTTTGCCTTTTCCAGCAATATGGATGGACTTGCAATATAAGAAATGAAATGTCAGACAGAGAAAGACAAATACCATATGCTGTGACTTATATGTGGAATCTAAAAAATAAAACAAATTTAGTGACTATAACAACAATAACAACAACAAAAACCAGCTTACAGATATAGAGAACAAACCAGTGGTTACCAGCAGGGAGAGGGGAGAGGGGAGGAAAGATAGGGGCAAGGGATTAAAAGGTACAAACTACCATGTATAAAATAAAATAACAAGGATATATTATACAGCACAGGGAATACAGCCAATATGTTATAATAACTCTAAACAGGATATAACCTTTAAATATTGTGGATCACTATGTTGTACACTTGAAACTTGTATAATATTGTATCTCCACTATACCTCAGTTCCAAAAAAAGAGTAGTTAGGCTCATCTTAAAAGTTTCAATTCAAAACAATGTTTTAATTCAAGCTCTTTCCTTAAACTGCTGTATTGGTCTTTGTCTAGTATTAATGAAAGTTCCTATAACAAGTAGTAAGATATTGGAGACAGCAGAAGCTTTAAGATTTTAAACTGTAACCACACATAAGTGCTGAATCTAAAAGTACCAAAAATCTCCACCAAAATTTGATGAAATAAAAAATACCATATTCAACTTCTAAACAAACTATTAAGGTAACAGTCTTCCTTTAAAAACTATTAAATGAAATTATCATTAGATCAATGTTGTCTTGAGCAAACAAAAATTTTCCAGTGAACAATGTTATAAACAAATACCTGAATCGAAAAATACAAAATCTATATACCACCCTCCTCCCCACTTTTGGAACAACTTCAGAACACTTAGCTAACTGTCTTTCCCATATTAATTCTTTACTACATTTTGGGGGATTTATTATCTGTGTGTGTATGCTCAAAATTATAAAACAAATCATTTTTTTAATAAAAAATCATTTAAAATTGAATTTCAGTTTGACATTAAAACAGAACACTGGAAAGGAGGTGCAGATAAATAAAGATGTAGGAGACAACTCTTACCGTTGGCGGTATGTCCTACTTCAGTTGGCAGCGTTGTTTCTTTCTTGGTGAGACATGAGAAATGGTGTTTCTTAAACTCAGTGCCTTTTTAGAGTTGATGAAATAAACATATTTTGGAATAAACAAATGAACACATGCTTGCTTTTGGTGCTATTTCTTCAGTTTTGGTCTTGTTCAGAAACACAAAGAAATTAAAATTCCTTAATGAGTGTCCAGTAGATTCTTTTGAGAACAAGTATATCAGACTAACAGAAGTGAATGACATAGTTCTTGCCCTTTCGGACAAGAAAACCAACAATTCCAATGTAAGGTGCTTTAATAGAGGTACGTATTGAGATAAGCCCAAAGCGTAGGGTGGGTCCCTCAGGTGCTGCAGACCCAGGAAATCTTCCCAAGGGAGAGAGGGTAATTGACCTGAGGTTTAGGACATGTCTACTGCAAGGAGATCCAACCATTCTAAAGGAGATCAGCCCTGAGTGTTCTCTGGAAGGAATGATGCTGAAGCTGAAACTCCAGGACTTTGGCCACCTCATAGGAAGAGTTGACTCATTGGAAAAGACTCTGATGCTGGGAGGGATTGGGGGCAGGAGGAAGAGGGGACAATAGAGGATGAGATGGCTGGATGGCATCACTGACTCGATGGACGTGAGTCTGAATGAACTCCGGGAGTTGGTGATGGACAGGGAGGCCTGGTGTGCTGCGACTCATGGGGTCGCAAAGAGTCAGACACAACTGAGTGACTGAACTGAACTGTACAGAACTGATGGGCACTCTGGGCCACTTTCACACACTTGGTCTCTTTTGATGCTTACATCGGCTCTGTGAGGGAGGGAAAAGCATCCTCCTTTTTGAAATTCAAAGACTGAGGCTCAGAGGAGTTAAATAAATTGTCCCCAAATGGTGGCTCAGCGGTAAAGAATCCACCTGCCAATACAGGAGATGCAAGAGACTTGGGTTCCATCCCCAAGTCAGGAAGATCTCCCGGAGAAGGAAATGGCAATCTGCTCCAGTATTCTTGCCTGGGAAGACTCCACGGATGAAGGAGAGGAGCCTGGTGGATTATAGTCCAGGGGGTCGCAAACAGCTGGACATGACTCAGTGGCTAAACCACAACACGTGAATTGTGAGGGGCAGAGTGGGATGGAAAGAGGCGGAGTAAAACTCAGGTCTTCATTCACTGTTTTCCTCATTAGAGCTGAATCTCAAGTGAACTTCAGCACTGTCCTCAGTAAACCTTTATCCTTCAGCGTCTTCTTTAGGCTTGCAGTGACAAGTCCTCAGAGCTAGCGTTTAACCTGTTTTGAGTTCTGAGCCAAGCAGGAGAAACCAGACACCTTCCCCATTTTGGGGAGACCACAGCCTGAAAATGAGTTTGGGACACACAGACACAAATAAACCCATCCCACGTGAGCAATGAACAATAGGAAATGTGTCTTCAGTTTTGACATTGAGGGCATTTATTTACCTTGACAGGTGCATTCTGCTTTGTAAAATAGTTGCAGCATCTCAGGCCCCACCCTCGAAAGAATCTGAAGCCTGGACACAAGTAGAGTTGCTCCGTTTCTGGTTCAGGACCCCATCCCAAGAGTTTTCAAGGCAGCAGCCATAAATCAGGGCAGATTCGAGGAACTGTGACTTTCTCCACCCAGGAGAGTTTTTCAGCACCTATGCTCTACCCGTGGGAGAGATGGTGTGTGGTGATTCATTTAACCGTCCATCGGATCTTGACTAAGGACACATATGCCAGTTACTCTGTGTGGCTCCGAGGACACAGTGGAGAGCCATATAAACAGCTTCTGCCTTCAAGGTGCCTGGGGTGGGGGCTGGTGGACATTGGGATCAGGTAGATGCAAAAGTTGTTAAATTTCTTAATGTTCTACACCTTCTTTGGGAACCTTAAACAGTCATGGAGCCTTCAGCAGTGACATACTATCAGTCATGTAACCGTAAGGGCAGCGAGCAAGGGGAGCTTGGATGCACGCTTGAGCAGAGGCGTTTTCTCTCACGCTGAGACCATAACAGATCCATTCTTCCTTGTTCTGATTAGTATTCACTGCTTGGGTTTAGCTGCTGCAGTTGATACCCGATTTGTGAATGGCACCGAGGTATAATGCAGGGCTGGAAACTGGATCACAGACCTGCAAGTATTTAAAAAGTAGAACTCACTAGTAAAGTCAAATACATAAATGTCAGGATGATAAAAACTGGCACAAGGAAAATTTCGATGTGGTAAAACTGTTAAATTGAGGATTTAACTTGAAAATATAGTCAGCATAGGAAAAGAGATAATGAGAGGCGGGGGGTAGGGGGTGCGGGGGTGGGGGAGGGAGAAGGAATGCAAGGATAGTTAAAAAAAAAAAAAAAGTCAATGAAACTGGCAATGACAACAAAAGGCCTGACAAAAAGAGGCTCCTGGGCTGCCTGTATCTTCGTGATGGAAGGTCTCGATGCGCCCTCTAGTGGCAGTGGCTGGGTAGTGGTCCTCTGAAAGGGGCGCCTCTCCTGGAAATGCATCACCTTTCTCACAGGCTCGCATCCCAGCTCGCTCCTTGTCTTGCACTTGCTGGGCACTGAGCACAGCATATGTTCACACACGTCTTGTAATTCATAAAATATAACTGGCTTTCATCGAGTTCCTTACATTTCAGGAGTTGCGTTTTCCCGCTTATAAACAGCCACACCACTCACTCATTTACCTATTCGTTCATCTGTACACTTTTATTCAGCACCTGCTCTGGGACAGGGACTGACTTCCGCACTGAGGCTACAGTATTGATGGGGTGTCCCATTCTGCAGGGGTTTTTGTTCTAGTGGCTGTAGGATTTCTGATGATTTTTGCCACAAATGAGTCAGTCATTTTTTGAGTATAGGTAAGTTATGGAGTGAAAATAGGCACCAGAGAAGAAAAAATCAGAAAACCTGGGTTCTAATCTAGTTCCACTGCTTAATAGAGGGTAATCTCTCTCAGCCTTAGTTTAGATCACTGTCATATCAAGGAAAAGCTACACTTTTCTCCATAGCACAATCCTTCAAACTACATGTAATGACAGTCAAAACTGCAATGCAAACAGTGTCCTTGGCAACCAACAGTCCTATCTTTCTTTTCTGTCCTGAGTCAAGAAAGTTCCAGTTTTCTTGTCACCTTCAGGTGTTAAGCAGTATTGTTTTATATACATAAATGTCTAATCTGAAATAACTTGTCACTTTCAGATGTTAAGCAGGGGTCAACAGGGCCCGATTGAAACAGGAGTTTGGGGCCAAAACCTCAGGAATAAAAAGAATTCTTTTACTAGCTACAGAAAGCTATGTCCAAGAAAAAGATGAAACTGATTAATCAGCAAGCATTTAAATGGAGAGGAAAATTACACTGTTGAAGGAGATTTGGTGACAAATTACTGATAAATTTATAGACAAGCTTCAAAGGAACATCTAATATATCTACATTGTTGTGGTTATAGTTTCATCAGGCTTAGCTGGGAACCTGCTCCATCAGTCCTTCTAAAGATTTCCAAAGCTCCTACAGCCTTTGGAAAACCCCTTCTTATTTAACATACCTAAAGTAACCTCTTTAGGTAAAAGCTAAAAGCTACCATCCCTGGCTCAGACAGTAAAAGCGTCTGCCTACAATCTGGGAGACTCAGGTTCGATCTCTGGGTCGGGAAGATCCCCTGGAGAAGGAAATGGCAACCCACTCCAGTACTCTTGCCTGGAAAATCCCATGGACAGAGAAGCCTGGTAAGCTACAGTCTGTGGGGTCACAAAGAGTTGGACAGGACTGAGAGACTTCACTTTCACTTTCAAAGTAACCTCTAGTTCCTTCACTCAACCTTGACTGATACAACTTTTCTTTTCTAAACTGGAGTATAGTTGACTCACAATGTTCTATTAGTTGCTTAGGAAGCATTACTATGAACAAAGCTAGTGGAGGTGATGGAATTCCAGCTGAAAGTGAAAAGTAAAAGTGAAGTCACTCAGTCATGTCTGACTCTTTGCGACCCCATGGACTGAGAATTCCAGCTGAGCCATTTAAAATCCTCAAAGATGATGCTGTGAAAGTGCTGCACTCAATATGCCAGCAAATTTGGAAAACTCAGCAGTGGCCACAGGACTGGAAAAAGTCAGTTTTCATTCCAATCCCAAAGAAGGGCAATGCGAAAGAGTATTCAAGCTACCATACAGTTGAGCTCATCTAGAATGATAGTAATGTTATGTTCAAAATCCTTCAAGCTAGGCTTCACCATTATGTGACTCAAGAACTTCCAAATATACAGGCTGAATTTAGAAAAGGCAGAGGAACCAGAGATCAAATTGCCAACATTCGTTGGATCACAAGAATTCCAGAAAACCCTCCACTTCTGCTTCATTGACTATGTTAAAGCCTTTGACTGTGCAGATCTCAACATAGTGTGGAAAATTCTTAAAAAGATGGGAATTCCAGACCACCTTACCTATAACCTGAGAAACCTGTATGCAGGTCAAGAAGCAACAGTTAGAACTAGACATGGAACAACGGATTGGCTCCAAACTGGGAAAGGAGTATGTAAAGGCTGTGTATTGTCATGCTGCTTATTAAACTTCTCTGCAGAGTGCTGTGCTGTGCTGAGTTGCTCAGTTGTGTCCGACTCTTTGCAATCCCATGGACTGTAGCCCACCAGGCTCCTCTGTCAATGGGGAATTCTCCAGGCAAGAATATTGGAGTAGGTTGCCGTGCCCTCCTCCAGGGGATCTTCCCAACCTAGGAATCAAACCCAGGTCTCCATTTTGCGGGCAGATTCTTTACCATCTGAGCCACAAAGGGAGCCCAGGAATACTGGAGCGGGTAGCCTATCCCTTCTCCAGGGGATCTTGCCCACCCAGGAATGGAACCAGGGTCCCCTGCATTGCAAGAGGATTCTCTAGCAGCTGAGCTACCAGGGAAGCCCTCTATGCAGAGTACATCATGCTAAATGCCGGGCTCAATGAATCAAAAGGTGGAATCAAGGTTGCCAAGAGAAATATCAACAATCTCAGATATGAAGATAATACTACCCTCATGGCAAAAAGTGAAGAGGAACTAAAGAGCCTCTTGATGAAGGAGAAAGAGGAGAGTGAAAAATCTGGCTTAAAACTCAACATTCAGAAAACTAAGATCAGAGCATCTGGTCCCACCAGTTTATGGCAAATTGAAGGGGAAAAGGTGGAAACAGTGACAGATTTTCTTTTCTCGGGCTCCAAAATCACTGTGGATAATGACTGCAGCCAAGAAATTAAAAGACGTTTGCTCCTTGCAAGAAAAGCTATGACTAACGTAGACAGTGTATTAAAAAGCAGAGACATCACTTTGCCAACGAAGGTCCCTATAGTAAAAGCGATGGTTTTTCTGGTAGTTATGTATGGATCTGAGAGTTGGACCATAAAGAAGGCTGAATGCAAAGTATTATGGCTTTTGAATTGTGGTGCTGGAGAAGACTCTTGAGAGTCCCTTGGACTGCAAGGAGATCAAACCAGTCCATCCTAAAGGAAATCAACTCTGAATATTCATTGGAAGGACTGGTGCTGAAGCTGAAGCTCCAATACTTTGGCCACCTGGTGCAAAGAACCAATTCACTGGAAAAGACCCTGATGCTGGGAAAGATTGAGGGCAGATAGAGAAATGGGCCACAGAGGATGAGATGGTTGGATGGCATCACTGACTCACTAGACATGAGTTTGAGCAAGCTCTGGGAGATAGTGAAGGACAGGAAAGCCTGATGTGCTGCAGTCCATGGGGTCACAAAGAGTCAGACATGACTTAACAATTCAACAACAATTAGCTTCAAGTGGACAGGAAAGTGAGTCAGTTATACATAAACTTATATCCACTCTTTTTAGAGTCTTTTCCCATATAGGCCATTACAGAGTATTGAGTAGAATTCCCTGTGCTATATAGTAGGTCCTTATTGGCTATCTATTTCATATACAGTGGTGTGTATATGTTAATCCCAACCTCCCAATTTCTCCTCCTGTGATACAACTTGTTATTAAAACAAGAAGATAAAAGCCAATTGATTATTGAAATGCTTGCATCTAGGAGAAGAGAATCAGAGATTTGGAAAGTGGTATAAGGACCACAGCTTGTCATTATGTCTTGTAGCTGCCCCAGGTCTTTATGTGGTATCTTTAGTTGCAGCATGAGAACGCTCAGCTGTGGCATGTGGGATCTAGTTCCCTGAGCAGGGATCGAACCTGGGCCCCCTGCATTGGGAGAGTGGAGTCTTAACCACTGGACCACCAGGGAAGTCCCTTTAAAAATATATACATGGACAAGTTCGGTAAAAGTTTAAAAAAACAGTCAAATAAGCAAAAACACATCTGGGAAATAATCTATGTTAGAGCGCTAAGACATAGAGTGGGTTTAAAAATAAGCTCCACGGTCTTCCTGATGGCTCAGTGCCCCTCCTGTGGAGGACTAAGAGGGAAGGACTTTTGGGACCTGACAGAGCTTGGTGAGGTGGGCTTCCACGCAGCCAGCCTCTTGTCTAGGAAAAAGTCACTGTGATCAGGCATGTTCACTAATCCAGTTCACTCACTCAGGTGGGAAGTCACAATAGAGTTGGGGCCAAAACCTCAGGAATAAAGAGAGCCCTTTTTCCTGAAATGTCCTCAATTTTTCATTGAGGACATTATTAATGTCCCTCCTCTTCCTCCTCTTTTTTCTCTTCCCAGCCACCTCCTTTCTCCTCCCTCTGCTTCCTCTCCCTGATTCTCTCCTTTTCATTTTGAAATAATCCTAAACTCACCAAAAATTATTGCAAAAATAGAGATGTCCCACTCAACCTTCAACCAACTTATCCCAGTGGAAGCATCTCAGGTACTATGGCACGTTATGGAAACCCGGAATCAACACTGTTTTCCCTCTCCGGTAGACTTGGTACTTGAAATTCCAGAAATCTCTTTCCATCATGACTAACATGATAGATTCCTAGTTTTCAAAGTGCTGCCCTTTGAAGAAGTGCTTTGAGTCTAATCCAAGCCAATGCTTGTGGCACACTCTGCAGTGTTCTGGTCTAGTTTGCTTGTGAAGAGCTGAGAATCACTAAAGGGTCATCAGAGAGTGTGGAACTAATGGAACTTAGAAGAATGGATAATCCAGGAACGGCCCTTAGCAAGGAGGGGAGCTAGTGGGCTAATGCAGGTGTTTACTGGAGAAGTTACCTGGATTGTTTATAATGAGAGACATTTCTCACCTCACGGGGTTTCCTAATGAGTTTAGGTGATGTAAAATATCATTAAAATAGAAGAAACATCTATCTACTCCAGGCCCTGAGAGGAATTCTTGGAACATTAGTACTTCCAGGCCACTTATTTTTCCTGGATGAAATTCTGTCTGAAGAGATACACTATTCTCTTTTAAGAAGACGGGCGCGGAAACACAGGAACTCAACAGTGTGAGTTAAATTCAAGCACGTGTCTGTCTTAGTTGGGGTGTTCGCCTAACCGCCCCAGTCCGACGAAGCGAGCAGAGAGAAGGCAGGGTTATGGCCTCCATCACCGCCTCACGGCCTCCCATCACAGCCCCAGACAGGCCCCTGAGAAGCTGCAACAGAAAAGATAAAATGCCCAGGTCCTGGGCCAGCACAGCGAAAACCCTCCAACGTTCGAGGGTGAGCGTAAAAAGCGAAACAGAATAGAACAAGCTAGAAGGAGGAAGGTGCAGGAAAGAGAACCGAGTTTCACAGGAACTGAGCAGAGCGCTCAGAGATTACTCTTGACCACAGGCGCGGAGGCGGCATCGCCCGGCGAGCAGCAGCGCCCCCTAGCGGTCAGACTCCGCGCGGCCGCCCGGGCGGCTCATTGTCCCGCCGTTTCTACCCCGCGCTGCCTTTTTATACCCCCGGCTACCGCGCGGTGAGTGGGGTTCGCTGAGGTCTTCAGCTGGGAGCCTGGGGCGGTTTCAGGGGTGTGGGTGGGATTCGGTGAGTGTCCTGGGTACCATCTCACATGTCCTGGGGAGGGGGTGGGGGAGTGCGAGGATGGGGAGCGTGGGGGGCAAGGTAAGGTCGAGAGGCCTCCCCACCGCCGGCTGCGACCACCTGTTGCCCCCACAGCACACCCCGCTTTTCTGTCTCTTTCCAGTTGCCAACCGCTGCTCGCCCTGCTGCACCTACCCTGCCCGCTTTCCTCCTCTTCACACACCTCCATGCTCTGACCCCCCTGGGTGGAAGGCTGCCCCCACCTCCCGCGTTGCTCCTGTCAGAGGCCTGCAAGGGCTCCTGGAGGGCCGAGGCTCGGGTGGCCACTTCCCAGCAGTCGTGGGGCGCCCTCCGAGGCCCCTGAGTGCTGTCCTCTCCTCCTGTTCCCAGCTCTGCCCTCTTCTCATTTCTGGTCTCGGGAATCAAGGAATTTCCAGGCATCTGTGCTCAGGGGGCCTCAGTCCTTGGAGTTAAAGGTCTTTTTCTAGCGACCAGGAACTCTGGGAAACACACAGAGCCCTGAACCACACTTCCTAAAAACTAAATGCCCCTCTTCTGGGCCGCAGACCCTGGTCCCCCTTTCATCACAAGACTCACCTCCTAGTCAAGGCCATGCTGTACGTGCCCGCACGTGCAGTCTATTTGGTTTTGTTTTTTAAACCTTGGAGAAATCTATCCCTAACTTGTTTGATGTTTTTTGTTCTGACAAGATATACAACTATGGTGAAAAAGAATTAATTCCCTGGTGGTGGAAGAGGTGGGACTCAGCACTTTCACTGCTATTGGCCCGGGGTTCAGTCTCTGGTCTGGGAACTAAGATTTTGGTGTGCCTAAAAAACACCAAAAAATAAACAAAAACCCAAAACCAAAATAAAAAACAACAAAATAAACCAACAGCAACCAAAAAAACTCAAGTGTGCTGAAAACTGCATCTCTGGAGCAGCTTCTCAGAGTTATCTGAGTAGCTGGCTTATAGGCTAGTCAATTTGGTGCAAATAAAATTCCATTCTATTATTATTATGGACTGTTTATTGATTATTTCCATAGACAGAAATTAAAGTCTGGTGGCTTTGGGGCCAAAGAACTCTTCCTGTGATTTCTGTGGTCTCCACTCCCCTCTTCCCTCTTCACATCCCACCTCCCCACTAATGTGAACTCAAATTTTCTGCTGTGTTGGTGTTCCACAACTGTTTTCACACCTCTTCCCCTGGCATCTCCTGTGCCCCCTCGGGATTTTCCCTCCCCTCCCTGCTGCCCCCTCCTCTCTACAGTTCTCTGATCCCTTCCTAGGGAGTCCCCACCACCATTTCCCCTTTCCCACCACAAGTCCCTCTCTTCCCCTCATGGGTCTTTTCCTGCAAGGATCAGTCACCTGCAAGGCTCCTACCTCCCCTCACCTTTCACTAGCCTTTCTTTTCCACCCCCTAGGGTGACTTTTGCTCAGGGGCACTTCCCTCCACCCTCCCTGCCCTATTTTCATCACAGGGGGAGCTCTCCTGCCAATGATCCCTGGGCCTTGAGCACAGTGCCCAGACCCTGGAGGAGGACCTGTCCCCCACTTGACACCCACCCTCCTACCTCCACCCCCCGTGCAGGCACCTGCTCTTGGCCCTCGTCCAAGGGGGGCCTTTCCCCCAACATGGCCCCGCCCCACTCCTGCATCCTGAACCTCACCCTCTGGATTCCTCCACTCTCCAGGGCGCATGTGCTGGACTCCACGTGCCCTGGTCCCTCTGCAGCTCCCGCCATGGCACCTTGCCCTGTTCCCACCTTGTCCTGTTCCCACCATTGTCCGAGTGCCTTGGGCCCTCACCAAGTTCTCATCAATCACAAGCCCCCTCTGGGGTTCCCTGAATCACCACCTCACTCTCACCCTCCCTCACCCAGGGCACCTCTCTTTTTCTGTCTTCACGCTAACCCAAGGGGTGGGGTCAGCCCTGAGCCATGTTCATGCCCTGTCCCCCAGTCCCAGGCCCTCTCCACTATCTCCTCTGCAGTCTCTTCCCTTCCCCCACAGTGGGAATACTGCCCTTGGTCCACTGCCCACCTCCTTGGCCTTCATCACCCTCTCTTTGGTTCCTGGATACCAGCAAGCTCTCACTACCTCAACAAAATCTTTGTTTTATGCCACTTGGTCAACTGATCTTTCCCTCGAGGGGTTCTTCTCCCAGCCCCATGCCCCCTGTGCTGGCTGCCTGACCTGAACCCTCTGTGGAGGTGTGACCTCACTCCCTCCAAACCCTCCCACCATGTAGGTGCTTCCTAGTGTGCACCTTGGCTTTCAGTTCCATCTTCTCTTGCCACTCCAATATTTTAATTCTCCATGACCCCTGTGCGCATGGCACTGACTCCTCTCCCAGGGGACACTGGCAGGTGCAGCCACCTCCCCACCTGGGGCCTCACCATGCCTCTTTGCACTCTGCGCCCAGACCCACTCCTTCACCTCCCCCAGGTTACTGGCCCACCTTCATCTCTCTTGGGGCCACAGCCCAGCCCCTCAGGCCCCTCTGCCTCCTGCCTCAGCCTCCCTGGAGCCCGCCTTGTCCATGATGAGCCTGCACCAGGGGCAGTAACCCTCGCTCTCCATCTCACCTGCCCTGCCTCTAACCAGGGGTCCCTCTGGTTCTGGGTCTGACACTGCCCTTCCCTCCCTCTGACTCCACCTCCCCTCACCCTGCTCTTCCTGCCTCTCCCCTTGTCCTCTTGCCTGGACTCTTAGGGAGCCGGTGCCTCCCTGTCCTGGCACTTGTCCTACACGTGTGTCCATCTCCACCCTCTCCCTCCACTCCTCGAGTCCCCTCTCCCTCCTTCTCTTTCCCATTTCCCCGTATGGAACTCTGCATTCTGGTCCCTTGTACACGTGCATGTTCTGCATCCTCAGCACCTGGAGCAGGTCAGGACACAGAACTTGTCTGTTAAACATCTGTTGTGCACTTGTCTCCAGAAAGCAGTTTCATCTGCGGTTCCTCCTTCCCCAGGATCCCACAGTCTTTGTTACAATATCACGGTGCTGTCCCAGGATGGATCTGTGCAGCCCAGCTTTTGCTGGGGGACACTTGGATGGTCAGGCCTTCCTGCACTATGATCACACGAAGGGGAGGGCAGAGCCCTGGGGAGTCTGAGCTGAAGTTCTGGAAGCTAAGATGTGGGACAAAGAATCCAAGTGAAACTGGGAGACTCAGATTGGGACTCAAATCCACGTTCTTTTAACTGACATCACATCTGGTCTCAGGACTTACTGATTCTCAGGTTCTTGATGTCTCTTCTCAGAATGAATTCAGTGAGAGACAAAGTGATAGGTAAAAAGTGGATTTTTTAGAGAGAAACACACTCTGTAGACAGCGAGTAAGCTATCTCAGAAGGCAAGAGTTGCAAGAGGGCACGGAGTTGTCAGTTTTATGAGTGGGTGGTTTCATAGGCTAATGAGTGGGAGGAATATTCCAGCTATTTTGGGAAAGTGGTGGGATTTCAAGGAATTGGACCGTGGTCAAACGTTTGCCTTAATGATCTGCCTTGAAACGGTCATAGCACGTGTGGGTGTGTCATTTAGCTTGTTGATGTGGAGTGCATACTGAGGCTCAGGGTCTAGCAGAAGTGGACTCATCTGCATCCTGGACCTATTTGGATAAATAATGTCATTTGCAGTGACAAGGACAGACCTAGACATTATCACACTAAGTGAAGTAAGTCAGAGAAAGACAATGATTCCACTGGAGATTTCACTCATATGTGGAATCTAGTTTTTTAAAAACATACAACTGAACTTATTTACAAAACAGGCACAGACTGTTTTTTTTTAAAATACATTGACATTGAAGTCGCTCAGTGGTGTCCGACTGTTTGCGACCCCATGGACTGTAGCCTACCAGGCTCCTCCGTCCATGGAATTTTCCAGGCAAGAGTACTGGAGTGGGTTGCCATTTCCTTCTACCGGAGCTCTTCCCGAGCCAGGGATCAAACCCAGGACTCCTGCAGTGTAGGCAGAGGCTTTACCATCTGAGCCACCAGGAAGTCCACGACACAGACTAATGGATATCAAAAACAAATCTATGGTTCCCAAGGGAACATGTGGGGAGGATTAAATCAGAAGCCTGGGATGAACACACATACATTGCTACAGAAAAGACAGACAACCAACAAGGACTTACTGTAGAGCCCTGGAAACCCTACTCAATATTCTGTGATTCCTTATATGAGAAAAGAATCTAAGAAAGAATGAGTATATGTATATGAATAACTGAATCACTTTGCTGTACACCCTAAACTTCTATAACATTATAAGTCAACTATACTCCAACAAAGTTAAAATATCAAAAAGTAAATGTCATACCACATTCTTCTGCTGCTGAAAACAATCTTATAACTCCCATCTCACTCAGAGCAAAAGTCAAAACACTTCCAACACCCTCCAGGCCTACAAGGTCTGGCTGTACCTCTGACCTCATCTCAGTTAATCTGCTCCAGCCATACTGGACTCCTCACTTTAACGGAAAAACACGGACATCTTCCTGCCCTGCTGCATTTGCCTGGAGGTTCCCCCTGCCTGGAAAGAACCTCCTCCAGTCATCGGGGGTAACTCAGCATGTCCTTTAAATCTTTCCCCAAAGGTCACTTTCCCAGTGAGACCCACAGTGACCACCCTAGTACAACAGCCACCTTCCTTGTCCTCACACTCACACTGCGCATCACCTTCCCCACTGCATCTTTCTTTTGTTCCTATCCTTTCATAACAGAACACTTTCCTTATTTAGCCTACTGATAAGATATATTCTGTCTCCTACCACTTGAATAATGCTCCATAAGGCCAGCAATTTTCCCTTTAACTGCAGTGGTGTTTCCCAGATGAAAAGCACTGTGTCATGTGTCTGGCATACAGCTGGTGTGAATGAATGCTCAGTGTGATGCGCTGTGTATGTGCTCAGTCACTCATTCACGTCTGACTCTTTGCGACCCAGGGACTGAAGCCCCCCAAGCTCCTCTGTCCATGGAGTCTTCTAGGCAAGAATACTGGAGTGGGTTGCCATTCCCTTCTCCAGCGGATCTTCCCAGCCCGAGAAGCAAAACTGCATCTCCTAAGTGTTCTGCATTGGCAAACGGATTGTTTATCACGGAGCCACCTGGAAAGCAAGATCAGTGTTAAGCACCTCCCTATATCTTTATTAATGTGACCTCAGGCCAAATGTGTTGTGGTAGCTACAACATAACACACATCTACTCACATTGACATCAGTGCCACTTGTGTGTTTCTCACAAGTGCTGTTCTTCCCTTCTTGGCAACCAACCCTCCTTCACACTACATCACAGGATATTTTTCTTTTCAGAAAACAATTCTTGTTGACTTATGGGTCCTATTTTCTAACCAAATATAAACCTAAATTAGACTCTGCCTTAAGGGCTTACCAGGAGGCAATAAAACATGGTAATTCATTTATACTGCATGACAAATAGCTACTATCCGCAGTCATAAATGAGTTCTTAGAAACCAGTAACACTGATATTTCGAGGGAAATGAAAAAAAAAACTGAAAAATGAAATGAAAGACTTGATTAGTAAGGATAAAGCATATATGAAAATGACTAAACTGATCATAAAGGAAAAGCAATTTCTTTTCTTTTACTTAATTTAATTTAATATTACTAAAGACATTTAGACATAATAAAACCGTACAAATATTTGTAAAGTTTTACAAAACAGACCCATAGACAAACACTAGGGGACAAGATTGATGAGCGCCTGTAGGGGGAAATCTGTAGTTTGGATCCTGGTTTTCAATAAGATATGAAAAAGGAAAAGAAGTTAAGACAAAGATGGAGAAGCCCAGCCCAGGCCCTGTTGGATAAGGAAGGACCATCAGAGAAAACCGTCTAGAGGGCAGAAGGGTAGTAGTGGTCAGAGAGGGGCCAGGCTCACCACTCCTTTACATTATGCTAACAGCAGCACAGCCACATTCAGATGACTTCTGCAGAAAGAGAAGTCAGATCTTCAAGTCATAAAGCAGGGGTGGGATATGGAATATTGCACTACTCAGTCCCCACAAGGGAGCTGTTTCACACTGAAAGAAAAGAATCATGAACCAGTGTAGGTCAGTCATGTAAGGGCTCACATTCTCCACAGTCCTGCTCATGCTCACATGTCCCACTCAAAGACCCCCACCACCCAGTGTGTCCCCCCTGCACCAACTCCTCTCCCAGTCAGGACCCTCCAGTGTCTCACCTCTAGGATCCATGAGAGCTCTGGTCACACATCAGAGCTCTGGGCACTGTCACTGCCTGGGGGACAACAAGATAAGGATGTGGTCAGAACTCACAGGAGAGAAACTAGAGAAGGAACTTTGAGGAGGTTGAGCCCCCCATGTCCTCTTGTCTGCACCCTCAGAAGGGTCTCAGGAATCACACCCACTCTGTACTTACATGAAGCTTGAGTGTAGGTCCCTGCATTTTCACCTGCAAGAAGAAAACATCACGTGAGAATCCATGCAGAAGACTGAATCATGATATCCTGAGAAGCCCCCTAGTTCTGGACCCCAGAGAACTTTCTGGAACTGTAACCAAAAATCCAGGACAGAATCAGGAATATAAAGAAAGGAGATGTAGGGGCACTGGACCATATCCAACCCTTCTAGAGGTCTGAACTCAGTGGGGACCTTCCCCTCTGACCTTCAAGTGCTGAGAAACAGGCCCCAACTGAAATTATGAAGGTGAAAAATCTATCTTTCATTTTCACACGTACTTTACAAAAGGGTCAATATTAGCATCAGCTCCAGACCAGCAAGCCCATATGCATGGATGGTAGTTCCCAGGAACAAAGCAGGCAAACTTCTACCTGGGCTTGAAACCCCTCAGTGAGACAAGAAAACTCAGATCTCTCCCTCCCTTCCCTACCTGAGCGCTTCCTCCAGATCCCAGCTCCAGTCACCACAGCTCCAATGAACACAAGCAAAAGCAGACCAACAACGATGATGATGGGGACAGAGGGCTGAGGAGGTTCTATGGAGGAAAGGGAAGGGGCCCTGACCTCAGGCTTGAGTCTTGACCTTGCTGAACTGTATCCAGAAGGGCTCCTGCTTTATCTGAGAAAAGCTCCATCCCATCCCCCTCCTGACCCCATCTCAGGGTGAGGGGCTCCTGAAGCCCCTCGTGCTGCACATGGCACGTGTATCTCTGCTCCTCTCCAGAAGGCACCACCAGGGCTGCCCACTTCTGGAAGGTTCCATCCCCTGAAGGCCTGGTCTCCACAAGCTCCATGTCCTGGGTCTGGTCCTCCCCATCACGCTGCCAGGTCAGTGAGATCTCCTCAGGGTAGAAGCCCAAGGCCCAACACCTCAGGGTGACCTCACGCTCAGAGATGTGGTGATGGGTCACATGTGTCTTTGGAGGGTCTGAGGAAGAAGAATCAGAAAATTCACACTTTATGTTACTCCCATGGGCCACGGAGGAAGCATCACGTGACCACTCTGAGAAATGATGAGAAAATGAGTTTGAAAAGAAAAACAGAAACACCAGCACCAGCCTGGGCTGTGGTGTCTGGGAAAATCTCCTAGTCCTTGTAAAGTTCTGGAGTCAGGGTGAGAGCCAAGGTAGGATGCTCCACGTTAAGGGGGAGAATACAGAGCAATGGTCCTGACTTTGTTGGAAACGGAATGACTCAGAAAAGCTGGGGTCTGGCCTCTTATGATGCTCTCGGTCTGAGAACAGGCCTTGAGAAAGTCCCGAGTCTCAGAATGGTGGGCAGGGTGAAAGGGCACCACCGCTGACTAGTTATTTCAGGGGTGGTTTCCTGCTTCTTCCCCAAGGCACTGGATTCCTTAACTGTCCAGAGAAATGAAGTTACTGGCCAGTCACCGTCTTGTACAGAATATGAAAACCTGGGCGCATTCCTCCCTCTCCAGATAAGAACCTGGGGCGCTGTTCCTACAGGGACCCCACTTTCCTCTCCTCGTGGGAAGTCAGCTCCAGCCCGAGGGGAGGACGGGGCGGCCCCGCGCCCCTCGTACCTGCGCGCTGCAGCGTGTCCTTCCCGATCTCCAGGTATCTGCGGAGCCCCTCCACGCACTCGCGGTTCAGGTAGTGTCTCACACGGTCCGCAGCACCGCGCTGCTCAAACTTGCGCTTGGAGATCTGAGCCGCCGTGTCCGCCGCGGTCCAGGAGCGCAGGTCCTCGTTCAGGGCGATATAATCTCTGCCGTCGTAGCCGTACTGACTGTACCCGCGGAGGAGACGCCCGTCCGGCCCCACGTCGCAGCCATACATTTCCTGGACGGTGTGAGACCCTGACCCGCCCAGACCATCCGCAGGGATTAAACCCAAACTGAAATGAAACCGGGTCAAGTCCCCGAGAGCTCCTCCCGGGTCGGGGATCGGGCGGGTCCCGCAGTGTTGGGGTGACCCTCGGACCCGCAGACTCGGGCGACCCCGCCAGTCCCTGGGGATGGGGACCGTGACCCGGACCCGGGCCCGCGTCGCTCACCGGCCTCGCTCTGGTTGTAGTAGCCGCGCAGGTTGTTCAGGTTCGCTCGGAAAGTCTGTGCGGCGTCCTTCGTTCTCCGCGTGTTCAGATCCCAATACTCGGGCCTCTCCTGCTCCACCCACCGCGCCCGCGGCTCCATCCTCGGATTCGGGGCGTCGCTGTCGAACCGCACGAACTGCGTGTCGTCCACGTAGCCGACGGCGATGAAGCGGGGCTCCCCGAGGCCGGGCCGGGACACGGCGGTGTAGAAATATCTCAGGGAGTGGGAGCCTGGGGGCGGGGAGAGGTGAGACCCGGCCCGACCTCCTCGCGGTTCGGGTCCCTGGTCCGAGGTGATGGACCCAGGAGGGAGGGGCGAGGAGCTCGGGAGACGGAGGAGGTCGGAGGAGGACCAGGACTTGGGGGCAGAGAAGAGGGGGCGGGAAGCAAGGGAGGGACAGGACGGGACGTGGGGAGAGGACAGGTCTGGGCGAGGGCGGCGGGCTCGCTCCTTCCCTGGGGGTCCTGCCCTGTCCTGCCCACCTCCCCGCAGAGGCCGTTCCCTCCCGAGCCCGCACTCACCCGCCCAGGTCTCCGTCAGGACCAGCGCCCCCGGCAGCAGCAGGAGGAGGCTTCTCGGCCCCATGACCCCCATCTCCGGGGTCTGGGGAGAAGAGAGTCCAGGGAGTGGATGAACACTTGGTAACATGGTACCACGGAGATGACTACTGGCAGCTAGAAATCGGACACCCAATGGGAGTGAGACCTGGGGTCACGTCACAAGTGTCCAGATAAGAGGGTCCGAGACAGGTTGTGAAGGAGAAAGTGAAAGTCGGGGAGACGGAAAGCTCCAAGATGGAGCGTCCCAGCCCCAGACTCCGCCCTTGACTCTGAGACCCTGAAACCCTTGCCCTCCGGGGAACCTGGGGCGTTGTCCTGATCCCTCCTCCTCTGCACCTAGAGCTTTTTGTCTCACTCCCTGAGTCGGCCCAGGGGCTTGTAGTCAGCGAATTTCAAAACATTTTTGGTCAGAATATTTATACAATCCAACAAATTAGTGAGGACCCCAAGGGTAATTTTGTTTATAGTTACTTCTATCGATATTTTCCACAGTATAAATAATAGAATTAGAATTTGCTTAGTCATTTGTTTAGAATAATATTAATAACTCACACGGTTAATATAGAATATAACTATTTCCCCAAATAAACACTACAGTGGGAACAGTGCAGCTTTTTACATTTTTATATTTTTGCAAGTCTCATTAGAAGATCACTGGATGATTATGTTTGCTTCTATGTGAAATCCATTATTCTGGTTGAAATCTATCAAAATAAAAAGCCCACACATACATAAGAGTATTTTAAATAACTTTTCAGATAATTATCTAAGTTCATCTTTGATCCAAAACTAAAACTACAAAAGTGGTAGTTTCTCAAAGGTTATTTTCAAAGTGGACCTGAAATGATATTATTGAATATTTCCTATTCTATTACACTAAAATCCATAAGCTCATTTTGCACATTGGCTGTCTTTTATACTAACGTAAGATTTTTTAAAACTAATACAATGCTTCACTAAGTTTTGTAGATCTTCCAGCATCATTCATTTTTTGAAGTAAACATTGCATTCCATGAAAAAGAGGCTAGTTCAGCTCACACAAGTTATTTTCCTTGGGACATAATCCTTTGGAATGTAGCAGAAGTGCTTGATGTGTACTTCCTATGTCATCTTAGAAGTTTTTTTATTTAGAAAAATAATTTGCATTTTGAAATATGACCATAAGCCTTTTGATTTTCCTGAAAAAAGCAGCTCATTTTTGCAATAAGAAATACAACATAGCAATATCTGTGCAAGGTCTATGCTAAGATTAAAACACCATCTTTTGAATTTCATCTAAGCATGAGATTTTGAGAGGCCGATATTCACACCAGGTTTTCTCAAGTTACTCTAACACAAGTGGATAATAGCAGATTGTAGAAGTAACATACCATTCTGTGCCCTATTGTAACATGATATACTTCTGTTCCTCTTGCAGTGTATCAGATCTTTTACAGCATCATCAGAGTAAAGCTAATGTTCACCAAGCACACTCATTTCAAAGAAAAAAACATAATCTCTTTTATGTCGCAAGTTTACCATTCATTGGTCCAGGAAAACACCAGCAAGTTAAGGCATGTAGAGCTTTACTTGTCCATGTAATTCTTGCCTTGTCAATTAAGTCTCATCCTTAAACTTTAGCTCCATCAGTTCAGTTCACTTTAGTCGCTCAGTCGTGTCTGACTCTTTGCGACCCCAAGAACCACAGCACGCCAATCCTCCCTGTCCATCACCAACTCCAGGAGTTTACCCAAACTCATGTCCATTGAGTCGGTGATGCCATCCAACCCTCTTATCCTCTGCCATCCCCTTCTCCTCCCGCCCTCAATCTTTCCCAGCATCAGGGTCTTTCCAATGAGTCAACTCTTCACATCAAGTGGCCAAAGTATTGAAGTTTCAGCTTCAACATCAGTCCTTCCAATGGATACCCAGGACTCATCTCCTTTAGGATGAACTGCTTGGATCTCCTTGCAGTCCAAGGGATTCTCAAGAGTCATCTCCAACACCACAGTTCAAAAGCATCAATTCCTTGGAATTCAGCTTTCTTCACAGTCCAACTCTCACATTCATACATGACTACTAGAAAAACCATAGCCTTGATAGGCAGACCTTTGTTGAGAAACTAATCTCTCTCCTTTTGAATATGCTGTCTAGCTTGGTCATAACTTTCCTTCCAAGGAGTAAGTGTCTTTGAATTTCGTGGTTGCAGTCACCATCTGCAGTGAATTTGGAGCCCCCCAAAATCAAGTCTGCCACTGTTTCCACTGTTTCCCATCTATTTGCCATGAATTGATGGGACCAGATGCCACGATCTTCGTTTTCTGAATGTTGAGCTTTAAGACACCTTTTTTACTCTCCTCTTTCACTTTTATCAAGAGGCTTTTTAGTTCCTCTTCACTTTCTGACCTAAGGGTAGTGTCATCTGCATATCTGAGGTTATTGATATATCTCCTGGCAATCTTGATTCCAGTTTGTGCTTCTTCCAGCCCAGCGTTTCTCATGATGTACCCTGCATATAAGTTAAATAAGCAGGGTGACAATACACAGCCTTGACGTACTCTTTTTCCTATTTGGAACCATAGGATCTTAGTTCCCCAAGGGAATCAGAGGTGTCCCTGGATCCCAAGAGTGGTAAACACACAGTAGAACAATCAAGGAGGCCAAAGTGAGCCCAAGAAGTTAGAGCTGATAGTGAGATTCCATGTGGTGAACATCTGTGATCAGTGGGTCCTGGCTGAGGGATGATATGGGAAGGTTGTCAGTGTCCAGGGTCTGGCAGGCGAGGTAGCAGCCAATTTATGATTACTTCCTGTCAGGACGACTCCAGAAGAGTTCCAATTTCAAATACATTCTCAAATCTGTCAGGTCCTGATCCCAAATGTATTCATTCAGCAGTATTGGCTCATGCTTTGTCCAGTTTGGCTCATGCTGTGGGCTGAGAGTCTGTAATACACTTGAAACCGAGGTATAGACTCTGCTCCCACATGGCTGAGTAGCGCTTGTAATGGAATACAGTGAAGGTTGTTGTTGATATAGTAGCAGGTAATTAAAACCATCACTTTATCTCTCCGTGACAGTTATTGTAAATATTCCTCATTATTTGCACCCTGATGTTTCTTAGAATATGAAGGATTTTAGCAAAGTTCCCCCAGGAAGGCAAACTCAATGCTTTGGGGACAGGAGAAAGTATGGACTTGACCTTGACTACACTGAGCAGATCTTCCACTTTGGACGACTCCCACTGAGACATACTGCCCCCTTCACATGGCGTGAGGGGCATTCCCACTGTCTTCTGAGCAGAACACTTAGTACACAAAGACTCATGTCACAACTCTGTGGTTCAGTTCAGTTCAGTCTCTCAGGCGTGTCCAACTCTTTGCGACCACATGAATCACAGCACTAGTAAAGTAATGCTCAAAATTCTCCAAGCCAGGCTTCAGCAATGTGGGAACCGTGAACTTCCTGATGTTCAAGCTGGTTTTAGAAAAGGCAGAGGAACCAGAAATCAAATTGCCAACATCTGCTGGATCATGGAAAAAGCAAGAGAGTTCCAGAAAAACATCTATTTCTGCTTTATTGACTATGTCAAAGCCTTTGACTGTGTGGATCACAATATACTGTGGAAAATTCTAAAAGAGATGGGAACACCAGACCACCTGACCTGCCTCTTGAGAAACCTATATGCATGTCAGGAAGCAACAGTTAGAACTGAACATGGAACAACAGACTGGTTCCAAATAGGAAAAGAAGTATGTCAAGGCTGTATATTGTCACCCTGCTTATTTAACTTCTATGCAGAGTACATCATGAGAAACAGTGGGCTGGAAGAATCACAAACTGGAATCAAGATTGCTGGGAGAAATATCAATAGCCTCAGATATGCAGACGACACCACCCTTTTGGCAGAAAGTGAAGAGGAACTAAAATGCCTCTTGATGAAAGTGAGAGAGGAGAGTGAAAAGTTGGCCAAACTCAAGATTCAGAAAACGAAGATCGTGGCATCTGGTCCCGTCACTTCATGGCAAATAGATGGGAAACAGTGGAAACAGTGTCAGACTTTATTTTGGGGGCTCCAAAATCACTGCAGATGGTGATTGCAGCCATGAAATTCAAAGACGCTACTCCTTGGAAGGAAAGTTATGACTAACCTAGATAGCATCTTCAAAAGCAGAGACATCCCTTGCCAACAAAAGTCTGTCTAGCCAAGGCTATGGTTTTTCCAGTGGTCATGTATGGATGTGAGAGTTGGACTGTGAAGAAAGCTGAATGCTGAAGAATTGATGCTTTTGAACTGTGGTGTTGGAGAAGACTCTTCAGAGTCCCTTGGACTGCAAGGAGGTCCAGTCAGTCCATTCTAAAGGAGATCAGTCCTGGATGTTCTTTGGAAGGACTGATTGATGTTGAAGCTGAAACTCTAATACTTTGGCCACCTGATGTGAAGAGCTGACTCATTGGAAAAGACTTTGATGCTGGGAGGGTTTGGGGGCAGGAGGAGAAGGGGACGACAGAGGATAAGATGGCTGGATGGCATCACCGACTCGATGCACATGAGTTTTGGTGAACTCCGGGAGTTGGTGATGGACAGGGAGGCCTGGCATGCTGAGATTCATGTGGTCGCAAAGAGTTGGACTCGACTGAGCGACTGAAGTGAACTGACTGACTAGAGGAAGTCACTGTCTTGACTAGGACACAAGAGGCCACTTCCCAAGTGTAGTGTCGGAAACCCTTCAACTAGCTCTTTTATGTTCTTTATCTGAAGAGTATCATGAATAGTTAGAGAAGGAATAATACCTGTGACCCCACGTCATGTGACTTCCCATGTCACGTGACCTGGGATGTAGACTACACAGGTTAAGGGCTGGAGCTAGTGTCAGTCAGGCTTGGTTTAAATTCCTGCTCCATGACCCGCTAGCTGTCTAGCTTGGGACCAGGCTTAACTTCTCTGAACCTCAATTTCTCTACCTATAAAATGGGAGGGCTGCAAGTTGCTATCTCATGGCGGTATTGTGAGTATTTGAAGTACTAGTTCATATGTGGCACTTAGCACAACACCTGGAGCATTGTCATTGTTCAATAGATGAAAGCGATTATTGCCACTGACTGTGCGACTCAGCACGTGTGCATGCACACACACACACACACACATATTATTGCCATTGGTGGTAGTAGTATTTGCAGAATCAAACAAAATTTCCAGTGGGACTAACCAGCCATCCTTTATTAATAAGCTGTAACGTCCACTGCTAACACTACAACCACCTCCCTTGGATCGGCCACACCATCCAGTGGAACTGACACAACCGCTACCAGCGTCACCATCTCCAGCGTCACCAGCTCAAGTACTGCTCCACCGAGGGAAGAGGAAAAGCCTAGCGGACACCTGAGGCCGGGGGAGGTCGTCCTAGTTACTCTGGCCTCGGTTGCGATGGCTGTGATTCTCCTCACTGGGCTTCTCTTCTATTTCGTGAGTGTCTGATATGCAAGAAACCCCTTTTTTTTTCTGAGGGAAAGAGAGCAGGGAAGTCAAGGAGGAACTAGGCAAGAGACAGCAGGGTGACTGCGGGAGTAACGGGATAAGAAACTCAGGAAAGACAGAAACAGCAGGTTAGAGTCAGCAAGAGAGGGTCACAAAGCCAAGACATTCAGAGGAAAGTGATGAGGGGAAGATGGGAGCCAAAGAGATATGAGGAGGGGGCGAGCACTGGAGGAGGGGGACAACACTCTGAAACTGCTCAGCTTCTTGTCTTCTAGAGAAACTCTCCAAGCCTAAGAAACCTCTTCAACGTAGATCTCTTGCCGCCCCCACTGCTATGCCCTGTTATGAAGTCCCAGAAGGGTCCAGGGGGACCGTAACTGACTTCAGAGGAGAGCTGTCTTCTCCTGCAGCCAGAGGGCTGACTGGGAGACAAGCATGGCCCTGAGCGTCCCTGAAGGCAGAAGCAACACAGTCCTCGGGGGCAGAGAGGCTGCTGACCTGGATCGAGAGGTTAAGTGCCCCCTGTTCCTGCTCCTCCCAACTTCTTCAGCCTCCTTCCCAGCTTGATTCTTCCAACAAAAGGAGGCTGTAGCTGAGACTGAATTGTTGAATAAATGCATCTAATATACGTGGAACCAGACACTGTGGGTGTGTGCTTATACATTGCTGTGAATAAAGGTTCCTAAAGACCCTTCTTGCCTATGTTCTCCCAGCTCTCGAATCCCTAGGGTGAAATCCAGACTGTGCATTTATCCCCTTTTCTTCCCCATTCCCTGAAGGTCTCCAGGCTGATGGAAGAATGGAATCAGGAAAGGGTCGGGGGAGAAAGTGCTGGGCTTCACAGGTTTGTGTTGCACAATCAGAAAACAGTTGCTGTGCGAGTTCAGAGCACACATTCACAGATAGGGAAGCAGAGAAGGTGTTGCTAACAGGGCTGCCCCCAGAGGTGGCACACTGCCTGGTTCCCTGGCCACACAAGCCTGGTCTTCACTGGAAAGACAGGTGTGAGTCGGCACCTGTCTCACCTGCAGGCTCGCAGCCCCAGCAGCCGTCCTGGGCAGAGAAGTGTGATCCCAGTTTCTGCAAGGGTGGGCTCAGCCTCCACGGCCAGGAGCCAAGTTCCTGGCACTTCCCACAAAGCCAGGTCTCAGAACAGGGCCAAAAAATCCATGTGTCAGCACCCAACGATGCTGAAAGCCAAGGCCTCGTTAAGGATTCTGGTGCAACTTGCTCATCACACACATTCGCTGACCCTTCCTCATGCCAATGAATCACTCACCTTTGTTTCATGTTTTCACTTGGCTTTTGCTGTGGTTCTCAAAGTCTGAACGTTTGCCAGAGCCTTCTTAACAGGAAGACACAAACTGACAGTTCCTAGGGAGGAAAGTAGGGGATATATTGGGAGACTAGGATTGACATAAATACACTACTATATATATATAAAATAGATAACTAATAGCGGCCTACTGTATAGCACAGGAACTCTTCTCAATACTCTGTAAGGACATGACCTATATGGAAAAAGATCTAAAAAAGAGTGGTATTTGTATATGTATACCTGATACACCTTGCTGAACAGCAGAAACAAATGCAACATTGTAAATCAGCTATAATCTAATAAAAAATAAAAAAGCTTTAGGATATCCTATAAAATGATGATACTCTTTAAAAGTGTCAACATCATGAAAGACAAAGACAGAGGAACTGTCCCAGATTAGAAGAGACTAAGGAGACCTATAAATAAACGCCATGTGGATTCTGGATTGGATCCTGGAACAGAAAGATGACATCAATGGAAAAACACGTGAAATCTGAATCAGTTCTGTAATTTAGTGAGTAGTGTTGGACCAACGTTAATTTCTTAGTTTCTATCATTGTATTTGTTGTTCAGTCGCCAAGTCTTGTCCGACTCTTTTTGACCCCAGGGACTGCAACACCCCAGGCTTTCTCTGTCCTTCCCCAACTCCTGGAGTTGGCTCAAACGTATGCCCATTTGAGTTGGTGATGCCATTCAACCATCTAATCCTCTGTCTCCCACTTCTCTTCCCACCCTCAGTCTGTCCCAGCATCAGGGTCTTTTCCAGTGAATCAGCTCTTCGCATCAGTGGCCAAAGCACTGGAGCTTCTTCAGCTTCAGCATCAGTCCTTCCAATGATGAACATTCAGGATTGATTTCCTTTAGGATTGACAGTTTGATTTCCTTGCAAGAACTCTCAAGAGTCTTCTCCAGCACCACAGTTAAAAAGCATCAATTCTTTGGTGCTCAGCCTTCTTTATGGTCCAGCTCTCACATCTGTACATGACTACTGAGAAAACCATATCTTTGACTATTAGGACCTTTAATTGGCAAATGATGTCTCTGCTTTTTAATACACTGTTTAGACTTGCTGCAGCCTTTCTTCCAAGGAGCAAGCATCTTTTAATTTCAAATTTTTCATTACTATTTTTGCAACTCTCCTGTAAGTCTAAAATTAACTCTAAATTTAAAAAATTTAAAGCACAAAGCCTCACAGATCTATACATGAAAAAAGGTGGGTCTTACTAAATGCAAATAGTACCTCTTGACTTAAAAAATAAGTCAAGAGGTACAAACTCTGGGAGTTGGTGATGGACAGGGGAGCCTGGCCTGTTGCAGTCCATGGGGTCGCAAAAAGTTGGACACAACTGAGCAACTAAACTGAACTGACTCCTTATGGCAGTCCTTTAAAATATTTTCATTAGTTATAGTTAACATATAGGAATACTTCCTTAGTTCATCTAAATAGTATTCTCTTTGAAAGTATTTAATCCATTCAAATAAAATCAGTAGTTGAAGTAACCAATTAAATTTGGTAAGCCGACCATTCATTAAATTGACTTTCACAGAATCAGCTGCCCTCTCAAATGAAACATTTGAGCCCTTTCTGAGGAATCTGAGGTATCTACAGCCCTCCTATAATCCCCCAGTGCCTCTCCCACTTAAGAGGACACTGGGAAAGAGATAGGCCCCACAAATGTCAGGAAACTTCCTGCCTCTGAATGAGGACAGACAGCTATAGATTTTTGGACAACACTGAACGAGGCATGGTGGAAGTCAGAAAAGGAAGCAATATGGCCATTCTCATTAAAAGACAACTGGAACTTTCGGAGGTGAGCTAATTTCGTCTAGTCACTGAGGAAAGCTTGGTGGACTGAGGGCATTCAAGTTACAGAAGCAAGGAGATGCATGTGCAGGGGGGAGATGAGCTACTGGAAAGGACTTCTGTGAATGACTGACTGAGAGACGGGGGCAGTTCTTAGAGAGATTGGGTATTGCTCCCCTTCGTCAATGACCCTCCTTCGTGGTGAGGACCAAGTGCTCTCTGAACACCCTCGGATGTCCTGTTTTCTTCACTCTCCCCTATCCCTCAGGCAGGCCTGCCATTACCCTTCCACTGTCACCCCAACTTTACCACTCCCCCTGTGGAAGAGGGAGTCCAAGCCCCTCCCTGAGCACCAACTCTGGTGTCTGTCCAGGGCCCTGCGTCAGAAAGCGATGCCACTCACACTGACAAGCTTAATCCCCTGTTACTGCCCAACTCTGGGCTCTGGGCAGCACCAAGAGCTCCTTCTTGCACTTAGGACAGCTCTCTTCCACCCTGCCACTCCTCTGCATCAGATTCTTCTTCCTTTGATTGACAGTAAAAGAGCAGGCTGTTCCTCCCTGAAAGAAGGAAGGAAGACCCAGGCATTCTGGATTCCCTTGGTAGCAGCAGATAGAAACCCCACACCTGCTGTGTGCTTACAGAGAAGGAAGACAGAAAACGTAGAGAGAAGGGAGGAGGAAAAGGCATCCTGGGTTGCAGCCCATGTGGATTCTCTTGAGATGAAGAAAAGAAAAGGCCCCACTCCCTCCCTTCTCCTGCTGCTGCTTCTCTTCAGGTGTTTGGAATTGGATGAGTGAACTGTTTAGGAGAGAAGAGTGCAAAGGTTCCCCAGGATCTGGAGAGCTGCGGGTCAGGATCTCTGGAGAAGGAACCTCTTAGGACTCAGGTAGGGCCCTCCTGGAGGGAGGGTGTGGAAGAGGTGGGAGAACCTTGGGGAACTCCAGACCCTGCTACCTGCCCCCAGTTCCTGGTCAGAGGAGCAGGGTCTGATGGGCCTGCTCATTATCTTTCTCACATCTTCTTTTAAGGAAATGCTCTATTTTTTATTGTTTAGACTTTATGTTTCTGTATGTTAACCTGCCTTGGGAAATGAAACATTTGAGCCCTTTCTGAGGAATCTGAGGAACTGGCAGGAGGTAGGAGAGAATTGTTTTGAGCAGAGGAACCCAGAACTCCAAAATGTATGCCATGTAGGCTGCATAATCTCGCAGTTCTGATATCCTGCAGGCGGGCGTGGTGGGAGGTGGAAAGACTCATCTCTTCCATCTACTTGTACCCAAATTAATGCTGCTGTCAACCCCAACCAGACCATATCCACAGCCCTTTATGAATCCTCCTACTCTCAAAATGGGGTTTCCCAGGTGGCTCAATGGTAAAGAATCTGCCAGTCAATGCAGGAAACACAGGAGACTCGGATTTTATCTCTGGGTCAGGAAGATCCCCTGGGAAGGAAATGGCAATCCACTCCAGTATTCTTGTTTGGGAAATTCTATGGACAGAGGAGCCTGACAGGCTACAGTCTAGAGGGTTGCAGAGTCAGACATGACTTAGTAACTGAGCACAACACGCCACCTCAAACCACCTTGAATATTACCTGCCCTCAATCTTGCCACTTCAGCCCCAGATGTGACCCAGAGTCTGCTTCATTCTAATCATATACCAAACCATGACCTGAATTCTGTCTCTAGTAAGAATCATGGTTCCTGTCTCACTTGTTTACCAGAGACCCAGGCATAACTGGATGAGTGGAGACACAGACAAACCTGGAGTCAGAACACCCAGATTGCTGAAACACCAATAGGAGAAGTGAAATTTAGGAAGAGATCAGAACCACAAAGAGCAGAATCAAAGGCTGGATGAGATGATCCTCCCAGGACATGACTTAGCTCTGGATATGCCATATTGTTGAGCATGCTATTGGAACATGTTTTATCAGAATTAAATCTAAAATATCAGATGATCTTTAACTCAAATAGATCTAATCCCATTATATAGGGAGATGTGTTATTTGTAAGGGCGAGACAGCTGTGAAGACTATTAAACAGAGCAGATGATGATGGACCATCAGTGATCCACATTAGAAGAATTTTTTTTTTTTTTTGAGTGGGAACAAGCCAAATGTTTCCACTAAAGACCCAGAGACCAGCCCTGGAGACTCAAAGACAAGACAAAGCTCTATCATTTTTACATTTAATTTTTGGCTGCCTGGGTCTTCCTTGCTGAGTTGGGCTTTCTTTAGTTGCGGAAATTGGGGGCTACTCTCTGGCTGTGGTACGATGGCTTCTCTTGTTGCAGAGCATGGGCCCTGGAGTGCCAGGGTTTCAGTAGTTGTGGCACACAGGCTTAGCTGCCCCACAGCACATGGGATCTTCCTGGACCAGGGACCAAACCTATGTCCCCTGTATTGGGCAGGCAGATTCTCAACCACTGGACCACCAAAGTTCTGTCATTTTTGGCCCAGGGACCACTGAGAATCATGTCACTGAGGGCCCAGACACGAGAGAGGACTACATCACTCCAGACCCAGTGACCATGGAGGACTATACCACTCCAGACCTGAGGACCACGTAGGACCACACCACTCCAGATGCGGGGATCATGGAAAACTATACCACTCCAGACCTGGGACCACGGAGGACCACACTACTCCAGACCCGGGGATCACGGAGGACCACACCCCTCCAGACCTGGGAACCATGGAGGACCACACCACTCCAGACCTGGGGATCATGGAGGACTACACCACTCCAGATATGGGGATCATGGAGGACCACACCACTCCAGACCTGGGGATCATGGAGGACTACACCACACCAGATCCAGAAACCATGGAGGACTACACCACTCCAGGCCTGGGGATTACAGAGAACTATATCACTCCAGACCCCGGGACCACAGAGAAATACACCACAGCAGACCCGAGAATCACAGAACACTACACCACTCCAGACCCAGGGACCACGGAGGACTACACCACTCTAGACCTGGGGACCATGGACAACCACCTAGACCAGACCCAGGGACCACGGAGGACTACATCACTGAACATCCAGACACTCAACTGGAGGGAACAGACTCAGTAACAGCAGCGAGACCCCCTGGGCTCCTGCCACCCAGCAAAATCATCCTCATTTCCCTGGCTGCTACCGCTGTTACCGTTGCACTCTTTGTTGGATTTGGCTTCCTAGTGGTGAGTATTTGGCCCTGAAATGTGAAGGACCTTATGGGAATGAAAACATCTGAGGAGGATGAGGTGGGGAAGGGGGGCTGAAACAAAAAAACTGTCAGAGGTGAGGAAACCTCCAGAGAGCGAAGAAGAGATGTATCTTTGCAAAGATAGAGAGAGACACAGAGATGGAGAGAAAAAGGAGCAAGAAGCATAAAAACTGAAGGCAGAACAGAGAGAGGAAGGAAGGTGTGAGAGACAGAGGGGAAAGAAGAGAGGAGGGAAGGGGAAGAAAGTGTGGAGAGAGAAAAAGAGCACAGAGAGAGGACCACTGGAGCACAAATATATTAAAACATAATGTGAGCTGGAGTCAGGCTTGAACTATTAAGTAAGTACAGAGGCAAAAACTAGTAAATTTTTATAACATGAGAAACTGAGGCAGGGATAAGAGAAGAGCAGAAAATGGAAGCATTTTAGACATCCACCCATGTCAGAAATTATGTTACTTTGTATTAACTGCCTCCCACTGGGGAATTCTGCAGATTTTTTAAAACCAAGATTGCATAGCTTATTATGAGCAGGGCTACTCTGTCCTGGAGAGACAATGGGTGTCATTGCCCACAGGGGAGCTCTAGGTGTTTTTCTGTCTCTGAGGGACCTTCTTTCTAAAACAGGAGATAAAAGGATCTGTGCCAGCCCTGAGACTTCCTGTTGACCTTTGGTCTAAAATCCAAGCCTTCAACTTGTGGCCTCTGCTGGACATAGAAGGGCCAGCCCTTTGGGGCCATCCTGACTGAAGGATGAAGTGCACATTGGACTCTCAGCAGGGGTGGCTTACATGATTAGCCAGCTCAGGCAGGTCATTAAAACCTCATTCATTCCTGTTGGTCATTGATGCCAGTGTGCATTTGACCTCTGCCCCAAGAGGCAAACACACACAGGATCCGTTTGTGTGATTAAGCCAAACGTAATGCTTCATTCAGTTGAGGTGTTCGTGTTTAGGTCTACCAAAAGCACACCATGAAACTAGGGCGTTCTGAAAGATGGGTGACCAAAGGAAAACAGGAATGAAGCCTTCACATGTGCTTGGCACATGCATGAGTCACATTCATATTCATCAGTAGATGGAGGCCCTTCTTGACTTCACTGGAATCACAAACAAGTGGCCTTTTGATCACGTGGCTCACGATGAAAAGTCAGATACTCTCGCTCCAGGCTGGGGGAGCCTTTCCTCCCTCCAAACCAGCCTCTGAGTGCTGGCACTGAGTCGCCACTAGCAAGGGCACCTTCTTAACCTCTGGTAGAGACAAAAACAGGAGACGACTCCAAAGACCCAGGGTACAGAAAATAAAAGGAAAGTTTGTATCCCCAAACTTACTAAATTCTTAACTTTTAAATATTTAACCCAAAAAGTTTAGAAAACAAGAATCATCTGTGTTTCTATACCTCCCCTCAAATCCGCTGATTGAAATAGTTTTATTTTGCTAACATGACTTCAGCGTTTTTGGAAACTGCATCTTTTGCAGTAAGTTCCAGGATCTGAAGAAAGTGACAAATAGGAAGGAGTCATAGAGATGAGTGGGAAGGTCTTTATAAACCACAACCACCAGGATTAAGAGAGGAACAAAGTCTTAAAAACAAACCACTTTCTTTCTCCCTAGAAAAATTATTTCCTGCAGCCATTAAATCCACTCCCCGGAGTTCTTTATCATCCCCACGTCATGCATTGGAGTACACCATAAGGAGGATCCCAGAAGTGCCTACGGTTGGTTCTTGAGCAAACCAGACTCCTCTTAGCCTCTGCAGGACCCCACGAAGTGTGAATATGTTTTCTCAGGTCTCCACTCTCCTCCCCGAGTCTAGAGCCCCGGAACCACCAGATGAGGAAGGTGGCCAGCCCTGAGAATAAGCATGTTAGGGTACTCAGAGGAATGCCTGTCCACGTCGAGTATCACCTAATTCTGGCCATGGTTATGTCTTCAGGAAAATTACCTTTACCTATCTACCAGGTTTGGATGTGAAAACTATTTGGGGAAGATACACATAACTCAAATATAAGAGATATTCATTAAGTCCGATCAAAGAAATGAAGCAAATACTTGTTTCTATCTAGGTAATGTATCTAAATCTGGTCATGTTAACAAAACAGTTATTAAGGGCCCAGAATGGAGAAGGAGGTGGCAACCCACTCCAGTGTTCTTGCCTGGAGAATCCCAGGGATGGGGGAGACTGGTGGGCTGCCGTCTATGGGGTTGCACAGAGTTGGACACGACTGAAGCGATTAGCAGCAGCAGCAGCAGCAGCAGCATGGGTCAAACACTCCATGCCTTTCTGTCTGTTCATCTCGGTCCGTCTAGCTGAGGGATACAGATTTCTGTTCTCTCAAGAGCACCACATTCAAGGATGTAGGGTTGTCTACAGGATGAAGCCGACTAGTCACTCATCAAATATGTACTGACTACCAGGTGGACTAGAGGGAAATTCAATTTTTGTTCTTTTTGCTGCTTCCACAGATCCTGGGGTTGTATCACTACATAGGATAATGGCATAAGGATATGCAGGGTAAAGGAAACTCTTAGAGTCAACTGGCCCCTATCAATTACCCCCAAGACACCCATGTCCCTCTGGGTCAGCAGTTTTGCCAAAAGCACAGGGTCTATGCCAAGTCCACCTCTCTCGTCTTGCCATCTAGACTCCATCTCCAGAATGTGACCACCTCTGCAAGGTGCTGCTGGGAAGGCGGCCACAGAGAGATGCACGGCCACCTGGTCTCTGGATAGTACTTAAGGCAGAAAAGGACAAGGTGAAGATGCAGAAACATCCCGAAGGACAAATAGGAATACTCAAAGAGTCAGGGAAATCCCTCCCTGACCACTCCTGGGACCCTGGCCTACAAGGCTTGGTAGTGGCTTCCACGTCATATTATGCTCATACTCGTTGTGACACTATAATTTATTACACATAGCTATGCATGTCATCCCTTTAGTGACTGTATACAGTTCATCCAGTGTGAGTTCAGCCCCACTCAGCTAATCCTCTTTGCTTCTTTATAAAGGCCAATATTTCAAGAAAGCCTTTCTTTAGGTATTGTTACACAGAAGTACAAAATCCAGGTGACCCCAACTGCCAGATGCTGTTACTGTGCTGCCCAGACTAGGGAGATCGAGCAAGCACACCCCTTAAAGAATTGTGCCTGAACAGGATTTATGCCCGTTTGGGTGTGTCACCCCTCACAGAAATGTCTGTGAGTGCACATTCCAGCCCAGTCTCCTGTCTTTGCAAACGAGAATGTTTGGTGAAGTTGTCCAGCAGTAGTGATTCAACATTCTCCCTACAGAAGGTATTGTTTTATACCTTAATACCACGCAGTTATTTTTCTAATCTAGTCATGACCCTTTCTGTGATTTATCGAAAACCCCTAACTCTAGAGTCTATACATCGCCATACTTTTTCCCTTTATGGAGCAGCCCAACAGAAGTTCGCAAGTTGAATCTCTGTTTTAATTTCACTGTACATCTCCCTCCATTGTCCACTGTATATCTCCTTCCACTAGAATGTTAGTTCCTTGAGAACAGGGATCTTGAGAGCAATATAGGAAATAAGAGTTGGCATTCAATAATCATTTTCTTCATTCTCCCCCATTACATTAGAGTTTTAAACATAATCTAAATGGTTGTCATCAAAAAGAACCAAATAACCAATGTTGGCAAGGATGTGAAGAAAAGAGAACCCTTGTACAGTGTAGGTGGGAATGTATATCAGTGCAGCCTCTTGTGGAAAACAGTATGGAAATTTCTCAAGAAACTGAAAATAGAACTGTCATATGACCCAGTGATTTCACTCCTGGGTATATATCAAAAATAAAAAACCCCAAAACACTAATTCAAAATGATATATGCACCCCAATGTCCATAGCAGCACCATTTACAATAGCCAAGATATGGAAGCACCATAAGTATCCATCAACAGATGGACGCATAAGGAAAATGTGGTATACGTATGCAATGGAATATTACTCAACCATAAAAAAGAATAAAGTTTTGCCTTTTCCAGCAATATGGATGGACTTGCAATATAAGAAATGAAATGTCAGACAGAGAAAGACAAATACCATATGCTGTGACTTATATGTGGAATCTAAAAAATAAAACAAATTTAGTGACTATAACAACAATAACAACAACAAAAACCAGCTTACAGATATAGAGAACAAACCAGTGGTTACCAGCAGGGAGAGGGGAGAGGGGAGGAAAGATAGGGGCAAGGGATTAAAAGGTACAAACTACCATGTATAAAATAAAATAACAAGGATATATTATACAGCACAGGGAATACAGCCAATATGTTATAATAACTCTAAACAGGATATAACCTTTAAATATTGTGGATCACTATGTTGTACACTTGAAACTTGTATAATATTGTATCTCCACTATACCTCAGTTCCAAAAAAAGAGTAGTTAGGCTCATCTTAAAAGTTTCAATTCAGAACAATGTTTTAATTCAAGCTCTTTCCTTAAACTGCTGTATTGCCCTTTGTCTAGTATTAATGAAAGTTCCATTAACAAATAGTAAGATATTGGAGACAGCAGAAGCTTTAAGATTTTAAATTGTAACCACACATAAGTGCTGAATCTAAAAGTACCAAAAATCTCTACCAAAATTTGATGAAATAAAAAATACCATATTCTACTTCTAAACAGACTATTAAGGTAATAGATAGTCTTCCTTTAAAAAATATTAAATGAAATTATCATTAGATCAATGTTGTCTTGAGCAAACAAAAATTTTCCAATAAACAATGCTATAAACAAATGCCTGAATCGAAAAATACAAGATCTATATACCACCCTCCTCCCCACTTTTGGAACAACTTCAGGACACTTAGCTAATTGTCTTTCCCATATTGATTCTTTACTACATTTGGGGGGATTTATTATCTGTGTGTGTGCTCAAAAGTATAAAACAAATCTTTTTTTTAAATAAAAAATCACTTAAAATTGAATTTCAGTTTGACATTAAAACAGAACACTGGAAAGGAGGTGCAAATAAATAAAGATGTAGGAGACAAGTCTTACCGTTGGCGGTATGTCCTACTTCAGTTGGCAGCTTTTTTTCCTCCTTGGTGAGACGTGAGTAATGGTGTATCTTAAACTCAGTGCCTTTGTAGAGTTGATGAAATAAACATATTTTGGAATAAACAAATGAACACATGCTTGCTTTTGGTGCTATTTCTTCAGTTTTGGTCTTGTTCAGAAACACAAAGAAATTAAAATTCCTTAATGAGTGTCTAGTAGATTCTTTTGAGAACAAGTATATCAGACTAACAGAAGTGAATGACATAGTTCTTGCCCTTGCGGACAAGAAAACCAACAATTCCATTGTAAGGTGCTTTAATAGAGGTATGTATTGAGATGGAGCCCAACGTCTAGGGTGGGTCCCTCAGGTGCTGCAGACCCAGGAAATCTTCCCAAGGGAGAGAGGGTAATTGACCTGAGGTTTAGGACATGTCTACTGCAAGGAGATCCAACCATTCTAAAGGAGATCAGCCCTGAGTGTTCTCTGGAAGGAATGATGCTGAAGCTGAAACTCCAGTACTTTGGCCACCTCATGCCAGGAGTTGACTCATTGGAAAAGACTCTGATGCTGGGAGGGATTGGAAGCAGGAGGAAGAGGGGACAATAGAGGATGAGATGGCTGGATGGCATCACTGACTCAATGGACGTGAGTCTGAATGAACTCTGGGAGTTGGTGATGGACAGGGAGGCCTGGCGTGCTGCGATTCATGGGGTCACAAAGAGCTGGACACGATTGAGCGACTGAACTGAACTGAACGGAACTGATGGGCTCTGTGGGCCACTTTCACACACTTGGTCTCTTTTGATGCTTACATTGGCTCTGTGAGGTAGGAAAAGCATCCCTTTTTGAAATTCAAAGACTGAGGCTCAGAGGAGTTAAATAAATTGTCCCCAAATGGTGGCTCAGTGGTAAAGAATCCACCTGCCAACACAGGAGATGCAAGAGACTTGGGTTCCATCCCCAGGTCAGGAAGATCTCCTGGAGAAGGAAATGGCAACCTGCTCCAGGATTCTTGCCTGGGAAGACTCCACGGACGAAGGAGAGGAGCCTGGAGGACTATAGTCCAGGGAGTCTCAAACAGTTGGACAGAACTCAGTGGCTAAACCACAACACGTGAATTGTGAGGGGCAGAGTGGGATGGAAAGAGGCGGAGTAAAACTCAGGTCTTCATTCACTGTTTTCCTCATTAGAGCTGAATCTCAAGTGAACTTCAGCACCCTCCTTAGTAAACCTTTATCCTTCAGCCTCTTCTTTAGGCTTGCAGTGACAGGTCCTCAGACCTAGCGTTTAACCTGTTTTGAGTTCTGAGCCAAGCAGGAGAAACCAGACACCTTCCCCATTTTGGGGGAGACCCCAGCCTGAAAATGAGTTTGGGACACACAGACACAAATAAACCCATCCCATGTGAGCAATGAACAATAGGAAATGTGCCTTCAGTTTTGACATTGAGGGCATTTATTTACCTTGACAGGTGCATTCTGCTTTGTAAAATAGTTGCAGCATCTCAGGCCCCACCCTCGAAAGAATCTGAAGCCTGGACACAAGTAGAGCTGCTCCAGTTTTGGTTCAGGACCCCACCCCAAGAGTTTTCAAGGCAGCAGCCCTAAATCAGGGCAGATTCGAGGAACTGTGACTTTTCTCCACCCAGGAGAGTTTTCCAGCACCTATGCTCTACCCGTGGGAGAGATGGTGTGTGGTGATTCATTTAACCATCTATCGGATCTTGACTAAGGACACATATGCCAGTTACTCTGTGTGGCTCCGAGGACACAGTGGAGAGCCATATAAACAGCTTCTGCCTTCAAGGTGCCTGGGGTGGGGGCTGGTGGACATTGCTGTCAGGTAGATTCAAAAGTTGTTAAATTTCTTAATGTTCTACACCTTCTTTGGGAACCTTAAACAGTCATGGAGCCTTCAGCAGTGACATACTATCAGTCATGTAACCGTAAGGGCAGCAAGCAAGGGGAGCTTGGATGCACGCTTGAGCAGAGGCGTTTTCTCTCACGCTGAGACCATAACAGATCCATTCTTCCTTGTTCTGATTAGTATTCACTGCTTGGGTTTAGCTGCTGCAGTTGATACCCGATTTGTGAATGGCACCGAGGTATAATGCAGGGCTGGAAACTGGATCACAGACCTGCAAGTATTTAAAAAGTAGAACTCACTAGTAAAGTCAAATACAGAAATGTCAGGATGATAAAAACTGGCACAAGGAAAATTTCGATGTGGTAAAACTGTTAAATTGAAGATTTAACTTGAAAATATAGTCAGCATAGGAAAAGAGATAATGAGAGGCGGGGGGTAGGGGGTGCGGGGGTGGGGGAGGGAGAAGGAATGCAAGGATAGTTAAAAAAAAAAAAAAAGTCAATGAAACTGGCAATGACAACGAAAGGCCTGACAAAAAGAGGCTCCTGGGCTGCCTGTATCTTCCTGATGGAAGGTCTCGATGCGCCCTCTAGTGGCAGTGGCGGGGTAGTGGTCCTCTGAGAGGGGCGCCTCTCCTGGAAATGCATCACCTTTGTAGTCTCTCAGGGGAGGCCGGCTGGCATCTCCCAGGCTCGCACCCCAGCTCCCTCCTTGTCTTGCACTTGCTGGGCACTGAGCACAGCATATGTTCACACACGTCTTGTAATTCATAAAATATAACTGGCTTTCAGCGAGTTCCTTAACATTTCAGGAGTTGCGTTTTCCCGCTTATAAACAGCCACACCACTCACTCGTTTACCTATTCGTTCATCTGTATCCTTTTATTCAGCACCTGCTCTGGGACAGGGACTGACTTCCGCACTGAGGCTACAGTATTGATGGGGTGTCCCATTCTGCAGGGGTTTTTGTTCTAGTGGCTGTAGGATTTCTGATGATTTTTGCCACAAATGAGTCAGTCATTTTTTTTGAGTGTAGGTAAGTTATGGAGTGAAAATAGACACCAGAGAAGAAAAAATCAGAAAACCTGGGTTCTAATCTAGTTCCACTGCTTAATCTCTCTCAGCCTTAGTTTAGATCACTGTTATATCAAGGAAAAGCTACACTTTTCTCCATAGCACAGTCCTTCAAACTACATGTAATGACAGTCAAAACTGCAATGCAAACAGTGTCCTTGGCAACCAACAGTCCTATCTTTCTTTTCTGTCCTGAGTCAAGAAAGTTCCAGTTTTCTTGTCACCTTCAGGTGTTAAGCAGTATTGTTTTATATACATAAATGTCTAATCTGAAATAACTTGTCACTTTCAGATGTTAAGCAGGGGTCAACAGGTCCCGATTGAAACAGGAGTTTGGGGCCAAAACCTCAGGAATAAAAAGAATTCTTTTACTAGCTACAGAAAGCTATGTCCAAGAAAAAGATGAAACTGATTAATCAGCAAGTATTTGAATGGAGAGGAAAATTACACTGTTGAAGGAGATTTGGTGACAAATTACTGATAAATTTATAGACAAGCTTCAAAGGAACATCTAATATATCTACATTGTTGTGGTTATAGTTTCATCAGGCTTAGCTGGGAATCTGCTCCCTCAATCCTTCTAAAGATTTCAAAAGCTCCTAACAGCCTTTGGAAAACCCCTTCTTATTTAACATACCTAAAGTAACCTCTTTAGGTAAAAGCTAATAGCTACCATCCCTGGCTCAGACAGTAAAAGCATCTGCCTACAATCTGGGAGACTCAGGTTCGATCTCTGGGTTGGGAAGATCCCCTGGAGAAGGGAATGGCAACCCACTCCAGTACTCTTGCCTGGAAAATCCCATGGACAGAGTAGCCTGGTAAGCTACAGTCTGTGGGGTCACAAAGAGTTGGACAGGACTGAGAGACTTCACTTTCACTTTCAAAGTAACCTCTAGTTCCTTCACTCAACCTTGACTGATACAACTTTTCTTTTCTAAACTGGAGTATAGTTGACTCACAATGTTCTATTAGTTGCTTAGGAAGCATTACTATGAACAAAGCTAGCGGAGGTGATGGAATTCCAGCTGAAAGTGAAAAGTAAAAGTGAAGTCACTCAGTCATGTCTGACTCTTTGCAACCCCATGGACTGAGAATTCCAGCTGAGCCATTTAAAATCCTCAAAGATGATGCTGTGAAAGTGCTGCACTCAATATGCCAGCAAATTTGGAAAACTCAGCAGTGGCCACAGGACTGGAAAAGGTCAGTTTTCATTCCAATCCCAAAGAAGGGCAATGCGAAAGAGTGTTCAAGCTACCATTCAGTTGAGCTCATCTAGAATGATAGCAATGTTATGTTCAAAATTCTTCAAGCTAGGCTTCACCATTATGTGACTCAAGAACTTCCAAATATACAAGCTGGATTTAGAAAAGGCAGAGGAACCAGAGATCAAATTGCCAACATTCGTTGGATCACAAGAATTCCAGAAAACCCTCCACTTCTGCTTCATTGACTATGCTAAAGCCTTTGACTGTGCAGATCTCAACATAGTGTGGAAAATTCTTAAAAAGATGGGAATTCCAGACCACCTTACCTATAACCTGAGAAACCTGTATGCAGGTCAAGAAGCAACAGTTAGAACTAGACATGGAAGAATGCATTGGCCCCAAACTGGGAAAGGAGTATGTAAAGGCTGTGTATTGTCATGCTGCTTATTTAACTTCTCTGCAGAGTGCTGTGCTGTGCTGAGTTGCTCAGTTGTGTCCGACTCTTTGCAATCCCATGGACTGTAGCCCACCAGGCTCCTCTGTCAATGGGGAATTCTCCAGGCAAGAATATTGGAGTAGGTTGCCATGCCCTCCTCCAGGGGATCTTCCCAACCTAGGAATCAAACCCAGGTCTCCATTTTGCGGGCAGATTCTTTACCATCTGAGCCACAAAGGGAGCCCAGGAATACTGGAGCAGGTAGCCTATCCCTTCTCCAGGGGATCTTGCCCACCCAGGAATGGAACCAGGGTCTCCTGCATTGCAAGAGGATTCTCTAGCAGCTGAGCTACCAGGGAAGCCCTCTATGCAGAGTACATCATGCTAAATGCCGGGCTCAATGAATCAAAAGGTGGAATCAAGGTTGCCGAGAGAAATATCAACAATCTCAGATATGAAGATAATACTACCCTCATGGCAAAAAGTGAAGAGGAACTAAAGAGCCTCTTGATGAAGGAGAAAGAGGAGAGTGAAAAATCTGGCTTAAAACTCAACATTCAGAAAACTAAGATCAGAGCATCTGGTCCCACCAGTTTATGGCAAATTGAAGGGGAAAAGGTGGAAACAGTGACAGATTTTCTTTTCTCGGGCTCCAAAATCACTGTGGATAATGACTACAGCCAAGAAATTAAAAGACGTTTGCTCCTTGCAAGAAAAGCTATGACTAACGTAGACAGTGTATTAAAAAGCAGAGACATCACTTTGCCAACGAAGGTCCCTATAGTAAAAGCGATGGTTTTTCTGGTAGTTATGTATGGATCTGAGAGTTGGACCATAAAGAAGGCTGAATGCAAAGTATTACGGCTTTTGAATTGTGGTGCTGGAGAAGACTCTTGAGAGTCCCTTGGACTGCAAGGAGATCAAACCAGTCCATCCTAAAGGAAATCAACTCTGAATATTCATTGGAAGGACTGGTGCTGAAACTGAAGCTCCAATACTTTGGCCACCTGGTGCAAAGAACCAATTCACTGGAAAAGACCCTGATGCTGGGAAAGATTGAGGGCAGATAAAGAAATGGGCCACAGAGGATGAGATGGTTGGATGGCATCACTGACTCACTAGACATGAGTTTGAGCAAGCTCTGGGAGATAGTGAAGGACAGGAAAGCCTGATGTGCTGCAGTCCATGGGGTCACAAAGAGTCAGACATGACTTAACAATTCAACAACAATTAGCTTCAAGTGGACAGGAAAGTGAGTCAGTTATACATAAACTTATATCCACTCTTTTTAGAGTCTTTTCCCATATAGGCCATTACAGAGTATTGAGTAGAATTCCCTGTGCTATATAGTAGGTCCTTATTAGTTATCTATTTCATATACAGTGGTGTGTATATGTTAATCCCAACCTCCCAATTTCTCCTCCTGTGATACAACTTGTTATTAAAACAAGAAGATAAAAGCCAATTGATTATTGAAATGCTTGCATCTAGGAGAAGAGAATCAGAGATTTGGAAAGTGGTATAAGGACCACAGCCTGTCATTATGTCTTGTAGCTGCCCCAGGTCTTTATGTGGTATCTTTAGTTGCAGCATGAGAACGCTCAGCTGTGGCATGCGGGATCTAGTTCCCTGAGCAGGGATTGAACCTGGGCCCCCTGCATTGGGAGAGTGGAGTCTTAGCCACTGGACCACCAGGGAAGTCCCTTTAAAAATATATACATGGACAAGTTCAGTAAAAGTTTAAAAAAACAGTCAAATAAGCAAAAACACATCTGGGAAATAATCTATGTTAGAGCGCTAAGACATAGAGTGGGTTTAAAAATAAGCTCCACGGTCTTCCTGATGGCTCAGTGCCCCTCCTGTGGAGGACTAAGAGGGAAGGACTTATGGGACGTGACAGAGCTTGGGGAGGTGGGCTTCCACGCAGCCAGCCTCTTGTCTAGGAAAAAGTCACTGTGATCAGGCATATTCACTAATCCAGTTCACTCACTCAGGTGGGAAGTCACAATAGAGTTGGGGCCAAAACCTCAGGAATAAAGAGAGCCCTTTTTCCTGAAATGTCCTCAATTTTTCATTGAGGACATTATTAATGTCCCTCCTCTTCCTCCCTCTTTTTTCTCTTCCCAGCCACCTCCTTTCTCCTCCCTCTGCTTCCTCTCCCTGATTCTCTCCTTTTCATTTTGAAATAATCCTAAACTCACCAAAAATTATTGCAAAAATAGAGATGTCCCACTCAACCTTCAACCAGCTTATCCCAGTGGAAGCATCTCAGGTACTATGGCACGTTATCGAAACCGGGAATCAACACTGTTTTCCCTCTCCGGTAGACTTGGTACTTGAAACTCCAGAAATCTCTTTCCATCATGACTAACATGATAGATTCCTAGTTTTCAAAGTGCTGCCCTTTGAAGAAGTGCTTTGAGTCTAATCCAAGCCAATGCTTGTGGCACACTCTGCAGTGTTCTGGTCTAGTTTGCTTGTGAAGAGCTGAGAATCACTAAAGGGTCATCAGAGAGTGTGGAACTAATGGAACTTAGAAGAATGGATAATCCAGGAACGGCCCTTAGCAAGGAGGGGAGCTAGTGGGCTAATGCAGGTGTTTACTGGAGAAGTTACCTGGATTGTTTATAATGAGAGACATTTCTCACCTCACGGGGTTTCCTAATGAGTTTAGGTGATGTAAAATATCATTAAAACAGAAGAAACATCTATCTACTCCAGGCCCTGAGAGGAATTCTTGGAACATTAGTACTTCCAGGCCACTTATTTTTCCTGGATGAAATTCCGTCTGAAGAGATAACACTGTTCTCTTTTAAGAAGACGGGCGCGGAAACACAGGAACTCAACAGTGTGAGTTAAATTCAAGCACGTGTCTGTCTTAGTTGGGGTGTTCGCCTAACCGCCCCAGTCCGACGAAGCGAGCAGAGAGAAGGCAGGGTTATGGCCTCCATCACCGCCTCACGGCCTCCCATCACAGCCCCAGACAGGCCCCTGAGAAGCTGCAACAGAAAAGATAAAATGCCCAGGTCCTGGGCCAGCACAGCTAAAACTCTCCAACGTTTGAGGGCGAGCGTAAAAAGCGAAAAAGAATAGAGCAAGCTAGAAGGAGGAAGGTGCAGGAAGGAGAAGCGAGTTTCAAAGGAACTGAGCAGAGCGCTCAGAGATTACTCTTGACCAGAGGCGCGGAGGCGGCATCGCCCGGCGAGCAGCAGCGCCGCCTAGCGGTCAGACTCCGCGCGGCCTCCGGGGCGGCTCATTGTCCCGCCGTTTCTACCCCGCGCTGCCTTTTCATACCCCCGGCTACCGCGCGGTGAGTGGGGTTCGCTGAGGTCTTCAGCTGGGAGCCTGGGGGCGGTTTCAGGGGTGTGGGTGGGATTCGGTGAGTGTCCTGGGTACCACCTCACATGTCCTGGGGAGGGGGTGGGGGAGTGCGAGGATGGGGAGCGTGGGGGGCAAGGTAAGGTCGAGAGGTCTACCCACGGCCTGCTGCGACCACCTGTTGCCCCCACAGCACACCCCGCTTTTCTGTCTCTTTCCAGTTTCCAACCGCTGCTCGCCCTGCTGCACCTACCCTGCCCGCTTTCCTCCTCTTCACACACCTCCATGCTCTGACCCCCCTGGGTGGAAGGCTGCCCCCACCTCCCGCGTTGCTCCTGCCTCTGCAAGGGCTCCTGGAGGGCCGAGGCTCGGGTGGCCACTTCCCAGCAGTCGTGGGGCGCCCTCCGAGGCCCCTGAGTGCTGTCCTCTCCTCCTGTTCCCTGGTCCCCCTTTCATGATAAGACTCACCTCCTAGTGCCAAGGCCATGATGCACGTGCCTCACATGCGGTCTATTTGGTTTTGTTTTTTAAACCTTGAAGAAATCTATCCCTAACTTGTTTGATGTTTTTTGTTCTGACAAGATATACAACTGTGGTGAAAGGGAATTCCCTGGTGGTGGAAGAGCTGGGAGCCAGCACTTGCACTGCTATTGGCCCGGGGTTCAGTCTCTGGTCTGGGAACTAAGATTTTGGTGTGCCTAAGAAACACCAAAAAATAAACAAAAACCCAAAACCAAAATAAAAAAACAACAAAATAAACCAACAGCAACAACAAAAAAAAACTCAACTGTGCTGAAAACTGCCTCTCCGGAGCAGCTTCTCAGAGTTATCTGAGTAGCTGGTTTACAGTCTAGTCAGTTTGGCACAAATAAAATTCCATTCTATTATTATCACAGACTGTTTATTGATTATTTTCATAGCCAGAAATTAAAGTTTGGTGGCTTTGTGGCCAAAGGACTCCTCCTGCGATTTCTCTGGTCTCCACTCCCCACTTCCCTCTTCACATCCCACCTCTGCACTAAAGTGAACTCAAATTTTCTTCTGTGTTGGTGTTCCACAACTGTTTTCACACCTCTTCCCCTGCCACCTCCTGTGCCCCCTCGGGATTTGCCCTCCCCTCCCTGCTGCCCCCTCCTGTCTACAGTTCTCTGATCGCTTCCTAGGGAGTCCCCACCAGCATATCTCCTTTCCCACCACAAGTCCCTCTCTTCCCCTCATGGGTCTTTTCCTGCATGGATCTCCTACCCTGCAAGGCTCCTTTCACTAGCCTTTCTTTTCCCAGGGTGCCTTTTGCTCAGGGGCACATCCCTTCACCCTCCCTGCCCTATTTTCATCACCAGGGGGAGCTCTCCTGCCAGTGATCCCTGGGCCTTGAGCACAGTGCCCAGCCCCTGGGAGAGGACCTGTCCCCCACTTGACACCCACCCTCCTACCTCCACCCCCGTGCAGGCACCTGCTCTTGGCCCTCGTCCAAGGGGGGCCTTTCCCCCAACACGGCCCCGCCCCACTCCTGCATCCTGAACCTCACCCTCTGGATTCCTTCACTATCCAGGGCACAGGTGCTGGACTCCACGTGCCCTGGTCCCTCTGCAGCTGCCCCCATGGCACCTTGCCCTGCTCCCACCCTTGTCTGAGTGCCTTGGGCCCTCACCAAGTAATCAATCATGGGCCCCCTCTTGTGGTTGCCCAAATCACACCACACTCTCACCCTCCCTCACCCAGGGCACCTCTCTTCTCCTGTCCTCACACTAACCCAAGGGGGCGGGTCAGCCCTGAGCCATGTTCATGCCCTGTTCCCCAGTCCCAGGCCCTCACCACTATCTCCTCTGCAGCCTCTTGCCCCTCCTGCACAGTGGGAATACTGCCCTTGGTCCACTGCCCACCTCCTTGGCCTTCATCACCTTCTCTTTGGTTCCTGGATATCAGCGGGCTCTCACTATCACAACAAAATCTTTGTTTTATGCCACTTGGTCAACTGGTCTTTCCCTAGAGGGGTTCTTCTCCCAGCCCGATGCCCCCTGTACTGGTGGCCTGACCCGAACCCTCTGTGGAGGTGTGACCTCACTCCCTCCAGCCCCTCCCACCATGTAGGTGCTTCCCAGTGTGCACCTTGGCTTTCAGTTCCATCTTCTCTTGCCACTCTGACATTTTAATTCTCCATGACCCCTGTGCGCATGGCACTGACTCCTCTCCCAGGGGACGCTGGTAGGTGTAGCCACCTCCCCACCTGGGGCCTCACCATGCCTCTTTACACTCTGAGCCCAGACCCACTCCTTCACCTCCCCCAGGTTACTGGCCCATCTTCATCTCTCTTGGGGCCACAGCACAGCCCCTCAGGCCCCTCTGCCTCCTGTCTCACCCTCCCTAGAGCCTGCCTTGTCCATGATGAGCCTGCACCAGGGGCAGCAGCCCTCGCTCTCCATCTCACCTGGACCCCTCTGACCAGGGGTCCCTCTGGTCCTGGGTCTGACACTGCCCTTCCTTCCCTCTGACTCCACCTCCCCTCACCCTGCTCTTCCTGCCTCTCCCCTTGCCCTCCTGCCTCAACCCTTAGGGAGCCGGTGCCTCCCTGTCCTGGCACTTGTCCTACACGTGTGTCCATCACCCTCTTTTCCACTCCTCGAGTCCCCTCTCCCTCCTTCTCTTTCCCGTTTTCCCGTATGGAACTCCTCATTCTGGTCCCTTGTACACGTGCATGTTCTGCATCCTCAGCACCTGGAGCAGGTCAGGACACAGAACTTGTCTGTTAAACATCTGATGTGCACTTGTCTCCAGAAAGCAGCTTCATCTGCAGTTCCTCCTTCCCCAGGATCCCACAGTCTTTGTTACAACATCACGGTGCTGTCCCAGGATGGATCTGTGCAGCCCAGCTTTTTTGCTGGGGGACACCTGGATGGTCAGGCCTTCCTGCACTATGATCACATGAAGGGGAGGGCAGAGCCCTGGGGAGTCTGAGCTGAAGATCTGGAAGCTAAGATGTGGGACAAAGAATCCAAGTGAAACTGGGAGACTCAGATTGGGACTCAAATCCACATTCTTTTAACTGACATCACATCTGGTCTCAAGACTTACTGATTCTCAGGTTCTTGATGTCTCTTCTCAGAATGAATTCAGTGAGAAACAAAGTGATAGGTAAAAAGTAGATTTTTTAGAGAGAAACACTCTCTGTAGACATTGTGTAAGACATCTCAGGAGGCAAGAGTTGCAAGAGGGCATGGAGTTGTCAGTTTTTATAAGAGTGCGTGGTTTCATAGGCTAATGAGTATGAGGAGTATTCCAGCTATTTTGGGAAAGTGGTGGGATTTCAAGGAATTGGACCGTGGTCAAACGTTTGCCTTAATAATCTGCCTTGAAACGGTCATAGCACGTGTGGGTGTGTCATTTAGCTTGTTGATGTGGAGTGCATACTGAGGCTCAGGGTCTAGCAGAAGTGGACTCATCTGCCATCTTGGACCTATTTGGATAAATAATGTCATTTGCAGTGACAAGGACAGACCTAGAGATTATCACACTAAGTGAAGTAAGTCAGTCAAAGAGACAATGATTCCACCTGAGATATCACTCATATGTGGAAGTTTTTTAAAAAGATACAACTGAACTTAATTACAAAACAGATAAAGACTAACAGATATCAAAAACAAATCTATGGTTCCCAAGGGAGCATGTTGTGGGGAGGATTAAATCAGAAGCCTGGGATGAACATACATACATTACTACAGAAAAGACAGATAACCAACAAGGACCTACTGTATAGCCCTGGAAACGCTACTCAATATTCTGTGATTCCTTATATGAGAAAAGAATCTAAAAAGAATGAGTATATGTATATGAATAACTGAATCACTTTGCTCTACACCCAAAACTTCTATAACATTATGAGTCAGCTATACTCCAACAAAGTTAAAATATCAAAATATGAATGTCATACCACATTCTTCTCCTGCTGAAAACAATCTTATAACTCCCATCTCACTCAGAGCAAAAGTCAAACACGTCCAACACCCTCCAGGCCTACAAGGTCTGGCTGTACCTCTGACCTCATCTCAGTTAATCTGCTCCAGGTATACTGGCCTCCTCACTTTAACAGAAACACACAGACATCCTCCTGCCTTTGTGCATTTGCCTGGAGGTTCCCCCTGCCTGGAAAGAACCTCCTCCAGTCATCGGGGGTAACTCAGCATGTCCTTTAAATCTTTCCCCAAAGGTCACTTTCCCAGTGAGACCCACAGTGACCACCCTAGTACAACAGCCACCTTCCTTGTCCTCACAGTTACACTGCGCATCACCTTCCCCACTGCATCTTTCTATGTTCTCATCCTTCCATAACAGAACACTTTCCTTATTTAGCCTACTGATAAGATATATTCTGTCTCCTACCACTTGAATAATGCTCCATAAGGCCAGCAATTTTCCCTTTAACTGCAGTGGTGTTTCCCAGATGAAAAGCACTGTGTCATGTGTCTGGCATACAGCTGGTGTGAATGAATGCTCAGTGTGATGCGCTGTGTATGTGCTCAGTCACTCATCCACGTCTGACTCTTTGTGACCCAGGGACTGGAGCCCCCCAAGCTCCTCTGTAATGGAATCTTCTAGGCAAGAATACTGGAGTGGGTTTCCATTCCCTTCTCCAGTGGAACTTCCCAGCCCGAGAAGCAAACCTGCGTCTCCTAAGTCTTCTGCATTGGCAAATTGCCGGGGTCCAGCCCCAGGGGATCCAGGGAAAGTCGAAGCGGGGACGGAGTCGGCGTCTTAGAAAGGACTATTTAATTAGAAAAGAGAGATTAGGGAAGAATAGTGTAGTGGGAAATTTAGAGGAGGAAAGAGGCTGTATTCGTTGGTTTACATAGGAAGCCAATAAAGCCCCGAGACAAGGGACCTGAACAGTCTACATATGGCCACAGGCGCCCGCTTGAATAGCGGAGGGTGCTCCGACTTGGGCTCCCTCTCGCGTGGGTCTTAGAAGCCAGGGCAAGTAAGTAGACATGGCGAGCCTCCACGCTCCAGATGGGAATTCAGCCAGAAAAGAAGAGAACGAGAAGAGACCACACGGGAGAAACCAGTCTTTCCATGAACTGGTCCCTCCTTTATTGTCCAGATAAGCTTTTTATACTTTTGGTTGTACATAGAGATCAATGGATAATACAAAATTATGCAGGGTCAGCAGCCCTGACTCTTATCAAGACCAGGCTTTCTCTCTGCACACCTAGCTGTATACACAAGTCTTTTACATCAGCTCCTGGCCAGGAGGCCTGTTAGCATTTTATGGCCCTTTTCTGATAAGGGCCTGTCAACCAGAAAACTTATTTGCCTTAAAAGTGTTGTTCTTTCTAAAGTCTGGTGCCACTCTCAGAAAGCATTAAATAAAGTTACATTCTTACATAGCAAGGACACAATGATTTATAAGAAAGAAAGAGGAGTACAGTGATTTATAACAAAGAGAAAATTCATTAACTCAAAAGTCTAGTGTTGCTAACATCAAAACTACTAGATTCCTTTTTCTATATCCCAATTACATTGATTAATATCCTTCAGGTGCCTAAAAGATAAAGAATATTGTAAGGCTCAGAGGGCCGCACTCTGAAAAGGACACTCAGGGACAGCCTCTAGTGGACTGACAAATTTTATTATCCAGTTTTTTGCAGATATATGGTCTCAGGGAGCAGAGCATAAAGCAGACTTGCACATAGCCTTTCTCGATACAACATCAAAGTGTTCAAGCATAAAATACAGTTCCCACCACCCAAGCCATAACATAGCTTTGGCGAAACTCTAAAGGGAGTCTTATCATGAAACAAGAGTCCTTGGTCTCAGAAACAGGTGGTCAGAAAGAAGCCTTCGAACGCCTCAAGGCTGGACGTATAATTCCCAGCCTCAGGCACTCGGTGAACACTCATAACCCTTTGTTATGCTCGTTCCAGCTTCCAACCTTCGTCATGAGTGGAGCAAATACATTTTCAGTATTTGCTTATAGCCTTCCAGCTCCTCCACATTTCCTCCCTTTTTCCTCAAGAGCAAGGACTGCTGCAGCCATGGTTACTCCTGCTTTCTGGGCGGCAGTGGCTCGAGCACATAACGTTCGGAATCCTATAAGAACAATAACAAACAATAAACAGATCAGCGCATAAGAAGCCATCGTATGGGGTACCAAATTTTTTGGATTTAGAAAGGAAGTACTAGCGGATAGTGTATTATAGAAGTCAGTGTTATATAACACAGGGTGAATGCTGCTGAAGGTAGACGTGATTTGTATTTGTTGATCTATCTGCGCTTGTTGGGCCCAGAGATCATGAGAATCCTTTCTCCAAGCAGTAATGAAATCATGATTTTGAATAGAATTATGGCACCCCACTCCAGTACTCTTGCTTGGAAAATCCCATGGATGGAGAAGTCTGGTAGGCTGCAGTCCATGGGGTCGCTGAGGGTTGGATACGACTGAGCGAAATCACTTTGACTTCTCACTTTCGTGCGTTGGAGAAGGAAATGGCAATCCACTCCAGTGTTCTTGCCTGGAGAATCCCAGGGATGGGGGAGCCTGGTGGGCTGCCGTCTAGGGGGTCATACAGAGTCGGACACCACTGAAGTGACTTAGCAGCATACAATGCCATTCCAGAAACTGTACCAACAGTTACAATTGAAATAATACCCACTATGGTAGCTATAATCCAGCCAATAGACGTTTGCTTCTTTTTAGGGATTCTCTCAGAACAAAAGACAACATGGAATCTGACCAAGGTTCAGAAATCTTAACTGGAACCCACAAATCAGTCCTTTGCCGGACTAAAAAACACTGTCTTTAGTAACATTAATTGGCACACTATGATTTAAACAAGCATACAAACGACACTCAGTACAGGACAGAATTGAGCCATTACTCCTAAATTGTCCAATAGCAAAAAGATAGGGTGCATTTTCACAAGCTCGAACATAACTGGTATAATTATACTCAGTAACATAATTCTGTGGAATGCAAACATGTGCATAAGTATACGAGACGCTAAACTGGGACAAGCAAGCAGGAATTTTCCAAAGATGCCAGTGTTCAGGCCCCAGGACTGGACTGATTATCCAGGGTCTGGGAGGTGAAAGACCTCCGTTGTACCAGTTCAAAAGTTCATCGCGTTGATGCCAGAGTCCTGTTTGTGTTCTGTTAAAATGTGGCGCTGAAACATTATACCATTGGCAGGTGTTATTATTTTCTTGTGATTCTGAGCAATTCACAAAGAGTCCACGAGGCCCCCAATCAACAAAAATCATGTTGGCGTGAACAGAAACTTTTTTAAACCTTCCTCTACAGGTGGACCAGTCCATCCCTGGCACAGATGATTTTTTCTTCCAAGATACGTTGTCATAAGGAGACTCAGAAGGCATCTGTTGCAATTTCCGTTTTAGTGCTGTGACCAGTCCCGGGGTGTGAAGCAAGGTTTGTCTGACTTCTGACTTCTGGGTGGGACCCACTGCTCAGCTCCATCATCTAAAATGACAAGATAATATCCCTTGCCTAGGAACTTAAGTGTTCCTGGCCGCCATTGATTAAGACATTTAACCCTGTGTCTCCTGACTGTGTAGAGGCAAATTAAAATAATTGATTGTTAAAAGGGCTATAGGCAAGATGGCTTTAGGTCCATAGGGGTCCCTTAGCTTACTCCCCCTGTTTTGTTTATTAATAATGAGCTTGAGTGTATGGTGGGCCCGTTCAATGATGGTTTGACCTAGAGGGTTGTATGGGATGCCAGTAAGATGGCAAATATCCCATTGATGTATGAAATCACGAAAAGCATTGGCTGTAAAAGCAGGACCATTGTTTGTTTTGATGGAGGCAGGGATCCCCATCATTGAAAAACATTGTGGAAGAGCTGTGACGGCAGTTTTAGTAGTCTTGGCGGTGGAAGGAATTGCCCAAATGAAGCCGGAAAAGGGATCTATGACTACAAATAACAATTTAAAAGGGGGCAGTTTGCAATGTGTAAAATCAGCTTGCCATAATTCACTTGCTTGTAAGCCTCGAAGATTAGTCCCTTGGGGACTAGTGGTCAAATGAAAGGGGACACATGTGGCACAGTCCTGAACAATATTTCTAGCCGTTTGTAACAGTATCTTATATTGAACATGTAGTCTATTAGCATTAGTATGGAAGAGCTGATGTTCCTGTTCGGGAGAAGAAAATATAGGAGCGATGGGGCGATCAGCCAAATCATTGCCTAAACTGAGGGTCCTGGTAAATGGGAAAGAGCACGAATGTGAGTAATAAGGAAGGGATGGAGTCTAGCTCTTATTTCTTGCTGAATCAATAAGAACAAATGTATAAGATCACTTTCATTGGATATAAAATGAGCCGTTACAAAAGATGGGAAAAGCTGTGCCATGTAGCGAGAATCAGTTAAAACATTCAATGGGGTTTTTATTAGAGTAAGTAAATAATATAATGTGAATAATTCTGTTTTTTGAATGGATTGATAAGGACTTTTAATTTTCTTTTGCAGGTTGGGACCTATTATGGCTGCCCATCCTGTCTTATTTCCATCTATGAAATAATTAGGTGCATTCATGAGAGGGTGTTCAGAAACAATATTGTTGATGATAAAAGAAGTATTTTGTAAGAAATTCCATAATTTTCCTTCAGGTGGGTTGGCCAATAATTCCCCTGAATAATCAGCAAGGGCTATCTGAATGGTAGTGGACACCTGGAGAGCATTATCAATTTCTGTTTTTGTCAAAGGTAGGTAAATCTGAGTAGGGTCATATCCAGTTATAGCGCACAAACGAGACCGTGCAAGAAAAATGGTTTCCCCTATTAAGTCTATATAGGAAACAATGTGTTTATTCTGTTTTGAATGGAGATATACCCATTCAATAGGGTGATTACCTTGTACTATAATGGCGGTAGGAGATATCTTAGTACCAAAGACATATATCTGAAAAGGGGAATTGTAATTAATATGGTACAAATGTTTGTTGAATTTTCTGTTCTATCAATTGTAATTTTTTCTTAGCATCAGGGGTAAGTTGTTGGGGACTATTTAAATCAGAGGGACCTTTTAATAATTTGAATAAGTTTTGTAAAGCATATGTGGGAATTTCTAAGGTAGGTCGTAGCCAATTAATATCCCCAAGAAGTTTTTGGAAATCATTAAGTGTTTGTAAATTATCCCTTCTAATAGAAAGTTTCTGTGGCTATACAGTGGAGTGGTCCATAAGATATCCAAGATATTTAAAAGGGGAATAGTGTTGCAATTTATCTTCTGCTATTAGCAGCCCATGATTAGTTAAATTAGTTATGGCCTCATTACCTAATAAACTTAATTGAGATTCTGAGGGAGAAGCCAATAAAATGTCATCCATGTAATGAATGAGATATTCCTCAGGGAATTGCTGTCTGATGGGCTGCAAATTTTTATGCAAAATTTAAACAATGAATTGACAGACTGTAGGGGAGTTCATCATACCTTGGGGCAGGACCTTCCATTGATACCATTGAGCAGGGGATTGATTATTAATGGAAGGTATTGAGAAGGCAAAGCGTTGCCTGTCGTCTGGATGGAAAGGTATAGTGAAAAAGTAATCTTGTATATCAATAATCATAATAGCCCAGTCCTTAGGGACCATAGCAGCACTTGGGAGTCCTGGTTGTAATGCTCCCATAGGAATCATTATGGTGTTAATAGTCCTTAAATCTGTTAGCATTCTCCATTTACCTGATTTCTTTTTAAAGACAAAAACTGATGTATTCCATGGTGATTGAGTAGTTTTTATTCTATTTTGCTGTAGTAGTTCAGCCACCAAAGTATGCAAAGTGGACAGTTTCTCTTTTGATAGGGGCCACTGAGCTGTCCAGATAGGTTTATCAGACTTCCATTCTAACTTCAGTGGCTTTATCTCAGGGACCCCTAAGAAAAAGATTCATTCAATTGTGTAGTCGCTTGAGCTTGTTGTAGAAAGTCTCTTCCCCACAAATTTAATGGTAATGGGGCAATGTACAGTTTAATGTAAGCGACTAATTGATCAGGGCCCAGGGCTTGTAAGTAAGATGAACTAACATAAGTTTGAGCTGCATCTGCAGTTCTTATTCCCACCAACTGGTGTGAGGTTAAAACTGCAGGCCAATCCGAAGGCCATTCCTCTGTTCTTATGATGGAAACATTTGCCCCAGTGTCTAACATTCTTTTAAAAGTTCTTTCTCTGATTTTTAATTTTAACATAGGCCTATTGATTTCTTTTATAACAGTAGAAAGGGCTGCAGCAACACTCCCGAAGCCACCTGTTCTGGTGTCTCTTTTTCTATTAAGTGGGGGCACACAAGGTAATAGCAATAACTGAGCAAATCTGTCACCCTTTTGTAAATACAAGTTGTGAGTCACATGTAACATTATTGCAATTTTAACCGTGTAATCTTTATCAATGATCTCAGTATGTACAATTATCTCGCGCATGGTGGTGTTTTGTTCCAATAGGAGGCCTACAGTATTTTTTGGTATAGGGCCAAAATATCCAGTTAAGATTTTTATAGGATTATTTACCATTAACAATTTCATATCTCGGGGAGTAGGAATGTCTATACATGTGTTATGTCTGGTAGCCGCTGTTAATTTAGTAATATTTGGTTGTCCTCCTTGTTTAATGGGGCTAGAGGAGAGCCCCTGTTCTAGTTTCCCAAAGGAGGTGTCTGAATGGGTAAAGCATTACCTTGTTTATCAAATTTAGAGCGGCATTCACTCAGCCAATGATTTCCCTTTTTACATCTTGGGCAGAGCTTGGGGGCTTAGTTTTAATAGCCCCTCCTTTGTCAGGAGAAAGACCTGTTTGCCTAGGCAAGTGACATTGCTTCCGCATGTGTCCTGGCTTGCCGCAGTTAAAACATTTAACTTTAGACTTTTGGGAAACATTTAAGGTTTCTAAAGTGGCTATTTTAGCTTTATGTTGAATCGTCCCCACATTCCTGCAGGCTTTCAAGTATTTCATAACTTCTCCTTGCCCCTAATGGGTCTGATAATAGCCTGACACTCTTCATTAGCATTATCAAAGGCTAATTGTTTCAAAATGATTTCTCGCAAAGATGCATCCTTAAGACTGCTATCAATGGCCTCCTTCAATTTACCAATAAATTGAGCATATTCTTCAGTTGGTCCCTGAAATATTTTTACAAAAGATCCATCAGAGGTGGGATTGTCGATTTTAGCCTATGCTCTGATAGCTACTTCCTTATTCCAGTATAACATGGGCGGCTGCACAAATTGTAATTGTGCAGCAGTCTCAGCCATAGCTCCGGTGCTGGTGAGAATTTCAAAATTTAGTCTAGCAGGGTTTCCCTTGCTTTGCTGTTCTCGCAAGATTAACTTGGCTTCATCCATGACCCACATTTGCCATTGTAGTAGCTGTTGTGGAGTCATAACCATTTTAGCAACTGTAAAAAAATCTGCATGAAGCCACTGATCCGCCTAGCCCCTAAGAAATTCCATACAGTAGGGTGAGGTAGGTCCATATAATGTACATGCCTTTTTAAATTGCGTGAGCAAACTAAAATCAGGTGATTGCCATTGATTATGTCCAGGTTGAGGATTATTAAATTGGACTGGAAAAGCCCACGCACAAAGAGGCATGTCCCGAGGAGGAATGCTAGGAAATAGGGGAGCAGTAGCAGCAGCGGACAGCGTTGCAGTGGGTGGAATGCCAGTGTCAGAGGCTTGTTAATATGAGCTCGAGAAAAGCAACGTAAAGGTGGATCAAGGGGCCTCTGGCAAAGTTGATTGTTTAACTGCTTTCAGCACCTGTGACTCTTGTTTGCCCGTGATCTGCTCTAGCATGGCATTTTTCTGATTTAAAACCTCTGATAGATCTTTCTCTTCTAATTCACATTCATGCAGGGATCGAACAGTTTCAACCTCTAAATCTCCTCCCGAGCCATCTAATTGTTCCATAACGGCCCGTAAAAGAGACCAAGTTACCCACCATTGTGGGGGAATTTTTGGTCTAATTTTGTAAATCTAAAGTTCCTTTCTCGGGGACCATGGATTATATTCAACCACTGTCTGGTAACAGCTAGTTAACTGCTCTTCAGGCAGATTAACCCCGTATTGTTTCAAGAAATGATGCATGAGATGAACAAAAGAATTTTACTTGTCTGATGTCCCATCATGCTTACCTTGCTTCTGCAAGGTCCTTGTTCAAAATTCGTCTGCTGCTTCGAGCCCCACGTTGGGCGCCAGTTGTAAGGCACGGAGGGCCTCACTCTGAAAAGGACACTTAGGGACAGCCTCTAGTGGACTGACAAATTTTATTATCCAGCTTTTTGCAGATATATAGTCTCAGGGAGCAGAGCATAAAGCAGACTTGCACGTAGCCTTTCTCAATACAACATCAAAGCATTCAAGCATAAAATACAGTTCCTACCACCCAAGCTATAACATAGCTTTGGCGAAACTCTAAAGGGAGTCTTACCATGAAACAAGTCCTTGCTCTCAGAAACAGGTGGTCAGAAGGAAGCCTTCAAACGCCTCAAGGCCGGGTGTATAACCCTTCATTATCATTCCCAGCCCCAGGCACTCTGTGAACGCTCATAACCCTTTGTTATGTTCCTTCCAGCTTCCAACCTTCCTCATGAGTGGAGCAAATACATTTTCAGTATTTGCTTAAAGCCTTCCAATTCCTCCACAGAATATGGAGGCCTGGCAGCAGTCATTGACTCAACAGTGAAACCCATCACCAATATAATTTTTAGCTTTTTAGAAAAGGCTCTATATCTTTAAGATGCTTTAAGCTTCGTGCCTCTCACGGTTGGGAGGCCATAAACAATCACAAGTCGTAAGAGTCTCTAATTGTCAGGCAAGTTAGAGAGCCATCAGAGGGGTTTGAGCTGAGACACTCCTTTTTATATGCAGGAGACTGTTAACTGGAGCTCTAAGTTAAATCTTTCCAGAGAAAGGTGGTCAGGAATAGCCCCCTGTTATGTCAGAAGAGTACGTGGAAAGCATAGCACAATAAAGCAGGCAGACTCTGGTTTTGGGGTTAGATGCTCGAGAATTTCCAGGGGGACCCCTGAGGCTCGACCCCGCCTTTGTGTATGCCGAGCCTCCTTCCTCATGACCATTGGCACGGGCGGGATTCCTCACGCTGGCTCCTGGCAGCAAATGGATTGTTTATCACAGAGCCACCTGGAAAGCAGGATCAGTGTTAAGCACCTCCCTATATCTTTATTAATGTGACCTCAGGCCAAATGTTGTATTGCGGTAGCTACAGCATAACATTTACTCACATTGACATCAGTGCCACTTGTGTTTCTCACAGGTGCTGTTCTTCCCTTCTTGGCAACCAAACTTCCTTCAACACTACATCACAGGATACTTTTCTTTTTAGAAAACAATTATTGTTGACTTATGGGTCCTATTCTCCAACCAAATGTAAACCTAAATTAGACTCTGTTTTAAGGGCTTACGAGATGGCAATAAAACATGGTATTAAAACAGTCTAGGGTGAGGAGGGGTCGTGGTGGACAGAATCAGGCCAAGCTCACAACTTCTTTACATTATGCTAATAGCAGCACAGACACATTCAGATGACTTCTGCAGAAAGAGAAGTCAGATCTTCAAGTCATAATGCAATGGTGGGATATGGAATCTTGTACCCCTCAGTCCACACAAGGGAGCTGTTTCATACTGTGAAAGAAAAGAATCATGAACCAGTGTAGGTCAGTCATGTAAGGGCTCACATTCTCCACAGCCCCCCTCGTGCTCACATGTCCCACTCAAAGACCCCCACCACCCAGTGTGTCCCCCCTGCACCAACTCCTCTCCCAGTCAAGCCCCTCCAGGGTCTCACCTTTAGGATCCATGAGACCTCTGGTCACACATCAGATCCCTGGGCACTATCACAGCCTGGGGGAGAACAAGACCAGGATGTGGTCAGAACCCACAGGAAAGAAACTAGAGAAGGAACTTTGAGGAAGGTGAGCCCCCCATGGCCTCTTGTCTGCACCCTCAGAAGGGTCTCAGGAATTGCACCTGCTCTGTACTTACTCGAAGCTTGAATGTAGCTCTCTCCTTTGTCACCTGCAAGAAGAAAACAGCACATGAGAATCCATGGAGAAGACTGAATCATGATATCCTAGAGAAACCCCCTAGTTCTGGACCCCAGAAAACTTTCTGGAACTGTAACCAAAAATCCAGGACAGAATCAGCAATATAAAGAAAGGAGATGTGGGGGGACTGGACCATCTCCAACCCTTCTAGAGGTCTGAACTCAGTGGGACCTTTCCCTCTGACCTTCAAGTGCTGAGAAACAGGCCCCAACTGGAATTATGAAGGTGAAAAATCTATCTTTCATTTCCACATGTACTTTACAAAAGGGTCAATGTTAGCATCAGCTCCAGACCAGCAAGCCCATATGTGTGGATGGTATTTCCCAGGAACAAGGCAGGCAAACTTCTACGTGGACTTGAAACCCCTCAGTGAGACAAGAAAACTCAGATCCCTCCCTCCCTTCCCTACCTGAGTGCTTCTTCCTCCAGATCACAGCTCCAGCCACCACAGGCACCATGAGGAGAACCAGGCCAACAATGATGCCCATGGTGAGGAAGGAGGTCTGAGGAGGTTCTGTGGAGGAAAAGGAAGAGGCCCTGACCTCAGGCTTGAGTCCAGACCTTTGAGTCCTGAAGGGCTCCTGCTTTATCTGAGAAAAGCTCCATCCCATCCCCCTCCTTACCCCATCTCAGGGTGAGGGGCTCCTGAAGCCCCTGGTGCTGCACACGGCACGTGTATCTCTGCTCCTCTTCAGAAGGCACCACCAGGGCTGCCCACTTCTGGAAGGTTCCATCCCCTGAAGGCCTGGTCTTCACAAGCTCCATGTCCTGGGTCTGGTCCTCCTCATCACGCTGCCAGGTCAGTGAGATCTCCTCAGGGTAGAAGCCCAAGGCCCAGCATCTCAGGGTGACCTCACGGTCAGAGATCGGGTGACAGGTCACATGTGCCTTCGGAGGGTCTGAGGAAGAAGGATCAGAAAATTCACACTTTACTTTACTCCCATAGGCCATGGAGGAAGCATCATGTGACCATTCTAAGAAATGATGAGAAGTTTGGAAAGAAAAAACACAAACACCAGACACCAGCCTGGGCTGTGATGTCTGGGAAAATCTCCTAGTCCTTGTAAAGGACTGGAGTCAGGGTGAGAGCCAAGGTAGGATGCTTCATCTTAAGGGGGAGAATACAAAGCAATGGTCCTGACTTTGTTAGAAACTGAATGACTCAGAAAAGCTGGAGTCTGGCCTCTTATGATGCTCTTGGTCTGAGAACAGGCCTTGAGAAAGTCACGAGTCACAAGATGGCGGGCACGGTGAACGGGCACGTCTGGCCAGTTATTTCAGGGATGGTTTCCTGCTTCTTCCCCAGAGGCACTGGATTGCTTAATTGTCCAGAGAAATGAAGCTACTGGCGAGTCACCGTCTTGTACAGAATGTGAAAACCTGGGCGCATTCCTCCTTCTCCAGATAAGAACCTGCGGCGCTGTTCCCACAGGGACATCACTTTCTTCTCCTCGTGGGAAGCCAGCTCCAGCCTGAGGGGAGATCAGGGCGGCCCCGCGCCCCTCGTACCTGCGCGCTGCAGCGTATCCTTCCCGGTCTCTAGGTATCTGCGGAGCCACTCCACGCACTCGCCCTCCAGGTAGTTCCTAGAGTCGTCCGCCACACCGCGCTGCTCAGTCTTGCGCTGGGTGACCTGAGCCGCCGTGTCCGCCGCGGTCCAGGAGCGCAGGTCCTCGTTCAGGGCGATGTACTCTCTGCCGTCGTAGGCGAACTGATCATACCCGTGGAGAAGACGCCCGTCAGGCCCCACGTCGCAGCCATATATTACCTGGAGGGTGTGAGACCCTGACCCGCCCAGACCATCCGCAGGGATTAAACCCAAACTGAAATGAAACCGGGTCAAGTCCCCGCGAGCTCCTCCCGGGTCGGGGGTCGGGCGGGTCCCGCAGTGTTGGGGTGAGCCTCGGACCCGCAGACTCGGGCGACCCCGCCGGTCCCTGGGGATGGGGACCGTGACCCGGACCCGGGCTCGCATCGCTCACCGGCCTCGCTCTGGTTGTAGTAGCCGCGCAGGTTGTTCAGGTTCGCTCGGAAAGTCAGTGCGGTGTCCTTAGTTCCCTGCGTCTCCTGATCCCAATACTCCGGCCCCTCCTGCTCCGCCCACCGCGCCCGCGGCTCCATCCTCGGATCCGGGGCGTCGCTGTCGAACCGCACGAACTGCGTGTCGTCCACGTGGCCGACGGCGATGAAGCGGGGCTCCCCGAGGCCGGGCCGGGACACGGCGGTGAGGAAATACCTCAGGGAGTGGGAGCCTGGGGGCGGGGAGGGGTGAGACCCGGCCCGACCTCGTCCCGGCGCTGGTCCCGGGTCTGAGGTGAGGGAACTGGGAGGAGGAAGGGGCGAGGGGCTCGTGAGACGGAGGAGGTCGGAGGAGGACCAGGACTTGGGGGGCAGAGAAGAGGGGGCGGGAAGCAAGGGAGGGACAGGACGGGACGGGCGGAGGGGGCAGGTCTGGGCGAGGGTGGCAGGCTCGCTCCTTCCCTGGGGGTCCTGCCCTGTCCTGCCCACCTCCCGGCAGAGGCCGTTCCCTCCCGACCCCGCACTCACCCGCCCAGGTCTCGGTCAGGACCAGCGCCCCCGGCAGCAGCAGGAGGAGGGTTCTCGGCCCCATGACCCCCATCTCCGGGGTCTGGCGAGAAGCGAGTCCAGCGGGTGGATGAACACTTGGTAACCTGGTACAGCGAAGATGAATACTGGCAGCTAGAAATCGGACACCCAATGGGAGTGAGACCTGGGGCCGCGCCACAAGTATCAGATAGGAAGTTGTGAGAGAGAAAGTGAAAGTCGGGGAGACCGGAAAGCCCAAAGATGGAGCGTCCCGACCCCAGACACCACCCTTGACTCTGGGACCCTGAGACCCTTGCCCTCCGGGGTACCTGGGGCGTTGTCCTGATCCCTCCTCTCCTGCACCTAGAGCTTTCTGTCACACTCCCTGAGTCCTGGCCCAGGGGCTTGTAGTCAGCGAATTTCAAAACATTTTTGGTCAGAATATTTATACAATCCAACAAATTAGTGAGAACCCCAAGGGTAATTTTGTGTATAGTTACTCCTACCGATATTTTCCATAGTAGAAATACTAGACTTAGAATTTGCTTATTTATTTATTTAGAATAATATTAATAACGCACACAGTTAATATGGAATATAACTATTTCCCCAAATAAACACTACAGTGGGAACAGTGCAGCTTTTTACATTTTTATATTTTTGCAAGTCTCTTCTTGATACTCTCATTAGAAGATCACTGAATGATTATGTTTGCTTCTATGTTAAATCCATTATTCTGGTTGAAATCTATCAAAATAAAAAGCCCACACATACGTAACAGTATTTTGAATAACTTTTCAGATAATTATCTAAGTTCATCTTTGATCCAAAACTAAAACTACAAAAGTGGTAGTTCCACAAGGTTATTTTCAAAGTGGACCTGAAATGATATTATTGAATATTTCCTATTCTATTACACTAAAATCCATAAGCTTAGTTTGCACATTGACTGTCTTTTATACTAATATAAGATTTTTTAAAACTAATACAATGCTTCACTAAGTTTTGTAGATCCTCCAGCGTCATTCATTTTTTGAAGTAAACATTGTATTCCGTGAAAGAGAGGCTAGTTCAGCTCACACAAATTATTTTCCTTGGGACATAATACTTTGGAATGTAGCAGAAGTGCTTGATATGTACTTCCTATGTCATCTTAGAAGATTTTTTTTTTAGGAAAAAAATTTGCATTTTGAAATATGACCATAAGCCTTTTGATTTTCCTAAAAAAAGCAGCTCATTTTTGCAATAAGAAATACAACATAGCAATATCTGTGCAAGGCCAATATTAAGATTAGAACACCATCTTTTGAATTTCATCTAAGCATGAGAATTTTGAGAGGCCGATTATCACACCAGGTTTTCTTATGTTACTCTAACACAAGTGGATAATAGCAGATTGTAGAAGTAACATACCACTCTGTGCCCTGTTATAACATGATATACTTCTGTTCCTCTTTCAGTGTATCAGATCTTTTACAGCATCATCAGAGTAAAGCCTATATTCACCAAGCACACTCATTTCAAAGAAAAAAATATAATCTCTTTAATGCCACAAGTTTACCATTCATTGGTCCAAGAAAACAACACCATCAAGTCATGTAGAGCTTTACTTGTCCATGTAATTCTTGACTTGTCAATTAAGTCTCATCCTTAAACTTTAGCTCCATCAGTTCAGTTCATTTCAGTCGCTCAGTCGTGTCCAACTCTTTGTGACCCCATGAACCACAGCACGCCAATCCTCCCTGTCCATCACCAACTTCCGGAGTTTACCCAAACTCATGTCCATTGAGTCAGTGATGCCATCCAACCCTCTCATCCTCTGTCCTCTCCTTCTCCTCCTGCCCCCAATCCCTCCCAGCATCAGGGTCTTTTCCAATGAGTCAGCTCTTCCCATCAGGTGGCCAAAGTATTGGAATTTCAGCCTCAACATCAGTCCTTCCAATGAACACCCAGGACTGATCTCCTTTAGGATGGACTGGTTGGAACTCCCTGCAGTCCAAGGGACTCTCAAGAGTGTTCTCCAACCCCACAGTTCAAAAATTCACCATCAATTCTTCGGCACTCAGCTTTCTTTACAGTCCAACTCTCACATCCATACATGACCACTGGAAAAACCAAAGCCTTGACTAGACGGACCTTTGTTGGCAAAGTAACGTCTCTGCTTTTCAATATACTATCTAGGTTGCTATATGCTATAACCTTCCTTCCAAGGAGTAAGCGTCTTTTATTTTCAAGGCTGCAATCACCATCTGCAGTGATTTTGGAGCCCCCGAAAATAAAGTCTGACACTGTTTCCACTGTTTCCCCATCTATTTCCCATGAAGTGATGGCATACCAGGTGGCAATAAAACATGGTATTAAAACAGTCTAGGGTGAGGAGGGGTCATGGTGGACAGAATCAGGCCAGGCTCACAACTTCTTTACATTATGCTAGTAGCAGCACAGACACATTCAGATGACTCCTGCAGAAAGAGAAGTCAGATCTTCAAGTCATAACGTTGGTAGGATATGGAATCTTGCACCCCTCAGTCCCCACAAGGTAGCTGTTTCACACTGTGAAAGAAAAGAATCATGAACCAGTGTAGGTCAGTCATGTAAGGGCTCACATTCTCCACAGCCCCCCTCGTGCTCACATGTTCCACTCAAAGACCCCCACCACCCAGTGTGTCCCCCCTGCACCAACTCCTCTCCCAGTCAAGCCCCTCCAGGGTCTCACCTTTAGGATCCATGAGACCTCTGGTCACACATCAGAGCTCTGCTCTGATGAAAGTTCACTGCCTAGGGGAGAACAAGACCAGGATGTGGTCAGAATCCACAGGAAAGAAACTAGAGAAGGAACTTTGAGGAAGGTGAGACCCCCATGGCCTCTTGTCTGCACCCTCAGAAGGGTCTCAGGAATCACACCCACTCTGTACTTACTTGCAGCCTGAGTGTAGATCCCTCTGTTTTCACCTGCAAGAAGAAAACAGCACGTGAGAATCCATGGAGAAGACTGAATCATGATATCCTAGAGAAACCCCCTAGTTCTGGACCCCAGAAAACCTTCTGGAACTGTAACCAAAAATCCAGGACAGAATCAGCAATATAAAGAAAGGAGATGTGGGGGGACTGGACCATCTCCAACCCTTCTAGAGGTCTGAACTCAGTGGGACCTTTCCCTCTGACCTTCAAGTGCTGAGAAACAGGCCCCAACTGGAATTATGAAGGTGAAAAATCTATCTTTCATTTTCACATGTACTTTACAAAAGGGTCAATGTTAGCATCAGCTCCAGACCAGCAAGCCCATATGTGTGGATGGTATTTCCCAGGAACAAGGCAGGCAAACTTCTATGTGGACTTGAAACCCCTCAGTGAGACAAGAAAACTCAGATCCCTCCCTCCCTTCCCTACCTGAGTGCTTCTTCCTCCAGATCACAGCTCCAGCCACCACAGGCACCATGAGGAGAACCAGGCCAACAATGATGCCCATGGTGAGGAAGGAGGTCTGAGGAGGTTCTGTGGAGGAAAAGGAAGAGGCCCTGACCTCAGGCTTGAGTCCAGACCTTTGAGTCCTGAAGGGCTCCTGCTTTATCTGAGAAAAGCTCCATCCCATCCCCCTCCTTACCCCATCTCAGGGTGAGGGGCTCCTGAAGCCCCTGGTGCTGCACACGGCACGTGTATCTCTGCTCCTCTTCAGAAGGCACCACCAGGGCTGCCCACTTCTGGAAGGTTCCATCCCCTGAAGGCCTGGTCTTCACAAGCTCCATGTCCTGGGTCTGGTCCTCCTCATCACGCTGCCAGGTCAGTGAGATCTCCTCAGGGTAGAAGCCCAAGGCCCAGCATCTCAGGGTGACCTCACGGTCAGAGATTGGGTGACAGGTCACATGTGCCTTCGGAGGGTCTGAGGAAGAAGAATCAGAAAATTCACACTTTACTTTACTCCCATAGGCCATGGGGGAAGCATCATGTGACCATTCTAAGAAATGATGAGAAGTTTGGAAAGAAAAAACACAAACACCAGACACCAGCCTGGGCTGTGATGTCTGGGAAAATCTCCTAGTCCTTGTAAAGTTCTGGAGTCAGGGTGAGAGCCAAGGTAGGATGCTTCATCTTAAGGGGGAGAATACAAAGCAATGGTCCTGACTTTGTTGGAAACCGAATGACTCAGAAAAGCTGGAGTCTGGCCTCTTATGATGCTCTTGGTCTGAGAACAGGCCTTGAGAAAGCCACGAGTCACAAGATGCCGGCAGGGTCAAAGGGCACCGCTGACCAGTTATTTCAGGGATGGTTTCCTGCTTCTTCCCCAAAGGCACTGGATTGCTTAATTGTCCAGAGAAATGAAGCTACTGGCGAGTCACCGTCTTGTACAGAATATGAAAACCTGGGTGCATTCCTCCCTCTCCAGATAAGAACCTGCGGCGCTGTTCCCACAGGAATCCCGCTTTCTTCTTCTCGTGGGAAGCCAGCTCCAGCCTGAGGGGAGATCAGGGAGGCGCCGAGACCCTCGTACCTGCGCGCAGCAGCGTATCCTTCCCGGTCTCTAGGTATCTGCGGAGCCACTCCACGCACTCGCCCTCCAGGTAGTTCCTAGAGTCGTCCGCCACACCGCGCTGCTCAATCTTGCGCTTGGTGATCTGGGCGGCCGTGTCCGCCGCGGTCCAGGAGCGCAGGTCCTCGTTCAGGGCGATGTACTCTCTGCCGTCGTAGGCGAACTGATCATACCCGCGGAGAAGACGCCCGTCAGGCCCCACGTCGCAGCCATACATTTCCTGGAGGGTGTGAGACCCTGACCCGCCCAGACCATCCGCAGGGATTAAACCCAAACTGAAATGAAACCGGGTCAAGTCCCCGCGAGCTCCTCCCGGGTCGGGGGTCGGGCGGGTCCCGCAGTCCTGGGGTGAGCCTCGGACCCGCAGACTCGGGCGACCCCGCCGGTCCCTGGGGATGGGGACCGTGACCCGGACCCGGGCTCGCATCGCTCACCGGCCTCGCTCTGGTTGTAGTAGCCGCGCAGGTTGTTCAGGTTCGCTCGGAAAGTCAGTGCGGTGTCCTTAGTTCCCTGCGTCTCCTGATCCCAATACTCCGGCCCCTCCTGCTCCACCCACCGCGCCCGCGGCTCCATCCTCGGATCCCGGGCGTCGCTGTCGAACCGCACGAACTGCGTGTCGTCCACGTAGCCGACGATGATCAAGCGGGGCTCCCCGCGGCCGGGCCGGGACACGGCGGTGTAGACATACCTCAGGGAGTGGGAGCCTGGGGGCGGGGAGGGGTGAGACCCGGCCCGACCTCGTCCCGGCGCTGGTCCCGGGTCTGAGGTGAGGGAACTGGGAGGAGGAAGGGGCGAGGGGCTCGTGAGACGGAGGAGGTCGGAGGAGGACCAGGACTTGGGGGGCAGAGAAGAGGGGGCGGGAAGCAAGGGAGGGACAGGACGGGACGGGCGGAGGGGGCAGGTCTGGGCGAGGGTGGCAGGCTCGCTCCTTCCCTGGGGGTCCTGCCCTGTCCTGCCCTCTCGAGCCCGCACTCACCCGCCCAGGTCTCGGTCAGGACCAGCGCCCCCGGCAGCAGCAGGAGGAGGGTTCTCGGCCCCATGACCCCCATCTCCGGGGTCTGGCGAGAAGCGAGTCCAGCGGGTGGATGAACACTTGGTAACCTGGTACAGCGAAGATGAATACTGGCAGCTAGAAATCGGACACCCAATGGGAGTGAGACCTGGGGCCGCGTCACAAGTATCTAAATAGGAGGGGCATACACAGGTTGTGAGAGAGAAAGTGAAAGTCGGGGAGATGTCGCCCAAAGATGGAGCGTCCCGACCCCAGACACCGCCCTTGACTCTGAGACCCTAAGACCCTTGCCCTCCGGGGTACCTGGGGCGTTGTCCTGATCCCTCCTCTCCTGCACCTAGAGCTTTCTGTCACACTCCCTGAGTCCTGGCCCAGGGGCTTGTAGTCAGCGAATTTCAAAACATTTTTGGTCAGAATATTTATACAATCCAACAAATTAGTGAGAACCCCAAGGGTAATTTTGTTTATAGTTACTTCTACCGATATTTTCTATAGTAGTAATACTAGACTTAGAATTTGCTTATTTATTTATTTAGAATAATATTAATAACGCACACAGTTAATATGGAATATAACTATTTCCCCAAATAAACACTACAGTGGGAACAGTGCAGCTTTTTACATTTTTATATTTTTGCAAGTCTCATTAGATCACTGGATGATTATGTTTGCTTCTGTGTGAAATCCATTATTCTGGTTGAAATCTATGAAAATAAAAAGCCCACACATACGTAACAGTATTTTAAATATCTTTTCAGATAAGTATCTAAGTTCATCTTTGATCCAAAACTAAAACCACAAAAGTGGAAGTTTCTCAAAGGTTATTTTCAAAGTGGACCTGAAATGATATTATTGAATATTTCCTATTCTATTACACTAAAATCCATAAGCTTAGTTTGCACATTGACTGTCTTTTATACTAATATAAGATTTTTTAAAACTAATACAATGCTTCACTAAGTTTTGTAGATCCTCCAGCGTCATTCCTTTTTTGGAGTAAACATTGTATTCCATGAAAGAGAGGCTAGTTCAGCTCACACAAGTTATTTTCCTTGGGACAAAATACTTTGGAATGTAGCAGAAGTGCTTGATGTGTACTTCCTATGTCATCTTAGAAGATTTTTTTAAGAAAAATAATTTGCATTTTGATATATGACCATAAGCCTTTTGATTTTCCTTAAAAAGCAGCTCATTTTTGCAATAAGAAATACAACATAGCAATGTTTCTGCAAGGCCTATGTTAAATTAGAACACTATCTTTTGAACTTCATCTAAGCATGAGAATTTTGAGAGGCCAATATTCACACCAGGTTTTCTTAAGTTACTCTAACACAAGTGGATAATAGCAGATTGTAGATGTAACATACCACTCTGTGCCCTATTATAACATGATATACTTACTTCTGTTCCTCTTTCAGTGTATCAGATCTTTTACAGCATCATCAGAGTAAAGCCAACGTTCACCAAGCACACTCATTGCAAAGAAAAAAACATAATCTCTTTTATACCACAGGTTTACCATTCCTTGCTCCAGGAAAACACCACCATTAAGTTAAGACATGTAGAGCTTTACTTGTCTGTGTAGTTCTTGCCTTGTCAATTAAGTCTCATCCTTAAACTTTAGCTCCATCAGTTCAGTTCATTTCAGTTGCTCAGTCGTGTACGAGTCTTTGCGACCCGATGAACCACAGCACGCCAGGCCTCCCTGTCCATCACCAACTCCCAGTTTACCCAAACTCATGTCCATTGAGTCGGTGATGCCATCCAACCCTCTCATCCTCTGTCGTCCCCTTCTCCTCCTGTCCTCAATCTTTCAGGCATCAGGGTCTTTTCCAATGAATCAGCTCTTCACATCAGGTGGCCGAAGTATTGGAGTTTCAGCTTAACATCAGTCCTTCCAATGAATATCAAGGACTGATCTCCTTTAAGGTGGACTGGTTGGATCTCCTTGCAGTCCAAGGGACTCTCAAGAGTCTTCTCCAACACCAGAGTTCAAAAGTATCAATTCTTCGGCACTCAGCTTTCATCACAGTCCAACTGTCACATTCATACATGACTACTGGAAAAACCATAGCCTTGACTAGGCAGACCTTTGTTAACAAAGTAATGTGTCTCCTTTTTAATATGCTGTCTATCTAGGTTGGTCATAACTTTCCTTCCATGGAGTAAGCGTCTTTTCATTTCATGGCTGCAGTCATCCTCTGTAGTGATTTTGGAGCCCCCCAAAATAAAGTCTGACACTGTTTCTATCTATTTGCCATGAAGTGATGGGACCAGATGCCATGATCTTCGTTTTCTGAATGTTGAATGTTAAGCCAACTTTTTTACTCTCCTCTCTCACTTTCATCAAGAGGCTTTTTAGTTCCTCTTTACTTTCTGCCATAAGGGTGGTATCATCTGCATATCTGAGGTTATTGATATTTCTCCCAGCAATCTTGACTCCAGCTTGTGTTTCCTCCAGTCCAGCGTTTCTCATGAGGCACTCTGCATAGAAGTTAAATAAGCAGGGTGACAATATACAGCCTTGATGCACTGCTTTTTCTATTTGGGACCAGTCTGTTGTTCCATGTCCAGTTCTAACTGTTGCTTCCTGACCTGCATACAGGTTTCCCAAGGGGCAGGTCAGGTGGTCTGGTATTCCCATCTCTTTCAGAATTTTCCACAGTTTATTGTGATCCACACAGTCAAAGGCTTGGGCATAGTCAATAAAGCAGAAATAGATGTTTTTCTGGAACTCTCTTGCTTTTTCCATGATGTTGGCAATTTGATTTCTGGTTCCTCTGCCTTTTCTAAAACCAGCTTGAACATCAGGGAAGTTCACGGTTCACATATTTTTGAAGCCTGCCTTGGAGAATTTTGAGCATTACTTTACTAGCATGTGAGATGAGTGCAATTGTGTGGTAGTTTGAGCATTCTTTGACATTGCCTTTCTTTGGAATTGGAATGAAAACTGACCTTTTCCAATCCTGTGGCCACTGCTGAGTTTTCCAAATTTGCTGGCATATTGAGTGCAGCACTTTCACAGCATCATCTTTCAGGATTTGAAATAGCTCCACTGGAATTCCATCAGCTGCACTAGCTTTGTTCGTAGTGATGCTTTCTAAGGCCCACTTGACTTCACATTCCAGGATGTCTGGCTCTAGATGAGTGATCACACCATCGTGGTTATCCGGGTCGTGAAGATCTTTTTTGTACAGTTCTTCTGTGTATTCTTGCCACCTCTTCTTAATATTTTCTGCTTCTGTTAGGTCCAGACCATTTCTGTCCTTTATCGAGCCCATCTTTGCATGAAATATTCCCTTGGTATCTCTAATTTTCTTGAAGAGATCTCTAGTCTTTCCCATTCTGTTCTTTTCCTCTATTTCTTTGCATTGATCGCTGAAGAAGGCTTTCTTATCTCCTCTTGCTATTCTTTGGAAGTCTGCATCCAGATGCTTATATCTTTCCTTTTCTCCTTTGCTTTTCACTTCTCTTCTTCTCATAGCTATTATTAAGGCCTCCCCAGACAGCCATTTTGGTTTTTTGCATTTCTTTTCCATGGGGATGGTCTTGATCCCTGTCTCCTGTACAATGTCACGAACCTCATTCCATAGTTCATCAGGCACTCTATCAGATCTAGGCCCTTAAATCTATTTCTCACTTCCACTGTATAATCATAAGGGATTTTATTTAGGTCATACCTGAATGGTCTAGCGGTTTCCCTTACTTTCTTCACTTTAAGTCTGAGTTTGGCAATAAGGAGTTCATGATCTGAGCCACAGTCAGCTCCCAGTCTTGTTTTTGCTGACTGTTCAGAGGTTCTCCATCTTTGCGGCAAAGAATATAATCAATCTGATTTCGGTGTTGACCATCTGGTGATGTCCATGTGTAGAGTCTTCTCTTGTGTTGCTGGAAGAGGGTGTTTGTTATGACCAGTGAATTTTTTTGGCAAAACTCTATTAGTCTTTGCCCTGCTTCATTCCACATTCCAAGGCCAAATTTGCCTTTTACTCCAGGTGTTTCTTGACTTCCTACTTTTGCATTCCAGTCCCCTATAATGAAAAGGACATCTTTTTCGGGTGTTAGTTCTACAAGGTCTTGTAGGTCTTCATAGAACCGTTCAGCTTCAGCTTCTTCAGCATTACTGGTTGAGCCATAGACTTGGATTACGGTGATATTGAATGGTTTGCCTTGGAGACAAACAGAGATCGTTCTGTCGTTTTAGAGATTGCATCCAAGTACTGCATTTCAGACTCTTTTGTAGGCCATGATGGCTACTCCATTTCTTCTGAGGGATTCCTGCCCACAGTAGTACACATAATGGTCGTCTGAGTTAAATTCACGCATTCCAGTCCATTTTAGTTCTCTGATTCCTAGAATGTTGACGTTTACTCTTGCCATCTCTTATTAGTTCCCCAGGGGAATCAGAGGTGTCCCTGGATCCCTAGAGTGGTGAACACACAGTAAGACAATCAAAGATGCTAAAGTGAGCACAAGAAGTTAGAACTGATAGTGAGATTTCATGTGGGGAATACCTGTGATCAGGGGGTCCTGGCTGAGGGATGATATGGGAAGGTTGTCAATGTCCAGGGCCTGGCAGGCGAGGTAGCAGCCAATTTATGATTACTTCCTGTCAGGATGGCTCCAGAAGAGTTCCAATTTCAAATACATTCTCAAATCTGTCAGGTCCTGATCCCAAATGTATTCGTTCAGCAGTACTGGCTCATGCTTTGTCCAGTTTGGCTCATGCTTTGGGCTGAGAGTCTGTAATACACTCGAAACCAAGGTATAGACTCTGCTCCCACATGGCTGAGTAGCGCTTGTAATGGAATACAGTGAAGGTTGTTGTTGTCATCAGTTCAGTTCAGTGCAGTCACTCAGTCGTGTCCGACTCTTTGTGACCCCATGAACCGCAGCACGCCAGGCCTCCCTATCCATCACTAACTCCCGGAGTTCACTCAGACTCATGTCGTTTGAGTCAGTGATGCCATCCAGCCATCTCATCCTCTGTCATCCCCTTCTCCTCCTGCCCCCAATCCTTCCCAGCATCGGATATTTTCGAATGAATCAACTCCTCGCATGAGGTGGTCAAAGTACTAGAGTTTCAGCTTTAGCATCAGTCCTTCCAAAGAAATCCCAGGGCTGATCTCCTTTAGACTGGACCGGTTGGATCTCCTTACAGTCCAAGGGACTCTCAAGAGTCTTCTCCAACAGTTGTCATAGTAGCAGGTAATTAAAACCATCACTTTATCTCTCTCCACAGTTACTGTAAATATTCCTCATTATTTGCACCCTGATGTTTCTTAGAATATGAAGGATTTTAGCAAAGTTCCCCCAGGAAGGCAGACTCAATGCTCTGGAGACAGGAGACAGTATGGGCTTGACCTTGACTACACTGAGCGGATCTTCCACTTTGGACGACTCCCATTGAGACAGACTGCCCCCCTTCACATGGCGTCAGGGACATTCCCACTGTCTTCTGAGCAGAACACTTAGTACACAAAGACTCATGTCACAAATCTGTGGTAACATGATTGAAAAGCACCTCTAGTACATTAGACTGTTACACAGATAGATGTTTTATGGATGGATAGAGAGAGAGAGGATGGACAGAGGCTACATACAGATTGAGAACTGGACACAATTTTACCATCCATGTGTCACAGGGACAACTTATGTCAGGGACAACTTATGACAACTTATACTTGTTACTTGTAGTGGACTTTTATTAGCTTCCAAGTGAGATGAAAGAAGAAAAGCAAATCAATGTACCTTAAAGAAATCCTCCAAGTTCAAACATGGTCCGATTAAGGCTATCTTGGGAAAAACGACTTTTGAATGGGGCGCCGGTGGGGAGTGTTGGGCTGGGTGGGCGGGACTGAGTGTTTGTCATAAGCAGCCATACTCTGTCCTCTGGTGGCCTTCTGTGAAAGAGCACAAGTGCTGCCAGCTCCATGGTTTTGTCAGCAAAGAAGCCAACATTTCCACTTGCCACCTTCACAGTCCTGCTCTTAGAGCAAATCAAAAGTTCCGTAAGATTCAGTATTTGTGGGTGCCTACTAGAGGAAGTCACTGTCTTGACTAGGACACAAGAGGCCGCTTCCCAAGGGTAGTGTTTCAGGGAGTGTTGGTTGAGCCCCTGAGTCAGGCCCTGGGTCAGGCCCTAGAGGGGAGACTAGAGAGGAGGTCTCTGCCTCAGGGGAACTGCAGAGGGAGGGTGGGAACACGCAGGGTTCACTTGTCTACACCCCAGCTCTGTGGTCTGCTGGGGAGAAGTTAGTCTATCCAAGCAAAGCAGTTTATGGCACTTTTCTGTTTATATTAATAATATAACATTTTAGAAAATTATCCCTCAACATATCTGTATGATTTCATCTAAATTTATATTGACTCAGATGGTAATAAATCTGCCTACCGGCAGCAGCGGACTGGGGAGGCAGTGGTCTGGCTTGGCCTGTCAGGGAGCAGGCAGCTGCAGCTCCAGCACCATCTCCCTGCAGTACTGGGCGGAGGAGACGGGCCGCGCGGGCAAGTACCTCCCTGCAAATTCCTTCTCAAAGGTCTTGACTATGGCATGAAGCAGGAGGAAGGGGAGGCTGCCGCCTGGCTGCCTCTGGCGGCGGATTTGGGGCGGGGGCTGGCGGATGTTGTGGCCCGAGTTGGGCGCTGACAGCTCCAAGTCAAGGATTCTGCTCATGGGCCTCCGGAGCAACGGGCACGTCTGTTTTCAGAAGGTGGTGTTTCATAAAATGTCACCCAACCAGACCCTCTTTTTGGAAAGGACCATCAAGAATTACAAAGATGACATTTCTAATAGCTCCTTTGTGAATTTCCAAATAGGGGGTTTTCCTGGGCAAATGGACTTTTTGGACCCAGCTTTGGTTTGAGATGATCTTCAGGGGAACAGGAACATTGATATATGTCACTCATGCACAGGATGACAACATGGAGGCTTTAACAAAACTTTACTGTTTCTAAAGCCTACAAAGTTAACCTAGACATGAATTTTGAGGTTTTTATTCACAAAGTTGATGGTCTGTCTGATGATTACAAAATGTAAACACAGGGACATTCCTCAAAGGCCCAATGATGACCTTGCAGATGCTGGGCTAGAAAAACTCCATCTTAGCTTTTATTTCACTAGTATTTATGACCATTCAATATTTCCAGCCTTTAGTAAGGTGCTGCAGAAACTTATCCCACAGCTACTGACCTTGGAATACCTATTAAATATCTTTATATCAAATTCAGGTATTGAAAAAGCTTTTCTCTTTGATGTTGTCAGCAAAATCTACATTGCAACAAACAGTTCTCCTGTGGATATGCAGTCGTAGGAACTTTGCTGTGACGGGATTGATATTGTAATTGATGTGTGTTGTATGTTTGGCTTAAAGGAAGATAGAAGTGGAAGTGCTTACCGCAAAGAATCCAAGGCCATCATCAAGCTGAATAACACAACTGTCCTGTATTTAAAGGAAGTGACTACATTTTTGGCACTGGTTTGCATCATAGGGAAGAAAGTTTTGAATGAAAAAGTTTAATAACTTCCATTGTTTCCAAAAAGCTATTCATGAGGTTTTTGAGGTGGATGTGACTTCTCACAGAAGCTGTAGTCACCAGACCAGTGCCCCTAACCTGAAAGCTTTGACACACAATTGCATACCATGAGACGTCATCTAGGCTGGACACCAGTGGTCAGGGCTCTGTGCCAGCTTATCCTTCACACCAGGGTTAGAGACCACATGTTGCAGGACATGGGAGTTACTGCTTATGGGAACCTGGTACCTGTCCCTCTGGAGATAAGGGGTAGAGTTTCTCATTTGGATGAAAACCCCTTCAGCCAGTGGTATGCAAGTGACACTAATATTTTCTTTAAAAAAAGGGGGGGGGGTCAAAAAGAATTCCAGAGACTGCAGAACTGTGTGTCTTTCTCCTCTTGGGGGACCTACTTTAAGTAGCTGGGATATTTTGGACCTGGAGATAACACCACTTACCCATCCTTACCAGGGAATGTTGCCATCAATTACCAGTTGAAAATCATAGAAAGAACTGAATTTTTATATGTTTCACTTAGATTTTCATTTGCATAGTCTCTAAAAATCCTGCCTTGCTTAAGTTCTAACACTGTTTCTCAGATTTCAATTTTGGACCTTGCATACCTCAGACCTTCTAAATGCATTTGCTTGCTAACTCAGAAGACACATGGTCTGACTGCAGCAAAGGACCTTCCTACATTTGTTTCTGAAAAAATGTGAAATTTTTATGCTGCATCAAGTCAAGAGCAAGTCTCAACTATGGCTGCTGGGTTTGTTCCCTAGGAAGTGTTGAGGAATAAACTTCAAGACAAAAGAAAATCTTTGCACCTGTGTTTTGGGTACCAGATATCTGGGTTCCTTCCCTTACATTAGATAAATGATTCTGATCACTGTTTAAAAAGGGAACTTAACAGAGTGAAGTAAGTCAAAAAGAAAGAGAAATATCATATCCTAACGAATATATATGGAATGTAGAAAAATGGTACTGAAGAATTTATTTACAGGGCAGCAGTGGAGAAACAGACATAAAGAATAGACTTATGAACATGGGGAGAAGGGAGAAGAGGGTGAGATGTATGGAAAGAGTAACATGGACACTTACATTACCATATGTAAAATAGATAGCCAATGGGAATTTTCTGTATGGCTCAGGAAACTCAAACAAGGGCTCTGTATCAACCTATTCAAAGAATGATGCTTTCATCATCATCTTTGTGCTGCTCCCCTGCTGGGAGCATCATGTAGTTGGGGACCAACTCAGTCTCCAGCTTCCCTTTCCTCAGGACAGGGGGCTTCCAGGAGCTCCTGCATCTCAGAGACTACAGAAGATACTTTCACAGTGTGGATTTAAGATGATGACTTAGGAAAGATAAGAATTTTTATACATTTTAATTTTGTTTTACTGAAGTACAGTTGATTTACAATGTTGTGTTGATTTCTGCTGTACAGCAAAGTGATTCATTTATACATACATATATATTATTTTTTGTATGTTTACCATTGTGGTTTATTAAGGAAAGATAAGAATTGGTAATGAGTCAATCAGGAGTTATTAAAGCAAACCTGCTTTTTTTTCTGCATGTAGGTGGTGAAAATAATTACTATGCCAGTTTGCTATCCTAGTCTCCGCTTTTTAAAGTATTTTTTTATTATGGCGGAAGTCACATAATGTAAACATCCCATTGTAACCATATTTAACGGCACAGTTCAGGGACATTAGGTACATTCACACTGTTGGGCTACTCTCACCATTATCCATCTCCTGAATTTTTCACCTTCCTAAGCTGAAGCTCTGTCCCCATTAAATAGTAACTCCCCATTCCTCTTCTCCGCCTTTCCACCCACTAGCCCCTGGCATCTACCAATGTACTTTCTAACTCTATGAATTTGACTATTCTAGGTACCTCATTTAAGTGGAATCAAACAGTAATTTTCTGCACGTGATGTATATTGGAATGCATTTTTGAGGTTAACTTAATATATGTCCTGGGCTTCCCAGGTGGCACTAGTGTTTTTTAAAAAAAAAAAAAAACCCACCTGCCAATGCAGGATGTTTAAGAGACACAGGTTCGATCCCTGGGTCAGAAAGATCCCCTCGAGGAGGGCATGGCAACCCACTCCAGTATTCTTGCCTAGAGAATCTCCATGGACAAGAGGAGCCTGGTGGAGTCCCTAGGGTTGCAAAGACTTGGACACAACTGAAATGACTTAGTACGCACATGGTAACCCTATCTTTAGTTTCTTAAGGAACCTTCATGCTGTTCTCCATTGTGGCTGTATCAATTTACATCCCCATCAACAATGTAGGAGAGTTTCCTTTCTCCACACCCTCTCCAGCATTTATTGTTCATAAATTTTTTGATGATGGCTATTTTGATCAGTGTGAGGTGATACTTCATTGTAGTTTTGATTTGCATTTCTGCAAGGAGATCCAACCAGTCCATCCTAAATGAGACCAGTCCTGGGCGTTCATTGGAAGGAGTGATGCTGAGGCTGAAACTCCAATACTTTGGCCATCTCATGCGAAGAGTTGACTCATTGGAAAAGGCTCTGATGCTGGGAGGGATTGAGGGCAGGAGGAGAAGGGGACGACAGAGGATGAGATGGCTGGATGGCATCACTGACTCGATGCACATGAGTTTGGGTGAACTCTGGGAGTTGGTGGTAGACAGGGAGACCTGGCGTGCTGCGAGTCATGGGGTCACAAAGAGTTGGACATGACTGAGCAACTGACCTGAACTGAATAATTAGTGATGTTGAGCATCTTTTCATGTGTTTGTTGGCCATCTGTTTGTCTTTGGACAAATCTCTATTTAGGTCTTCTGTCTACTTTTAACAAAAAAGCAAAAAACCATCCACTTCTGCTTCACTGACTATGTTAAAGCCTTTGACTGTGCAGATCTCAACATAGTGTGGAAAATTCTTAAAAAGAGGGGAATTCCAGACCACCTTACCTATAACCTGAGAAACCTGTATGCAGGTCAAGAAGCAACAGTTAGAACTGGACATGGAAGAATGCATTGGCTCCAAACTGGGAAAGGAGTATGTAAAGGCTGTGTATTGTCATGCTGCTTATTTAACTTCTCTGCTGAGTGCTGTGCTGTGCTGAGTTGCTCAGTCCTATCCAACTCTTTGCAATCCCAGGGACTGTAGCCCATCAGGCTCCCCTGTCCATGGGGAATTCTCCAGGCAAGAATATTGGAGTAGGTTGCCATGCCCTCCTCCAGGGGATCCTCCCAACCTAGGAATCAAACCCAGGTCTCCCACATTGCAGACGGATTCTTTACCATCTGAGCCACAAGGGGAGCCCAAGAATACTGGAGCAGGTAGCCTATGCCTTCTCCAGGGGATCTTCCCCACCCAGGAAGGAAACCAGGGTCTCTTGCATTGCAAGAGGATTCTCTAGCAGCTGAGCTACCAGGGAAGCCCTCTGTGCAGAGTACATCATGCTAAATGCCGGGCTCAATGAATCAAAAGGTGGAATCAAGGTTGCCAAAAGAAATATCAACAATCTCAGATAGGAAGATAATACCACCCTCATGGCAAAAAGTGAAGAGGAACTAAAGAGCCTCTTGATGAAGGAGAAAGAGGAGAGTGAAAAATCTGGCTTAAAACTCAACATTCATAAAACTAAGATCATGGCATCTGGTCCCACCAGTCTACAGCCAATTGAAGGGGAAAAGGTGGAAACAGTGACAGATTTTATTTTCATTGCTATTGGCCCGGGTTCAGTCTCTGGTCTGGGAACTAAGATTTTGGTGTGCCTAAAAAACAAAAACAAACAAACAAACAAAACAAAAAACCCAAAACCAAAATAAAAAACAACAAAATAAACCAACAGCAACAAAAAAAAACTCAACTGTGCTGAAAACTGCATCTCTGGGGCAGCTTCTCAGAGTTATCTGAGTAGCTGGTTTACAGGCTAGTCAGTTTAGCGCAAATAAAATTGCATTCTATTATTATAACAGACTGTTTATTGATTATTTTCATAGACAGAAATTAAAATCTGGTGTCTTTGTAGCTAAAGGACTCTTCCTGCAGTATCTGTGGTCTCCACTACCCACTTCCCTCTTCACATCCCATCTCCCCACTAATGTGAATTCAAATTTTCTGCTGTATTGGTGTTCCACAACTGTTTTCTTACCTCTTCTCCTGCCATCTCTGTGTCCTGTCGGAATTTGCCCTCCCCTCCCTGCTGCCCCCTCCTGTCTACAGTTCTCTGATCCCTTCCTAGGGAGTCCCCACCACCATATACCCTTTCCCACCACAAGTCCCTCTCTTCCCCTCGTGGGTCTTTTCCTGCAAGGATCAGTCACTTGCAAGGCTCCTACCTCCCCTCACCTTTCACTAGCCTTTCTTCTCCACCCCCTAGGGTGACTTTTGCTCAGGGGCACTTCCCTCCACCCTCCCTGCCCTATTTTCATCACAGGGGGAGCTCTCCTCCAATGATCCTTGGGCTTTGAGCACAGTGCCCAGTCCCTGGGGGAGGACCTGTCCCCCACTTGACACCCACCCTCCTACCTCTGCCCCCATGCAGGCACCTGCTCTTGGCCCTCGTCCAAGGGGGGGCTTTCCCCCAACAAGGCTCCTCCTCACTCCTGCATCCTGAACCTCACCCTCTGGACTCCTCCACTCTCCAGGGCCCAGGTGCTGGACTCCACATGCCCTGGTCCCTCTGCAGCTCCCCCATGGCACCTTGCCCTGTTCCCACCCTTGTCCGAGTGCCTTGGGCCCTCACCAAGTAATCAATCACGGGCCACCTCTTGTGGTTGCCCAAATCACACCTCACTCTCACCCTCCCTCACCCAGGGCACCTCTCTTCTCCTGTCTTCACCCTAACGCAAGAGGGGGTCAGCCATGACCCATGTTCATGCCCTGTTCCCCAGTCCCAGGCCCTCGCCACTATCTCCTCTGCAGCCTCTTGCCCCTCCTCCACAGTGGGAATACTGCCCTTGGTCCACTGCCCACCTCCTTGGCCTTCATCACCCTCTCTTTGGTTCCTGGATAACAGCAGGCTCTCACTACCTCAACAAAATCTTTGTTTTATGCCACTTGGTCAACAGGCCTTCCCTAGAGGGCGTCTTCTCCCAGCGCCATGCCCCCTGTACTGGTGCCTGACCCGAACCCTCTGAGGAGGTGTGACCTCACTCCCTCCAACCCCTCCCACCATGTAGGTGCTTCCCAGTGTGCACCTTGGCTTTCAGTTCCATCTTCTCTTGCCACTCCGATATTTTAATTCTCCATGACCCCTGTGTGCATGGCACTGACTCCTCTCCCAGGGGACACTGGCAGGTGCAGCCACCTCCCCACCTGGGGCCTCACCATGCCTCTTTGCACTCTGCGCCCAGACCCACTCCTTCACCTCCCCCAGGTTACTGGCCCACCTTCATCTCTCTTGGAGCCACAGCCCAGCCCCTCAGGCCCCTCTGTCTCCTGCCTCAGCCTCCCTGGAGCCCGCCTTGCCCATGATGAGCCTGCACCAGGGGCACCTCTCTCTCCATCTCACCTGCCCCCACTCTGACCAGGGATCCCTCTGGTCCTGGGTCTCACACTGCCCTTCCCTCCCTCTGACTCCACCTCCCCTCACCCTGCTCTTCCTGCCTCTCCTCTTGCCCTCCTGCCTGGACCCTTAGGGAGCCAGTGCCTCGCTGCCCTGGCACTTATCCTACACGTGTGTCCATCTCCACCCTCTCCCTCCACTCCTCGAGTCCCCTCTCCCTGCTTCTCTTTCCCATTTTCCCATATGGAACTCCACATTCTGGTCCCTTGTACACATGCATGTTCTGCATCCTCAGCACTTGGAGCAGGTCAGGACACAGAACTTGTCTGTTAAACATCTGATGTGCACTTGTCTCCAGAAAGCAGCTTCATCTGTGGTCCCTCCTTCCCCTGGATCCCACAGTCTTTGTTACAACATCACGGTGCTGTCCCAGGATGGATCTGTGCAGCCCAGCTTTTTTGCTGGGGGACACCTGGATGGTCAGGCCTTCCTGCACTATGATCACATGAAGGGGAGGGCAGAGCCCTGGGGAGTCTGAGCTGAAGATCTGGAAGCTAAGATGTGGGACAAAGAATCCAAGTGAAACTGGGCAACTCAGATTGGGACTCAAATCCACATTCTTTTAACTGACATCACATCTGGTCCCAGGACTTGCTGATTCTAAGGTTCTTGATGTCTCTTCTCAGAATGAATTCAGTGAGAACCAAAGTGATAGGTAAAAAGTGGATTTTTTAGAGAGAAACACACTCTGTAGACATTGTATAAGCCATCTCAGAAGGCGAGAGTTGCAAGAGGGCATGGAGTTGTCAGTTTTTATAAGAGTGGGTGATTTCATAGGCTACTGAGTGGGAGGAGTATTCCAGCTATTTTGGGAAAGTGGTGGGATTTCAAGGAATTGGACCGTGGTCAAACGTTTGCCTTAATGATCTGCTTTGAAACGGTCATAGCACGTGTGGGTGTGTCATTTAGCTTGTTGATGTGGAGTGCATACTGAGGCTCAGGGTCTAGCAGAAGTGGACTCATCTGCCATCTTGGACCTATTTGGATAAATAATGTCATTTGCAGTGACAAGGACAGACCTAGAGATTATCACACTAAGTGAAGTAAGTCGGAGAAAGACAATGATTCCACCTGAGATTTCACTCATATGTGGAATCTAGTTTTTTAAAAAGATACAACTGAACTTATTTACAAAACAGACACAGACTAACAGATATCAAAAACAAATTTATGGTTCCCAAGGGAACATGTTGTGGGGAGGATTAAATCAGAAGCCTGGGATGAACACACATACATTACTATATAAAAGACAGATAACCAACAAGGACCTACTGTATAGCCCTGGAAACCCTACTCAATATTCTGCGATTCCTTATTGAGAAAAGAAATTAAAAAAGAATGAGTATATGTATATGAATAACTGAATCACTTTGCTGTACACCCTAAACTTCTATAACATTATGAGTCAGCTATACTCCAACAAAGTTAAAATATCAAATAATAAATGTTGTACCACATTTTTCTGCTGCCGAAAACAATCTTATAAGTCCCATCTCACTCAGAGCAAAAGTCAAAACAGGTCCAACACCCTCCAGGCCTACAAGGTCTGGCTGTACCTCTGACCTCATCTCAGTTAATCTGCTCCAGCCATACTGGCCTCCTCACTTTAACAGAAACACACAGACATCCTCCTGCCCTGGGTGCATTTGCCTGGAGGTTCCCCCTGCCTGGAAAGAACCTCCTCCAGTCATCGGGGGTAACTCAGCATGTCCTTTAAATCTTTTCCCAAAGGCCACTTTCCCAGTGAGACCCACAGTGACCACCCTAGTACAACAGCCACCTTCCTTGTCCTCACACTCACGCTGCGCATCACCTTCCCCACTGCATCTTTCTATTGGTCCCATCCTTTCATAACAGAACGCTTTCCTTATTTAGCCTACTGATAAGATATAGTCTGTCTCCTACCACTTGAATAATGCTCCATAAGGCCAGCAATTTTTCCCTTTAACTGCAGTGATGATTCCCAGATGTAAAGCACTGTGTCATGTGTCTGGCATACAGCTGGTGTGAATGAATGCTCAGTGTGATGCGCTGTGTATGTGCTCAGTCACTCATTCACGTCCGACTCTTTGCGACCCAGGGACTGGAGCCCCCCAAGCTCCTCTGTCCATGGAATTTTCTAGGCGAGAATACTGGAGTGGGTTGCCATTCCCTTCTCCAAGGGATCTTCCCAGCCCAAGAATCAAACCTGCATCTCCTAAGTCTTCTGCATTGGGAAATTGCCAGGGTCCAGCCCCAGTGGATCCAGGGTAAGTCGAAGTGGGTACGGGCCGACGTCTTAGAAAGGACTATTTAATTAGAAAAGAGAGATTAGGAAAGAATAGTGTAGTGGGAAATTTAGAGGAGGGAAGAGGCTGTATTCCTTGGTTTACATTGAAAGCCAATAAAGCCCTGAGACAAGGGACTTGAACCGTCTACATATGGCCACAGGCGCCTGCTTGAATAGCGGAGGGTGCTCCGACTTGGGCTCCCTCTCGCGTGGGTCTTAGAAGCCAGGGCAAGTAAGTAGACATGGCGAGCCTCCACGCTCCAGATTGAAATTCAGCCAGAAAAGAAGAGAATGAGAAGAGACCACACATGGGAAACCAGTCTTTCCAGGAACTGGCCCCTCCTTTATTGTCCGGAAAAGCTTTTTATACTTTTGTTTGTACATAGAGATCAATGGATAATACAAAATTATGCAGGGTCAGCAGCTCTGCCTCTTATTGAGACCAGGCTTTCTCTCTGCATACCTAGCTGTATACACAAGTCTTAGGTGATTTACATCATCTTCTGGCCAGGAGGCCTATTAGCATTTTATGGCCCTTTTCTGATAAGGGCCTGTCAACCAGAAAACTCACTTGCCTTAAAAGTGTTGTTCTTTCCAAAGTCTGGTGCCACTCTCAGAAAGCATTAAATAAAGTTACATTCTTACATAGCAAGGACACAACGATTATAACAAAGAAAGAGGAGTACAGTGATTTATAACAAAGAGAAAAGTCATTAACTCAAAAGTCTAATGTTGCTAATATCAAAACTACTATATTCCTTTTTCTATATCCCAATTACATTGATTAATATCCTTCAGTTGCCTAAAAGATAAAGAATATTGTAAGGCTCGGAGGGACGCACTCTGAAAAGGACACTCAGGGACAGCCTCTAGTGGACTGACAAATTTTATTATCCAGCTTTTTACAGATATATGGTCTCAGGGAGCAGAGCATAAAGCAGACCTGCACGTAGCCTTTCTCGATAAAACATCAAAGCATTCAAGCATAAAATACAGTTCCCACCACCCAAGCCATAACATAGCTTTGGCAAAACTCTAAAGGGAGTCTTATCATGAAACAACAGTCCCTGCTCTCAGAAACAGGTGGTCAGAAGGAAGCCTTCAAACGCCTCAAGGCTGGACGTATAACCCTTCCTTATCCGTTCCCAGCCTCAGGCACTTGGTGAACGCTCATAACGCTTTGTTATGCTCATTCCAGCTTCCAACCTTTGTCATGAGTGGAGCAAATACATTTTCAGTATTTGCTTAAAGCCTTCCAGCTCCTCGACATTTCCTTTTTCCTCAAGAGCAAGGACTGCTGCAGCCATGGTTACTCCTGCTTTTTGGGCGGCGGTGGCTCTAGCACATAACGTTCGGAATCCTATCAGAACAATAACAAACAATCGGCATAAGAAGCCATCGTATGGGGTACCCAATTTTTTGGATTTAGAAAGGAAATACTAGCGGATAGTGTATTATAGAAGTCAGTGTTATATAACACAGGGGGAATGCTGCTGAAGGTAGACGTGATTTGTATTTGTTGATCTATCTGAGCTTGCCAGGCCAAGAGATCATGAGAATGCTTTTTCCAAGCAGTAATGAAATCATGATTTTGAATAGAATTATACAATGCCATTCCAGAAAGTGTACCAAGAGTTACAACTGAAATAATACCCACTATGGTAGCTATAATCCAGCCAAAAAACGTTTGTTTCTTTTTAAGGATTCTCTCAGAACAAAAGACAACAGGATGGAATCTGACCAAGGTTCAGAAATCTTAACTGGAACCCACAAATCAGTCCTTTGCCGGACTAAAAAAACACTGTCTTTAGTAACATTAATTGGCACACTATGATTTAAACAAGCATACAAATGACACTCAGTACAGGACAGAATTGAGCCATTACTCCTAAATTGTCCAATAGCAAAAAGATAGGGTGCATTTACACAAACACGAACATAACCAGTATAATTATACTCAATAGTATAATTCTGTGGAATGGAAACATGTGCATAAGCATACGAGATGCTAAACCGGGACAAGTAAGCAAGAATTTTCCAAAGATGCCAGCGTTCAGGCCCCAGGACTGGACTGATTATCCGGGGTCTGGGAGGTGAAAGACTTCCGTTGTACGAGTTCAAAAGTTCATCGTGTTGATGCCAGAGTCCTGTTTGTGTTCTGTTAAAATGTGGTGCTGAAACATTATACCATTGGCAGGTGTTATTATTTTCTTGTGATTCTGAGCAATTCACAAAGAGTCCATGAGGCCCCCCAATCAACAAAGTCATGTTGGCGTGAACAGAAACTTTTTTAAACCTTCCTCTACAGGTGGACCAGTCCATTCCCGGCACAGATGATTTTTTCTTCCAAGATACGTTGTCATAAGGAGGCTCAGAAGGCATCTGTTGCAATTTCCATTTTAGTGCTGTGACCGGTTGGGGGGTGTGGAGCAAGGTCTGTCCGACTTCTGACTCTTCTGAGTGGGACCCATTGCTCAGTTTCCATCATCTAAAATGACAAGATAATATCCCTTGCCTAGGAACGTAAGTGTTCCTGGCCGCCATTGATTAAGACGTTTAACCCTGTGTCTCCTGACTGTGTAGAGGCAAATTAAAATAATTGATTGTTAAAAGGGCTATAGGCAAGATGGCTTTAGGTCCATAGCGGTCCCTTAGCTTATTCCCCTTGTTTTGTTTATTAAGAATGAGCTTGAGTGTATGGTGGGCCCGTTCAATGATGGTTTGACCTAGAGGGTTGTATGGGATGCCAGTAAGATGGCAAATATCCCATTGATGTATGAAATCACAAAAAGCATTGGCTGTAAAAGCAGGACCATTGTTTGTTTTGATGGAGGCAGGGATCCCCATCATTGAAAAACATTGTGGAAGAGCTGTGACGGCAGTTTTAGTAGTCTCGGCGGTGGAAGGAATTGCCCAAATGAAGCCAGAAAAGGGATCTATGACTACAAATAACAGTTTAAAAGGGGGCAGTTTGCAATGTGTAAAATCAGCTTGCCATAATTCATTTGCTTGTAAGCCTCTAGAATTAGTCCCTTGGGGACTAGTGGTCAAATGAAAGGGGACACATGTGGCACAGTCCTGAACAATTTTTCTAGCTGTTTGTAACGGTATCTTATATTGAACATGTAGTCTATTAGCATTAGTATGGAAGAGCTGATATTCCTGTTCAGGGGAAGAAAATATAGGGGCGATGAGGCGATCAGCCAAATCATTGCCTAAACTGAGGGGTCCTGGTAAATGGGAATGAGCACGAATGTGAGTAATAAAGAAGGGATGGAGTCTAGCTCTTATTTCTTGCTGAATCAATAAGAACAAATGTATAAGATCACTTTCATTGGATATAAAATGAGCCGTTACAAAAGATGGGAAAAGCTGTGCCATGTAGCGAGAATCAGTTAAAACATTCAATGGGGTTTTTATTAGAGTAAGTAAACAATATAATGTGAATAATTCTGTTTTTTGAATGGATTGATAAGGACTTTTAATTTTCTTTTGCAGGTTGGGACCTATTATGGCTGCCCATCCTGTCTTATTTCCATCTATGAAATAATTAGGTGCATTCATGAGAGGGTGTTCAGAAACAATATTGTTGATGATAAAAGAAGTATTTTGTAAGAAATTCCATAATTTTCCTTCAGGTGGGTTGGCCAATAATTCCCCTGAATAATCAGCAAGGGCTATCTGAATGGTAGTGGACACCTGGAGAGCATTATCAATTTCTGTTTTTGTCAAAGGTAGGTAAATCTGAGTAGGGTCATATCCAGCTATAGTGCACAAGCGAGAGCATGCAAGAAAAATGATTTTCCCTATTAAGTCTATATAGGAAACAATGTGTTTATTCTGTTTTGAATGGAGATATACCCATTCAATAGGGTGATTATCTTGTACTATAATGGCGGTAGGAGATATCTTAGTACCAAAGATATATATTTGAAAAGGGGAATTGTAGTTAATATGGTAAACAAATGTTTGTTGAATTTTCTGTTCTATCAATTGTAATTTTTTCTTAGCATCAGGGGTAAGTTGTTGGGGACTATTTAAATCAGAGGGACCTTTTAATAATTTGAATAAGTTTTGTAAAGCATATGTGGGAATTTCTAAGGTAGGTCGTAGCCAATTAATATCCCCAAGAAGTTTTTGGAAATCATTAAGTGTTTGTAAATTATCCCTTCTAATAGAAAGTTTCTGTGGCTATACAGTGGAGTGGTCCATAAGATATCCAAGATATTTAAAAGGGGAATAGTGTTGCAATTTATCTTCTGCTATTAGCAGCCCATGATTAGTTAAATTAGTTATGGCCTCATTACCTAATAAACTTAATTGAGATTCTGAGGGAGAAGCCAATAAAATGTCATCCATGTAATGAATGAGATATTCCTCAGGGAATTGCTGTCTGATGGGCTGCAAAATTTTATCAACAACGAATTGACAGACCGTAGGGGAGTTCATCATACTTTGGGGCAGGACCTTCCATTGATACCGTTGAGCAGGGGATTGATTAGTAATGGAAGGTATTGAGAAGGCAAAGCGTTGCCTGTCATCTGGATGGAAAGGTATAGTGAAAAAGCAATCTTGTAAATCAATAATCATAATAGCCCAGTCCTTAGGGACCATAGCAGCGCTTGGGAGTCCTGGTTGTAATGCTCCCATAGGAATCATTATAGTGTTAATATTTCTTAAATCTGTTAGCATTCTCCATTTACCTGATTTCTTTTTAATGACAAAAACTGGTGAATTCCATGGTGATTGAGTAGTTTTTATTCTATTTTGTTGTAGTAGTTTAGCCACCAAAGTATACAAAGCAGACAGTTTCTCTTTTGATAGGGGCCACTGAGCTGTCCAGATAGGTTTATCAGACTTCCATTCTAACTTCAGTGGCTTTATCTCAGCGACCGCTAAGGAAAAGCTTCATTCAATCGTGTAGTCGCTTGAGCTTGTTGTAGAAAGTCTCTTCCCCACAAATTTAATGGTAATGGGGCAATGTATGGTTTAATGTAAGCGACTAATTGATCAGGGCCCAGGGCTTGTAAGTAAGATGAACTAACATAAGTTTGAGCTGCATCTGCAGTTCTTATTCCCACCAACTGGTGTGAGGTTAAAACTGCAGGCCAATCCGAAGGCCATTCCTCTGTTCTTATGATGGAAACATTTGCCCCAGTGTCTAACATTCTTTTAAAAGTTCTTTCTCTGATTTTTAACTTTAACATGGGCCTATTGATTTCTTTTATAACAGTAGAAAGGGCTGCAGTAACGTTGGTGCTCCCGAAGCCACCTGTTCTGGTGTCTGTTTTTCTATTAAGTGGGGGCACATAAGGTAATAGCAATAGCTGAGCAAATCTGTCACCCTTTTGTAAATACAAGTTGTGAGTCACATGTAACATTATTGCAACATTATTGTAACACTATTGTAACATTATTTACCCATGTAATCTTTATCAATGATCTCAGTATGTACAATTATCTCCCCCATGGTGTTGTTGTTTTGTTCCAATAGGAGGCCTACAGTATTTTTTGGTATAGGGCCAAAATATCCAGTTAAGATTTTTATAGGATTATTTACCATTAATAATTTCATATCTCAGGGAGTAGGAATGTCTATACATGTGTTATGTCTGGTAGCCTCTGTTAATTTAGTAATATTTGGTTGTCCTCCTTGTTTAATGGGGCTAGAGGAGAGCCCCTGTTCTAGTTTCCCAAAGGAGGTGTCTGAATGGGTAAAGCATTACCTTGTTTATCAAATTTAGAGCGGCATTCACTCAGCCAATGATTTCCCTTTTTACATCTTGGGCAGAGCTTGGGGGGCTTAGTTTTAATAGCCCCTCCTTTGTCAGGAGAAAGACCTGTTTGCCTAGGCAAGCGACATTGCTTCCGAATGTGTCCTGGCTTGCCGCAGTTAAAACATTTAACTTTAGACTTTTGGGAAACATTTAAGGTTTCTAAAGTGGCTATTTTAGCTTTATGTTGAATCGTCCCCACATTCCTGCAGGCTTTCAAGTATTTCATAACTTCTCCTTGCCCCTAATGGGTCTGATAATAGCCTGACACTCTTCATTAGCATTATCAAAGGCTAATTGTTTCAAAATGATTTCTCGAAAAGATGTATCCTTAAGACTGCGATCAATGACCTCCTTCAATTTACCAATAAATTGAGCATATTCTTCAGCTGGTCCCTGCAATATTTTTACAAAATATCCATCAGAAGTGGAACTGTCGATTTTAGCCCATGCTCTAATAGCTACTTCCTTAATCCAGTACAACATGTGTGGCTGCACAAATTGTAATTGTGCAGCAGTCTCAGCCATAGCTCCGGTGCTGGTGAGAATTTTAAAATTTAGTCTAGCAGGGTTTCCCTTGCTTTGCTGTTCTTGCAAGATTAATTTGGCTTCATCCGTGACCCACCTTTGCCATTGTAGTAGCTGTTGTGGAGTCATAACCATTTTAGCAACTGTAAAAAAATCTGCATGAAGCTACTGATCCGCCTAGCCCCTAAGAAATTCCATACAGTAGGGTGAGGTAGGTCCATATAATGTACATGCCTTTTTAAATTGTGTGAGCAAACTAAAATCAGGTGATTGCCACTGATTATGTCCAGGTTGAGGATTATTAAATTGGACCGGAAAAGCCCACGCACAAATAGGCATGTCCCGAGGAGGAATGCTAGGAAATAGGGGAGCAGCAGCAGCAGCGGACAGCGTTGCAGCGGGCGGAAACGCCAGTGTTAGAGGCTTGTTAATATGCGCTCGCGAAAAGCAAGGTAAAGGCGGATCAGGGGCCTCTGGCAAAGTTGGTTGTTTAACTGCTTTCAGCACCTATGACTCTTGTTTGTCCGTAATCTGCTCTAGCATGACATTTTTCTGATTTAAAACCTCTGATAGATCTTTCTCTTCTAACTCACATTCATGCAGGGATCGAACAGTTTCAACCTCTAAATCTCCTCCTGAGCCATCTAATTGTTTCATAATGGCCCTTAAAAGAGACCAAGTTACCCACCATTGTGGGGGAATTTTTACCCCCTGTCTATAAGCTTTTAGAACATTGTTTTTTACTTTGGTCTAAGTTTGTAAATCTAAAGTTCCTTCCTCCGGGAACCATGGATTATATTCACCCACTGTCTGGTAACAGCTAGTTAACTGCTCTTCAAGCAGATTAACCCCGTATTGTTTCAAGAAATGATGCATGAGATGGACAAAAGGAATTTTACTTGTCTGATGTCCCATCCTGCTTACCTCGCTTCTGCAAGGTCCTTGTTCAAAATTCATCTGCTGCTTCGAACCCCACGTTGGGCACCAGTTGTAAGGCTCGAAGGGCCGCACTCTGAAAAGGACACTCAGGGACAGCCTCTAGTGGACTGACAAATTTTATTATCCAGCTTTTTACAGATATATAGTCTCAGGGAGTAGAGCATAAAGCAGACCTGCACGTAGCCTTTCTCGATAAAACATCAAAGCATTCAAGCATAAAATACAGTTCCCACCACCCAAGCCATAACATAGCTTTGGTGAAACTCTAAAGGGAGTCTTATCATGAAACAACAGTCCCTGCTCTCAGAAACAGGTGGTCAGAAGGAAGCCTTCAAATGCCTCGAGGCCGGGCATATAACCCTTCATTATCATTCCCAGCCTCAGGCACTTGGTGAACGCTCATAACCCTTTGTTATGCTCGTTCCAGCTTCCAACCTTCGACATGAGTGGAGCAAATACATTTTCAGTATTTGTTTAAAGCCTTCCAGCTCCTCCACAGAATATGGAGGCCTGGCAGCAGTCATTGACTCAACAGTGAAACCCATCACCAATATAATTTTTAGCTTTTTAGAAAAAGCTCTATATCTTTAAGATGCTTTAAGCTTCGTGCCTCTCACGGTTGGGGGCCTGTAAACAATCACAAGTCGTAAAAGTCACTAATTGTCAGGCAAGTTAGAGAGCCATCAGAGGGGTTTGAGCTGAGACACTCCTTGTTATATGCAGGAGACTGTTAACTGGAGCTCTAAGTTAACTCTGTCCAGAGAAAGGTGGTCGGGGATAGCCCCCTGTTATGTCAGAAGTGTAGGTGGAAAGCATAGCGCAATAAAGCAGGCAGACTCTGGTTTTGGGGGTAGATGCTCGAGAATTTCCAGGGGGACCCCTGAGGCCCGACCCTGCCTTTGTGTATGCTGAGCCTCCTTCCTCAAGACCTTACCACAGGCGGGATTCCTCATGCTAGCTCCTGGCAGCAAATGGATTGTTTATCACAGAGCCACCTGGAAAGCAGGATCAGTGTTAAGCACCTCCCTATATCTTTATTAATGTGACCTCAGGCCAAATGTTGTATTGCGGTAGCTACAGCATAACATCTACTCACATTGACATCAGTGCCACTTGTGTGTTTCTCACAAGTACTGTTCTTCCCTTCTTGGCAACCAACCTTCCTTCATACTACATCACAGGATATTTTTCTTTTTAGAAAACAATTATTGTTGATTTATGGGTCCTATTTACCAACGAAATATAAACCTAAATAAGTCTCTGTTTTAAGGGCTTACCAGGTGGCAACAAAACCTGGTATTAAAACAGTCCCAGGTGAGGAGGGGTCGTGGTGGACAGAAGCAGGCCAGGCTCATCACTTTTTTATATTATGCTAATAGCAGCACAAACACATTCAGACGACTTCGGCAGAAAGAGAAGTCAGATCTTCAAGTCATAATGTGGGAGTGGGATATGGAATCTTGCACCACTCAGTCCCCATGAGGTAGCTGTTTCACACTGTGAAAGAAAACAATCATGAACCAGTGTAGGTCAGTCATGTAAGGGCTCACATTCTAAATAGCCCCCCACATGCTCACGTGTCCCACTCAAAGACCCCCACCACCCAGTGTGTCCCCCCTGCACCAACTCCTCCCCCAGACAAGACCCTCCAGGGTCTCACCTTTAGGATCCATGAGAGCTCTGGTCACACCTTAGAGCCCTGGGCACTGTCACTGCCTGGGAGAGAACAAGACCAGGATGTGGTCAGAACCCACAGGACAGAAACTAGAGAATGAAATTCGAAGAGGGCGAGCCCCCCATGGCCTCTTGTCTGCACCCTCAGAAGGGCCTCAGGACTCACACCCCCTCTGTACTTACTTGCAGCCTGAGTGCAGTTCCCTCCATTTTCACCTGCAAGAAGAAAACATCTCGTGAGAATCCATGGAGAAGACTGAATCATGATACCCTAGAGAAACCCTCTACTTCTGGACCCCAGAGAACTTTCTGGAACTGTAACCAAAAATCCAGGACAGAATCAGGAATATAAAGAAAGGAGATGTGGGCGGATTAGGCCATCTCCAACCCTTCTAGAGGTCTGAACTACGTGCTGAGAAACAGGCCTCAACTGGAATTATGAAGGTGAAAAATCTGTCTTTCATTTCCACATGTACTTTACAAAAGGGTCAATGTCAGCATCAGCTCCAGACCAGCAAGCCCATATGTATGGATGGTATTTCCCAGGAACAAGGCAGGCAAACTTCTACCTGGGCTTGAAAACCCTCAGTGAGACAAGAAAACTCAGATCTCTCCCTCTCTTCCCTACCTGAGCACCTCTTCCTCCAGATCACAGCTCCAGCCACCACAGCCAACGCAAGGACAACCAGGCCAACAATGATGCCTATGGTGAGGAAGGAGGTCTGAGGAGGTTCTGTGGAGGAAAAGGAAGAGGCCCTGACCTCAGGCTTGAGTCCTGACCTTTGAGTCCTGAAGGGCTCCTGCTTTATCTTAGAGGATGCTCTCGCCCCATCCCCCTCCTTACCCCATCTCAGGGTGAGGGGCTCCTGAAGCCCCTCATGATGCACACAGCTCGTGTATCTCTGCTCCTCCCCAGAAGGCACCACCAGGGCCGCCCACTTCTGGAAGGTTCCGTCCCCTGAAGGCCTGGTCTGCACAACCTCCATGTCCTGGCTCTGGTCCTCCTCATCACGCTGCCAGGTCAGTGAGATCTCCTCAGGGTAGAAGCCCAAGGCCCAGCACCTCAGGGTGACCTCACGCTCAGAGAAGTGGTGATGGGTCACATGTGTCTTTGGAGGCTCTGAGGAAGAAGAATCAGAAAATTCACAGTTTATGTTACTCCCATGGGCCACGGAGGAAGCATCACGTGACCACTCTGAGAAATGATGAGAAAATGAGTTTGAAAAGAAAAACCAGGAACACCAGACACCAGCCTGGGCTGTGGTGTCTGGGAAAATCTAGTCCTTGTAAAGTTCTGGAGTCAGGGTGAGAGCCAAGGTAGGATGCTCCACCTTAAGGGGGAGAATACAAAGTAATGGTCCTGACTTTGGAAACTGAATGACTCAGAAAAGCTGGAGTCTGGCCTCTTATGATGCTCTAGTCTGAGAACAGGCCTTGAGAAAGTCACGAGTCACAAGATGGCGGGCAGGGTGAAAGGGCACCGCTGACCAGTTATTTCGGGGATGGTTTCCTGCTTCTTCCCCAAAGGCACTGGATTCCTTAATTGCCCAGAGAAATGAAGCTACTGCAAGTCACCGTCTTGTACAGAATATCAAAACCTGGGCGCAGTCCTCCCTCTCCAGACAATAACCTGGGGCGCTGTTCCCACAGGGACATCACTTTCTCCTCGTGGGAAGCCAGCTCCAGCCCGAGGGGAGACAGGGAGCCCCCGGGCCCCTCGTACCTGCGCGCTGCAGCGTGTCCTTCCCAGTCTCTAGGTATCTGCGGAGCCACTCCACGCACTCTCCCTCCAGGTAGTTTCTCACACGCTCCGCCATACGCTGCTCCATCTTGCGCTGGGTGATCTGGGCCGCCGTGTCCGCCACGGTCCAGGAGCTCAGGTCCTCGTTCAGGGCGAGGTAATCTCTGCGGTCGTAGGCGAACTGATCAAACCCGCGAAGGAGATGCCCGTCCGGCCCCACGTGGCAGCCATACATTTCCTGGAGGGTGTGAGACCCTGACCCGCCCCCACCATCCGAAGATATTAAACCCATACTGAAATGAAACCAGCTCAAGCCCCCGCGAGCTCCTCCCGAGTTCGGGGGAGGGGCGGGTCGCACAGTGCCGGGGTGACCCTTGGACTCGCAGACTCGGGGCAACCCCGTCGGTCCCTGGGGATGGAGGCCGTGACCCGGACCCGGGCCCGTGTCGCTCACCGGCCTCGCTCTGGTTGTAGTTGCCGCACGGGGTGTTCAGGTTCAGTTTGAAAGTCAGTGCGGCGTCCTTAGTTCTCCGCGTCTCCTGATCCCAATACTCCGGCCCCTCCTGCTCCACCCACCGCGCCCGCGGCTCCATCCTCGGATCCGGGGCATCGCTGTCGAGCAGCACGAACTCTGTGTCGTCCACGTAGCCGACGGCGATGAAGCGGGGCTCCCCGAGGCCGGGCCGGGACACGCCGGTGTAGACATACCTCAGGGAGTGGGAGCCTGGGGGCGGGGAGGGGTGAGACCCGGCCCGACCTCCTCGCGGCGCGGGTCCCGGGTCCCAGGTGATGGAACTGGGAGGAGGGAGGGGCGAGGGGCTCGTGAGACGGAGAAGGTCGGAGAAAGACCAGGACTTGGGGGGCAGAGAAGGGGCGGGAAGCAAGGGAGGGACAGGACGGGACGGGGGGTGGAGGCAGGTCTGGGCGAGGGCGGCGGGCTCGCTCCTTCCCTGGGGGTCCTGCCCTGTCCTGCCCTCCCGACCCCGCACTCACCCGCCCAGGTCTCGGTCAGGACCAGCGCCCCCGGCAGCAGCAGGGGAGGGTTCTCGGCCCCATGACCCGCATCTCCGGGGTCTGCGGAGAAGCGAGTCCAGCGGTAGATGAACACTTGGTAAGCTGGAACCGCGGAGATGAATACCGGCAGAAATCGGACACCCAGTGGGAGTGAGACCTGGGGCCGCGCGGCAACTTTCCAGATAGGGAGTTGTGAGAGAGAAAGTGAAAGTCCGGGAGCCTGGAAGCCCCAAGGTAGAACGTCCGGGCCCCAGATATGGACCTTGACTCTGAGACCCTGAGACCCTTGCCCTCCGGGGAACCTGGGACGTTGTCCTGATCCCTCCTCTCCAGCACCGAGAGCTTTCTGTCACACTCCCTGAGTCCTGGCCCAGGGGTTTGTAGTCAGCGATTTTCAAAACATTTTTGGTCAAAATATTTATACAATCCAACAAAATAGTGAGGACACCAAGGGCAATTTTGTTTATATTTACTTCTATCGATATTTTCCATACTAGAAATAATAAGAGTTAGTATTTGCTTAGTCATTTATTTAGAATAATATTAACAACTCACACATTTAATATGGAATAGAACTATTTCCCCAAATAAACACTACAGTGGGAACAGTGGAGCGTTTTACATTGTTATATTTTTGCAAGTCTCCTTAGAAGATCACTGGATGTTTATGCTTCCTTCTTGTTAAATCCATTATTTTGGTTGAAATCTATGAAAATAAAAAGTCCACACATACGTAATAGTATTTAAATAACTTTTCAGATAATATATCCTAGTTCCTCTTTGATCCAAAACGAAAACTACAAAAGTGGTAGTTTCTCAAAGATTATTTTTTCTTCTTCTTTTTTTTTTTTTTTAAGTTTTGAACACTGTTATTTTACGTACGAAGAGCTAGTATTATTTCCTCCTGAGGTTGATGTGCTGGATGAGTCATTTAAGAAAGTTCTGTTAGTCCAACTTAATGAAGCTTATGTCCTTCGCATACTGACGAAACACTGGCAGCACATTTCCAGATAAGGCACATATTTCCATATCAGACCATGCCGGTTTGAGCAGACCCGGCAAGAGTGAGAACCCTGGCCGAATTTACTCGGATGGCTCCAGTAGAGCTGCTGGTGAGCCATGTTGCTTTCTCGGCTGCAACGAGGTAAAAGGCTCAAAGGTTATTTTCAAAGTGGACCTGAAATGATATTATTGAATATTTCAATTACACTAAAATCCATAAGCTTATTTTGCACACTGACTGTCTTTTATACTAATATAAGATTTTTTAAAACTAATACAATGCTTCACTAAGTTTTGTAGATCTTACAGCGTCATTCATTTTTTGAGGTAAACATTGTATTCCATGAAAGAGAGGCTAGTTCAGCTCACCCGAGTTATTTTCCTTGGGACATAATACTTTGGAACGTAGCAAAAGTGCTTGATGTGTACTTCCTATGCCATCTTAGATTTTTTTAGAAAAATAATTTGCATTTTGAAATATGACCATAAGCCTTTAGATTTTCCTTTAAAAAAAGCAGCTCATTTTTGCAATAAGAAACACAACATAACAATATCTGTGCAAGGCCTATGTTAAGATTAGAACACCATCTTTTGAACTTCATCTAAGTATGAGAATTTTGAGTGGCCGATATTCACACCAGGTTTTCCTAAGTTACTGTAACACAAGTGGATAATAGCAGATTGTAGAAGTAACATGCCATTCTGTGCCCTATTCTAACATGATATACTTACTTCTGTTCGTCTTGCAGTGTATCATATCTTTTACAGCATCATCAGAGTAAAGCTAATGTTCACCAAACACACTCATTTCAAAGAAAAAAACATAATCTCTTTTATGGCAGAAGTTTACCATTCATTGGTCCAGGAAACCATCACCATTAAGTTAAGAAATGTAGAGCTTTACTTGTCCATGTAATTCTTGCCTTGTCAATTAAGTCTCATCCTTAAACTTTAGCTCAATCAGTTCAGTTCACTTCAGTCGCTCAGTCTAATCTGCAGTGATTTTGGAGCTCCCCAAAATAAAGTCTGACACTGTTTCCACTGTTTCCCCATCTATTTCCCATGAAGTGATGGGATACCAGGTGGCAATAAAACCTGGTATTAAAACAGTCCAGGGTGAGGTGGGGTCGTGGTGGACAAGGGGGGCCAGGCTCACAACTTCTTTACATTATGCTAATAGCAGCACAAACACATTCAGATGACTTCTGCAGAAAGAGAAGTCAGATCTTCAAGTCATAATGCAGGGGTGGGATATGGAATCTTGCCTCACTCAGTCCCCACAAGGGAGCTGTTTCACACTGGGAAAGAAAAGAATCACGAACCAGTGTAGGTCAGTCATGTAAGGGCTCACATTCTCCACAGCCCCCCACATGCTCACATGTCCCACTCAAAGACCCCCACCACCCAGTGTGTCCCCCCTGCACCAACTCCTCCCCCAGTAAGACCCTCCAGTGTCTCACCTTGAGGATCCATGAGAGCTCTGGTCACACTGTCACTGCCTGGGAGAGAACAAGACCAGGATGTGGTCAGAACCCACAGGACAGAAACTAGAGAATAAACTTTGAGGAGGGTGACCCCTCATGGCCTCTTGTCTGCACCCTCAGAAGAGTCTCGGGAATCACATCCCCTTTGTACTTACTTGCAGCCTGAGTGCAGTTCCCTCCATTTTCACCTGCACGAAGAAAACATCTCGTGAGAATACGTGGAGAAGACTGAATCATGATACCCTAGAGAAACCCTCTAGTTCTGGATCCCAGAGAACTTTCTGGAACTGTAACCAAAAATCCAGGACAGAATCAGGAATATAAAGAAAGGAGATGTAGGGGCACTGGATCATCTCCAACCCTTCTAGAGGTCTGAACTCAGTGGGGACCTTCGCCTCTAATCTTCAAGTGCTGAGAACAGGCCCCAGCTGGAATTATGAAGGTGAAAAATCTATCTTTCATTTCCACATGTACTTTACAAAAGGGTCAATATTAGCATCAGCTCCAGACCAGCAAGCCCATATGTATGGATGGTATTTCCCAGGAACAAGGCAGGCAAACTTCTACCTGGACTTGAAACCTTACAGTGAGACAAGAAAACTCAGATCTCTCCCTCCCTTCCCTACCTGAGTGCTTCTTCCTCCAGATCACAGCTCCAGCCACCACAGCCACCATGAGGAGAACCAGGCCAACAATGATCCCCATGGTGAGGAAGCAGGTCTGAAGAGGTTCTGTGGAGGAAAAGGAAGAGGCCCTGACCTCAGGCTTGAGTCCTACCTTTGAGTCCTGAAGGGCTCCTGCTTTATCTGAGAAAAGCTCCATCCCATCCCCCTCCTTACCTCATCTCAGGGTAAGGGGCTCCTGAAGCCGCTGGTGCTGCACAGGGCAGGTGTATCTCTGCTCCTCTCCAGAAGGCACCACCAGGGCCTCCCACTTCTGGAAGGTTCCATCCCCTGAAGGCCTGGTCTGCACAAGGTCCATGTCCTGGCTCTGGTCCTCCTCGTCACGCTGCCATGTCAGTGAAATCTCCTCAGGGTAGAAGCCCAAGGCACAGCACCTCAGGGTGACCTCACGCTCAAGAGATGGGGTGACAGGTCACATGTGCCTTTGGAGGCTCTGAGGAAGAAGAATCAGAAAATTCACAGTTTATGTTACTCCCATGGGCCACGGAGGAAGCATCACGTGACCATTCTAAGAAATGATGAGAAAATGAGTTTGAAAAGAAAAACCACAAACACCAGACATCAGCCTGGGCTGTGGTGTCTGGGAAAATCTCCTAGTCCTTGTAAAGTTCTGGAGTCAGGGTGAGAGCCAAGGTAGGATGCTCCACCCGAGCAATGGTCCTGACTTTGTTGGAAACTGAATGACTCAGAAAAGCTGGAGTCTGGCCTCTTATGATGCTCTAGTCTGAGAACAGGCCTTGAGAAAGTCACAAGTCACAAGATGGCAGCAGGGTGAAAGTCAAGAGTCACAAGATGGTGGGCAGGGTAAAAGGGCACCGCTGACCAGTTATTTCAGGGATGGTTTGCTGCTTCTTCCCCAAAGGCACTGGATTCCTTAATTGTCCAGAGAAACGAAACTACTGGAGAGTCACCGTCTTGTACAGACTATGAAAACCTGGGCGCATTCCTCCCTCTCCTGACAAGAACCTGGAGCGCTGTTCCCACAGGGACCCCACTTTCTTCTCCTCTTGGGAAGCCAGCTCCAGCCCGAGGGGAGGTCGGGGCGGCCCCGCCCCCCTCGTACTTGCTCGCAGCAGCGTGTCCTTCCCCTTCTCAAGGTATCTGCACAGCCACTCCACCCACCGGCCCTCCAGGTAGTTCCTGCGTGCCTCCGCCTCACCTGCCGCCTCCCACTTGCTCTGGGTCATCTGAGCCGCCATGTCCGCCGCGGTCCAGGAGTGCAGGTCTTCGTTCAGGGTGATGTACTCTCTGCCATCATAGGCGAACTGAGAACTGATCATACCCGCGGAGGAGACTCCCATCTGGCCCCAGGTCGCAGCCATACATTTCCTGGAGGGTGTGTGACCATGACCCGCCCAGACCATCCGCAGGGATTAAATCCAAACTGAAATGAAACCAGGTCAAGTCCCCTTGAGCTCCTCCTGGGTCGGTGGGGAGCGGCGGATCCCTCAGTGTTGGGGTGACCCTTGGACCTGCAGACTCAACATCAGTCCTTCCAATGAATACCCAGGACTCATCTCCTTTAGGATGAGCTGGCTGGATCTCCTTACAAGGGACTCTCAAGAGTCTTCTCCAACACCACAGTTCAAAAGCATCAGTTCTTCAGCACTCAGCTTTCTTCATAGTCCAATTCTCACAGTCATACATGACTACTGGAAAAACGGTAGCCATGATTAGGCAGACCTTTGTTGACAAAGTAATGTCTCTCCTTTTTAATATTTTGTCTATCTAGGTTGGTCATAACTTTTCTTCCAAGGAGTAAGCATCTTTTAATTTCATGGCTGCAGTCATCATCTGCAGTGATTTTGGAGCCCCCCAAAATAATGTCTGCCACTGTTTCCCAACTATTTGCTATGAAGTGATGGGACCGGATACCATCATCTTAGTTTTCCAACTGTTGAGCTTTAGGACAACATTTTTACTCTCCTCTCTCACTTTCATCAAGAGGCTTTTTAGTTCCTCTTCACTTTCTGCCATAAGGGTGGTGTCATCTGCATAGCTGAGGTTATTGATATTTCTCCTGGCAATCTTGTTTCCAGTTTGTGCTTCTTCCAGCCTGGCGTTTCTCTTGATGTACTCTGCATAGAAGTTAAATAAGCAGGGTGACAATACATAGCCTTGACATACTCTTTTTCCTATTTGGAACCATCAGTTCAGTTCAGTTCAGTCACTCAGTCGTGTCCAACTCTTTGCGACCCCATGAATTGCAGCAGACCAGGCCTCCCTGTCCATCACCAACTCCTGGAGTTCACTCAGACTCACGACCATCGAGTCAGTGATGCCATCCAGCCATGTGATCCTCTGTCTTCCCCTTCTCCTGCCCCCAATCCCTCCCAGCATCGGAGTCTTTTCCAATGAGTCAACTCTTCACAAGAGGTGGCCAAAGTTTCAGCTTTAGCATCATTCCTTCCAAAGAAATCCCAGGGCTGATCTCCTTCAGAATGGACTGGTTGGATCTCCTTGCAGTCCAAGGGACTCTCAAGAGTCTTCTCCAACACCACAGTTCAAAAGCATCAATTCTTCGGCGCTCAGCCTTCTTCACAGTCCAACTCTCACATCCATACATGACCACAGGAAAAACCATAGCCTTGACTAGACAGACCTTGGTCAGCAAAGTAATGTCTCTGCTTTTGAATATGCTATCTAGGTTGGTCATAATTTGTCTTCCAAAGAGTAAGCGTCTTTTAATTTCATGGCTGCAATCACCATCGGCAATGATTTTGGAGCCCCAAAAAAATAAAGTCTGACACTGTTTTCCCATCTATTTCCCATGAAATGATGGGACCAGATGCCATGATCTTCATTTTCTGAATGTTAAGCTTTAAGCCAACTTTTTCACTCTCCTTTTTCACTTTCATCAAGAGGCTTTTGAGTTCCTCTTCACTTTCTGCCATAAAGGTGGTGTCATCTGCATATCTGAGGTGATTGATATTTCTCCCGGCAATCTTGATTCCAACTTGTGTTTCTTCCAGTCCAGCGTTTCTCATGATGCACTCTGCATAGAAGTTAAATAAGCAGGGTGACAATATACAGCCTTGATGTACTCCTTTTCCTATTTGGAACCAGTCTGTTGTTCCATGTCCAGTTCTAACTGTTGCTTCCTGGCCTGCATACAGATTTCTCAAGAGGCAGGTCAGGTGGTCTGGTATTCCCATCCCTCTCAGAATTTTTCACAGTTTATTGTGATCCACACAGTCAAAAGCTTTGGCATAGTCAATAAAGGAGAAATAGATGTTTTTCTGGAACTCTCTTGCTTTTTCCATGATGTTGGCAATTTGATTTCTGGTTCCTCTGCCTTTTCTAAAACCAGCTTGAACATCAGGGAAGTTCACGGTTCACATATTTTTGAAGCCTGCCTTGGAGAATTTTGAGCATTACTTTACTAGCATGTGAGATGAGTGCAATTGTACAGTAGTATGAGCATTCTTTGGCATTGCTTTTCTTTGGGATTGGAATGAAAACTGACCTTTTCCAGTCCTGTGGCCACTGCTGAGTTTTCCAAATTTGCTGGCATATTGAGTGCAGCACTTTCACAGCATCATCTTTCAGGATTTGAAATAGCTCAACTGGAATTCCATCAGCTGCACTAGCTTTGTTCGTAGTGAGGCTTTCTAACTTCTTGACTTCACATTCCAGGATGTCTGCCTCTAGATGAGTGATCACACCATCGTGGTTCTCTGGGTCGTGAAGATCTTTTTTGTACAGTTCTTCCGTGTATTCTTACCACCTCTTCTTAATATCTTCTGCTTCAGTTAGGTCCAGACCGTTTCTGTCCTTTATCGAGCCCATCTTTGCATGAAATATTCCCTTGGTGTCTCTAATTTCCTTGAAGAGATCTCTAGTCTTTCCCATTCTGTTGTTTTCCTCTATTTCTTTGCATTGATCGCTGAAGAAGGCTTTCTTATCTCTCCTTGCTATTCTTTGAAACTCTGCATTCAGATGCTTATATCTTTCCTTTTCTCCTTTGCTTTTCGCTTCTCGTCTTTTCATAGCTATTATTAAGCCTCCCCAGACAGCCATTTTGGTTTTTTGCATTTCTTTTCCATGGGGATGGTCTTGATCCCTGTCTCCTGTACAATGTCACGAACCTCATTCCATAGTTCATCAGGCACTCTATCTATCAGATCTAGGCCCTTAAATCTATTTCTCACTTCCTCTGTATAATCATAAGGGATTTGATTTAGGTCGTACCTGAATGGTCTAGCGGTTTTCCCTACTTTCTTCAATTTAAGTCTGAATTTGGTAATAAGGAGTTCATGATCTGAGCCACAGTCAGCTCCCGGTCTTGTTTTTGTTGACTGTATAGAGCTTCTCCATCTTTGGCTGCAAACAATATAATCAATCTGATTTCGGTGTTGACCATCTGGTGATGTCCATGTGTAGCATCTTCTCTTGTATTGTTGGAAGAGGGTGTTTGCTATGACCAGTGCATTTTCTTGGCAAAACTCTATTAGTCTTTGCCCTGCTTCATTCTGCATTCCAAGGCCAAATTTGCCTGTTACTCCAGGTGTTTCTTGACTTCCTACTTTTGCATTCCAGTCCCCTATAATGAAAAGGACATCTTTTTTGGTGTTAGTTCTACAAGGTCTTGTAGGTCTTCATAGAACCGTTCAACTTCAGCTTCTTCAGCATTATTGGTTGGGACATAGACTTGGATAACTGTGATATTGAATGGTTTGCCTTGGAAACGAACAGAGATCATTCTGTCGTTTTAGAGATTGCATCCAAGTACTGCATTTTGGACTCTTTCATTGACCATGATGGCTACTCCATTTCTTCTGAGGGATTCCTGCCCACAGTAGTAGATATAATGGTCGTCTGAGTTAAATTCACCCATTCCAGTCCATTTTAGTTTGCTGATTCCTAGAATGTCGACATCACTCTTGCCATCTCTTAGTTCCCCAAGGGAATCAGAGGTGTCCCTGGATCCCTAGAGTGGTGAACACACATTAGGACAATCAAGGAGGCTAAAGTGAGCACAAGAAGTTAGAACTGACAGTGAAATTTCATGTGAGGAATACCTGTGATCAGGGGGTCCTGGCTGAGGGATGATATGGGAAGGTTGTCAGTGTCCAGGGCCTGGCAGGTGAGGTAGCAGCCAATTTATGATTACTTCCTGTCAGGATGGCTCCAGAAGAGTTCCAATTTCAAATACATTCTCAAATCTGTCAGGTCCTGATCCCAAATGTATTCATTTAGCAGGTATAGACTCTGCTCCCACATGGCTGAGTAGCGCTTGTAATGGAATACAGTGAAGGTTGTTGTTATCATCAGTTCAGTTCAGTTCAGTTCAGTCACTCAGTCGTGTCCGACTCTTTGTGAGCCCATGAACCGCAGCACGCCAGGCCTGCCTATCCGTCACCAACTCCTGGAGTTCACTCAGACTCACGTCCTTTGAGTCAGTGATGCCATCCAGCCATCTCATCCTCTGTCGTCCCCTTCTCCTGCCCCCAATCCCTCCCAGCATCAGAGTCTTTTCCAATGAGTCAACTCTTCGCATGAGGTGGCCGAAGTACTGGAGTTTCAGCTTTAGCATCAGTCCTTCCAAAGGAATCCCAGGGCTGATCTCCCTCAGAATGGACTGGTTGGATCTCCTTGCAGTCCAAGGGACTCTCAAGAGTCTTCTCCAACAGTTGTCATAGTAGCAGGTAATTAAAACCATCACTTTATCTCTCTCCACAGTTACTGTGAATATTCCTCATTATTTGCACCCTGATGTTTCTTAGAATATGAAGAATTTTAGCAAAGTTCCCCCAGGAAGGCAGACTCAATACTTTGGGGACAGGAGACAGTATGGGCTTGACCTTGACTACACTGAGTGGATCTTCCACTTTGAACGACTCGCATTGAGACAGACTGCCCCCCTTCACATGGCGTCAGGGACATTCCCACTGTCTTCTGAGCAGAACACTTAGTACACAAAGACTCATGTCACAAATCTGTGGTAACATGATTGAAAAGCACCTCTAGTACATTACATAGACTGTTACACAGATAGATGTTTATGGATGGATAGGGAGAGAGAGGATGGACAGAGGCTACACACAGATTGAGAACTGGACACATAATTTTGTCATCCATGTGTCACAGGGACAACTTATGCCAGGGACAACTTATGACAACTTATACTTGTTACTTGTAGTAGACTTTTATTAGCTTCCAAGTGAGATGAAAGAAGAAAAGCAAATCATTGTACCTTAAAGAAATCCTCCAAGTTCAAACATGTTCCAATAAAGGCTAACTTGGGAAAAAACAACTTTTGAATGGGGCGCCGGTGGGGAGCGTTGGGCTGGGTGGGCGGGACTGAGTGGTTGTCATAAGCAGCCATACTCTGTCCTCTGGTGGCCTTCTGTGAAAGAGCACAAGTGCTGCCGGCTCCATGGTTTTGTCAGCAAAGAAGCCAACATTTCCACTTGCCACCTTCACAGTCCTGCTCTCAGAGCAAATCAAAAGTTCCGTAAGATTCAGTATTTGGGGGTGCCTACTAGAGGAAGTCACTGTCTTGACTAGGACACAAGAGGCCGCTTCCCAAGGGTAGTGTTTCAGGGAGTGTTGATTGAGCCCCTGAGTTAGGCCCTGGGTCAGGCCCTAGAGGGGAGACTAGAGAGGAGGTCACTGCCTCAGGGGAACTGCAGGGGGAGGGTGGGAACACGCGGGGTTCACTTGTCTACACCCCAGCTCTGTGGTCTGCTGGGGAGAATTTATTTACAGGGCTGCAGTGGAGAAACAGACATAAAGAATAGACTTATGAACATGGGGAGAAGGGAGAAGAGGGTGAGATGTATGGAAAGAGTAACATGGACACTTACATTACCATATGTAAAATAGATAGCCAATGGGAATTTTCTGTATGGCTCAGGAAACTCAAACAAGGGCTCTGTATCAACCTATTCAAAGAATGATGCTTTCATCATCATCTTTGTGCTGCTCCCCTGCTGGGAGCATCATGTAGTTGGGGACCAACTCAGTCTCCAGCTTCCCTTTCCTCAGGACAGGGGGCTTCCAGGAGCTCCTGCATCTCAGAGACTACAGAAGATACTTTCACAGTGTGGATTTAAGATGATGACTTAGGAAAGATAAGAATTTTTATACATTTTAATTTTGTTTTACTGAAGTACAGTTGATTTACAATGTTGTGTTGATTTCTGCTGTACAGCAAAGTGATTCATTTATACATACATATATATTATTTTTTGTATGTTTACCATTGTGGTTTATTAAGGAAAGATAAGAATTGGTAATGTGTCAATCAGGAGTTATTAAAGCAAACCTGCTTTTTTTTCTGCATGTAGGTGGTGGTGAAAATAATTACTATGTCAGTTTGCTATCCTAGTCTCCACTTTTTATGTGTTTTTTTAATATGGCGGAAGTCACATAATGTAAACATCCCATTGTAACCATATTTAACAGCACAGTTCAGGGACATTAGGTACATTCACACTGTTGCGTTACTCTCACCATTATCCATCTCCTGAAATTTTCACCTTCCTAAACTGAAGCTCTGTCCGCATTAAATAGTAACTCCCCATTCCTCTTCTCCGCCTTTCCACCCCCTAGCCCCTGGCATCTACCAGTGTACTTTCTAACTCTATGAATTTGACTATTCTAGGTACCCACTCCAGTGTTCTTGCCTGGAGAATCCCAGGGACGGCAGAGCCTGGTGGGCTGCCATCTATGGGGTCGTACAGAGTCGGATACGACTGAAGCGACTTAGCAGCAGCAGCAGCAGCAGCAGCAGGTACCTCATATAAGTGGAATCTGCACCCGATGTATATTGGAATGCATTTTTGAGGTTAATATATGTCCCAGGTGGCAATAGTGGTTTAAAAAAAAACACAAACGCCTGCCAATGCAGGATGTTTAAGAGACACAGGTTCAATCCCTGGGTCAGAAAGACCCCCTGGAGGAGGACATGGCAACCCACTCCAGTATTCTTGCCTGGAGAATCTCCATGGACAAGAGGAGCCTGGTGGGCTACAGTCCATAGGGTTGCAAAGAGTTGGACACAACTGAAACGACTTAGTACGCACATGGTAACTCTATTTTTGGTTTTTTAAGGAACCTCCATACTGTTCTCCATTGTAGTTGTATCAATTTACATCCCCACCACCAGTGTGGGAGAGCTTCCTTTCTCCACACCCTCTCCAGCATTTATTGTTCATAAATTTTTTGATGATGGCTATTTTCATCAGTGTGAGGTGATACTTCATTATAGTTTTGATTTGCATTTCTGCAAGGAGAGCCAACCAGCCCATCCTAAAGGAGACTAGTCCTGGGTGTTCATTGGAAGGACTGATGCTGAGGCTGAAACTCCAAAAGTTTGGCCACCTCATCTGAAGAGTTGACTCATTGGAAAAGACCCTGATGCTGGGAGGGATTGAGGGCAGGAGGAGAAGGGGACAACAGAGGATGCGATGGCTGGATGGCATCACCGATGCCATGGACGTGAGTTTGAGTGAACTCTGGGAGTTGGTGATGGACAGGGAGGCCTGGCATGCTGCAATTCATGGGGTCGCAAAGAGTCGGACACGACTGAGTGACTGAACTGAACTGAACTGAACTGAATAATGATGTTGAGCGTCTTTTCATGTGTTTGTTGGCCATCTGTTTGTCTTTGGAGAAATGTCTATTTAGGTCTTCTGTCTACTTTAAACAAAAAGTTTGGGTTGTTTGTTTTCTTGATATTGAGGTACATGAGCTGTTTGCATATTTTGGAGATTCATCCTTAATCAGTTGCTTCATCTGCAAATATTTTCTCCCATTCTGAGGGTTATCTTTTCATCTTGTTTCCTTTGCTGGGCAAAAGCTTTTAAGTTTCATTAGGTCCCATTCATCTATCTTTGTTTTTATTTTCATTACTACTGGAGGTGGATCAAAAAAGACCTTGCTGAGATTTATGTCAAAGAGTGTCCTATAGTCAATATCTTGTAATAACCTATAATAAAAAACAGTCTGAAAAATAATATATGTGTATTTATATAACCGAATCATCTTGCTGTGCCCCTGAAACATTGTAAGTCAACTATACTCCAAGAAAATATATATATTAAGAAAAACAAAGAGGATTTTCTGCCTTTGTTTTCCCTAAGAGTTTTATAGTGTCTGGCCTTATATTTAGGTCTTTAATCCATTTTCAGTTTATTTTTGTGTATGGTATTGGGGAGTGTTCTAATTTCATTCTTTTACATGTAGCTGTCCAGGTTTCCCGGCACCACTTATTGAAGAGACTGTCTTTTCTCCATTGTATATTCTTGCCCCCTTTGTTATAAATTAGGTGACTATAGGTATGTGGGTGTATCTCTGGGTTTTCTATCTATTTCCATTGATCTATATTTCTGTTTTTGTGCCAGTACCATACTGTTTAGATTACTGTAGCTTTGCAGTATAGTCTGAGGTCATGGAGCCTGATTCCTCCAACTCCATTTTTCTTTCCCAACGTTGCTTTGGCTATTTGGAATCTTTTGTGTTTCCATACAAATTGTGCAATTTTTTGTTTTAATTCCATGAAAAATGTCATTGGTAATTTGATAGTGATTGCACTGAGTCTGCAAATTCTTCTGTGTAATATATTTATTTTCACAATATTGATTCTTCTTCCAATCAAAGAGCATGGTATATCTCTCCATCTGTATTATTTTTTTATTTCTCTCATCAGTGTCTTATAGTTTTCTGAATACAGATCTTTTGCCTCTTTAGGTAGGTTTATTCCTAGATATTTTATTCTTTTTATTACAGTGGTAAATGGGATTGTTTCCTTAATCTCTCTTCCTGATCTTTTGTTGTTAGTATATAAAAATGCAAGAGATTCTGTGCATTAGTTTTGTATCCTGCCATAGTCTCTATGATTGTTACTTATACCCCAAAGCAAATTTCAACATAGTGAAAAGTCAAATAATATCTTAGATGCTATAAAAGTAGTTTTCACTTCATGGATCTCATGAAAAGTTCTCGCTGACATCAAGGGTTCCACAGTCAGGGGGTCTCCCAACTAATCCCTGCCTTTGCTTCCTCTTCATTTCAGAGACTCCTTCCCCCTGAGCTGGACTCACTGCTTCCCAAACTTAGCTGAAAGCTCTGCCCTGCCCTCCTCTCCTCAGGAAAAGAGAACTCTCTCCTGAGTTATCTACTCAGCCCCTAGTAAGTGATGCCAGAGAGGATCCTCAGTCTGGGAAGGGAGGTGGAGGGACAGGTGTTTCCTTTGGACCTGGGAAGAGTTTGTACTTGAAGGCTCCAGACCCACTCATAACCTAGTTTGGTTTTGTTACACACCAGCTTAATGTGTTCATATCCCATACAGAAATCTGACATAGTGTCTAAGAGAAATAATATTAGCCCTTTCATCCCCCATGTATCTAATGTATCTGACTTGAGGTTCACAAATCATGAAGAGCAGTCCAGTCTAACAAAACGTTCTGTGATGAAGGAATTGTTCTGTATCTGTGCTGTCCAGATCAGGTAGCCACTAGCTACACATGGCCATTTAGTACCTCAAAAGTGGCTATTGTGCTGAGCACTTTCATTTTATTTAATTAGTTTTTAAATATTTTATTTATTTTATTGAATTATAGTTGATTAACAATGTTGTCCCTTGGACTGCAAGGAGATCCAACCAGTCCATTCTGAAGGAGATCAGCCCTGGGATTTCCTTGGAAGGAATGATGCTAAAGCTGAAACTCCAGTACTTTGGCCACCTCATGCAAAGAGTTGACTCACTGGAAAAGACTGATGCTGGGAGGGACTGGGGGCAGGAGAAGAAGGGGACTACAGAGAATGAGATGGCTGGATGGCATCACTGACTCAATGGATGTGAGTCTGAGTGAACTCCGGGAGTTGGTGATGGACAGGGAGGCCTGGTGTGCTGCGATTCATGGGGTCACAAAGAGTCGGACATGACTGAGCAACTGAACTGAACTGAACTGAACAATGTTGTATCAATTTCTGCTGTACAGCAAAGTAACTCAGTTTACATATATATATATATATATATATATATATACTTTTTACTACTCTTTTTCATTATGGTTTAATCACAGGCTATTGAATATAGTTCCCTGTACCATACAGTTGGACCTTGTTGTTTATTTATTCTATAGATAATAATTTGCATCTACTAACTCCAAACACCCAGTCCATCCCTCCCCCAGCCCTTCTCCCCCTTGGCAACTACAGATCTGTTCTCTGTATCTGTAAGTCTGTGCTTATTTTAATTTTATTTAATTTAAATAGCCATATGTGGCTAGTAGCTAGCACATTGGATAGTGCATATCTAGAGTGTTCTTACGGAGAAGGCAATGGCATCCCACTCCAGTACTCTTGCCTGGAAACTCCCATGGACGGAGGAGCCTGGTAGACTGCAGTCCATGGGGTCGCTGAGTCAGACACGACTGAGTGACTTCACTTTCACTTTTCATTTTCATGCATTGGAGAAGGAAATGGCAACCCACTCCAGTGTTCTTGCCTGGAGAATCCCAAGGATGTGGAGCCCAATGGGCTGCCATCTGTGGGGTCGCACAGAGTCCGGACACGACTGAAGCGACTTAGCAGCAGTAGCAGCAGAGTGTTCTTAATTTTCAGTCTCTTCCCCCAAAGGATACTGTGTGACTCATAGGCTGATACATATTAAAATAAAATCTTCACATAGAAACTCTTATTAGAGTCTTAAAATGCAGCATGCACAGAATATTTCATTAATATGTATTTTAACAACTAGCATGTTCAGACATTAAGTGGTCGTGGTTTAGTCCCTAAGTCATGTCCAACTCTTGCAATCCCATGGACTGTAGCCTGCCAGGCTCCTCTGTCCATGAGATTCTCCAGGCAAGAATACTGGCTGCTGCTGCTAAGTTGCTTCAGTTGTGTCCAACTCTGTGCGACCCCATAGACGGCGGCCCACTAGGCTCCTCGGTCCCTGGGATTCTCCAGGCAAGAATACTGGAGTGGGTTGCCATTTCCTTCTCTAGGGGGTCTTCCCGACCCAGGGATTGAATCCGGGTCTCCTGTATTGCAGGCAGATTCTTCACCCACTGAGCTATGAGGGAAGTTTATCACCTTAAGGTTGTAATTGTTCAAAACTGCCCATCACTGGAGATAATCCCTGTCTATATTACACTGAGCTTTTGGTGTTGTTTTCCTTAACTGGATAAACATAAAGAGATCACAGGCAGCAGAACCCAGAGGCAGAGGGCTGCCCAGGTTGAGATGAGGAGATCCGGCACGTCAGCCCCACCCCAGGTGTGCAGGGAACCTGTCCCCATGGGGCAGAGCTGAGGGTTGCAGGACAGTCTGTGCAAAGAGATGAATTTGGTGGAACAGCAAATGTGCTCACAGATGTTCATGAAGACAGGACTCTGGGGAGAGGTGGGAATCAGTTAAAATAAGTACAATAAAGCTAACATATTATTTATTTTAGGGAAAAGAAAGTTCTAATTATATCTGAAGGAGAGGGGTCTGTGAAAGAAGAACCAGAATGAAAAATGATACATAAAACTGAAAAACAGAGAGGGAGTATGGTAAGGGGCATGTTATTTAGAGGCATTGAGATGACAATCAGAGAATCAGCCAAAAGGACTAAAACAGTTGTCTCTGAGATTCAAGAGATGGGGTGACATGGAAGATTAGGGACATCAGTCTAGATATCAAGTCTATCTAGATATCAGAAGAGTTTTACTTTTGAAAACTGTGTGCATATATTCATTAGATAAAAATAAAAGGCAACCCAGTGGGTGAGAGAACTGTTTCTGCAAGGAGAGTCCTAGATATGGAGAAGTAGTTGGAAAAAAACTGGACGCGGAGTGGTGGATGTTTATGGGAGGACTTTGTTATATTTAGTTAGTTTTGTTGGACATTTTTTTTTTTTAGTGGAAGGAATTGCAGCTTGTTTGTGTGCAGGACTGAAGGAGCCAGTAGAGAGTGGGAAACTGATGACACAGGGGAGGATGGAGCCGGATCCTCTGCCCATGCTGAGGGGCGGCCTTAGACAGGAGGGGACCGACCAGCATCAGTGTGGAAGGTGAGGATGCAGGTGCAGGGGTGGGAGTGCAGGAGGAGGAGGATGGACTTCTCACCTATGCCCCTCTTTCTTTTCTGAGTTTAAAAAGAAGCTCACCATTAACAACAGGGAGTGGGGAGGCAGAGGAGGGGATTGAGGAGGGAGATGGAGGTGAGAACAGCCTCTCAGGAGGTGTGAGAGTGAGCTGACCCAGAAAGCGGCATCTGGAGAGTACAGGGTGAGGCCACTGAGGTCTGAGCGCCTCCACTTAGAGAGAAAAAGTTCCAGCACCTGGGCAGCAGCAGGAAGATGTACAATAAAAAGACAAGGCAGCCAGATATCTCCAGTGTGTGGATTACCTCCCAACCTGACATTAAAGGCCCTGCAGTCCTGGACCCAAATCTAACTTCTGGCCTTGATGTTGACCTAGGACTTTGGGGGTCACAGGTCTGGGAGGCTCCCCAGAGCCCCACAGGCTCCAGCTGAGCCAGGCCTCCAGCTAAACAGAATCAGCAGATTCTGGACATAAAACTGGAACCTGAGGAGAAGGAGGAGCGAAAAGCTGCCTTTGTCTCTCCCCTTCCATCCACAACCGGTAAACATGCACGACAAAACAGAGGTGCCTCTGCCCAACACCCCAGGATGCGGAGAACCCCACACAATGTGCGTAAAGTGGGTGGACAGGGACCCAGACGGGAGGCGGAACCGAGGGAAGGGCAGGAGCGGAGCCCGCGATCCTGTTCTCCAGCTGCGGCCGCGGAGCCGGAAGCCCCGGAACCCCCAGCAGTAGCAGCAAGGTGACCCGGGAATCCAGCCTTCCAGCCTCAGCGGTGCCCAGAGCCCCGGGTAACGAGGCAGCCACAGAAGTGGGTCCTGGGGCCCCAACCCACCAGCCACTGAGATGCCCATGATTTCGGCCTCTCCGCCCCCAACTCACAGCAGCGGAGGAGAACCTGACCACACCGGACACGGCAGAGGTGCCTGCCCCGTCACAGCCGCCTGCATTCCCCCATTCCCCCAAGGGTCAGAGGATCCCCGACACAAGCGAAGGACCTGCTATCCCGGTTTACCAGGCAGCGACGCCAGCGGCAGTGGCTTCAACAAGGAACCAAAGACTCTGGAGGCACAAGAAGCAATGAGGGGCCACACCCTTGACCGGGAACTGAGGTGCAGGGGTGGAGAGTGCCAATTCTCACCGGCAGGGAACCCAAGGGAGTGAAGGCGAAACCTGTCCTCTGGCGCCACCTCCTGGAAGAGAGGGGGAAAGCCTCTACTCTCTAATTCGTGGATTCGAAATCCTGCAGAAGTGTGCCTTGGCTCTCAGGATTATCTTGGCTTCTCACACTCGCTGATGCCATCAAGAGCCTGCATCCAGGCACAGCAGGTGATCTGCAGGCTGAGAGGATGATTTGCAAAGTGAGCCAGCGGGCTTAGTAGACGAAGGAGAGAGTCAGGTGCTGAGAGTGAAGAGAAGAAACTAAAAGAAATGGAACCTGTACAACTCAAGGTTAATACCTCCTTGGTTTCCCAGGCAATTGAAGCAACAAGAGATTAGGAATAGACTCTTACTGTTGGTAGGAAAACTTAGGGCCTATTTGCCCAAGGTTCCATATATGGATCCCAACAAATAAGTAGAGAATGATGAAGATTGTGTTTTAGGAAAATAGCTTTTCCCAATTTGTATCAATGTGGTAGACATTAGTAGCCTTAAGCAGGATAGAGCCCTCATTCTCCCAGGGAGGAGTCATACAGCTCCCCTGTGGGAGACAAGAGAAAATAAGAGGTGGGCAGTCTTAGTTGCATTCAAGCCCTTGGTTCTAGTTGTACCTGAGATTCACTTGCTCCCTGGCTTTTCTTTGGTTTGTTCAGTAAGACAGTGACTCACCGTTTGACAAGCCTGAGTCAGATTTCTGCCTTTCAGTAGAAACAGTATCTGGTTTCATTTTTCTAGAAATAACGTAGTTTTTATTTGCCCAAATAATAGAGCCAACCTCAAGGAAAGCTTATTTATCGTGAACATTTTTGTTTGTACAACTTCATGTCCAATCACGTTTGCTTCACATTCAGAAATCTGAAGGGGATTCTGGAGGGTATGTGAAATCTCAGAGCAACACTCAGGGTTCAAGATTCTGCAGATAGAGAGGCTGTGATGCCTTCTGTTGCCTGAAACATTTAAAAGTGAAAAATTGTGTGTTTACAGAAAGTTTTACCAATAGAATTCAGGACTGAAAGAGCAACTGTTACTGCATCTAGAATTGTGTCTAGGGAATAGAGCAGTTTATTTCTCTGTACTAGCACATAAGCCAGTAATACAGCCAGTCACTCCAGGATTTGTACCTGGTTTAACAGTAAAGGGATTTACCTTTCTCATGAGGCCCAGCGTCTTCCTTCTGCAGCACCCGGTGGCCTTTGTGCTGTGGGTGATCTTTACAAGCCATACACAAGAATAGCTGTTCCTCCTGGAACCAGAAAAAGGCCCTTTCGCTGTGCTGCTCACAGAACCAAACTTCCTGTACTGGATCCTCACTGGGCTCCAGTGTCAGGAGCCTGGGGACCAAACTGGTCAGAATCCACCTGAGCCCGAGTCCCCTCTTGAAATGTCCTCTTGCTAAATGCACAGCCTGGGGCTTCCTCAGTGGGTCCAAAGAATCTGTGATGCCTTCTGTTGCCTGAGACATTTAGAAGTGAAACTGCGTGCATTCACAAAAATTTTTACCAGTAGAATCCAGGACTGAAAGAGCAACTATTGGTGCATTTAGAACTGTGCTTAGAATACACTAGCAGTGACTCCTTAAATCTTGATGCTGCCTATCTTGCATGCGGAAGGGCGTGAGGCCTTCCCCACACTCGCCCTATTACCAGAAGCTTCTGCATATGACTGCCCATGGGGCTTGGAGCGTGTGGGTGGAAGGCGGGATGGGACAAGGCCTACGGGGTCGTCACCAGAATTATGGTGGTGGAATCAAGTGAGTTTGTGGATCTAAGGCTCTGCAGGACGGAATGATGCATGTTATTTGCTGTCGCTCTGCCTACAGGAGAAGCCTGAGTTGCCCCAGAGTGGGGATTCGGTATCCTTTCTCTCATTTATTTATTGGAGCGAAAGAAATCTGAGGGTAAGAGACCCAGTCCTTAAGTCCCAGAGAGTATGGAGAGAAGAATGAATGAGACGGGGTGGATTTAGATGTTACTGTGAGCTGAGTGATCCAAAAAGAAGCAAAGACCACCTGATACCTTGAGACGGACAGACAGACTTCAGGAGCAGAGGGGCGGGGAGAAAGAGACAGAGCCCTAGCTAGTACTTTTAAAACCCCGGGGATCACACTTATTCAATAAGAGCTGATTGCTTCTATCCCCCTTTGTTACCGCTTGTTCCGGCTTACGGAGCTAACCAGAGGCCTTGCTCCTTCCCGCACGCCCTACCTCAGCCTGCCCTCTAGTGGCAGCCTGCGGAGTGACAGGAACGCGCGTTACCCTCGTCCCGTCTTCAAAACATGAGTCATCTTATGGTGTGATCACTCATCTAGAGCCAGACATCCTGGAATGTGAAGTCAAGTGGGCCTTAGAAAGCATCACTACGAACAAAGCTAGTGCAGCTGATGGAATTCCAGTTGAGCTATTTCAAATCCTGAAAGATGATGCTGTGAAAGTGCTGCACTCAATATGCCAGCAAATTTGGAAAACTCAGCAGTGGCCACAGGACTGGAAAAGGTCAGTTTTCATTCCAATCCCAAAGAAAGGCAATGCCAAACAATGCTCAAACTACTGCACAATTGCACTCATCTCACATGCTAGTAAAGTAATGCTCAAAATTCTCCAAGCCAGGCTTTAGCAATACGTGAACCGTGAACTTCCAGATGTTCAAGCTGGTTTTAGAAAAGGCAGAGGAACCAGAGATCAAATTGCCAACATCCACTGGATCATGGAAAAAGCAAGAGAGTTCCAGAAAAACATCTATTTCTCCTTTATTGACTATGCCAAAGCCTTTGACTGTATGGATCACAATAAACTGTGGAAAATTCTGAGAGAGATGGGAATACCAGACCACTTGACCTGCCTCTTGAGAAATCTGTATGCAGGTCAGGAAGCAACAGTTAGAACTGGACATGGAACAACAGACTGGTTCCAAATAGGAAAAGTAGTGTGTCAAGGCTGTATATTGTCACCCTGCTTATTTAACTTATATGCAGAGTACATCATGAGAAACGCTGGACTGGAAGAAACACAAGCTGGAATCAAGATTGCCGGGAGAAATATCAATCACCTCAGATATGCAGATGACACCACCCTTATGGCAAAAAGTGAAGAGGAGCTAAAAAGCCTCTTGATGAAAGTAAAAGAGGACAGCAAAAAAGTTGGCTTAAAGGTCAACATTCAGAAAACGAAGATCTTGGCATCCAGTCCCATCACTTTATGGGAAATAGACGGGGAAACAGTGGAAACAGTGTCAGACTTTATTTTGGGGGGGCTCTAAAATCACTGCAGATGGTGATTGCAGCCATGAAATTAAAAGACGCTTACTCCTTGGAAGGAAAGTTATGACTAACCTAGATAGCATATTCAAAAGCAGAGACGTTACTTTGCCGACTAAGGTCCATCTAGTCAAGGCTATGGTTTTTCCAGTGGTCACGTATGGATGTGAGAGTTGGACTGTGAAGAAGGCTGAGTGCCGAAGAATTGATGCTTTTGAACTGTGGTGTTGGAGAAGACTCTTGAGAGTCCCTTGGACTGCAAGGAGATCCAACCAGTCCATTCTGAAGGAGACTAGTCCTGAGGGTTCTTTGGAAGGAATGATGCTAAAGCTGAAACTCCAGTACTTTGGCCACCTCATGCGAAGAGTTGACTCATTGGAAAAGACTCTGATGCTAGGAGGGATTGGGGGCAGGAGGAGAAGGGGATGACCAAGGATGAGATGGCTGGATGGCATCACTGACTCTATGGGCGTGAGTCTGAGTGAACTCCGGGAGTTGGTGATGGACAGGGAGGCCTGGCATGCTGCAATTCATGGGGTCGCAAAGAGTTGGACACGACTGAGCAACTGAACTGAACTGAACTGAACCTACCTCCTAAGAATCCGCCTGCAATGAGGCAGACCTGGGTTCGATCCCTGGGTTGGGAAGATCCCCTGGCGAAGGGAAAGGCTACCCACTCCAGTATTTTGGCCTAGAGAGTTCCATGGACTGTATAGTCCATGGGGTCACAAAGTGTCCAACACGACTGAGCGACTTTCGCTTCACTCAGCCTACCTCGTAGAATTGAAGTGAGCATCAGTGATGGTTATATCAGTTTTGGCAGTGCTAGAAATGGCAATAGTTGCAGCAGCTATGCTAAGTGATTTACATGAGTTGTCTTATTTAATCTAGACAAGTTTGGTGCTCAGGTGCTGTCGTGTCCGACTCTTTGCAACCCCATGGACAGTAGCCCACCAGGCTCCTCTGTCCATGGGATTTTCCTGGGCAAGGATACTGGAGTCAGTAGCGATTTCCTCCTCCAGAGGATCTTCCCAATTCAGGGATCTAACCTGCGTCTCCTGCAATTGGCAGGCAGATTCTTTACCACTAGCGCCACCTGGGAAGCTGCAAGTTGGGAAAAGGAAAGTGGAAGTCGCTCAGTCATGTACGACTCTGCGACCACTTGGACTGTAGCCCACCAGGCTCCTCTGTCCATGGGATTTTCCAGGCAATAGTACTGGAGTGGATTGCCATTAGGCGACTTTATTATCTCCATTTTATAAATGAAGACTTAGCTGCTCTAACCTGCCCCAGGTCAGCAGCTACTAGTACCAAAATGAATGTGTTCACACACTAAGCTGCCTAGTACTTCCTGTCTCTCCTTAATGCTGGTTCCTTCCTCTGTCTTCCCCTGGAGAGTATCACAGAGGGGTTTACCTCATATAAAATGAAGTAAGAGAACTGGTTGTACTGTGATTTTGCCCAGGAATCTCCCTTCTGAGCTCTAGAACAATCCCCACACCCAAAGAGAAACTGGGACACACCCAAGATATTGCTGAATCCCTGGTTTAGAAACCATTTACCTCCTGAGATGGAATACTTTTGCCCACTATCCAGCATGCCGAACTCCTAGTAGTAAGATTCCTAGAAGGGAAAAGATGACTGCCAATCAGAATATTGCTTGGGGACCAAGAAATCAGTCAAGAGAGGTGGGTTCTTTGGAAACATTTCATCCAGGTTACAGTAAATCCCAGTCCTGGAATAACCATGGTATTCACTTATACCAGCCTTGTTTTAAACAGAGCTTCCCCAGCAGCTCAACAGTAAAGAAACTGTCTGCAATGCAGGAGCTGCAGGAGACGAAGGTTCGATCCCTGGGTCAGGAAGATTTCCCCTGGAGGAGGGCCTTGTTTTAAACATAATCTAAAATAGCTTAAACAATAAAAATTACAACCAGGGAAATGAATAGTTAGAAAAATGGGATAAAACCAGGAGTAAGGTTAATATAAACATCATGCTGGAAGGAAAACTACAGATTTGTAACTGAGCTCTCTAGCAGCCAGTTCAAAGAGGGAAACACAGTCATTACCTGGCACCCAACATCTGTAAACTAAAAAGAGACCAGAACCTCTCAGGAGATGCAGAGCTATTCCTTTTCCTGGGTTAAAGAGGTCTCCATAGAAGTGGTGGGATCAAGTGAACAAAATCCCAGCCACATCTTTATCATGAATACAAGTTTCACAGGATTTATTCATTTCTTCCAGTGTCCCTGTGATGGCTGTTGTTACCATGTTTAGGCAGAGTCACTCAGAATAACACAATCCATGTGCCTCTGCCGTTGGTCCAGCTTAACCCATCAAGAGATTCTAGTGTAATCATGAATTCTTCATCAAACTGACGTAAGAAGTTCTCTCCACCCATCTTTTGATACGTAGAGCATGAATGTTAGTTCTATTACACACTTGACATCACAGCCATTTGGTGTGATTAACACTAGGTTACAACAGAAAGAATACTCATGGCCAGAACAAGCCTGTCTCCCTACAGGGAGCAATTAAACAACTCACAGTTTGTATCCCCCGGGTCTCCCTTTCCTGGGTCCCATGAAGTTCACCCTTTCCTGCAGCCACATTTTTTTCTTCAGATTGAGTCCAGTACCCTGAAATCAACTTTTTCTTCCTGAGTTACAGTCTCCAGCCAGGCATGTTTCCTTTGTTTGGATTTAGTTATTCCTAAACTTCCTTAACACCTCTACAGTTCTTTCCCCAGATGGTGTCTCTCATGGACTGTGCAAATTCGCCACAACTTTCACTCATGGGTGATGAACGTCCATCTAACTAGTAAAGGAAGCCCTTTATTAGCTGTGTGACTTTAGGCAAGTTACCAAACCTCTCTGAGCCTTATTTTCATCATTTATAATGTTGATAATGCCTACACTGAAAGGTTGTTTGGAATTAGAATAAATTATAATAATAGTAAGAGCAGGACTTTCCTGGTGGTCTAGTGGTTAAGAAGCCAATGCAGGGAACACAGGTTTAATCCCTGTTCTGGGTAGATCCCCCATGCTGTGGAGCAGCTAAGCCCATGAGCCACAACTGCTGAGCCTGCGCTCTGTAACAGGAGTCACCACAATGAGAAGCCTGAGCGCTGCGGTGGAAAGTAGTCCATGCTCGCTACAAATTTCGAAAGCCGACGTGCAGCAACAAAGACCCAGCACAGCCAAAAAATAAAAGTAAATAAATAAAAGTTTTTAAAAAATACTAAAAGCAACCAAAGATTTATTAAGCTCTTGTTCTGGCAGATGCTATGGTCAGCATTTAACAAGCAGTTATTTGCTTGAGTCATCTCAACAATTCTATCACATGGGAACTGACTGTCCCCCTTACACAGATTAGTAAACTGAGGTTTGGAGAGTTTAATACCTGGCCCATTAGTTACAGCAGTCATAACAATAATGATCCAATGTCACAAAAAAGGCAAAAGGCAAGAGAGTTCAGTGAGGGGTCAGGAAAGACTTCTTGAACCAGGAGTCATTTACAGATGGGTTGGCCTCTTTGTTGGTTTGGTTTCTTTGTTTTCATTTTAAGCCTAGTATTGTATGTATTTGCTCCTTGAAAAAGTTCGAACAGTGCCTATGGTTACAAAGTTCAGTTTCCACTAGCAGGGAGTAAGGGCTGAATAACATCCTGACAGAACTTTCTCCATGAATATTCTACTTGAAAGAGATCTAGCTGTATGTCTCTCTTTTTTTCCTGGGTATCATTTTTTTTTCTTTCCTCATTTTCACTGAGAAGGGTGGATGACAGGAGTAAGGGTACAGAATGGCCAGGGGCTTGAAGGCTGGGCTTCGGGTGGGTGTGCAGGGCAGGGAGCTAGGTGTTTGCTTGCTTACCTGCATTCATCAGTTCTAAAGCCTCTCTGAGTTCCTCCAGTAGTGTCTGCCCTGGCAGAGAGCAGGGCCAGGAATGAGGGTGAGGAACAGAGGAAGTCAGGGGCAGTGGCCACGTGGCGATGACCTTCGGTGCAGGTTCTGGGCTCTGCAGCTGGCTGATACTTGAGCAGGGGAGTGGCCTGACTAGAGCTGACTTTTTCAAAGTTTTACTGTTATAAAATACACATAACATAAAACACACCATCTTAACCATTTTAAGTGTACAGTTCAGTAATATTAAAAACATTTGCATTGTGGTGGAGCCATCACCACCATCCATCACGTAATGCTTTTCATCTTGTAAGTCTGAAAGCCTATACCCTTTAAACCATACCTCCGGATTCTCTGCTCTCCCTAGCTCCAGCTGACTTAGGATGGGCTGGAGGAGACGAGACCTATGTGTAAGAGGCTGATCAGGAGATGGCCAGAACCACCCAGGCCAGAGGCCGTGAGGATCCCTCTGTGAGAAAGAAGGGCACAAACAGGAAACAAATTTAATAATTAAACAAAAGCACCTCCCTGTGCATGAAACGTGCACTGTGCCAGGCCCCGAGGAGGCATCTGAGGAGTCATTTCCTCTCCAGGTGACTTGTCCAGCTGGAGTCAGCAGCCCACAGATCTGAAGCCCTTTTCTGCACCCATTTTTCATATGACTAAAGCTTCTCCATCTTCAGAATCTCCACCTTGGTTCATTCATATTCACTCTCCATCAGTCCCTTCTCCACTCAGAGAAATCCTTTTTTTTTTAAGAGGTTAGAGTGAGTTGTGTTAGTTTTTTTAATATTTATTTATTTGGCTGCAACTTGTCTTAGTTGCAGCACACCAAGCATGCAGTCTTGGTTGTGGCCAACAGGAGCTTTAGGTGCAGCATACAAACCCCTAGTTGTGGCATGTGGTATCTAGTTCCCTGACAAGGGATCAAACCCGGGCCCTCTGCATTGGGAGCCCGGAGTCTTGGCCACTGGACCACCAGGGAAGTCCCTGTACAGACCTCCTTGACCAGGATATTCTGTGAGTGGACAGAACTAGAAACCCTGGCATGTGGCCAGTCTTCCTGAGGGCCGGTGTGCTCACTCTCAGGTGGGACAATCTGGGTTTATAAGAGTCTTCTGGATGTGTTCACCAGTTTCCTGACAGCAAAAGGGGAAAGCCAACCTAGAAAGGGTAGAAGGAGTTCCCTGGGGGTCCAGATGCTTAGGACTCAGCACTTTCATTGCCAAGGGCACAGGTTCAATCCCTGATCGGGGAACTAAGACCCCGGAAGTACCCAAAAAATGGAAAGGAAGGAAGGGAGGTAGGAAGAAAGAAATAAAGAGGTATAAATAAGCAATATGGGACATCTTTCCAGTGGAATGAGAGGAATATAAGAGACATTTGGTCTCGAGGGAGAGATAAAACCACTAGCCTGGCTGCCGATCTTCAGATGACATGAAAACGGGTGAAGATGAACTTGTTGAAGGACGGATTCCAGGTGGTGATTAAGCCATGGGAGCTAGAGAATCCCTCTTTCACCTGCCCTGTGCAGTTTGCCCGCCTTTGCTTGCTATTTCCAAATGGTACCATACCTAAGTTTCCCCCTCACTGGCTGTGATCTTTGGTAAGTTACCAACCTTCCTGAGCCTCAGTTTCTTCTCCTGTAAAATATAAATAATCAGAGTAAGTGCATCCTAGAATTGTTGTGAGAAGTAAGATGACCCTGTAACAGGTTTTGTTCTTGGTATATATGTGATAAATCGATGCCATGATTATGATCACCCAAAAGTGCATAAGTGAAAAACATCTAAGAGAACAGTTCAAGGAAGGAAATAGTTCAAGTAGAAGCTGACTGTCCCTTCTTGATCTTGGGATAATTCTCTTAGGTGTAATTTCCAGGGGGAAGCATCACACCACACTCAACAATCAATTGTGACGTCAACTACAGACACTGCCTTCTCTGTGATGCCAGCAGGACCTCCTGAACTGAGACAACAGCCTGCATTCTAATCTTCACAATTGCTCCATTTTTCAGTCTCTAATCTACTTTATTATTATCTTAAACTTCATAACAACCTTGTGAAGTAGATCGGACATCTGCTTTCATCCCATTTTACAGATGAGCAAACCAAGGTCTGCAGAGGCAAGTGATCAGCTAAACTAACACAGCTGAGAGAGCCGTCCAGGCACATTGAAGGGGAACCTCATCTTCCAGCTTCCAGACAAGCATACTCTACTATGGGACGTTCCCTCTTGGGGCAGAAGAAATGACTTTACTCCAGTCACCACTTCCACCAGTTAACCACTAATAGAAGCATAATGGAACTTCCCTGGTGGTCCAGTGGTTAAGACTCTGCCTTGAAATTCAGGGACGAAAAGCTCTGACAAACCTAGACAGCATATGAAAAAGCAGAGAAATCACTTTCCTGACAAAAGTCCATATAGTCAAAGCTATGGTTTTTCTAGTAGGCATGTATGTATATAAGAGTTGGACCATAAAGAAGACTGAGTGCCGAAGAATCGATGCTTCTGAACTGTGGTGCTGGAGAAGGCTCCTGAGGGTCCCTTGGACTATAAGGAGATCAAACCAGTCAATCCTAAAGGAAATCAACCCTGAATATTCAATGGAAAGACTGATGCTGAAGCTGAAACTTCAATACTTTGGCCACCTGATGCAAAGAACTGACTCATTGGAAAAGACCCTGATGTTGGGAAAGATTGAAGGCAGGAGAAGGGGACAAAAGAGGATGAGATGGTTGAATGGCCTCACCGACTCAGTGGACTTGAGTTTGAGCAAACTCTGGGAAATGGGGAAGGACAGAGAAACCTGGTGTGCTGCAGTCCATAGGGTCTCAAAGAGTCAGACACGATTCAACAACTGGACAACAACAAGAAGCATACAAATCAGTACCTGAGCAGCAGCTCTCGCTGCAAACCTCAGGACATTCATTATATCACAGATTGCTGACCAATCCCACTATTTTAAATAGCAACAACTTAAAGCAAAACAACCTTAAAGCAAAGACCAGTCCAACAAAGCTGACCACAGCTACCCAGGACCCTCCATCAGCACCGAGTAGTGGACAAAGTCCACTTCCTCGGCTCTGTGTTACCCTGTCAGCCTTGGCTCACTTCCCTATCTGGGGGTCAGTATCTCCACCTGTATAATGGGCCAGCAGTGCCTACCCAGTGGAATTGTTTTGGAGATTAGCTGGAAGGGTATTGTGAAAGCACCTCGTCCGGAGTCTGGCACATAGCAGGTACTCAATAAAAATTAGATGGATTTCTGTTAATTGCATATTATACCTGAACACTCCCTGGACAGATAATAAGAAATACTTCATTTGAGTCACTGACTCTGTCACACGCTAGCTATGTCACCTTGTGTAAATTGCTTAATCTCGCTGAGCCTCAGTTGCTTTATCTTACTTACAACACCTTCCTCAGAGTTGTTAATGAAGGTTAAAGAATGGAATGTACAGGGCATTCCTGACTGAGAAGGGCTTTGTTGGGGAGATGTCAGTGAGGCTCTGGGAAGAGCACGGTAGCAGTCCTGCAGGCTTGTGGCTCAGGAATAAAGTGGAAGAAGAGAAAACGGGAGTGTTAACTCAGTGTTTGCTGAACGCTGACCTCGGTCCAGATGCTGTCCGTGGTGCTGGCAGTTCCTCAGTGAAGAAAATAAACCCCCTTTCCGGCCGAGCTTGTGGGGAACAGAGGAGGGGGATGCTGACGCAGTTTAAAAGTCCCTAACAATCCAGTGGTTAAGATTCTATGCTTCCAATGCAAGGGGTGTGGAATCGATCTCTGGTTGGGGAACTAAGATCAGTCAAGCCATGGTGTAACCAAAAAAAATAAAGGTGCAAATAGAAGTGACTTAGGGGGAAGGAGGCAGCCAGAAAGAAGGACAGAGAGAAATGAGACCAAGCCCGAGAGAATGAACTTGGGTTTGAAAGAGACAGGTGCTGAAATCAGAACCAGAATCGCCTGCCCCAGCACTGGGAGAAACTGAGAATCCAGGGTGGGAAAGGATTGAGGGAAGAGATTGACGTGATAGAGGGTCATGTGGTTAGTGATGGGAAGACATGGGTAGACACCAGGGATTGTATCTTCTAGAAACCTCATCACCCCCAGCAACTTCTGTTAACTTCCTTCTGCGCTTTCTTAGAGTGAGCCTTCATCACTGCACTCTAACTCCTGTACAAGGATGCAGAGCTCCTGGGAAAACCAGAGGGAGGGCAGTGTGACCAAAAGCAGAAGCCATGTCATCACGTGGGGATAAAAGCATCAAACGCAGCCACAGGCGGGATTGTTGGCTCCACGTTTCTCTGTTCCTGTCCCTTCTCCCTTTCTTTCTTCCTCTACAGAGGTCTGCTCTTTGTTCAGCAAATGCCCTAAGCCCGTGATTCTTTGGGGCACAATGTGCCAAGTGATGCATGTAAAGGAGGAGATCAGTGCCTCCTTCACTTCCAAGAACCGTGACTTTCTGGGAAGAAAGACAAAAGCAGACTAAATGACTTTCTCTGACCCTCTGTGTCTCTGAATGAAAGGGCATTCACTCCCCACTTGGACCTCATCCTTCCCTCCTGCTGCAGGTGCCATCTGTTAGTCCTGCTGCCCCTCCTCCCCCTTTCAGTGTCCAGGGCAGTGGAGCCAGCTCTCCCACCTGGCCCAGGTGAGACCATGAGGCCCTACCCTGAGACACCTGGGCTTTGATCTCTTGCAAAGGATGGGGATGGAAAGAGAGCATCAGGAGGACCCTGGGGGGACGTGGAGATGAGAAAATGGGGATGGACAAAACTCCAGTTTGCACCCAGAAACAAAAACACTGAGAAGGAGTGGATTCAGTAAGTGCTGTGTTTTATTGGAGATCAGCGCAGGGAGAGCAGGCAGGCAGTGATAGTGGGGATGATGCTAGAAAACAACTGATAGGATCTTGATTTAGCTCATGCCACAAGGGGAGGGAGCCAGACTTCCTCCTCTGACTTCTAACTGGGGTTTTCCCCACTCTGTCACCCTCCTAACTCCACTGTGACCCAGGGTTTTGAGGATTGGGGAAGCCAGCTGGGATGCTCCAAGAGGAGCCAGGAGGACGGAGAACTCGGGGAGGAAACTGATTAATACCTGGGTATAGAGGAATATTCCCCCAGCTGATACTTGGGTATTGATGGGTGTTAGCCCAGATTCCCACAGGGTATGGCATGGGCCTTGTTCCCCATCCGGTGCCAGGGCCTCCACCTCCCCAGGACGCACTGGGATTCAGGGTCCCCCAGGGGTGACCAGGCAGAAGCGGCCGTCGTATTCTGTTGATGAGAGCCCAGAGTGGGGATCGGGCAAGGATGTCTCCCGGGGAGCCCAGCACGTTGGGACGGAGTGGCCGTCTAGACTCAGAGTCAGGGTGGAAGGGTGAGGACTCGGATGAGGGGTCTCCGGGCTGTGCAGAGGACCCTGCAAGCCAAGGCCTGCTGCCCACGGGGAGGGCAGCCACCCTAGAAAGGTAAGACAGTTCTCCGGGCAGCACTTCCCCAACGTGGTCCTCGACTGCAGCTGCCAGCATCGGCCAGGGGTCTTCCGAGGGCCAGGAGTCCATGGAGAGCAGCCCCCCAGAGGGGGGCCACTCCTGTACCCCAGGACCTCCTACAGGTTGAGAGCCATGTGATGGAGAAGGATTGGGCTTCACAGCAGCCCTGGACAAATCATTAGGCCTAGGGGCTGGTTTGGGCTGAGGATGCTCAGTGTTGGAGGGGCCGGTCAAGGGAGGTGGTCCCAGCAGAGGCAAGCTGATCCCCAAGTCTCCAGGAACTTTCTCCTCCATCATACCAATACTCCGGGCAAGGAGGCCTGGGGGAAGGGCAAGAGGAGGCAGCCAGTGAACCAGATGTTTGGTCCCAACGCCCTCCCCTCCCTGATTCCCTGAGCCCCTTTGTTTCAAGTCCTTTCACTTCCCCTGAGCCAGCTCTTACCTCCTCAGGAACCCAAGCGTACAGCCTCCCACCTTTACCCCTTCTCTCAATCCCAGTTCCCCCGAGGCCCCCCAGTCCGCTCCTGCCCGAGGAGCGGCACAGCCTCTCTACCTGGGAGATGAAGACAGACCAGGAGCAGCCCCAGAGGAGCCCGCTTCCCCACCACGCGGCCCTGCATCTTGCTCCGCATCTCCCTCAGCCCCTAGACATCCAGCCCTTTATCCTGTCAGTGGGGCGGGGGACACCAGAAACAGGCTGAGCCAGTGGTTATGGAAACAATAAATCCCCGCATTCCACCCTAATTTCTAATTCATTCTGTGGCAACAGGTGCCACTTGAATGACCCAGGGAGGCTAAGTGTTCCCACCCTGCTCTTTTCCTCAAGCTCCCCACGCCTTCCAAATCCAGGTGTTCTGGCTTGCGGCTCATCGCTGGTTGCCAGCCCTACTCTTCCCAGTTCCCTATGCCAAGCACATGAGGACCTTCACCCTTGAGGTCTCCATCTCTTCACTTTTCAGCAATAGAAACACTTGATTCTCTTTCTCTTTGGGATCCAGATTATCCCTTCCAGCACCCCTTTCTCATGTATCCCCAAAGCTCCATCATCGTGACCTCAAAGTGGCCCCCATCTGAGGGGCTGCTCCTAGATGAGACCCTGTGTCTTGGGAAATAGACCTGGTTCCCATCCTTAAAAGATGGTGGTATGTTGGCTTCCTAAGGCTGCTATAACAAGTAGCCACAAACTGAATGTCTTACAAAACAAATTTACTCTTATAATTGTGAAGATCAGAAGTCCAGGTAGAGCCTTTCTGGAGGCCCTCAGGGGAGAATCCATTTCCCTGCATCTTCCAGCTCCTAGAGGCCACCCGGGCTCCTTGGCTCGTGGTCCACTTCCTCCACGTTCAAAGCCAGAAGTAGCAGGATCTTCTCATACTGCGTCAGTCTGACCTCCTCTTCTTCCCTCTTTAAAAATCCTTATGACTATATTGGGCCCACCCCAGTAATCCCAGATAATCTTCCCATTTTAAGATCATCTGACTAACAACCTTAATTCCACCTGCAAACAATTTCCCTTTGCTATGTAACCTCACATACTCTAGTTTTCAGGTATCAGGACATGGACATCTTAGATTATGGGGAGGGCACCATTCTGCCTACCTTAGACCGTCAAATATGTCCACAGAACACAAGAGATACAGTGAGAAAGAGACAGAGAGAGAACAGATATTTCCAGCTAAGTAGAAGGAGGGCGTTGATATGCTCTTGTCAAGTAACCAGGAGTTAATCCTTGTTAAGGCTGAGTGATGAGAATATAGGGGTTTATTAACTATTTAGTCTACTCTTAAATCTGCTTGATATTTTTACAATAAAAAGTGTCTAAATGCCTTTGTTACTCTATTGCTGGCTTCCAGGACACACCCAGACTAGGCTTCCCTTGTTGCAGGAGGTCTAAATATTAGCTGCTAGACTTTACCATTTCATCCTTATCTCCAGGCCCTGCTGGCCGACTCCTGGAAGAGCTTCTTTCCAGATCTGGTCAGTGGACAGCATTGTAAGTCAACTATTTGTTGTTGTTGTTTAGTCGCTAAGTAGTGTCTGACTCTGTGACCCCATGGACTGTAGCCCACCAGGCTCCTCGGTCCATGGAATTCTCCAGGGAAGAATACTGGAGTGGGTTGCCACTTCCTTCTCCAGGGGATCTTTCTGATCTTCCAGGCATTGAACTTGAGGCTCCTGCCTTTTCAGAAGGATTCTTTTCCACTGAGCCACCAGAGAAGCCCAAAACCTGAATAGCCTAATGTAAATATTAATAAATATTAATAATGCTTAATTTGTTTAAACTAGGAACTATATTCCAATAAAAATTAAAAAAAAAAAGATGCAAATCTGGCCAGTGGGTACAGGACAGCAGCCTTCTGGGGTGACATCCATCAGTTTTACAAACCTTTTTGACCTGGATCACACCAGAAACTAGAGGTCCAGGTCAGAGGCTGCAGCCCTCCCTCAGTGGTGGTCAAGGGTCTTGACTCCTATTGTTGGCTGCAGTCCAGGTAATAGTAACCAAGGGCAACTCCACAGTGATAACACAGACAGGACTGTTCTGGAGCCCTCCTCTGTCTTCAGTCAACCCTGCAGGTTGGCTCCCTGCTCCAGGTCACTTCTGATCAATATTTCTGCTGGTTCAGGAATCTCAACAACAGTCCAAAATTTGGGGCCAGCTAACACCATACCTGACTCAATGGACATGAGTTTGAGTAAACTCCAGGAGTTGGTGATGGACAGGGAGGCCTGGTGTGCTGCAGTCCATGGGGTCACAAAGAGTCGGACACGACTGTGCGACTGAACTGAACTGAATACCATCCCAACAGGAGAGAATGAAGTGGCTCCTAGCAGGGGTCAGGTCCTTTGCAGCCAAGCAGAGGCTCTGGGAGGTGCCCTGGGCTTTGGGTTGAGGCCCTTCCTGTAGGGATAAGCACAATCCACTGTCCCCTCCTTGGGGTGTGAGAGCTGCCTCGGCCTTGGCGTCTCCGCTGCTGTCTCCAGGACATAGTCACATGGCCCTCGGTACATGCTCCACAATCTTGGTCTTCTCTGGGGGAGGCTACCTCTCCTTCCCACTGTAGCGCTCCCCTCTCACCTCTCCAGCTCTCACTCTAGACCCACAGCAGGGGCAGCAAGAGAGTGAAGGCGGAAAGGACACTGCTGGCCGTGCTCTCCTGTGGCTGGGGCCTGTCACCAAGGGCCAGTGAGTCACCCTGCTGAGCTGCACACCCTGCTCGCTGCCGTCCTCTCCGTCTTTTACTCTCTCCACCCGCGGCTCCCAAAACAACACCCGCCTGGGCTCCTACTCAGTCCCCAGGAATCTGGTCTGGGCTGTTGTGTTCCAGCCTTCCCAAGGCTCCAGGTGTCCCAGAAACCCAGGAAATCAATGCTCAGGACACCCAGAGAGGATGGCGTCTGAAAGATGAGGCCAACTAAAGGTAGAGGAGAAGGAGCCGGGTGTGGAGCAGGGAGGAAGTCATTAGGGCTCTTCGTAAGGAGAGGGGAGGACCCCCGGGTGAATGGGTGGTGGAGAGAATGGATTTCCTGGGGAGTGAGAGAGAAGAGACGTGGGAGGAAGGATCTGGGAGACCAAGGTTGCTTGGCCTCCTGCTTTTGGTTCAATAAATATTTATTGTTTTCCTCCTTTGTGGGAGGAGATGTAAGATATAAGAAATACTGCAGCCAATTTATAAATGAAAGTGGGGGACACAGGACCTTTAGAGGCATAGGAGAGCATCACCCAGGTCCTAAGAGGAGACCCTGGACACCAAGAAGGCAAAGAGTCTAATCTAGTTCTCACAGTTTATTGAAACATCTGTTCTGGACCCAGTGAGAGCAGGGAGGCTGTCCCAGTCTCCGCAGAGAGCCTGGTATCTCCCCAACACAGGGCGCGAAGCATCTGAGTGCTGGACCGAGATGGAGACTGAGAGACAAGGAGGAGTGTTTGGGAACTCACAAAGGGTGTGGTGAGCTCTATAATGGAGGGCAGGAATGGAACTGGGAGTGTGAGAACCCAATAGCATCTCACTGGTTGACCAGATGGTGGAATGAGATCAGTGAAAAATGGTCATTGTTTTCAAATAATGTGCTTTATTTGGCAAAGCAGGGATGAGCGTGGGGAGGGGATGACTTGTCCGGGCATCACAGTTACTCTAGGAGATTTCAGGGGGTTCCCAGTTAAGAATCTGAATGGGTAGGGTTAGCCAGTAGACTATACCATCTCAAAGAAATGGCAGAGGAAATTCTGGGGAGTGGGAATCTGGCAGGGGGTGGGGCACTGCAGTAGAAGGGGAGAGAATGAGGAAAAGGATTTGGAGCCTACAGTTTGGGGAGGTATAGAAAGAAGAGGTGATAAGGGAGAGTCTGCCACATCGGGGCGATGGGGGAAGTAGGGGCAGCTCTTTGGGGAGTGAAGTCTCTCAGTCGTTTCCGACTCTTTGCGACCCCATGGACTGTAGCCCACCAGGCTCCTCCATCCATGTGAAAACACTGGAGTGGGTTGCCATTTCCTTCTCCAGGGGATCTTCCCAACCTTGGGATTGAACCTGGGTCTCTCACCTTGTAGGCAGACGCTTTACCATCTGAGCCACCAGGGAAGTCCATCGTTTGGGAGGGAGGAGGGAAACTGAGCTACCCCATGCCTGGACTACCCCTGAACTTCTCCCACTTGAGAGATGGGGTGTGTGTGTGTGTGTGTGTGTGTGTGTGTGTATGCCTGCACACGTGTGGAGGCAAAATCTGCTTTATGAACTATTAGGCAGATCTCCCTGGGGTAGGAAAACTTCAGGGTCAGCTAGCTGGGGCCCCAGAGGCTTCACCTGGGCTAGGATGTCCCGGATGGAGCGACAAGGGTTCTTTCCAGAGTTGCCTGGACCACAAGGCTTGGCACCAGCTGAGGGGTCAGGTTGGGGAGAACCATCTGGACCTCCACTCAATGTCGAGGAGGAGACAGAGATGCAAGGGTGACCAGGAGCGCTGGACTTGCTGCCACAGGGCTGAAGGATGATTTTGCCACCAGATAGGGAGCTAGAGCTGCCGCTGAGGGAGCCAGTGCCTGGTGGGGAGCAGGGCCCCTGAGAAACCCCACCACAGGGATGGAAAGATGAACCAGAACTGCTAGAAATGCTGGAACTGCTGGAGACTCCAGAGCTGGAGAGGGAGCAGGGCCCCTTAGAGCCCAGGGAGCCGACCACACAGGGCTGGACCCCACCAGAGCCCACTGGCTGGAACACCACAGTCGAGGAAGCTCCAGACTGGTAGATATTGGAGCTAGAAGAGCTGCGGCTGGGGATGATGGGGTTGCCAGAGAAGTACTTGCCCTCAGAGACGGGGGGCCCAGCAGCAAAGGAAGGCACCCCTGGGGAGCCTTTGATGGGGCCCTCTTTGGTGAAGTAGCCCACCGGGTAGATTTTGCCCCCACTGTAGGTCATGCCTGGGACCAGATAGCTGTTGGAGGAGCCACCCACCACCTCGTAGCTGCCATGTTGGTCCACAGAGGTGATGGGGGGGCAGGGCTTGCCTGGAGGGCCTCCACTGAGGCAGGGGACCCTTTGACCCACTCCGGGGCCACCGGGGCCATGCTGCTCCACCACCACCACTACTGGCCTCTGACCCCCGGACACAGAGTGGGAGCTGGAGATGTAGGAGCCAGACTGTGAGACGATGGGCCCCCCGCTGCAGGGAGAGTCAGGGATGTCGGGACCACAGGGCCGCTGCTTGGAGCTGACCTTCTGGCCCTCGCTGCTGGACATCCAGGAGGTTTGGGAACCAGAAGAGCTCAAGCCTGCTCCTGACTGGGAGCTGATGCTTCCTGAGTGGAGGGAGCTCGATGCACCTTGTAGAGTAGAGTCTGACACAGAGGAGTAGCTTATCTGGGAATACCCTGTTCCTGGCTTAAGTAACGAAGATCCAGAAGAACCACCATGGGCAACAATGGACCCGGTGGAGCCACTGCTGGAGCCGCTGCTGGAGCCGCCACTGGGGCGACCACTCAAGCCACTGGAAACACTGGAGCCACTGGAGCTGCCACTGGAACCGCCACTGGGGCGACCACTCAAGCCACTGGAAACACCACTGGAGCCACTGGAGACACCACTGGAGCCGCCACTGGAACCGCCACCGGGGCGACCACTCAAGCCACTGGAAACACCACTGGAGCCACTGGAGCCGCCACTGGAGCCGCCACTGGAGCTGCTGGAGCCCCCCTTCCCCAGGAGACAGGGGTCATTGGGGGAGGTGATACGTGTGGGGTCCTTGCAGGGGTCTAAGAAGGTCCCGATGCTCTTGGCCAAGGTCCCTGGTGAGGAAAGCAGTGGTTAGTAAGGGCCAGAGGCTGGGCTTTCTCCCTCCACTCCCAGGCCCACCTCAGGCATCTGACACTCTGATCTCTCCCAAGAGGAACCCAGGGAGAGAGTCTGGGGTGGAAAAGGTGGAGAAAAGTGGCCTTCACAGCTGAAGAAAAATGAGATGGCAGCTTATTCTGGGAGAAGAGGCAGGAGGGAAGCTGGAGATCGACCAGAGAAAAAGAATATGAGACTCCAAAGCAGGAGGCCTCAGAGGAAGATGAGAGGGCGTGAAGAAGTGGCAGGAGCGAATAGGTCTAAAAAACAGAACACCAAAGAGACAGAGAGTGGGGAAGAGCGAGGCTCTGAGAGGTGGGAGAGGTCTCAGGACCAAATAGGAGGAGGAGAAGAAAGGCAGATGACAGAGGACTGAGAAGCGAGGGAAAATAGCCAACGGGACACTGAGGAACGGGGGAACCGGGAAAGGAAGCAGGGAAATAGGGAAAGGAAACAGGGAAACGGGGGAAAGAGAGATAGGAGAAAGGCAGAAGGGCTGCAGTAAAGGGCAGGACACGTGGGCACCACGATTCCGTCACCCGCTTCCCTCAAAAGGCCAGGCTCGGGGGCAGGATAGAAACCCTGCTTCCCATCTCAGCATGCCATGCCAGCAAGCCTGGGCGGGGGCCAGGACACGAGGGCACGCACTGTTGCTTCAGAACCTGCTGGTACCCGCGCGGCGACAGGACACTGCACCCGAGCCCAGCCCAGGGACGCGGAACGAAACCCTCCCCAGGCCTCTGACCTTCCTCAGTACCGCAGGACTGCCTGCCTGCCCCAGGCCCACGTCTGACTGTCTTTCCCGAACTGACCCTTTGTTCCTCATCCCGGCTCACCCTCCCCCCATCCTTCCTCTGCTCCCCTCCTCGACCCCCTCCGGTCCCAAGACCTGCGTGCTTCAGCTTATTCATTTGGAGAGGCCACATCTGCCCTGCCTTCCTCACAGCGTTACTGTGACCACTAGATGTGATCATCTATTAGAAACTGCTTTACAAAACCAGCATTATCCATGATTTATTACTCCTCCTTCAACCCCCACCAAAAACCAGGTCTCCACAATTCGTGCAGTCCCCATTCTCTCCTAAAAAAGAAATTCAACACATCCACCTTCACACCAACCCCCGGCTCTGCCTGCAGCCCCCTCCACTCCGCTGCACCAATCAGCAGCTCCCCCACGCCTCTGCTCCCCTATGCCACACAGCTGTGGTCACCCAGCACAGGTCCCAGAATCACCCAGCCTGGGGTTTGGAGCCCGGCTTAACTGCCTTCTAATTTGTGATCTTGAGCCAGTTTCCTCAGCTCTCCAACCTCTGTGTCCTCCTTTGCAGAGTGGGAATAACAAATCTCTCACACAGTTCTTCTACTGATTAAAAAAGCTAATGTACTTAAAGTGCTAGTACATGCAACTTCCCTCGCAGTCCAGTGGTTAAGGCTGTTGTGCTCCCAGTGCAGGGGGTACAGGTTTGATCCCTAGTCAGGGAATTAGGATCCCACAGGCCTCGCAGCATGGTTAAAAAATTAAAAATAAATATAGTGCTAATAGTGTCTGGCATATAAAAGGGCCTCTATGAATGGTAGCAATTATTATGACTACTAAATATCCAATCTTCATCTTCTAGCACCCCAATAATAGTATAATTACAACAACATCCATCAACATATAACCATCTATAATTTCCACAGCCGTGTCACATGTATTACTTAATTAGAGACTATAGAGCGAGGTGTTAACATTAAGCTCATTTTTAAACTTTCAGAAAGGGAGGCTCAGAAAGTTTAAGTAGGTTGCCTGAGGTGCCAAGGCAGTGAGGAGCAGCCTCTAGACTCAAGCATCAGGTTCCAGAGCCCCAGCCCTCCCCCCAGTCTCCCCTCTCTGAGTCCTCTCCTGGACTCTCACCCCGCAGGGCTCCCCCCAGCCTTCCCTGACCAGTTGTCTGAGCCTGAATCTCCCTCCTCTCCCAACTCTCCCCGCTCCCAGGGCCCCAACCTCCTACCTTGCAGGAGGAGACCAGCCAGCAGCAAAGCCAGCACCCCTCGCCCTCCCACACACCCTATCTGGGATGCTCGTGAAGAGCCCATCTTGGACCGCGTGGCCTCCTGACTGACAGCAGCTCCTGGACACCCGGGGCCTTTATGCCAGGGCAGGACATTCTCGGGGCAGGAGTCACTGTGGGGAGGGGAGGAGGGGCGGAGGGGTAGGTGCCTGGGGGAAGTTGGTGTGGCCGGGAGGAGCTGAAGCAATCAGTTTGAGCATCTGCCTACTCAGCAGCAGGGCGGCTGCAGTGTGTGGAGTGTGCCGTGGCCGAGGGGCCAGCTGGCTAGCCGGCTCCGGCTCCTCGTTGCCTAACCTGGAACCAGGCGCTCTGCCTCAGCAGCCGCCCACTCTGGGACAGCCACTCTCACCACGGGGCCCATTCACCTGGCTCCCTCACTCTCCTGCCTTCCCCAGTACTGGCGTGTCTGACACCCCATCCTCTCTCCATGCACAGATGTGGGCATTTCAACTTGCCCTCAGGTACCGACTGCAGCCCCTACCCCGCCTGGGATCCCACCCACAGCACCTGGATCCGTCCTTTCCTGGGGACCCATCACTCAGCTTCCGCTCTCCTCCTCCCTCCCCACCTCCCGCTGTCGCAGCCCAGGTCCCACGCTGTCGCAGCCCAGGTCCCACGCCGGCCACACTCCTGTTCTGTGTTCCATCAGTGCGTGGGCCTTCAGAGCCTGCACTCCAAAACCAGCCCCCTGATCTCTCCCTTCTGGGGGGCTCCAGGGACAGCATGTGGGGGCTGGACGCCAGGGCCTCAGCCTGAGGACCGGCCTGGGCTCAGGACCCCTGTCATAGCTGGGCCTCGGTTACTCACAGGCCACTCACAGCCCCTCCTCCAGGGGTGACCCTGACTCCAGTGGGTGAGCAAGAGGCTAATAAGACTAATTGGGAAGGTGGTGGCCCTGCCGCCCATTAACTGGCTGCCTGGCCTGAATGAGCGAACAGGAAGCAGCTGGCTCGGCCTGGGTAGGATCCTGGGTAGGACAAAGAAGGGTCAGCGGACTCCCCGGTCCCTGAGGATGAAGGGCAGGCCTGGAGGAGCAGAGCTCTGAGGTCTGCTAAGAGGGGGGCGGTCCCTGTCCTCTGTATTCCCCACCCTCTCCCTTTAACCCTGGCCCCACCCCAGCCAATTAATTGCTCACTGGTATTGCCCACAGAATCAGTATCGGAGGGAGGGACCTGGGAGTCCGGTCAGGTTCTCTGCCTCTGTCCCAAGCCCACCCAGCCCTCTCCCTGCCCCCTCACCTGGACCCTCAGTTCCAAACCACCCAGTCTCCTCACAGAGGCTGCCATTCTCCCGGAGCCCGAGGCTCCTCTGTCCTTTTCTCTGACCCTTCCCCTGGTCCTGACCCAGCCCAGCACTGTCTACAGAATCTTCTACGACCATGGAATTGTTCTGACTGTGCTGTCCAAAATGGTAGCTACTTGCCACGTTGCGGCCACTGAGCATGTGAAATGGGGCTACTATGATTGGAGGGATCGAATCTTTTAAAGATGTATTTACTGATGGCTGCGCTGGGTCTTTGCTGCTGTGTTTGGGCTTTCTCTAGTTGCGGTACACGGGCTGCTCGTTGCAGTGGTTTCTCTTGTCGCGGAGCATGGGCTCCGGGCACGCAGGCTTCAGCAATTGCGGCACCTGGACTCAGTGGTTGCGGCTCCCGGGCTCTAGAGCTCTGGCTTAGTAGTTGTGGCACAGGGCTTAGTTGCTCTGTCGCACATGGGATCTTCCCTGCCCAGGGATGGAACCTGCATCTTCTGCACTGGCGGGTGGTTCCTTACCACTAAGCCGCCAGAGTGGCCCTGAATTTTTAGTCTTAATTTAAATGTAAATAGCTACATGTACCTAGTGGCTAAAATCAGTTGAATCTAGCCCTTGAGTGTCCGCCAGTACCCAAAATGAGAATGGAAGGGAGGGGGGCTGTGGGGGTAGCGAGACAGCAGTCTCTGAAGAGGGTTGATGCAGTGGGGAGGGGAAAAAAAAAAACCCACTGGTTTCAGAATCAGGATGACCTGGGTTCAAGACCCAGCTAACCTCCCAGCTTTGGGCAACTCACCCAAACCCTCTGAACTTCAATGTGCCCATCTGCAAAACGGGAGTATTTTAAATGATGCCTGTGTGCTCCACCGGGGGAAGGCAACTAGGCTGGGCTCACCCACAGCCCCAGGCCCTCCCCAGGCTGACCTCTAGGAGTCTCCTCTCTGCCCCCTTCCCCTACTACAGGGCAGCGGACATTGCACACAGGGGTGCTGTTGAAAATGCTGCTCCTTCCTAGACTCTCAGGCCCCACTGGCTCCAGGTCCAGCGGGCAAGGAGGGAGGGGGCCCTGGGAGCAGACAGGGGAGCGGCCGAGAGAAGAGGAGCCTCGTGGGTGGCGAGAAGAGGAGGAACAGCGGGCTCTGTGTGTTATTCTTTCCCAGCGCAAACAGAGGTGGTGATGTTTGTCCTGTTTTTCCCTCCCGTGCCTCCTGACCTTGGCGGGGCTGGGGCTGGAGGAGGCACCGTCTCTCTGGGCCTCTCGCCAGATCTCCAGCCACCCACACGACACAGTGGTGTGGCCACATTCCTCCTCCCGACTGCTGTCCTCCTATCCATGCTCCCACCCCATTGCGCACCCATGTCTGCTCCATCCCTCCACCGCCTGCCACACGTGGGCCCTCTGAGCCCCTTGTTTCTTACTGAAATCAGCCCCGACGTGGCTTACTTTGCTGTGTCCCCGGGTCTCCCCATTAACCCCTCTCAGCTCAGGCAGCAAAAATCTGAAGGTGATGGCACCCAGGAGGGCAGGTAAGGGCACAGACTGAGGGAGTGCCCAAGCCAGGGCCACCTGAGGACACTGACCGGTGAGACGAGGCCCACATGGCATAGGCGGGTCCACTGTGTTCTCCAGCCGCAGAGTCTACCCCTCACCTGCCAGCAAGTGCCCTGCCCAGTGGAAGGAGTGAGTGAGAGTGTGTGAGGCAGGGGAAACCCCCCACCAGACAAGGTCAAGCTTAAAGCACGTGCTGCCCGTAGGGTCCCTGCCCCGTATCTGGAGAAGGCAGGCTGCATCCACTCCAAGCCTCTCCGGGCTCCCCTGTGCCGTAGTGTTCTGCATGGGGCTCAGGTTCAGGGTCCACCATCCTAAACTGCAACGTGGGTGGGGGATGATGACCCATCCTTGCCCTTGAGGAGCTGCCGTCCAGCTGCGAACTCACAGCCTAGGAGGAAGGCCGGCCTGGAGAAAGGGGGCAGGCACTTGGCTTCCAGGAGGCGGCAGGACTTTCCCTGGCCCTTGAGGAATGAAGAGAAGAGAGGGAGCAGGCGGCTCAGACTCGGGGCCCTGGCGGTGCTGAAAGAATATTTAGAAGGTGCGCTGGCTTGGGTTGGTGTGGGAAGCGTAGACACAGAATAGCAGGCTAGAGGAATGGACTGCATGGACCTGCGGGGCGGTGACCATAGCCAGGTTAGAGGGGGGCGCGGGAACTGAGGGGTCTGAGTGGGAACAGCCCAGGGAGAGGAGGTTCGGAGTAGAGAACCATGGTTTCCTGATTGCTGACTGTGGGCCAGACTTGGTCCCACATAGCCAACATCTGCTCTGGTGTTTAATCCTCACAACAGCCCTGTGGATGAGTGGTTTTCTCCCCCGCCCCATTTCACAGATGACAAAACTGAGTTTAAATTATTTGCCCAAACCAGCTGAGAATAAGCAAAAGAGTTTAGAAAGGACTCAAACGCAGTCCACACAGGTCTCATTTCTTCATGAAGCTGACCCTGTGCCATAAATTAATGGCAGTGGCCCATGGACAGGCTTCAGCTGATCCTTAATCCCTGTAAGAATATGTTCAAATTCCTCTGTCATCAAAGTCTCAGAAGCTAAATCCTGAGTGAGAAGTCCCTTCCACTCAAGCTTTTCTTCTCTGCATTTCACCCATGGGCCTGAAAGTCAGGCCAGCAGTTCTGGAATGAGTGTTCCATGCAGAGGCCCTCAGTAGAGCTAAGGCTTACGCTTGAGGGGGAAAAGGAGTGAGAAAAAAAAAAAATAGGGGACTTTCCTGGTGGCCTTTTGGCTAAGACTCTGTGCTCCAGATGCAGGAGGCCCGGGTTCGATCCCTGGTCGGGGAACTAAATCCCACATGCCGCAACTAAGAAGCTTGAGTGCTGCAACAAAGATCAAATAAATAAATATATTTTTTTTTTAGATAGGAAGTGAAAAAGCCTGAAAGAGGAGGTTATTCCATGGCAGGGAGAGGAGGAGAGGCCAGCGGGGAGAGGTGGAGAGGCCAGCGGGGCCACTCTGGGCTCCAGTGCCTGTGGGCTCTCCCTGCCTTTGCTCCAAAACCATGTTCCTCCCCTTCTGTTTCTCCAACACCCTTCCTCCACCTGTGGAGGACTTGAACTTGGCTCTGACACAGAGCCACTCAGCTGTGCTGTCTTGTGGGCCTGTCTGTCCCGCCCTCATTCCTCGTGAGTGACTGGTCCCCTTGAGACTCTCTTCTTTCCCCTGGATGAGCTTTTTCTCCTGCGGGACACAGCACACTTCCATTAACAGAGAGCAGAGCTTACGTGGCCCTGAGGAGGAAGTCCTGGGATTTCCCCCTGAACAAGGATTCATCTGATGCTGGGGTGGGGTAGGCAGTGCTCTGTCAGAAAATCCCCTAGGTGATTCAGGGGAGCTCACCCCTACGTAATGTGAGAATCACTGCCCTGGAGAGTGGTCTTCAAAATACATTCCATGTGGGATTCCTCAGTGGTCCAGTGGCTAAGACTGCTAGCTCCCAATTCCCGGGGGCCAGATTCGATCCCTGGTCAGGAAACTAGATCCCACATGCGGTAACTAAGAGTTTGAATCCACAACTAAGATCAGATGCAGCCAAATAAATAAATACTATATATATATATATATATATATATATATATATATATATATATATATTCCACAATGTGATCCCTACTCAGCCACACCCTCCCTTCTCCCCTCGGCAACCCAGTCCATCACTCTCTCCATTAAGACTGATCTCCTGGAACTTGGCCTGGTCAGCACATTGGCATCCCCTTTCGCTCCTCTCGGCCCTGTTCTCACCCTCCTGGCAGCTCCACTCTTCAAGAGACCTGAGTACCAGAGCAGGGACGTGGGAGTGAGGGCCGGGGTCAGAGCCAGAACTTCAGCCAGTGAATCCCATAGAGGAAGAACTTGGCAGGTGGGTGCTCTGCCCACCAGGCTATCTGTCCCCCAGCCCCATTCTTTCCCCTTCCTCCTCCTGCCCTCCTGCACGAATCAGGGAGTCAGCTGAGTGATGGTCATGCTCCTTGAGTCCGAGACTTCACAGCTCTCTTTAAGCCACATCTGATTTGGCCACTGGCCCTCCTGTCTTGTGAGGAGGTGAATGTGGAGGCTGTGATTAGCTCTTGGAGTAACAACAATATTTTTCCTCTTCTCTGTTCTGTGGAGCAAGCGCTAGGGAAACCAGGGCTCATCGTCCACTCATTACGCTCAGCTATTAAACAGTCATTCTTTCCACTGTTGCCACTCATGCATTTTATTGCTATTGGTCACCCAGAATTAGAGAACCAGCTCCCTCTGGCTCCAGCAGGAGAGGGTGAGAGAGGGGACCTCGGCGCAACCTGAGTGTGTATTCGGGTGAGGCTGAAGGATCGTGTCAGAGGGACGTCTAGGCAGGGTGTGGCCCTTGGAGTTTCCGGGGTGGGATCTGCAGGGGCCGCTGTTCCCTCCTCCTTCCCGCCAGCCTCAGTGTCTCACGCTGAGAGCTCCTCGCAGGCAGGGAGCATCTCTTCCCCCGCAATGTGCCTCTGGAGCCTGAAGTATCACCCGCAGATGCAGGTTAGCACAGCAGGAAACACAGAATCCCATTGGAGAGGCTGGCATCCCGTGTCCAGCTCTGTTCTTGGGGCCCCAGGACTAGAACCATGGGGTGTAACGATCAGCTCATCACCAGCATCTGCACGTGCCGGATTTATCTTAATTCTCTCCATGCTCCTAGGAGACAAAGGTTATTGTTTATCCTTTGCAGCTGCAGGCACAAGCTCAGGGCATTAAGATGACGGCTACTACCAGAAGCTGGGGACTTTACCTGGAATCCTGATGCTGTAGCCTGTACTTAGCACCAAGCTAGTTTTTCCTCTTCTACCCGGATATTTACATGACCTGGCAGTGTCTTCTCATTTCCTTCGGTCCTCTGTGGCCTGCCACCTCCTCAGAAGCCCCCTCTGGCTTTTCTATTTAAAATTGTACTCCCTCATCCCCATCCCCACACTCAGGGACCATCATTCTCTATGTGCTTCCTCTGCCTTCTTTTTCTCCATAGCTCTTCTCAGGACATGGCTTCCTATCACATACATCCTGTATGATCTGCTCATTGTTCACTTCCCCCACTGGGAGGTAAGCCTCGTGAGGGCAGGACCCTCCTTTCTGATTCACTACTGTTTCCACAGCTCCAGAGCACTGCCTGGCTCATGCAGGAAACTCAGTTCATAATGAGAGAAATAGATAATGAAGGTGTGGACCCCTAGGGCAAGCATCCTGGCCTGAATTTTCCTGAGGGCCCCCGTGCCTGCCTCATTTCACCTCATGTACCTGACTCACCTTAAAGGACTCACCTTGGCGACTAAGGGCATTAGTGGGGCCTGATGGAGGCGGGCGGAGCAAGGAAGACTCTGGAGGGAAACACCGTGGAGTAGTCTCTATGCTGCCCTCCAGTGGCAGACTGTGGGACAACAAAGGAGGAATTGAGGCTCAGCCTTGTGTGGAAATTTACAGATGAACTTCCTGATGTTCAAGCTGGTTTTAGAAAAGGCAGAGGAACCAGAGATCAAATTGCCAACATCCGCTGGATCATGGAAAAAGCAAGAGAATTCCAGAAAAACATCTATTTCTGCTTTATTGACTATGCCAAAGCCTTTGACTGTGGATCACAATAAACTGTGGAAAATTCTGAGAGAGATGGAAATACCAGACCACCTGACCTGCCTCTTGAGAAATCTGTATGCAGGTCAGGAAGCAACAGTTAGAACGGAACATGAAACAACAGACTGGTTCCAAACAGGAAAAAGAGTACGTCAAGGCTGTATATTGTCACCTTGCTTATTTAACTTCTATGCAGAGTACATCATGAGAAATGCTGGACTGGAAGAAATACAAGCTGGAATCAAGATTGCTGGGAGAAATATCAATCACCTCAGATATGCAGATGACACCACCCTTATAGCAGAAAGTGAAGAGGAACTCAAAAGCCTCTTGATGAAAGTGAAAGAGGAGAGTGAAAAAGTTGGCTTAAAGCTCAGCATTCAGAAAACAAAGATCATGGCATCTGGTCCCATCATTTCATGGGAAATAGATGGAGAAACAGTGGAAACAGTGTCAGACTTCGTTTTGGGGGGCTCCAAAATCACTGCAGATGGTGACTGCAGCCATGAAATTAAAAGACCCTTACTCCTTGGAAGGAAAGTTATGACCAACTTAGATAGCATATTCAAGAGCAGAGACATTACTTTGCCCACTAAGGTCTGTCTAGTCAAGGCTATGGTTTTTCCTGTGGTCATGTATGGATGTGAGAGTTGGACTGTGAAGAAAGCTGAGCGGGGAAGAATTGATGCTTTTGAACTGTGGTGTTGGAGAAGACTCTTGAGAGTCCCTTGGACTGCAAGGAGATCCAACCAGTCCATTCTGAGGGAGATCAGCCCTGGGATTTCTTTGGAAGGAATGATGCTAAAACTGAAACTCCAGTACTTTGGCCATCTCATGCGAAGAGATGACTCATTGGAAAAGACTTTGATGCTGGGAGGGATTGGGGGCAGGAGGAGAAGGGGACGACAGAGGATGAGATGGCTGGATGGCATCACTGACTCGATGATCGCGAGTCTGAGTGAACTCTGGGAGTTGGTGATGGACAGGGAGGCCTGGCGTGCTGCGATTCATGGCGTCGCAAACAGTCAGACACGACTGAGCGACTGAACTGAACTGAACTGAAAGAAATCCCCTAAAGTTGCATCCAAGTGCCATGCAGAGATCATATGGCAGAATAGGAACAACGAATCAGATCACAACGCGATGCTATCACCACTACACTGTCCTGTTTACCTCCATCACAGGAGTTGAGGTTATGCCATAAAAGAGAAGGATATTAGCTGGAAAAAACTTGGGTGGTGGATTTGGTTTAATTCAACAAGTTATTGCAATGTGGGAGACCTGGGTTCGATCCCTGGGTTGGGAAGATCCCCTGAAGAAGGAAATGACAACCTACTCTAGTACTCTTGCCTGGAAAATCCCATGGACACAGGAGCCTGGTAGGCTACAGTTCATGGGGTCACAAAGAGTTGGACATGACTGAGCGCCCTCACTTTCTTTCTTTCTTTCTTTCTTTCTTTCTAACAAGTTACTTGAACCAGACACCTGGTGGGCATTTATTTAAAGACTAAAGGGATAAATGTACAGCAAGAAAGCTTAGGAGGAGGAAGAATGTGCTTGGCTGTGTCCAACTCTCTGCAGCCCTGTGGACTGTAGCCCACCAGGCTCCTCTGTCCATGGGGATTCTCCAGGCAAGAATACTGGAGCTGGTTGCCATTTCCTCCTCTTCCCAACTCAGGGATCGAACCCACATCTTCTGTGTTTCCTGCATTGGCAGGTGGATTCTTTACACTGAGCCACCTGGAGAACTATACCAAAACAAGTCTTCAATCAAATGAGTGAAACATGAAATTGGCAGAGGAGTTAGAACTTCCCTCCTGGGCTCGTACCTTACTAACTTAACTTTTATCACATTTTATTGCCATGGTTTACATCTCAGTCTCCTCTTGAGACACAGAGCTCCTTGAAGGCAGGGAGGACTGAAGCTTCTTGGGATTGTCACCATCACCTAGCACCTCACACAGTACGTGGTCAATAAATAACCATTATATGACTCATTGGAAAAGACCCTGATGCTGGGAAAGATTGAGGGCAGGAGGAGAAGGGGACGACAGAGGATGAGAGGGTTGGATGGCATCACTGACTTGACGGACGTGAGTCTGAGTGAACTCTGGGAGTTGGTGATGGACAGGGAGGCCTGCCATGCTGCGGTCCATGGGGTTGCAAAGAGTCAGACACGACTCAGCAACTGAACTGAATTGATATGGGCAAATGGATAAACAAATGAATAGATGGGCATTTCCAAGCCTAGAGATCTTCAAAGAAGAACACACAGCCATTTCTCCTGTCTAGTCCAAAGACATCATTTGTCTGCCCAAAGGCTGAGGGCTGTGCCCAGTGCTTTCTCAAGGTAACTCAACTTCTATAATTAGATTATACCATGATACTAGTTCCAGTTTCTTTTCTCTCATTGGCTAAGCATTTATTGACTACCTGGCATGTCCAAGGTACTGAGCCATTGTTCCCTGATTTTCTGATCCTCTTCTATTATTTAGTTCTATGACTCCATGTTGACATAAGATGTAATAGTGTCCCCACTGCATTCACTCCTAGGTGAGGTCAGCCAAGGCAGGTGGGGAAGAATCAGCATTGTCTAATTTGAATGGATAAGCTGGCACAATGGGTTCCCCTGTGTTAATATTCCATACCATCCAGTCCCACTCAGGCCTCCTCCCAGCTAATAAACACAGCATTTTTAGGTGACAATATCTGCTGCCTAGTGACAGGAATTACAATCCCCAATTCCTTTTTGCTTTCCCTTCATTCTCCCACTCATCCACCTGTTGGGTCAAATGAGGAAAATTTGGTTTGGAGGCCACATCCTGTGTTGACTTTAGCACATGTGTTGTCTTGGAAGGTGAGCCACCTCTGTCGGCAGCAGTTTCTTCATCTGTGAAATGGGCTAATAATTTGCTTTACTGAACATCTCGTGGGCCAAGTACTAGGAGAAAAGTAAGGCATACAAAGACAGACCAGATGCAATCCTTGCCCTCGAGAAGCTCACACTTAACGAGGTGAGAAAGACATGGAAACCAACATGTGGAAATGATGTAAAGCGCCTGAGATCCTTTCCAGGGACTCGGTTTTTCCACTCACTTTCTCGGTTTTAAGAATGCTTTTCTCTTTCCATTCCCAACGAACTTCACTACACTGGCTTGGGAAGTTGCTGAGAGTCAGTTTGAGGGGTCCAGACTTCCTTCTTCCCTTCCATTCCATACCTCCCTGCCACCATACACCAGCCAGGTATGTGCAGCTCCCTACAAAAAACACAGTACTATCCAAGGAGAAAGGCTTTCAGATATGAGCTCCTAAGCCGGGCACAGAGACCTTCTCTAATTCCCCTCAACCTACCTGGCCCACAGCTTCGCCCTCCTCTCCAGGCTATAAACCCTTCACTCTGTCAGTTCCCTGGTGGCCCAGTGGTTAGGATTCTAAGCTTTCACTGCCAAGGCTGGGCTCAATTCCTGGTTGAGGAACTGAGATCCCATAAGCCGCATGGTGCAGCCAGCCAGGAAAAAAAAATTATATATGTATAAATATATATGTACACACGCATTCACCATTTTCATCTACTCTCCACTCACTAATGAATTCAGCCATTCATCAAACATGTATGTGATGATATAATTTTATGCGTCAGTTTGACTAGGCCAGAGGACTTCCTCAGTGGTCCAGTGGCTAAAGACTCTGCACTCCCAGCACAGGAACTCCAGGTTCGATCCCTGGTCAGGGAACTAGGTCCCACATGGGATGCAACTAAGACCTGGCAGCTAAATCAATCTATTTGAAAAAAAATTTTTTTGACTTGGCTAAAGAATGCCCAGAGACCTGATGAAACCTTACAGTTCAGGTGTATCTGTGAGGGTGTTTCTGGAAGACATTAGCATTTGAGTCAGTAGACTGAGTAAAGAGGATTGCCCTCACCAGTGTGGGTGGGCATCCATCTAAGGGCAGAATAGAACAAAAAGGAGGAGGAAGGGCAACTCTGCTCTCTGAGCAGGACTCCCATCTTCTCCTGCCCTCAGGCATCTGGTTCTTGGTCTTTGGACTCAGACTGGGATTTACCCCCATCAACCCCTTGATTCTTGGGCCTCTGCGCTCATACTGGGACTTAAAACCATTGGCTGCCCTGGTTCTCAGGCCTTCAGACTGGGATTAAATTGCTCCACTGGCTCTCCTGGTTCTCCAGTTTGCAGACGGCGGATCATGGGCGTTCTCAGCCTTCATAATCTGAAGAGACAATTCCTGTAGTAAATCTCCCTGTTGCAGGAGACCTGAGTTCAATCCCCCAGGGAAGATCCCTGTGTCGGGAAGATCCTCTGGAGAAGGAAATGGCAATCCACTCCAGTATTCTTGCCTGGAGAATTCTGTAGATAGAGGAACCTGGCGGGCTACAGTCCATGGGGTCACAAAGAGTCAGATGCAGCTGAGCAACTTTCACTTCACATGTGTATTCTATTGGTTTTGTTTCTGTGGAGAACCCTAATACAATATATTAAGTGTTCAAGCAGTCCCAGGGAGTTAGACAGATGACTAAAGAGATGGGATAAAATCAGGACAGACCTCAGTTCAAATCCCAGTTTTGCCACTTCCCCCAACCCGCCCCCACCCCCACCACAGTGTGACTTTGCATGACTCGCTGTACCTCTCTGGGCCTTTGTTTCTCTCTTCTGAGAAATGGTGATAACAATAGGGTTATTGTGCAAATCAAGTGAGAGCTTAATCTGTAGCCTCGGGGAACAGTGCCCCTACTGCACATGCGCAGTAAAAAGTAGCTGCAAGGATTTGTAGCAAACCTTACTTAGTGTCTCAGGTCGGATGTCCCAGAAGCAAATCCTAAAACAAAAATTCAAGTAAAGGGATTTATTGAACAGTTATGGGGACTTCCTGGTGGTCCAGTAGTTAAGACTCCCCGCTTTCACTGTAAGGGGCACAGGTTCGACTCTTTGCAGCCCCATGGACTGCAGCATGCCAGGCCTCCCTGTCTATCACCAATTCCCAGAGCTGGCTCAAACTCATGTCCATCGAGTCGGTGATGCCATCCAATCATCTCATCCTCTATCGTCCCCTTCTGCCCTCAATCTTTCCCAGCATCAGGGTCTTTTCCAATGAGTCAGCTCTTCGCATCAGGTGGCCAGAGTATTGGAGTTTCAGCTTCAGTATCAGTCCTTCCAATGAAGATTCAGGACTGATTTCCTTTAGGATGGACTGGTTGGATCCCCTTGCTAGGTTCCATCCTAGGTGGGGGAAATAAGATCCCACAGGACTGGCTGCTCAGCCAAAAAATAAAGCAAAGTTATAAGGGTGAGGAGGAGGGAAAGGGAGTGGGAAAGTGGGGCCAGGAAGGCAAGAAGGCCAAGCAACTGCGTGGAACCAAGCGAAGCCTGACGGGGGGGCGACCTGGGCTCAGAAGACTAGAGTACTGATACCCCTGTGTTTGTCTGTCATCCATTAAGGGCTGCGGGGTGGGAGAGCGAACGATGTCGGGGAGAAAGGTTTCCAGGCACAGGTGGGCTGCTGACGGTGACAGCGCACTGCAGTAGGCACCAAAACGGGCCGAGAAGGAATGCGCGGAACAGTCTCTGCCCAAGGGCTTCAGAGCCTGGGAGGGGAGGGGAGCTGGCAATAAACACTGCCCCCTGAGATCCGTTCCAGGCACACCTGCACCGCATGACTTAGCTGGTGAGGGTGGGGAGCAGCGCCGGAGAGGCGTCGCGGAAGATAAACGCGCCTCTGTGCGGAGAGGAGGACTATTCCAGGCGGCGGAAACAGCACGCACACGGGCAGAGGCTCAGGGCGGGGCCTGGAGCGAGTGGGCGTGGGGCTGCGAGCCCCGAGCTTCTGCGCCTGCTCCCGCGTCAGCCCCTTCCTGGCGGGTCGTCCCTTCTGGCACCAGGCCTTCCTGCCGCGCCTCGCTCGGGGACTCCTCCTGGAAGCCTCCCCTGACTACTCCAGCTGCTCCAGGGCGACTCTCTTCTGAACTCATGGCGTTTACTGCCAAGGCTTTTTACTATGTTTACTCATGTAATTATGAAGTTAGTGCACCCTTACAGTCTGTGACATTGTTATTTAACTTTGCATGTAGATTCTGTCTCCCCTGATTTTGGCTTCCTGAGAGTGGGAACTGTATATTTTTGTTCCTTGTATTACCATGTGGCACCTAACATTGGAGGATATATTGAGAGTATTAGGTAATGGTTGAATCTAGTCTACTTTGAAGCTTATTAAATTACACACTCAACCTCCACTGTTCTTACCAGTTTTAAGATTATTTCCAAATTCTCAATTTAGATGGTCTTTTGTTGTTTGTTTTTGTTTTGTTTTTCAAATCAATCACATGTAGGTTTTGATGGGAGTTATCACATAAGCAAACTGAGTCCTAAGGGGTGGATTTTAAAGCCAAGGGGCCCTCATTTCTCTCAGCCCCTCTTCAATCCCACACAGCCAGCCACTTGACTGACCCTAGGCCATTGGGATCTCTAGGCCCCACCCCTTCCAGCTTTCCTGCTCAGATACACTCTGAAAGAATTTGGGGAAACTATGTACCCTTTACACATTTTAAAGTCAACAACTAAGATATTTAATCAAGTTTAAATACTTGAAAGGACACACTTTCTGGGGAATTGTAAATACTTATATATTTAGAAAGTCATATCACTCTTTTAAATCTAGTGGATGGAATATAACACAGAGCCCTTTCATGTTCATTAACACCCTTTACATAAGTGAACAAATCCATTAGCCAGTCAGCAAATTTACCTCATTTGTCTTTCTAGTTCCTCTTCCCATTTCATTTCCCTGTATTTTTTTCTCCATCGCATCACTTTTTTTGTATTTTAGTGTATTTGGGGAAAGTCTTTTATTGTATATCTCTAACAAAAATATGTACATAAATTTAAATTTACTTTGTGTGACCATAAGACTATAAGTATTAAAAACAATTACTCTGTCCTGGATTTAAAATTACAATTATTAAAAGATGCAACTGATCAAAACTACAACAATTTTTATGAAATTAAAAGACTCTTCCTCCTTGGAAGAAAAACTATGACCAACATAGACAGCATATTAATAAGCAGAGACATTACTCTGCTGACAAAGGTCTGACTAGTCAAAGCCATAGTTTTTCCAGTGGTCATGTATGGATGTGAGAGTTGGACTCTAAAGAAAGCTGAGCACCAAAGAATTGATGCTTTTGAACTGTGGTGTTGGAGAAGACTCTTGAGAGTCCCTTGGACAGCAAGGAGATCAAACCAGTCAATCCTAAAGGAAATCAGTCCTGAATATTCATTGGACGGACTGATGCTGAAGCTGAAACTCTGGTACTCTGGCCACAAGATGCGAAGAACTGACTCATTTGAAAAGACCCTGATGCTGGGAGGGATTGGGGGCAGGAGGAGAAGGGGACGACAGAGGATGAGATGGCTGGATAGCATCATCAATTCAATGGACATGAGTTTGAGCAAGCTCTGGAAGTTGGCTTGCTGCAGTCCATGGGGTTGCAAAGAGCCGGACACGACTCAGTAACTGAACTGAACTGAACAAATATTGACAGTGATTAAACAAAAAAGTAAATTTTACTGAAAACACATCTCTTAATGAGATGGAAAGGGCTGGTTCTTGTTTTCCATTGACTTCATTTACCAGCTCCAGAAAGAGCACTGTGGTCCAGTTCACAGCGGTTGAGAGAGCTCAGCCTTCCTCTGTCTAGTGGGAGAACAGTTAATAGAGGCACATGGAAAACACAGTTCTCAAGAAAATTCATTTTAGGAAGGAACACATACGTTTGTGGAAATTGATCCTCATTAAAACCTGGTCCTGCCCATGAAAGCCCATGGAGAGTTATCATGTTCACTCAGAGTAGGCAAACCGTCAGCTAATTAAAGAGAGACTTAACTTGGTTTCTCATTCTCCAAAATAGGGATCTCAGAATGGGTCTGAATTTCCTTGTTACTCTTGATAGTTGCATTTCCAACCTTCCTCCTGCTGAGTCCCCATCCTTATGCATATGGGCAAGACAGGAACTCAGATGACTTCCAGATCTCTGTAGGTTTGTGCCTGTGACAAATGCATCTGAACATTCAAAGACCTGCTCATTGGCAAAGAAGCAACCTAGAGTCAAAATTAAGAAATTATGGTATTTTATTTTTCCATTTCATGGAAGCATCATCGGCTCCTGACAGTTCCCAGTGGTTGGCCACCAGGTGGCAGCAGAGAGAACATAGTGCTGCCAGCCCTGCTCCTGAGTTCCAGGGGTGGGGAAGAGGAGCTGGGAGGTGGAGGTAGGGATGTTCTGCTGTCAGAGAAAAAAGGAGAGGGAAAGTGGGGCTTAAATACTGATCTCAAGAGGGGACAGAAAATATGCACAACATCTTCAGAATAAAACTGAAGGAATGAGGAAAGGAATTAAGGAGTCAACGCTAAATTGGGGAGAATTCAAGGGGAGTCAGAAGGGTAGAAACGGGTTTGAGAGCAGAGGTCCAGGATGCCTCTGGGGGCCCGTTATCTGTACTCCTCCCTGGGTGGGTCAAGGTCTGGCTCCTCGTGAGATCTGTGGTCCACCTCAGGGGCAGGTGGCCAGGGGTTTTCTGGAGGCTGGGGTCCTGCGGGCCATGGGTCGTCAGGCCGAGGAGGTTGAGGGGGATCAGTTCTAGGGGGTTCAGGAGGCCAGACTCCAGAATCAGGCAGGTCTCTCCAGGGACGATTGGGGCCTGGAGGTGGAGGATCCTCAAAGAGAGGGGGTGCCCCTGGCCAGGGGTCACCAGGGATTGGGGGGCCCTGAGGCAATGGTGGAGGGCCCTCCTCCTCTGAGATCTCTCTGGATGAGGGGGAAGGGTGGTCTCCACTGCCTGAGATGCCTGTAGAGGAAGAAGAAGGAAGGTAAGAGGTTGTGAGGGTCCCCCCTCTCCCAGCAGCTAGGACCCCAGGAGCATCACCTCTCTGTGATGGACCACAGCCTGAGCTGATTCTACAAACAAAACTCAAAAGTAACTCTCCACACATTCGCAGAATACCAACATGATCTTAAAATGATATGAAACCCTGTCCTGAACTACTGACTGAACCAACTTTAAACTGACGTGACCTCCCTTCCTCCACTATAAACTCCATCCAACCCTGTTTGGGACACACCACTGGCAGAACCCCTATACATGTCTGAGGTCCAAAACTATCTATACCCAGGCCCCATGTAGCACCCAGACCCCATCTCTACAATAACCTTCTCCCCCATAACAGAGACCCCAGCTCTGATGAACACTTGCCTGCACCCCTGAATGCTGATCTAAATCACCACATGGAGCTAAAGCCAAACCAGCAGTTTATTCTGTGCTAAAATGAACCTACTCACATCACCTCCATCCCCTTAACTCTTCCCCTCACATGCATCTCCCAGGATCTCCTAGAATCTCCCCGTCCTTACGCATCCATCTCAGCCTAGCCTCATCCTGACTGTCCCAGATCACCCCAAATCATCCTCCGGGCCTCTGTTCCCAGCTCACCTCCAGCAAACAGGCAAAGGACCAAGATCCCCAGGAGTTTCCAGTTGAGCATCTTGGCTATCTCCTGGCCCCCAAAGTCAGGGGTCACCTGAGTCTGGGAGTCTGGGAGCCCTAAGAGGCTTTATAGGGGAGGAGGGAGTGATGGAGGCTGATCTCTGGGGAGGGGCCGGCCCTGTCACACAAGGAACTGCATCCAAACCTGACTGGTCAAACCCGTCTGGAAGGCCACGGCTGGTGCGTAACCGCTGATGGTGGCGTCCCTCATTTTAGTCCCTCAGCTCAGGACCCAGCCACCCAGGCTCTATCGATGACCTAGACCTTGCTCACCCCACCCTTGTTTTCATGTCCCCCTTCATACACACCCTGCAGCGAACCCTAATAACAGGGACTCCTACCTCTCATCCTTCGAGGTCCCCGGAAGCCAAGGAATGGCAGCAAGCATGCGTGGGGAAGCAGTGTAATTACAGGGGCTGAGAGGCAGGATGCGGGGCAGAGGGCGGGCAACTGGGGGGACAAGGAGGGAGAGGATGGGCGGGGGTGCTCTCTTGAACACCTGGGACACAGCCAGGGCCATCTCAGCTGGTAAACCGAGCCTCCGCCACCCACTCCAGGGTGAACCCTCTCTTGGGGCTCAGTTCTTCCTGGAATTTGCGCTCCCCAGCATACACCTTCTCCAGGCACGAAGGGGGCCTCCCGAGTAGTGACACATGAGGAATTTCATCCAGGAGCCACCTGGGCTGACTGCAGCTGAAGGAGGAAGTACAAGACATCCTGATTCCTTCTCCCCACCCCAGGGCTGGTTCCAGTCAGTCACACCCAGAGGCTCTGGAAGAAGCTGCCTCAGCCGCCCCCTGGCACCACAGCCTCTTCCGCCTCCCTCTAGCATCTTCACTGCCCTTCCCCTGGTCCTTGGTGGGAACTCTCTGCAGCCCCCTTCTCTCCCCTCATCCTTCAAACGTCAGTCTGTCTGGTCTGATTCGCTCAGAGATGCCCCGTGAACTTTTCTGCAGCAAGGACTCCTCTGTGAGGATGTCCCACAAGCCGCTCGGAAGCAAATGTCCAAAACTGAACTCACTTCCTCCACAACCTGGTCTGCTCCCCAGTGGCCAGGAATACAACTGTCCCCTGTGGCTCAGTTTTTCAAAGACTTTATTCCTCTCTTTCCTCATCCCATGCCCCCAAACCCGTCCTCCACAGCCAGTTGATAGGTCTCTTAAATATGTAAGTCAAATTGTGTGGCTGTTCTGAGTTTAAAAAGTACTCCCAGTGCTATTTATTTAATGTGGCTGGACCAGGTCTGAGTTGTGGCATACAGGACCTTTAGTTGCGGCATGCAGAAATCTAGTTCCCTGACCAGAGACTGAACCCGGGCCCCCTGCTTTGGGAGCGTGGAGTCTCAGCCACTGGACCACCAGGGACCTCCCTCCAAGGGCTTTTTATTGACTTAGAGTAAAACCCAAGCTCCACCAGGCCTGGCCTCTCCCTGCGGCACCCTCCCTTGGGCTCCCCCCACCCTCAGGACCTGTCCGTCCTGGTGCTTCTCCCAGATGGCTGCACAGCCCGCTCCTTACCGCAGTCTGGCCCCAGCAGCACATCCCTCCTGAGAGAAGCCCTGCCTGTCCCCTCATCTAAAGCCACCCCTCCCCACACAGCTAGTTTCTACCATGTCACTATCATTTTTTTCCTCTTCACAGCACTTGTTTGAAACATTCATTTGTTCATGTAGGTACCTGCCCGTTGTCTGTCTCTCCCACCAGAAGGCAAGTGTCTTGGGAGCAGGGACCCACCCGTTAATCAAACCCACCAGTGGCCCCCTCAAGGCAGGACGCTGCCTGGCTCTGTGATTCCTGCTGAGCACGTGAATGTTTTATCTGCCTTGTGCCCTTGCCCTGACCATTCTCCAGAGGTAGTTTTAAAACTAAAGTTAAGAATAAAACAAAACCTGGAGCTTCTCCAAAAACTTCCTGGGCAGCCTAGGAAAGGGATTTTGAAAACAGAACCATCTACAGGAAGAGCTGTATGAGGGACTGGTTCTCACATTTCCCAGACAAGAGAGGCTACAGGGAGAAAATTTACATATATTCCCAGAGAGAATTGTCCAAACCACGACTCCTACTGTTGTCATCTTTATTGAGCCACGGGAGAATTCATGACATCTTGGCGGCTGGTGTCCCCGAGGGCGGCTGAAGGAAGTCTCCTTCCCGACCCATTCCCCTTCCATCCTCATCCTCCTGGTCCTCACAGCTGGTCAGAGGCAGACTGAAGAAGAGGTCTGGCTGTCCCCTTCACAAATGGCTTCCTCTTTGGAAATGGCCTCACTCAGGCCCTGCAGGTCGTCGAGCAAGACAGAAAGGGATCCTGGAGGGACAGGAGGTGGACAAGGCTGTCAGTCACAGTGCTGAGGAACAGGGCTGCTACCAGATGTGGGAGGGTTATAAGGGAGAAAGCTCTTGGCCCAAGGCAGGCTGTGGGCCTCCAGCGTCACAGAGAACAAGGCTCAAGCCCTGCAGAGTGCCTGGAGGAAAGGTTCCCAGGGTCCCCCTGCCCTCCGTCCCTTACCTTTGATGGACTCCTTGGTGCAGACGGCCACTGCCGGGGGTATGGGTGCTGACGACTCTGAGGGCTTCGGGCTGGGCTCCACAGGTACGCCCTTATCCGATGGGGAAGGAAGGACTGCCAACAGTCGCTGCTGCTTGTAACGGGAGAGGAGACCCTCCTGCTGCAAGGTGGCCTGGGAAGGAGAGGGTTAAACGCCACCGAGCCCAGGCAGGGCCCCCTCCCCTCTCCACAGCTCTGTTCCCCAACCAGCCCATGAAGGGCCCAGTCTCTCCGCCTCCTACCAGCATGAGGTTCTTGTCCCTCTCCAGCTCCTTCAGGCGCTGGGTCAGCCGCTGCCCCTCCTCCTTCCGGGCCTCATCCTGCAGGCGCCGGAGCTCCTGGTTCCGCTCCTTTTCCCGGGTGGCTTTGCGCTGGATCTGGCGTAGGGAGACCACTGCAGGAAAGCCAGGCCACAGAGGGGATGTGTGTTGGCAGCCTAGAGGCTGCGAGGCAGTGAGAACACAAGCCTAGAAGGATGGGCGGCACACGGGGTCCCCAGCTCTGTGACTCAGGGAGCCACGGACACTTTGTGGCATTCAGTCTCTTCTGTATAGACAGAGGGGTGGCTGACGCTCTAGAATCTTGTGACTCTATGAACCCAAAGTACCTCCCCCATCCCTGAAGCTTCCTGGAGGACTGGAGGGGAAATCTGAATGGGGACTGGATATCAGATTTTGTGCAATTCATTTTCTTAAAGTGTGACCATAGTATTGAGGTTACATAGGAAAATATTCTCCTTGTGGGAGATGCAGCTGAATAGTCAGGTTGTTTACAGCTTACTCTCAATAACTGCCCCCCCAAATGTATATATATCAATATGTGTAAATATACAGATAAACAGGAAATGTGATCAAAGGTTATAAAATGCTGCTCTCACTGGAGAAGGCAGATGAGTATCCATTACATGATTCTTTTAACTTGGCTAAGTGTTTGAAATTCTTCCCAATAAGAATTGGGGGTAATCGTTGGCATGTCACGTTGCCTCTGTGGAAGGGGGTGACTGGGAGGAGCTGGGGGGATCTGGGGCTGGTCAAGTGCTATTGTTTGATCTGGGCACTGGCTATACAAGTGTGTTTACCACTTGAGAATTCATCTTCCTTGATAACTTCATGACTTGCACACTTCAAACAGAAAAAGCTTTCAAAATAGTTTTGACAATAATCTCATGCCTCAACACCTCCTCCTTCTTGGAAGCCCACGTGCATCCCAGCCACTCTCACCAGCCTTGGTGTGTTCCCTACGAGCTTCGTTCAGTCTCCTCTCTGATTCTGAGAGCTGTTCCCGCAGCCGACCTTCCACTTCGGCCACCTTCTCCTGCAGCGCTGGGGTGGAGGTGCACACAGGGCATCAGGGGAGCCTGGGCTTATGGTGCCCACCACTCCCAACCCCGGGACTGCCCCTGTCCGCTCCTGCACACCTTGCCCATAGATCTCCTGCTGCTGGGTCAGCTCCTTCCGGAGGCTGGCAGCCTCTGCCGTGCTCTCCTGCTGGCCCTGGCGAGCTGCCTCCAGCTGTAGCCCCAGGCTGGCCAGCGACTCCTGCGTGCGCTGCAGCTCCTGCTCCAGCTGCTGGGCCACCTCGCTCAGCTTCTGCCGCTCTGCCTCCCCTGGGAAGAGGAGGTGCCCACTCAGGTTCCTCCCTGCCCTAGACCCCAGCTCTTCCCTCCTCCTATTCCTCCCTAAGGCCCCCTGACTCTGGCCCCCCGGCTCATGCTCACTGACTTGCAAGCACCAGGCGTACCTTGCTCCCGGGCCCGGCCCACCTCCTGCTGGATGATGTGGGCACTCAGCTGCAGTTCTGCGTCCAGACGGTTCCGCTCCTCCCGCAGCTGCTCCAACTCAAGGCTCATGTCTGTGGTCGGTGGAGGTGGCGGGCAGCTGAGACAGGAAGGGAAACAGAGATGGGGGAAATCACCCAGCTGCCTGACCCCTAAGCCCTTATCCTTCCTCCATCCTTGTGTTTTTCAGGTCCCAGCAACCAACACCCTAAAGCCCCACTCCTGCCCCTCAGTAAATCTAAAGTGGCCCGGACTTCACCTCTCCTGGCGCAGCTGAGCAAGGGCCACTTTTCGAGCCATCAGGCCTGGGGAGAAAAGGCATAGAGTGTGAGAGGTGCGTTTGCAGAGAGGAGGGGAAACAGGGGCGTAAGGAGATGCTCGGACTGGGGAGGAGGCAGGAGGGTAGGTGTAGGATGAGAGAGCTGGTGGGGCAGGGGCAGGGGCAGGGCTGGCAGTTGCCCTACCCACCCCGAATGGTGTGGACCTTGCGGACGGCGTAGCTGACTCGGCTGCTGAGGCTGGGCAGCTGGGCTGCGGCGCGTTCCACCTCGGCCACGGTGCCCTGGAGCCAGGTCTGAAAGCTGGAGAGGACACAAGGTCACCAAATCCTCAACCCCACCTCATTTCCAAAAAGACTCAACCCCTCTATCCTGCGCTGCTACATACATGGAGAAAGTAAGGAAGGGGGATCAACCCAAGGGGAAGAGAAGCTGAAGCCGACATCCAAAGCCGAGGAAGGGTTGTTACCTGTGCAAAGAAACCTGCGCATCCCCTCAGCAATCTAGTTTCTAAAGGTTCTACAACAATAGCTGTGAAGGAAACACTCGGAAGTTGGTATGAGAGACAGGCTTGCAACTGATTAAAAAGGAAACTGGCATACGCTTTATTAACAGACGGAATATCTAGTAAGCAAGTAGAGGCAGACCTCGGATATACTGTGGGTTTAGCTCCAGACCGCTGCAACAAAGCAAATACGGCAAAGCAGAACCGCAAAGCAAAAGTCAAATAGATTTTCTGGTTTCCCAGCGCTTATAAAAGCTATGTTTATGCCATACTGTAGTCCATTAAGTGTGCAATAGCACTATGTTTTAAAAAACAACTAAACATTTAAAAACAGCATTAGTTTGAAAAGAACGCTGTTGGGGAAAAATAGCGCCAATAGACTTGCTCAACGCAGTTGCCACAAACCTTCAGCTTGTAAAAAATGCAATATCTGTGAATGATCAAGCAAAGTACAATAAAACAAGGTATGCCTGTGGGTCAACTTTAAAAGAAAAAAAATAGGTTAAATTTTTTCCAACTCAACAGGACCTGCCTGCAAAATTTTAAAGAAAGAAAGAAAGATCAAGTGTCTATACTCCCCAACTTTGAACAGTTCTGAAGGTGGCGATCCTCCTGTGTTGTGCTAAGTCACTTCAGTCGTGTCTGACTCTTTGCAACCCCATGCACTGTAGCCCATCGGGCTCCTCTGTCCAAGGAATTCTCTAGGCAAGAATACTGGAGTGGGTTGCCATGCCCTCCTCCAGGGGATCGTCACGATCCAGGGGACCTTCATGATCCAGGGATCAAACCCGCATCTCTTGCATTTCCTACTAGGTGCTCTGTTTAGCTCAAGCTGTTATTAACTGCAGGAGGAAGTTAACCTCATCTCAGCCAAACATGCAGTGGGTAGGAGTCATAACAAGTGACCCTGGTGAGAATGTGGCAAGGTGGAGGTGGGGGGGTGCCCCATAGAAAACAAACACAGACTTTTACAGGGTTAGATACATCCAGCCCTGCTCCCTCCAGACGACCAGCCTTCCAGCCCCACTTGCCCGAGGCTCTTAAACCTCAAGATGCCCAGGAAGCTGGGGAAGGAAGCAGGAATGCTACTCCACCCACCCTCACCCCAGATACCTGCTGACAGCACTGGCCACAAGCCTCAGCTGCTCCTCCGCTGGGGCTGCCTGCTGCTTCCTGCGGCGCCGGGCCTCCTGAACGCGGCTAAGCTCCATCTGCAGGGCCTAGGAAGGGTGAGGTAAAGAAGGGGGTCCCTGCTTGAGGTCTCCCTACCATCCCTCAGCCTCTGCCCGTCTTAGACACTGACCTTGGCGCCCATCCGCTCCACCTCCGCCTCGGCAGCTTTGTCCTGCAGGGAGCGCTGCAGGATGGCCTGCTCCTGGCACTGGGTTTCCACTCTTTCCTGGAGCTCTGCCACCTGGGGAAGGAGAGGAGGCAGGTCCAGAGCAGAAAGCTGTAAGGTGGGGGTGGGGGAAGCATTGGGAAGGCAGGGGCAGGTGCAGAGGTCTCTGAAAGAAGGCCACACTGAGAGACAAGAAGCCCAGTTCTTGAGAATGGAGTCTGAGTCCAGGTTTCCTTCCAGAAGCATGTTCCATGTGCCCACACCCTGAGGAACTGCCCTGTGACCTGCCCATAAGGACCCACAGCCTCGGCCCATGCCACCCACGGGTCCTTGAACATTGTCACCTCTTGGAAGAGGCTGTCCCCGACCACCCTACCTAAGGCTGGCCCACCTCACAGTGTAAGCCTTACAAGAGCAGTTCTTTGTAAACCTTTGCTCAGGGCTGTGCAGCCAGCACAGGGGAGCCCCCCAAGTATCTGTTGAATAAACGCCATCCCTTCCACAAGGAGCAGGGAGCTGGGGGAGAGCACAGGAGGAAGTGGGCTCCAGGCAACCTGTCCCTTCAGTCGCTCCACGCATTCTCTGTGTTCCAGCTCCTGGGCCTTCAGCTGCACCATGAGGGCAAACACCTTCTCCCGCCAGCGCTTCAACAGGGACTGGCACTTCTTGGTGAACTCGGGCTCCAGGCAGTCTGAAGGCTGAACCTGCAGATGGAGGAAGCAGGGAGTGCGGGCTCCTGGGGGAGCAGAGGAAGGAGGTGGGTCTGGTTTCTCCTATCTGGCCCTGGCATCAGGAGCCACAGCAAGGAGAGGTGTTCAGGGGAAGAAAGATGTCAGCAGGTTCTGGGAATGGCACACCAACCCCTCCCGCGCACAGGGGCCGAGGGGCCTGGGCCAGGGGCCTACCTTCCGGGCCAGCTCCTCCTCCTGCATGCAGAGGATGTGTGTGAGGCTCTGCACGCGCACCTGCAGCAGCTCGGTGGTGGTGTGCAAGCTGTCCCGGTCCTCCTGCAGGTGCTGCGGGTGGGGTGGGGACAGCGGGCAGCCACCTCCATCAGGTCTGCCAGTGGCCCTCCGGTGGCGCCCAACCTGTGCACCCCTCCACGGCACTGCCTTTTCTCCCAGGGCCTATGTTCTTCTCCAGGGGCCCTTGCCCAGGACTTGAGCCCTCGTGTTCCGTCCCAGGCCGAGCACTCTCACCTGGACAGTTTCTAGAAGTTCCTGTCGCTCTGATTCCCATGCCTGGCTGTGGACCTCCGGAGGGACTTGCTCCCCCACATACCTCCTCAGGTTCTCAACCAAGGTCATCTGAGCCTCCAAGTCCTCTTGGGTCTTGCTAGGGTTGGGGTGGGAGCAGAGGAGCCATCAGGGGGCCACCCTGGACACCCACTTTCCCCACCACCCCACCAACTGCCAGATCCTCCTTGGGTCGCCCACCCCCCGGAACTCACCTCAGCTGCTTCCGCAGCAGCTCGGCCTCCCTCTGGGCCGCAGCTAGCTCCTTGGCTTCCCCTGACCTTCGGGTTTCCAGATTATTCAGAGACTTCTCCAGGCTCCCAGCTTTGCTGGTCAAACCGGAAAGGGCCTCCTGGTGAGCCTGGGTCAAGGAAGAGAGCTGCAGAGAGAAGGGAGGACTCAGCAGGGGCCAGCTGGCCCACACTTGGGCTTTCCAAATCCACCCCCTGCTTCATCATTGGCCTTCACTCCCACTTTCTGTGGCCCTGGACAATCACCCGAGAAATCATCTAACTGCACAAAGCAAAACAGAGACCATCCTTGGCGCTTCACTTCCCATCACCCTCCAGGCCATCAGCACCTCCTGTCAGGCCTCCCCCCAGAATACTGTCACTTCTCTCCATATCCAGGGCCACCAGCCTGAGGTAAACCACCTCATCTCTGGCCTGGACAATGGCAACAATCTTCTGAGCGGTCTTAGAATCCTCCAGTGGCTTCCCACGGTGTTCAGACCAGCTTCTGCCCTGGGTCTGTGAAGTCTGTGTCATGCCTTGGCCTCTGCCAGCTCTTAGCCTCTGAGCTCACATCCTGTCTCTCCACTGCCCACTCTGCTGCAGCCACAGTGCTCTCTCATCATCCGCCCCCCGAACTCCCAACAAGTCTGCTCCTTCCCACCTCAGAGTCTACCCAGAGGCCTGCTTCCCCCAGCTCCTCAGATCTCCATGACATCGCCTCCCGGGGCCGCTACTCCCCACCCACCTCCGACCCAGTCCCGTCATCTGTTCCTGCCCTTCCTGCACTTATCATTACAAACTGATCCTGCTTCTGCACCTGCTTACTATTTACTTCCTGCCATCCGGAAGGAAGCCAGGAAGGCAAGGAGCTTGTCTCTTTCTCACAGTACCTCCAGCAGTGGTAAAGGTGTCAGATACGCTGAAGGAGTCATGCTGTGGCGGGCGAAGGAGTGGAAATGGCTGCCCTCACTTCCAGCCTGCCTGCCTCTAGCCCTATCTCCATACCACAGTCACCGTGAGCTTTTTGGACACGAATCACAAAACTTCTACATATAAAATACAAATCTGATCATGTCATTTCCTTGTTGAAACCTTTCAATGGTTGCCCACTGCTCTTAAGGTAAACTATAAAGTTGAACGGGCCCAAGGCCTCACACTCCAGCACAGCCCCAGAGCCTGTCTTGTCGCTTGTGCTCAAGCCTCTCTGGCCCCCTCCCATGCACATCCACATGCACCAGCCCATCGCCTCCCCGCAGGCCTACCCACCAGCCAACTCTGATTTAACACAAATGTCGACTGCTTATCATTAAGCATCTTTCATGAACTGAAAAGAGCTTTCTTTTGAACGACCCCCTTTGTCCATTTTTCGACTGGATTGCTGTCCTTCCTTTATCGGTTTCTAGGCACACATTACACAGTAGGGATATTAACTTTTTATTGTGGTATGACCTGGAAATATTCTCCCCCAGTTTGTCATTCACCCTTTTGTTGTTGTTTAGTTGCTAAGTCGTGTCTGATGCTTTGTGACCCCATGGACTATAACGTCAGGTTCCAATGCCCATGGGATTTCCCAGGCAAGAATACTGGAGTGGGTTGCCATTTCCTTCTCCAGGGGATCTTCCCAACCCAGGGATCGAACCCAGGTCACTCGCATTCCAGGCTGATTCTTTACCAGCTGAGCCACCAGGGAAGCCCATGATTTACCCTCTGATTCTACTCTGTCATTCCTAAGTTTGGTATTATAAAGTCAATATATATCAATCTTTTCTTTAATGGCTCTGGATTGATTCATAGGTAGAAAGTCTTTCCCATTCCCAAGTCACAAAGGAATTCACCCTCATTTTCTTTCAGGATCTTTATGGTTCCATTTCTGAACACAGCGACTGGTTGGGTGGCCTTCCCCAGCCCCTCGACCAGTGGGGCTCCTTTGTCCTCCTTCATGGTACTTCTCCCAATCACAGGTAATTAATTATAGTTAAATAAGGCACTGAATGTGTGTGTCTTCCACTGGGTTGTCAGCTCCACCCATGAGGACAGAGAGTTGACTGATTTGCTCACCCCAGTGTCCCAGCTCTTGTCTCAGGAATGGCAAAGAGGGAGTACGGACACATGCCTGCTGACTGAATTATCTCCCCTTCCCAGTCTACCTCAGGACCCCTCCCACACCCCTCACTCCCCTTCCCAATGCTCCCAGATGAACTGGGTACCTGGAGTAAAGTTGGAAGACAAACTACTTCCCCCTGGAACAGGAAGCAGGGCTTCAGGGGATGGGAGGTCACCTGAGTCTGAGCGGAAAAGGGCAATCTGAATAAGAACAACACACCCAAGTTCTCCCTCTTTCCAGGTCACCTGTATTTTTTTACCTTCACCAAACACCTCATCGCTCTTTTCGGCAAAACCTGCTCTTTGCTGGGGAGCTCCAGCCTAGCTCCCCACTGGGCAGCCGAGCCTTCCCCACACCCACATTCACCTGTTCTTGGTGCAGCCTCTGAACCTCCTCCAACTCCCGCTGGCTCCCTTCTTCCAGGTTCTTTCGGACAACCTCGGCCCCAGCCAGGGCGGCACGCAGGCCCTCAGCCTCAGCGCGGCCAGCCTTCTCCGCCCGTGCCAGTGCCTCCAGCTCCACGGCCTGAGCCTCCAGCCTCAGCTTCTGCTGCAGCGAGGTCTCCCGTAGCACCCGGACCTCTTCCTCCAGCCGCCGCAGCTCTCGCAGCTGTCGAGAGATCAGCTCAGCCTGCTGACTCAGGGCCTGTGACCCTGCCAATTCCGTGCACCTTCAGAGACAAGTTAGCATAGGTGGGACAGGTCAGTCAGGTGGTGAGAGCGGCCAAGGCATGAATGGAGACAAAAGAAGAGGAGAGGATCCCTCTGCTCCTATGTGGAGGGATGCAGGGAATGAAGCTGGGCCATGGGGATCTCTGCATTCCGTCACCATCATCATTCAAGGCAGCCCTACTAAGCGTATCTGGGTCCACAGGACCTGAAAAGCTAGCTGAGTTCATGGACCATAACCTCTCTTGAAGGCAATATACAGACAGATGTGTTAACCATCACACGTGCACGTCATTAGGCTGCTGCTGCTGCGGCTGCTAAGCCACTTCAGTCGTGTCCGACTCTGTGCAACCCCATAGACGGCAGCCCACCAGGCTCCCCCGTCCCTGGGATTCTCCAGGCAAGAACACTGGAGTGGGTTGCCATTTCCTTCTCCAATGCATGAAAGTGAAAAGTGAAAGTGAAGTCGCTCAGTCATGTCCGACTCTTAGCGACCCCATGGACTGCAGCCTACCAGGCTCCTCCGTCCATGGGATTTTCCAGGCAAGAGTACTGGAGTGGGGTGCTATCGTCTTCTCCACATCATTAGGCTACACATTCTGAATTGGAGAAGTCTGAAGGACACTGAGACTGCTGAATTCTGACTTAAGGGCAGGGAAAAGTTTGATGGAGGTACAAAGAGAGGTGATGGCTTCCAGTATCAGTATGGCAAGGCCAGACGCCAGTTAAGATTATTTAACTGTTAGATATCCTGCATGAGAAGTCTGAGATGGCAGCATCTCAATAAATCACAAAGTCCCAACCTCTAGAGAGCTGAAACCAGCTTATAAGATGATTCTTGACACAGTTCCCTCACTGAGGCCCAGAACCAGAGCACTGTAAAAAAAATTTTTTTTCAGCTGTGCCATGCAGCTTGTGGGATCTTAGATCCCAAAGCAAGGACTGAACATGTGTCCTTCAGTGAAAGCCTGGAATCCTAACCACTGGACTCCCCAACACCTTTTTACAGGATCTGTAGCCTACAGAAATTAAGTGACTGGACAAAGGACCCCTAGAGGGTAGCCAAACAAGCCACAGAGTCTCCATCCCCTGACACTCTCACGCTCCCCTTTCATCATCCTCCTTCTTTCCCTTTGACAGGGCCCAAAGTAGACCCAATTGCAATCCTGCTCAGGAACAAAATGGCAGACGGATGGTCCAGTACATTTGGGAAAAGATTCACATGAAACATCAAGAATAAGAATTTTCACAGACAACACACTGACAGAGAGCATGGCCAGCTCCACCAGATGAACTCGTACTACTACAGCACCCAGTCTGTATACCCAGCCCACACTTCTTCAGCCTGCCTTATACTACGCTTAGTACAATCAGCTGTGGGTCAACCAATTTCTTCCCTTAGGATTTAAAATTCTTTGATATCAGGATATCTTATTTATTTTTGTTATCTTTGTCCCTAGCATCTAGCACACTGCTATTATTTATGCATTGTAGACACCAACAATTGCTTCTAAAAAAAAATGAACAAATTGTGGAACTAAGGGTTGAAAGAGGGTAAGGACTCTATTACAGTCAAGAAGGGTCATTGGCAAGCAAGCCCAAGAGAACAGTAACATTAGATCCATACCTGCCTCTCCACTCTGGTTCCTGCCCTTTGCCAGAAACTTCCTGTTCCCACATGGTAACTTGAGGTCTCTGGTTGTCTGGCCGCCTCTCTAAAACATCTTGATGGGTTGGGCGCTGGACCAGGGGAGCGTCTGAGGCCCATGTGGGAGCCATTCTCGGCAGTGTTGGAAGGGGCCGAACTTGGAAGTGGGATGGGGGAATCAGCCCAGTGGAACCTAAAGAATCGTAAGGACAAAGGTACTCAGTTCTCCAGGGAGACACAATCACCAGTCCCCATGCCAGGTCCCACTGACCTGAAGGTCGAAACATCTCCACATTATTTGAAGTCTCTAGAGTCGGTGTACAGCCATCTATGCCCCCCTAAACAATAGGAGAAACAAAGACACTCCAATTCAATTTTCAGGCCTCCTTCCAAAAAGAGAGCCCCTACAATAACAAAGTCATAATCCTTAAATAACAGCCAGGTCCATCCGACTCTTAGCTTTTCTTATTCTACTTCCCAAAAGAAGCAGGAAGTACCCCAAGATCCCTTGCTTGTCTCAGTCTGGTTCCTGACAGACTATGGCAACAGCCATGAGGTGGAGACAATTTACTGAGACAGGCTGAGGGGCTGTGAAGTTTTACTCATACTTTTAGAATTCTGGACAGTGCCTTTACCCTCCTCCTTAAGTTTCTATGGTCTCTGCAGTTCCTGGATGAAGGTGACAATTGAGGTATGCGATGCAGGGGCCGTGAGCCCAGTCTCCAGAGTTCTCTCCATGGCTCACCAAGACCTTGGGGAAGCCCATCCAGACACCACCAAGCCATGACTCCCGGGTCCTTCCCTATTAGAGCGCTGACCCAAGGCCTGGCCCCTGATGAATGCGGCCACATGTAGCACAGAATGCCTCCCCAGAACCCCTGGGGGAATCCAGGCAGCCTGGACTCCTTAGCAGAAAAGCCAGCTAGTTTCGGACATCTTATCCAAACCGTGCCAGCAACTTTCCACTCAGTTTCTCTCTATCGTCCCCTCAGCTTCCATTCCTGCCTCCCACCTGCCTCTCCAGAGTCCTAGAGCAGAGAGGGCTTGTCAAGATCTCCCCACCCTCCCACCCGAATTCATCTATTTTTCTCCCAATCTGGGATCCCTATCCCTCCCTACATCACTATTTGCTTTTATCCTGAAGGAATTATGCTGGCCCCTCACCCTCTCATGTCTCAGTAGCCTGCACTCCCTCCCTCCTCTCTCCCAGATCCTCCTGAGTCTTCGCCCTGCTGGACGCTGAGCTCTAAGGCTGTTCTGACCACCTCATTTGTTCCTTTACCCTGCCCTTACGCCCCTCCGCCCGGTGGACCCCTGAACCCACCCCCGCACCCCCTCTCAGCCCCTTCCCGCCCCCAACTGACTCTTCCCGAATGCCCCTTACCCAGCGCGAGAGACCCCACAGCCCTTTGGCCACACCCCCTACACCTAGCTCCCGGTCGCTGCCTGGATCCCTGGCCGCGCCTGCGCAAAGCGGGCAGGTTGGCGGGACGCTCTTAAGCCTGTAGGGTTACCTCTCCGGAAGGAGGCGGGGAAGCGGCGCACGCAGGCGCAGTAGTGTCTAAAGCCAGGCCCAATTAAGGCGTTAGGGGTTTCTCCGCGCCCTGGCGGCTCCTCCCAACTCCGGGAACCCGGGAAAACTTGTGAACTAATCAGAAAACGCGGAAGGCGGGAGATCCCAGCGCGTCGCCCAATGGAGAGAAGGAAGGCAAACGAGATGGCCAATCAGAAACGGCTCGGGGGACGCGCTCACTCCGCTCGAAGTCCGGACCCGGGAATTCCGAAGGCGGGGTCGACGATGCGCGCGCGCGGAGACCGCGCCCCTCCTGGCCCTGGCTTCTTCGCTGTCAAACAGCCGCAGGAGCACCAACCCCGGCCGATCCCGAGAGGTCCTGGGCTGCGGCATAGGCTGGCATTACCTGGAGAGGGAACCATTCCGAGACTGCACAGCGCGGTAGATACGAATCCGGGCTGGGGCGGGGAGGGAAAAGGCTGGATTTGTCTTGAATCATCCTGGGAAGCCCTTTCCTCTGTTTTTATCCCACCTGGAGAAACCAGAAAGCAGGGGTTTAGATCCACTTTGTTGGACAACGTAGAGCCCCGTTTGCACTGCCTTTGAGGGGTGACTGAGTACATTTCCCACTGGGGGTCAAGCTAGCTAGTTATGAATGAGGAATTGGTTAGAAGAGTGAAGCGTGAGCTAGCAGGCGGGTTACTCTATTAGGAAAAGCAGGTTTGACAGGAAGAAGCTTCTCATCTCTAAATTACACTGAAGAGGCAAGTTAGTATATCACACAGAAGCAGCGCCCTTCCCCCGCCCCCCCACACCTACAGTTCGAATTTCCCTATAAGCTGCCTAATGTATTGTTGACTTGCCCAGATTGAAGGCTCCTGGAATATTTTGCGGCCTGAGGATCCGATTCAACTTCGTGCCACAGGACGCCTTCTATTTTGCACTACACTGGAACTTTCACCAAATTTTTTCCGTTGCAAAGCTGTTGACAGCCAATTTTACATCGCATCCTAGGCTCCGTGCACCCTGAATTTGCCCTACTCAGGGAGTGTGCTCAAAGTCGAAATTGCACAAAGGATAGCTCAAGTTTGCATCAGACGGAAAGTGAATTTAGGCCAGCTGTGCACGGCCCAGGAAAGTGGACAAGGTGATGGATTCCTGAAGTGAAGAGGTGGTGCCGAGGGGGCCCCGCCCATGCTGCCCTGCTTCCAGCTGCTGCGCATAGGGGTCGGCAAGGGTGTCGATCTCCACACCTTCCACCCCCCCAGTGGAGCTGGCTGCACCTACCGTTTGGGCTGCAGGGCCGACCTCTGTGATGTGACCCTGCGGCCACAGCACGAGCCAGGCTTCATTTCTGGGGTCCACGCAGAGCTGCATGCCGAGCGCCAGGGTGATGACTGGAGGGTCAGCCTGGAGAACCACAGCAGCCAAGGTGAGGAGTGAGCAGAGCAGCCTTATGCCAGGGCAGTCGCAGTTTTGGGCTGGAATGAATTAAGAGACTCCACAGGGACTCTGCTGGCCTCCCAAACTCCCCATCAGGTTGGATGGACGGTTGTCATGCAGACTTCTGTCTTTCCACCAGAAATGTGCAGTGTCGGAAGCTCTTTGTGGGGCTGATCCTGTTTAGCTTATAGAGTGGGTGGGAGATAGATCCACAGACTGGGGCATCACAGTGGGGATGTTCTGAGACCATGGTGGGCAGTGAGGGGGCAAGCTTAGACTTCAGTTTCCAGATTGTTTAGACATTTGTCCTTGCCTTAGGGCAGTTGTGTTTTATGTTGAATTATCTTTTAATCATCCGGACATGGGCGTTACTCCCTGACTTGGAGGCAGTTAGGCAGCCTCAGGAGGCCTGGGTTTACGAGTTCTGCTGTTGGCCCCTGGTAACATCACTCAGACCTGCCACTTCACCTCTCTAGGTCTTAGTTTCCTCTTAGCTAAAATATGTCTTTGAAAGTGAGGAGTGTTGTGGGGATTAGATAACTTCAATTGGCCAACATTCATTTCCTGTTTATTATTATGCGCCAAGAACTGTTTTATGTGCATTAAATATAGGTGAGCACAAATGCCTCATTTTACAAAGAAAATGAAGCATAAAGAGGCTGACTTGTCCAGGGTCACGTGACAGGTAAATGGTGGAATTTGGATTTGAACTCAGATAGTCTGAGCTATGCTGTTAACTGGAACTGAGAGTGAGCATCTCTGAGACCCAGACCTCAGTGGATTGAGGGAAGTTCATTTCATGTGCCTTGAGGGAGAGCATAAGGAAAAAAAAAAATTCTTAGCTCCCAGGGAGTTTCTTATCTGATGACACCTACTTACTGAGGGACTTAGAATGTGAGGATTTCATGACATGCATGTGTTCTTCCTCATATTTCCCAGAAAACCAGACAGGACCAGATTTCTCCACTGCTGACCAGTCGTTTGTTTTTGTCGTTCTCTTTATCTGTCTGGTGCCCCATAATCAACAGGGACTTTGGTCAATAATGTCCGACTCCCAAGGGGTCACAGGCTGGAATTGAATGATGGTGATCTTCTGACCTTTGGCCCTGAAGGGCCCCCAGGAACCAGCCCTTCAGAGTTCTACTTGTTTCAGCAAGTCCGAGTCAAACCTCAAGATTTTGCTGCCATTACTACCCCACGGTCTAGGGGAGAAGAGGGAACCGGGGTTGGTTTCCGGCCCATGCTGCCCTCCCAGGGGGCTCCACAGCGTCCGCTCAGCACCCTCTCCCCAGCCCCCAAAGCAACGCTGATCCTTAACTCCATTGGCAGCCTCAGCAAGCTCCACTCGCAGCCCCTCACCTTCTCACGGAGTGGGGGTGGGCCACAGAGTCCGCCTATTCCCACTCCCACCGGGCAAGTGGGGACTGCCCCTTCTGCCCCACCCCCAAGAAACCGGAGGAAGTCGGCTCACCGCGTGTTGGAAGAACTGGATGATGAGAGAGAGGCTCCCAAGAGCCCCTCACCAGTCCTGCCAGAGCCTAGGAAAAAACTCCGCGTAGAGAAAACCCCGCCGACACCCAGTGGGTAAGTGAACTTGGCTTTATTTCACTGCCTTTGGTTCTTTTAGAGCCCTAGGTTGAGATGTACCTAAATGCGTGGGTGGTGGGGATGGGAGATGGAACACCTGTTGTGATGACAAGATCTGGGTTAGCTGTGCTAGCCAGATTCACCATTAGTCTAGTGAATCTCTATGGGGTCCCTCTGCAGTTATCCAGGGGAGAAGTTCCAGGCTTCTACAGGTTTCCAGTGACCTTGGTTTTTGTGTCCCTTCCTTCAGAAATCGACGCGGGCGTCCTCGGAAGCACCCACTGAGCAACTCCAGGGCTCCCCCTGCAGTTGGGGGCGGGGAGCCCTGTGCAGCCCCTTGTTGCTGCCTACCCCAAGAAGAGACAGTGGCCTGGGTTCAGTGTGATGGCTGTGACATCTGGTTCCATGTGGCCTGTGTTGGTTGCAGCATTCAGGCTGCCAGGGAGGCCGACTTCCGGTGCCCAGGCTGTCGTGCAGGCATCCAGACCTAAGGCCCACCGCCAAAGCACCAGAGGACAGAGCCAGCACCTCCAGGCCAGGGGTGGACACTGAGGGTGCCAATGGGTCCTAAGAGCTGCCCTCTTCTATCCTTGCCTCTCCAGGAGGGAATGACTCAGGAGAAGGGTCCACTCCTGTGGATTATCAATTCAAGGCCTGGAGCAGGGCCTTGTGGCCAAGGTGACAGAAGAGATGGCTTCCTGCCAAAGATACTGCTGCCTCCAGGAAGTTACCAGTGAGCTGGAAATTCCCACTGTCACAAGCTGTAGGTCCTTGTCATGGATACTAGAATGTCTGTGGTCAAGAGCACCCATCAATTGTAGAGGTCATGCCTGGGAAGGTATAAGCCCCAGCCTTGAACGAGCAAGTTCTTAATGTTTTTGATGGTATCCCTAAGGCATTTCTAGAGCACAGACCCCAAACTTCCTTACATTGTGGGTGGTCCTGCTGCTGACCACAATGACTGTGACCTGACTTCTCAGAGCTTTGCTTCCATTTCCAAATAAAGAATGAGCAGCTTCATACGCTCTAAGGTATTTACTCTTTGTGTGGGTCTGATACTCCTTGCCTTCCAGTTCTTGACAGAATGGAGTTGGTTAGTCTGGAAAATTAATTCAGATACTTACAGGAAGAGACAAGCAGATGAGGCAGAGGAAGACAGGAAAAGGGGAATCTAGGTAATTACAGTTGCTAATTTAAAAGGAAACATTCACTGCCATTAAAATGTCATTTGGATTTGATCAAGTTCATGAGGGTGGTGGAACTTCTACAAGTTTCATCAGTACTACCAAGAAGAGAGAACCTGAGACACCAGCTAGAGCAGATGTCAGCCTGGTCCAGGATCGATACAACCCACATATGCTCCACTGAGTCTCTTCTCAGTTGCACACCAAGTCAGCACACTGTCAAAGCAGTGTTTCTATAGTTCTTACTAGGAAAGTCCTGTCTTGACCTATCTTCTTGCAACCTGCATGTCCATCCCCTTCCTTCTCTACTTAGACTTACCAACCCAAATGTTTTTACGGATCAAGGAAAAGCTCCAGAGGAAGAGCCCCAGTTAGGAAGTGGCAGCATCAGGTCTAAAGTGTGTGTAGTGGTAAGTGAGTCACAAACAAGGCAAAAACCTTAAGTGAAAACCAAATGGACCCCAGTATCAAGAAAGCACAAAGTGGCGTTTCTGGTTGGACTGATAGAAGAAATGAGTAAAGGCTTGATTTCTTAGCACAAAGCCACTGAGGACTACAGAGAAGAATGGAGGAAAGCAAAAACCCAGATCCTAATAGGGAACGGACTATGTAATAACTGCCTCTTTGGGCAAAGGTGTTCATCTCCAATTTCTGCAGGACCGCAAGTCAGAGGTTCCTAAGAACTAGCTCACACTTATAAAGAGCCCTGTCCATATAAACTTAGGATCCAACCCCACAGCTCCCTCTGACATTGTGACTGCACAGTGTAAACAGCAACCTTCGTTTCGGGGTCATTTAGGTCTGAGAGCTGTTAATACCCACTATTAAATATCCTATCCACTCTTCAATAACTAGAGGATAAACCAAAGACAAAAATATCCACCTACTAGGTCCCAGGCTTCTTTATTTAAGAACAAAGTGATGAGTGATGTGGGGATTAAAGTCAAGAGCATCATTGA